>NC_140971.1:83419267-83481767 GCF_056783735.1 Eptatretus burgeri
TTTGACGAAGATCCGTTCACCCAACTCTGAAAAAACATGGAGACACACACAGACCCACAGACAAACGACTCTTATAGTGTAGATTTTTGTTTGTCCATAGCATTGTGTATATGTATCTGAAAAAATAGGTGTTCATGCAAATGAATATCTTTTCGTCATACGCAAGGACTTTCCCAGCCCCTTTATAGCTCTCGCTCTCAGCTTATCTGCAAACTTCTCCATTTCATCCCCGAACACGCTTGCTCGCACTCGAACAAGGCGTGTTAATTCTTTACACTTTTCGCCCGATTGGTCAGAAATGATTCGTGTACTTACCACGACATCAAAATTCTTGCCATTTATTCAGCTCAGTGTTTTTCCTACACACCACGGATGGACAATTTGGGTTTGTTGAACCATAACAGTTAATTACCAGCGTCAATACGATGGTAACAATGAAATTCTTCCAACACCTTTTCCATTAGTTAGCACGAAAAACATCTTGGATGATCAGGATGAAATTTCGTATTTCATCTTGTTCGTGCTTTCTTTTTCTTCTCCACCTGGTATGTCCCCGCAGGAAGCCTGTGTGCTCTCCCTCCAAGTGCTTGTGCTCTCAGCTTGGTGGAAATCCTTTTGTCCAGCGCCTCGCCGAGAACACTCACACAAGACTGACGAGGTGACAAGGGTGAAACAATAAAGCATGCACGCCTTGCGACATGATCTCTGAAACACTGTAGTGGCCGACAAAGAGCGACCCGAAGTATACCCAAGCGAAGAAACGTAGAGATGTGGGTATCCATCACCTTGTGGGTAACTCAATCGCTGGCTATTTCAAAACACAATTTTCTGCAATTTGCTCGAAGGGACCACGTGCTTAAGCTTGTGTTGTATCTCTTCTACCTGTAATGCAATACCTGTTACACATACAACTAACTATGCCTGTTCATTGAAGTCGATTGGAAAAGCGTTGCCATTTTTTAACTGAAATACATCCGTAATCTGAAGGAATTGCTTTGAACTCAAGTGATATCCAAAAATACTGAAATGTTTGTCAAACATTTTTGTAATGTTAACATGGCTACATGCTCCCTGAATGCACATTTCTTGGATTTAATGCACGTGCCATGAAGCCTACTTGGAGGCTGTTTGAAAGTGACGGTTTCTAGTGGAATCATATCATGTAATGTACTGGAAAGATTAAATCATGCTGCAAGATGCTGGAGCTCATGGCATGTCCATGCAAACTGCTTGGGATCATCTATTTATGGTCGCAAATATCCCATAAAATCTGATGCCCGACCACCTTCTCATTTCCAGAGTATGCATCGTATAGAGACATGACAGAAGTAAATAGACACATTAAATTTCTTCATTTCATCTATACAACGCAGTTTTACTCAGTGATTTGTACTAATATTTGACTATGTCTTTGCAGAAACGAGTTCCTGTGTCTTGTGTGACAATTAACAATTCCTCGAACCCAGGGAGCACGCAAACTTTCCAATTTTCAAAGAGGACGAATTGTTGGCATTTGGAAGGTGGAGTCAGCCAGCATCAGATCGCTCAGAACGTTGGCATTCCACTTTCCACGGTCAATCAGGGTGATTGTGCAATTCAGCAGCGAAGGCAAGGAATCCACGGCTTCCCATCCTGGTCGATCTGGGCCCTCAGAAAGGTGTCTTTGAGCTGTCCAGTGGTCCACTGAGAAAAATACCCGTTGCAAGGCAGCATATGTTGCAGATGAGGTCCAAGTTAGCTCAAGAACTGCTGTGTGGTACCTTCATCAACTGGGCTATGATGGAAGAGCTGCAAGGAGAAAACCTCTTCTTAGACCAGCCAACATTCAAAGGAGAAAGAAGTGAGCTGACGAAATGGCCAACAGACCCTTGGAGTTTTGGCAAACTGAATTTTTTTCAGATGAGTCCCAATTTGCTCAATTTTCTGAAAGTGGACGTGTATGGATCTGGAAACTTCCCAGTCAATAATTTTCTTTGAATCGATTGCAGCCAACTGTCAAACATGGTGGTTTTTGCAGTGATGGTGTGGGGAGCAATCTGGAGTGCTGGTCGGTCAGAGCTTGTGGAGTGTGTTGGCAACAACACTAGGACACATTTCTATCCTTGAGGATGGACTTCTCCCCGTCTTCTTCACTGGTCAGATGGTCAAAAACAACACTGTTCATGGAAGATGGAGTGCCATGCCTCACTGCAAAAGAGACCAAAGAATGGCAGGACAGAAATGGGATCAAGCAACTTCCATGGCCAAGTCATCCTCCTGACAAGAATCCCATTGAACACCTCTGGGCCATATTGGATCGAGCTGTGCAGAAAAAGTCCAGGAAACCAACATCACAGGCAGAATTGCTAAACCCTTTGGATGAAGCCTGGGCAGAACTCCCACAAGAAAAAATTTAAGAACTCGTTAGTTCTATGTTTGAAAGAGTAACAACATTGAAATCTGCAAATAGCAAGTCTACAAAATACTAGTGTATGTATTGAAATGGATCAAATGTACTTCAAATGTTCAATAAATAAATTATTTTAAAATTATGATGTCTATTTACTTCTGTCATGTCTCTGTACATCATTAGCTTTCCTTCTCTTTCCCTTGTTCTAATCTCCACCATATACCTTCTAATGCTGTTTCTCCAAAACGTTTTTTTTTTTTCCACTGATCTCAGTGTTATGGACGAGCTTCGTACGTGTATCACATACAAGACAAAGACAATAGTCGATGTCAATGTACCTGAATGTGAATAACAAATAAATGACGTCAACAATGGAAAAAGGTATGTTGTAAATAGGATTTGAACATGGACTCCGAGCAAAACGAGGCAAGGGTTCAGAGGATCAGAGGATAACATTAATCAAGCCAACGCATCCCTCCTTAGATTCTACTATCTCTCTTCCTTCTCTTTTAAAAAAACTTTTCATTCCCCCTTCCCCCTTCCACCGTTTTTTTGTCCTGCAGTGCATACTGTATGTAATATGTACATGGCCTTTGCAGAACATGGTTCACCATTATAAAGGGCTGGCAGGAACGTTCACCGTTAGAGAGGCGCACAATCGTCTCTAAGCTGTCTAGCCGGGGTTTGAATTAGATTATCACTCTTCGGCGATTGGCGACTAACTTTGAACGGGTGATCGTCACACGATGAGCAATTCTACAAGTGTCTAATTCTTCGTTTCATAAATTCGGCCCCACATGCTTAAGAGTGCGTTTAAGGCCTTGCAGCAAACAAGCATTGTATGTCTTATATTTGGTGCTTTACATTGGATGTTTGCTTTGGTTAGCTCAAAAGGAGGCAGAAGAGAATAGGATTAGCGCAGTTCGCTGACATGCGTTGAGAATCTTCGAGGATAGATGCAATCCTCTGGAGAAGTATGACAATATCTAATTTGTCCAGAGTTGCAGAATCTCAAAAGGAATCATTTAGTTGGCTGTTGAATCCAGTGCAAGATGACCTGGATGAACCGACGATGAGGAGCAATGTGCTGAATCTCCTCCAACAATTGTCCGTGATGCTGTGATTCTATGCAAGTGCATCATTTCAATTGGATGGTGGAGTTATGTCGGTGTTTCGCAGGCTAATTGGCTACTTAGACATGCATAACTAATAGGCTGATTATCTCCCTTCATAAATTGCTATTTAGATGTGATTAGTTGTGCACCTATGTTTTTATCGGCGTTTAAGGGTTATGCTTGTGTTAACAATATGCTAGCTAGCTTAGCGCCTTTTGTAAATTTGGCCTTTAATGTCAGACATGTGATGAAATGCATCACTTGCTTGAAAAAACTGAAATTGGACCCATTTATTTGTGAAAATCCACGATGGCCCATGTGGCCTTGAAGCTCAAACCACACTAAATTTTGAAACATTCATAAAATTAAAACCCAATACCCCACAAACAGGCCACTGATCTTATTCTTCTAAGGAAACACTCCTCTCTCCAAAAATCTCAACGTAGACACACTCACCTAACTGCAGCAGGCAAGTTGCCATGATTTCTGTGCACCAAAGGGCTATGAGGCCTGAGAACCGACACGGAGAAAACTTTGATAAAGAAGCCCTGCCGATACGGACAGAGAGAAAGATGGACAGAGGGACAGACAGACAGACGGGCAAAGAATATACAAGTGGGGCACCCATGGGAAACCCACGGGCATAGACATGCATGAGATTTGGACATCTTGCGTGAGATGCTGCACGTAGAGTTTTACAAAATTGGAACTGACAATTTGTCAGAGCCAGAAATTATGTAATCTACACAATTTATTTCCTTCACATTATATGTGAATACATGTCCATGCACATGCGAAATCCAGTCTGTATGGGGAAGTTCCACATTATGTAAAATGTGACCTCAATTCTCTCAATTCTCTCAATTCTCTCATGTCTCTGTCTCTGTCTCTGTCTCTGTCTCTGTCTCTGTCTCTGTCTCTGTCTCTGTCTCTGTCTCTGTCTCTGTCTCTGTCTCTGTCTCTGTCTCTGTCTCTGTCTCTGTCTCTCTCTCTCTCTCTCCATTCTTTCTCCTTCCTCCCATACTCTCTATCTCTCCACCCTTCCGACCACACTCTCTCTCCACCCTTCCGACCACACTCTCTCTCCCCTTCCTCCCATACTCTCTCTCTCCCTTTCCTCTCACACTCTCTCTCCCCCTCCTTCCACACTCTCTCTCCCCCTCCTTCCACACTCTCTCCCCTTCCTTCCACACTCTCTCCCCATCCTCCCATACTCTCTCTCTTTCTCCCCATTCTCTCTCTCTCTCTCTCTCTCTCTCTCTCTCTCTCTCTCTCTCTCTCTCTCTCTCTCTCTCTCTCTCTCTCTCTATCTCTCTCTCTCTCTCTCTTACTCTCTCTCTTACTCCCCCACACACTCTCTTTCTCCCCCTCCTTCTACACACTCTCTCTCCCCCTCCTTCCACACACTCTCTCTCCCCCTCATCAAGCACACTGCACAGGGGAGAAAGGGGAGGGGGAGAGGATGTTGCACAGGGGATAGGTGAGAGGGGGAGAGGATGTTGCACAGGGGATAGGTGAGAGGGGGAGAGGATGTTGCACAGGGGAGAGGGGGGAGTTAGGGGGTGAGGGGTGGGAGAGGGTGTGGAGTGACTTACTTCTGCCTTGACTTGATTGACTTGGGAGGATTGCTTGACTTGAGAGGGGGAAAACCTGCCTTGACTTACTTGCTTACGTCATTCATTTTTAAACTTGAAAGCATCAAATACATTTTACTGAACAAATTAAAAATTCCTAAAAATCAAAAGTAATTAATAAATATAGGATTCCATCATTAGTCTGCACATTAAATTCATTACGTACAAAGATTTTTGAAATATTGTTTAATTTTATCTCGTTGGAAAAAGCGTTATTACTTGCCTTAAACTATTATATATATATATATATATATATATATATATATATATATATATATATATATATATATATATATATATATATATATATATATATATATATATATACATACATACATACATACACACCCCGGGAGCAAGAAAAAATATGATTAAATTACAATTATATCCCTAACTTCAGTTTTCCCTCGCAGAAACCCTGACCCTCATTCTTCTACTCCCTCTCGCACTACTCCTTTCACCCCACCTCACCTCCAACCAGATACATTCAAAACGGCGTCATAACTAATTCCCGAGCAGAGAATCCTACCCTGGGTTCTACTTCCCCTCTCTCCTCTACCTCCCTCCTCTCATGACTCGCACTACCAAACTGTTCTACTTCCCCTCCCTCTTCTCCATCACCTCCTCACTACTCCCACTGCCCTCCCATTCCCCTCCCCACATCGCATCCAACCAGATGCATTCAAAATATATATTAAAATGCATTTTTGTCGAAAAACGCCAATATTCGTCTGATTTTCTCACCTTTTTCTGGAACCGAAACTGAAACCATCTTAGCAACTACAAAAAATGAAATTAGAATGTGAATTGGAATTATAACAAGTAAAAAAGACATAAACTGTCATAGCCTCCATTGTTTTATTAATTTTGCAACATGGAGTTAAAGGGCTATCCCATATTTATGTATAACTAAAACAGCCACCAGTATACCAGTCGGCCATTTTTGATCAGATCACAAAATAGACTATGCCATCATGTACAGTACGCCATCATGTACTGTGCTTGTTCCAAGTTTGAACAAAATCGGGCCATGCATGTCTGAGAAATGGTTTGGGACACATTTAAGTAACAAAATGGCCGCCAATCATGCATCTTGGATGTGATCTCGAAAAAAAATGACGTGCATATGTTAGCCATCATTCCTTATTTGGGTGCCAAGTTTGAACATCGGTAAAGGCATGTCCGAGAAATAGTTGAGGACGTGTTCAACATCAGGTTTCTTTTACAACTAAAATAGCTATCAGTCGACCATCTTGGATCTGATCTTGGAAAAAAAATGACATGTTTATGTAAGCCATCATTCATTATCTGTGTGCCAAGTTTGAACAACATCGGTAAATGCTTGTCCGAGAAATGGTTGAGGAAGTGTTCAACATCAGGGGTTTTTTTTTTACAACTAAAATGGCCGCAAGTCAGCCATCTTGGATCTGATGTTGAAAAAAAAACATTATGTGCATATGTAAACGATCATGTGTTGTCTTTGAACCAGGTACGAATAAAATCGGTCCATACATGTCCAAGATATGGTTGCGGATGCACGCAAGCACA
This sequence comes from Eptatretus burgeri, assembly GCF_056783735.1. Taxonomy (NCBI): domain Eukaryota; kingdom Metazoa; phylum Chordata; class Myxini; order Myxiniformes; family Myxinidae; genus Eptatretus; species Eptatretus burgeri. The sequence goes on from NC_140971.1 coordinate 83,425,954, forward strand.
GGCGCATAAATCAAGACCAAATCCATAAGCTAAATAAAGCTAATAAAGCCATGGGGGAGTCTGAATCAACTTTATATTACAGGCCGTAATTTCACTGAAAAGGCATTTTTGTCGAAAACCGCAAATTTTCTTCCCGTTTTGTGCAACCAAAATTTAAACCATCTTCGTGACTACAAAAAAATGAAATCAGATATCGAATTAAAGTTAAAATAAAGTTGTGAGGGTGTAAGAAAGTGTGAGCCTTACAAAAGAGGCTCTACGGGGCAAAGAAAATGGAGGCGATTTGATTTTGAAGCCCCTTCCTGAATGGAGATTGCCCAACCCTGAACTGGGAAGCCCCTCCCAGAATGGACAGACAGACAAACTGGCAGAGTTTATCTTATTACTCATGGGGCACCCGTGGGAAACTGATGGGCAAAGACATGTGTGATATTTGGAACGCCCCTCTTCATATCTGATGCTTCACTCACGAAATGGGGGAGAGGATCGTGCACAGTGGAGAGGAGGGAGGTTACGGGGTGAGGGGAGGGAAAGGGTGTGAAGTGACTTGCTTATGCCTCGACTTGATTGTCTTTGAAGGATTGACTTGATGAACTTGACTTGAGAAGGGGGAGAACCTGCCTTGAGTGACTTACATCAAATACACTGCACTTCACAAATTAAAAATTCCATAAAACCAAACGTTACTAATAAATATTGGATTCCATCGTTAGTCCACATATTCATTTAACAGCCTGCAAAGCTTTTCAAAGTATTGTTTAATTACATAGTTGGAAAAGAGTTACCACTCACCTGAAATAAACTATGAACTGTATAAATACCCCAGGAACATCAAAATATATAATTAGAATACAGTTTGTGTCTTTTAAAACTTCAGTGTTCCCTTTCAGAGAAACCGTATCCTTCCTCTTCCACACCCCCTATACTACCTCCTCTCCTCCACATGTAGGATGTAATTGTCGTGTGTGTTATGTCACACTATATATAGCATGTTCCATATATATGCAGGGTGGCCCAAAAGTCTGGATCCAGAGGATTTGGGTGGTTGGACTACAATAATTCATTTTTACGTTGTATCATATTATAAATACAGTTTGTATTATTCAATAAAATTAATTACCTATTCTTTTTCCCAGATAAGTGGTGGCAGCAAAATTAACAAAAGATGAGAGTGGAGCTTGCTAAGAAATATCCAAACATCATGTGTAGATAAAATCAAAAGGTTCCTGCAAGTTAATGGCCAACGATTCTAACATTTACTGTAATTTACTCCATCAGTGGTAATCTCACATGGTAATCAGTAAATAAGTAAAAAAAAAATTTACCATTAGATAGCATTTTTTTTGGTCCTTACTACAATATGAACCCTGTGGCTCCTGACTTTTGGGCCACCCTGTATAATATCTGTATCTAGTGCAATGAGAAAGTTTCATAACACCTGATGAGCTTTGTCCTTCACACATCAGTGACCTGAGAGACTATTTATGTTTTACGTACTGAAATGTAGAAATTTTTGGGAGTTGTTTCCCTCCTTATATATTCCCCTTGTGCGCCAGAAGCTGAAAGGGCTCCGTTATAGTAAATCATCAAATGGACAATGATGCAAGCAAGCTATTGCAACTGATATTTCTGCAAAATGTAAAATGGATATTCCATTTTCATTACAATTACTCAGAAGCTGAATATGGTGTTCAGTCACTGCTGTGTCCTTGTAATCAAGTTTGCAGAGCATAATGCCAACGAGCAAATCAGCCTTAGGCCAAGAAAATTTCCTCACTATTGAAAGGACAAATCATCCAATTATGTGCCGACCTTTTGTCGATTTTTTTTCTGGTTAAAACTCGAAAGCGTGCTAAAAACACACTCACTTCCCAACTCTTTTTCCCACTATTACCCAGCACTCCAGGCTTTCGAGATAAAGTCCGACAGATGTGACATCAGATTGTGTCCTTTTCTTAACCTTTGTTATGCATTGATACCCTTTACATTAAGTGCTTATGTTTTTATTTCATTACCCCAAGACATAAGTACATTGATTATTACCCCACGCATGTGAAGGGAAAAGTGGGGTTAATCAATTTATTCATGTCCGTCCATCCGTCTGTCTGTCTTATCAGTTTACAATCGAGGAACAACTTATTTAAATCAAATGTTATATTTTTAACACAAATTGGAACATGAATCGGAAGACAGGTTTGCCGTTTTACCGTACTTTGTCTCTGAATTTGTCCTGAACACACATGCGCAAATAGGAGTGAGATAATATTTTTACTCTGTCTGCCTGGCCGGCAGTCAAGCAAAATTAAAAATCATTCCAAACAGGAAACTTACTGTTTTAAGGATGTTATAAAGGACACATACAACAGGCATGAATAACCAGTGGAATGTGTTGGATAGGGTGATGCAATAGATACTGTGTAAAATGGCGGTAAAACCCAGAATTAATTTATTGATATGACTTTTACAATTTTTATTGTTTTTAAATTGAATTATATACTTGAACACGAGAACACACATCACCTTCTAAATACTTCCAATAAGTTCCAGTTTTGCAGTACTTGGACATGTTCTATATAGTGGTGTATGAAGTGGTGTATAAGGATGATGTACAAGACTGCTTCAAGAGCACTAAACTTCTGGTTTTCTTTTAACGGTCTTTAAAATCATTATTGTATTAAAAATGAAGCATATATCTGAACACTGCATGGGGTATTGTGTTCTATGAACTCTCCAGTTAATACTATTAATACTCGCTCTGTCCAAGAATGAAATATGGTGTCACTACCACCTCCCACAGTTGGGGATCAGTGGTTAAACCACTTTGATTATTCCACATGTACAGAAAATTGCAAGTCTTCTCCCACCCTCACAGGGAGAGGGGGTGGTATTTTGTATCCATGACGTGAGCCTCGGTACCCCAAGCAGGTATTTAAAATGTTATCGAGATTGGCCAAGTCGTTTTTTATTCCTTAAGGTGAATTCATACATATATACATACATACATACATACATCAGGACTCCACAATAACTTTATTAGGGAGCTCAAACAGGCATCCATTTTTTTGTAATTTTGATTTTTTTGGGGGGTGCCCGAAGTCAAATTCTGAGTTTACCAGAGAGACCACACCACACCCCCACCCCCCTCCCAAATGAGTTTAGCAGACCAAAAAAAAACAAAAAGAAAACTGTTAAACTTATGTTCTACGATATTCAAATTTGAAAAAATTGATATGCACACATTAATTGTACTGGTGTCTGTTAAAGCGTAGCTCTGATTTCTGAACAATAGCTCTGATTTCATCAGCACATGCAAACTGTTAAACCAATAAATGTCACGTGCAGGCACAAAGGCAGAGCCTTGTAACTGCTTCCTTTAATACAACGTGACTGCTGAAACAAAACAAACAAGTGGTGCCAGGCACAACAAATCCCACCCATTTAAGGCATAAAGTTATTTTGGGGATCAAATTTAAATTCGATACATCCTTAACCTGAATGTTGATTATAAGGAATAGAATAAGGACTATTTTAGTCTTAGTTTGAAGTCAATTAAACCATTTTTGACTAAGTTATGAGCGAAAAACGATTTTGACCTTTTCGTGACCTGACCTTGACCTTTGACCTAATTGGACCCAAAAGTTAATGGGGTCGTCCGAGGTTCATTACCCATCTGTGGATACAATTTGACAGTGTTTGAGCCAGCCATTTTCCCGTAAAGTTGTATTTTCGTAACCATGTTTTAGTTTTAATGGAAAATTTGTAATTTTGACCGATGACCATGACCCCCAAAACTTCGGACCCTACCGATCTTCACAAATATGTATTTTTCATGATAGGAATTGGTAGGATTAAAAGTGACAAATAGAATAAGGTTCACTATAAGCTTAGTTTTGTGTCGGAGTGGCGACCCGTCCAGGATTGTTCCCAATAGCCAAGGAGACTGCTTCGGCGGCACCAACGCTCTGCACAGAGTATGGTCCTAATGGATGGATAAGCTTAGTTTGAAGTAAATCAAATCATTTTTGATGAAGTTATGAGCGAAAAACGATTTTGATCTTTTCGTGACCTTGACCTTGACCTTTGATCCAATTGGACCCAAAAGTTAATGGGGTCATCCAAGGTTCATTGTCCACCTGTGGATTAAATTTGATAGTGTTTGCTAAAGCCGTTTTGCCGTAAAGTTGCTAACAGACAGACAAACAAACAGACAAACAAACCGGACGATTACAATATCCCGCTCCCTCCCTCCGGGGGCGGGATAATAAACCACGGATGTTTGCCAAACAGCAATCACAATCCTGAATAGATGAAAAGAACAAGTACAGGTACATTCAAAGTACACCGACCCCATGCCAAATAAATAAATAACAAATCCTCCAGCGCGTGACATTGCCAGGCGCCTTCGGTGCCTGGCGATGCCGCTGTGCAGCACATGAAGATGGAATTGTGAGGAAGCGGTGCACTTCTGAAGTGAAGGTGTACAAATGATACTCACTCACCGTGCAGCACATGGAGACCAAATTGGGAGGGAGCAATGTACAACAATTGATTGATTAATTGCATAATTAAAATAAATAATAAAATGTCATAAAATAATAATTTCTTAATCTTTTGGCTAATACCAAAACCACCACTGTTTCATCCAAATCTGTATTTTTTTGAAAATAAAGCAATTCAATGAAAAATTAAGTAATTCAATGTAAATTATTGGATGATGAAAAATTAAGTAATGTAAATTAAGTAATTCAATGAAAAATGAAAATTAATGGATGAATTGATTAATCAATAGATAAAAAACTCCCTTAACAGCAAAATCACTTGTTCAATGGCATGTTCAAATATTAGCTTCCAAGCTCAAAAGGTGCCTGAGATATTGCCCAGATGAAAAAGAAAATAAATAAATAAATAAATCGATAATAATTAAGTAATTAATCAATTAATTTATGAATCAAAAAACTAACAAATGCCGTTTTTGCCAAAGCACATCTTCACTTTTATCCCCAAATTTTAGCTTCCCAGCTCAAAAGATGGCTGAAAACAAACAAACAAGTAGAGTACATTCACAGAACATTGCCCTCATTCCAAATCAATAAATAACAAATTCTTCAGCACGCAACATTGCTGGAGCACCTTTGGTACCTTGTGGTGCCACCTTTCAGCACATGGAGATGGAATTGGGAGTGAGCGATGCACTTCTGAGGTCAGGTCAGGTACGGGAGCATGTGCCAGAGCAGCAGGTCGCTGCGTCCACTTTCCGTGGGTACTCCAGCATGAACTGTACTGCAAGGTCAGGTATGGGAGCATGTGCCAGAACAGCGCGTCGTTGCATCCACTTTCCGTGGGTACTCCAGCAGCCTCCATTTGGCCATCCCCCAGGCAGATGCCTGGCCCATCCCCATATCCCTGAGATGTTGATCAACCTGATGCAACCACGAGGCACGTGGTCAGCCCGTTGGCCTCCTCCACTCACGAGGCTCCCTCGCTGAGAGAATCTGGTGAGCAGGATCAGCGTCAGAAAAACGAGCGACATGTCCATACAGACGCAGCTGACAATCATGGGCTATGCAGGTAACAAATCTCATTTGAGTCTCTCAGCAACCGCTAATTGGACACAAAGTCTGACCAGCGATAGCCATGGATTCTCCGAAGAGACCTGGTACCAAAGGAACGTCGCCGTCTCACATCCCTGGTCAGAGACCAAGCCTCACATCCATAGAACAAGACGGGAAGAACAAAGGAACTTAATACAAGGACTTTCATCCACCTGCACAGGCACCAGCAGTGCCACACCCCATTATCCAGTGAATCTATGACTTCCTAGGCCCAACCCAGATGTCTATTGAACTCTGGTTCACAGCCAGCAGAGACTTGAATATCACTGCCAAAGTAAGTGAATCTCTCTGTGACCAAAATATAATCACCAAAAACAGGTACAGACAAGAAGCAGCATCCAAGATGTCAATGAAAGCCTGGGTCGAAGTTTTGACACAGGAAACCAACCATCCCAGTGGCTCTGACTCCTCGTTCAGCACCTTGAGGGCCCCAAAAAGGATATCTAGAGCCTCCGCAAAGATGACTGCATCATCTGCGAAATCAAGGTCAGAGATCTTGATATTCCCAAACGATGCACCGCAGCTTGATCTCTCTGACATTCTCATGAGAATCCAGTCCATACAAGCGCTGAAGAGTGTGGGGGGCAGTACACCCCTGACACACTCCAGTATAAACTGGAAATAAGTCAGAGATGGTATCACCACATCTCACAGCACTCTCAGTACCAGAGTATAGTTTAGACCATTGGTCCCCAACCTGTGGCCCGCGGAGCCCTATACTGCGGCCCGCGAGGACTTTCCAATCAAAACACATTTCCACGTACCAATTTTAAAGAGGTTTACACAATGCCACTGCCGGCCACTGCCGGCCAGCGCCGTGACCTGAAAAGCCTTACACAATGCTGCTGCCGGACACTGCCGTTTACCGCCGGGAGGAATTAAATCAATTTGATTTTACCTTCCGGCATCTTGCGACAGTATTTAAAATTAATTACACCCCGAACGGAAATTTGTTCAGAATTACAGTGCATGAACAATCGATCGATCCAATACATATAAAATTTATGAATTAAAAAAACAATACTCCAATAAACCCCAAACGTTGTATCGATTTCTCAACACAAACGTTGTGTGACAATTTGCATTTGCAGGCCATGGCTCCACCGAAAAAGCAGAGAAAGGTGAACAACGAGAAGCGAGCCTTCAACCCTGATTGGACGAGGGACTTCTTCTTCACAGAGAACAGGGGCAAGACTCTGTGCCTCATCTGGCCAAAGCTGTTCAATATCAAGCGGCATTACCAAACTCACCATGGGGAGAAGTTCAACACCTTCTAGGGCAACCAGTGACTTGTGAAGGCCAACGAACTGAAGTCTAAGCTTTCACAGCAGCAGAACATCTTTAACAAGCAGGGCAACGACTCCAAGAGGGCCACGGAGGAAAGCATCAAGGTGTCGGAAATAATTGCCCGTCGCATGAGGCCTTTCTCAGATGGCAAGTTTGTCAAGGAGTGTCTTCAAGCCATTGTGCAGAGCATCTGTCCCGAGAAGGCCACCATCTTCAACTCGGTCAGCCTCAGTAGCACGACGATCACGAGGAAAGTTGAAGGCATATCCAGGAACCTCAAGAAGCAGCTGTGCGTCCTGGCCTCCGACTTCAAGGCCTTCTCACTGGCCTTGGACGAGAGCACAGACATGACAGACACAGCACAGCTGGCCATCTTCATCAGGGGAGTCGACATGGACTTCAACATCACTGAAGAGCTGCTGGCACTCTGTCCCATGAAGGATACGTGCACTGGCGAGGACATCTTCCATGAGTGCAACACTGCCTTACAGAAGGCCACCCTGAACTACACAAAGCTGGTCAGCATGACCACGGATGGCACCCCTGCCATGTTAGGCACCAAGAAGGGCCTGCAGGGTCACACCATGGACGAGTTGAGCCGTCAGGGGCTGCCGCCCGACCTCATCTGGTGCCATTGCATCATCCACCAAGAAAACCTTTGCAGCAAGACCCTGGGCTTCAAGGACGTCATGAGCAAGGTCATTGGCAATGTCAACTACATTCGTGCACATGCTCTCAACCACCATCAGTTCAAGGAGCTGCTGCAGGAGCTTGATGTAAACTACGGGGATGTCTTGCACTTCTCGGCCGTGAGGTGGCTGAGCAGGGGCCGCACTTTGAAGCCCTTCTTTGAGCTGAAGGACGAGCTGGCCATGTTCCTGGGAATGAAGGGCCAGCCAGTCAGTCACTTCTCAGACTCCCAGTGGCTAGATGACCTCGCCTTCCTCGTTGACATCACTGAGAAGCTCAATGCCCTCAACGTCTCCATGCAGGGAAGAGGCAAGCTGGTCCACAACCTCTATGGCTGCATCCAGTCATTCAAGAACAAGCTGGAGCTGTGGGAGTCACAACTGCTTGCCGGCCAACTCGACCACTTCACTGCTCTGCAGGGCCAGCATGGTGAGGATGAGACCGTTTTTGATGGTGAGAGGTATGTTACAGAGGTGGCCCGTCTGAAGAATGAGTTCGAGAAACGATTCCAAGACTTCTGCAAGCACAAAGTCAGCTTCGAGATCTTCGCCATGCCCTTCTCATTCGATCCCTTGCAAGCCCCAATGGACCTGCAGGAGGAGCTGATCGAGCTGAAGAGCGACATCAACATCAAGGCCCAGTTCCTGGAGAAGGAACTCCAGGAGTTCTAAAGGGGGCTACCCTGCCAGACTTTCCCCAACCTGATCAAGCATGCCCAGAAGTTGTTTTCCATGTTTGGCAGCACATACTTGTGCGAGCAGTTCTTCAGCTAGCTGAAGTACTCCAAGAACAAGAACCGAAACGCCTTGCCTGACATGCACCTGGAAGACACTCTTCGTGTTGCTTCCTCCCATCTGGTGCCCGACATCAACTCAATCCTGGGAGAGCAGAAGCAGTATCAAGTTTCTCATTGACTGAAAAAAATGCATCAAGTTTCTCATTGACTCTGAAAATGTTTCTCAGTATCAAGTTTCTCAATAAAATGCATCAAATTTTTTCTGGCTCCCAACATCCTTAGGAGTAGTGAATGCGGTCCATGGGATCAAAAAGTTGGGGACCACTGGTTTAGACAACAGATTGGTCAGTTTTGGTGGCACTCCACAAAGACCAATAATCCTCCAGAGGGCATTCCGATTTACTGAATCAAATGCTTTGCACAGATCAACATAGGCTGCAAGCAGCCCCTGCCGAAACTCTCCTCTGCGTTCGGTGAGGACCCAAAGAGTAAGGATACGGTCAATCGTTGACCTCTTTGGTATAAAGCCTGACTGCTCTGCACACTGGTGCTCAAGCAGATGGTAGCGAATCCTATCAAGAATTATCCAAGTAGAGACCTTGCCCGGCACTGAGAGCAGCGTCAACCCTCGATAGTAATTGCAGTCCTGGCAAACACCCTTCCCTTTCCAGAAAGGGACGACAAGGCCCCTCTTCCAGTCAGTTGTGATGATGCCTGTATTCCAGGCATAGCACAGAACTGCATGCAACGACATGAGTACAGCATTTCCACCAGCCTTAAGAAGTTCAGCATGGATGCCACAGATCCCTGGAGCTTTACCCCATTTCAACCGGGTCACCGCAACCTGTGTTTCCACAAACGATGGTGGATCACAGTTGAGTGGAGGGTCAGCAATCGGGAGAGTATCACCACGGACATCCAACTCAACAGCTGGTGGATCGGCCTGGTACAGCCGCTCAAAGTAACCGGCCCAGTGGACCTTCACTTTGGACTACTCTGTCAAGAGCCCACCACACTCCGCTCTCACTGCAGTACACCGATGGATGGGCTTGGAAGAATGCAATGCGCAAACTCCTCTGTAAGAAGGATGAGAATCACTTAAACACAGGTGATGCTCTACCCCCTCACAGATTCCTCGCACATCGACCTCCTTGTCCACCCTGAGCCCACATAAGTTTTACAGCTCAGCTCCCTGAACAGCTCAGCTCTGCCACAAAGTTTTCATCCGCAGCCTAATGGAGTACTGCTCTCCCCTCTGGGCTGGTGCTCCCACCTCTCACCTTTCTCGGCTTCATGCTGTGGAAACCAAGGCATTTAGGATAATTGGTATTTCCCACGATGAGGCTGTCTTTGGGTCTCTCACTCTCTCACCGCAGACAGTTCAGTGATTTTTCTGTCTTCTACTGTGTTCCTTTCCAGCCTTGCACCCACTGCTCTGTCTGTGATCTGTCCCCCTTCCCCCCACCCCACCCCCCCATAACTCCGCAGGGTGCTCAAGGTCCGCCAGCAACCTCCTTCTGGTGAAACTACCAAAAACAAGAATCACTGCTCACCTTCATGCTTTCATTCCTCTTTTTCCCCACCTGTGGAACAAACCCCCACACTCTCTTCAATCCCACTCTTCTCTCCAGGTCTTCAAAATATCTGTTCACCACCATCTCTTATCCCTATCCAAAACCATCATCTTTTTCTGCCCCCATTAATCCACCCCAAACTCACCTTCTTCAAATTCCCTGCTTTCCTTCCTGAAAGTTGCTGTAGTGTCCATCTTGTATACTCTGTGTTCCCTGCCCCATCCCTCTCCCTTCCACCGATCTCCTCATGTCTCTGTTCCCCACTATTTTGTGTTTCCCTCTCCTGCACATTTTGTAATACGGTCTGCGTGTTAGATCTTAGATGAGTCTCGACATTGTCGACAAAAAATAATAATAGTCATAAAAATAATATTAATTGCAAAAAATTGATTTCTTAATCAATTGGGTCATAGCATTACAAAACCACCACTGTTTCAGCCGAACCTGTAACATTAAAAAAATTAAGTAATTCATCGAAAAATGAATAATTAATTGAATAATAAACTCGAGGGGGAGCACTCGGTAGAGTGCAAAACCTCCGCCGCCAATACTGCTCGGTCACTCAAGTGAACCTGATATCCTATTCATTCAATTTGACGTCAACAGTGCTCACAGAGTTATAGTTTGCAACTTTTCCTTTTACTCTTAACTTTTACATACTCAATTCATTCGTCATAACTAGATTCCTTGAGACAGAAATTGATTTTATGTGGGTATATCCACCTGAAGTTCCAAAATCAGCCGCAATTATAATTTTGGCATGTGTTTTGTTGGAAATCACTTAAAACATGTAGAAATGCAAAAAAAAATAAAAAAATAGAAATTTTGTTGAAAAAAAAAGTTGCAAAAATTTTTTTTTTGGGGGGGGGGGGGTTGGAAATCACTTAAAACATGTAGAAATGAAAAAAAAAAAATCTAATATTTTTTCAAAATGGCCGCCATAGCGGCCATATTGGATTTTGGACCAAGTCCAAAATCTAATGGCATGATCCTTGGACCATTCCTAAATCCCCCACCAAGTTTCGTCGAAATCCGTCGAGGAGTTTTTCCGTAATACTGTTCACAAACAAACAAACAAACAAACAAGCAGAAAGGGGTGAAAACAGTAACCTCCGATCTTCGATGGTGGAGGTTAACCAGAGGGGGAGCACTCGGGAGAGTGCAAAACCTCCACCGCCAATACTGCTGGGTCACTCAAGTGAACCTTACATCTTATTCATTAAATATGATGTCAACAGTGCTGAGAGTTATAGTTCTTTTCTCCAACATTTTTTTTGGGGGGGGGGGTGGAAATCACTTAAAATATGTAAAAATGCAAAAATATATATATATATATATATATATCGCAATTTTGTTGAAAAAAAAGTTGCAAAATTTTTTTTTCTCTAACAATTTTTTTTGTGGGGGGGTTGGAAATCACTTAAAACATGTAGAAATGCAAAAAAAAATTTCCTTTTTTTTGGGGGGGGGGTAAATTTTTTTGGGAGGGGTTGTAAATCACTTAAAACATGTAAAAATGCAAAAAAAAATTTTCTCAAACAATTTTTTTTGGGGGGAGGGGGGTTGGAAATCACTTAAAATATGTAGAAATGCAAAAAAAAAAATTTTTTTCTCAATTTTTTTTTTGGGGGGGGGGGGACCAAGTCCAAAATTTAATGGCATGATCCTTGGACCATACCTAACCCCCCACCAAGTTTCGTCGAAATCCGTCGAAGAGTTTTTCCGTAATACTGTTCACAAACAAACAAACAGAAAGGGGTGAAAACAGTAACCTTCATCCATCTTCGAAGATGGCGGAGGTTAATAAATCAAAAATACTGTGTGTAGCCAAATCACTTCTTCACTGGCGTGTCCAAATATCAGCTTCAAAGCTCAAAAGGTGCCTGAGATATTGCCCATATGAGAAGGAAAATAAATAAGGTAATTAATAAATTGATAATAATTAAGGAATTGATCAATTAATTGGTTGATCAAAAATTTAATCTTCATATTGTCCTCTAATTTCAGCTTCCTAGTTCAAAGGATGGCTGAGATATCGCCCGGACAAACAATAAAAAGAGCAATCAGAGATTACAGACCCAAGCCAGGACTTCTTTTGTGTGGTGTTTGTGTAGTTTTGTGTGGTGTATTTTGTGTGGTGTTTGTCTTCTGGTGTGTTACGTAATTAATAAGAGATAATGAGAACTGGCATTTTATAACTGCTGGCAGTGATGACTGTGTACCAAGACGTCCCGCTTTGATGCAATCCCACTTTTGATTGGACATCTGACCCTGCCCCATGACGTTTTTTAAAAAAAAAAATTCAATTGAATTTAGAATGTGATTAAAATAACTCCAATTCTAATCATATGAAAGACCAAATAGGTACAGTCCTACATTGGAGTAATCAGAAAGACCCCAAACAAGCAAAAAAGCAAAGATGAAGTCATCAGGAGGAACCTGGATAGGAATTGCATTTCAGCTGCTACTCCTCTACCCTCAAATCCATCCAGGTATAGCCAAGTGAGCCTTACAAAAAAAAAGGAGAAGAAAACAAAAAAGAAAGAACCAAGATCAGAAAATTAAATAATTCTGGCTGCCAGACCATGTGTCCGATCAAGTTGAAATTTAAAACATATATTCCCCATCACTACCAGATCACAATTGTGAAGTTTTACATCGATTGATTAAACGGTTCAAGAGAAAACATTATTGAATATTTTTGTTCAATCAAATATGGCTGCCAAACCATGTGCCCTTTCAATTATTCCTTTAAAAAATTGTACACCCATGGCTTGGGGAACATTTGAGTGAAGTTTCCCTTCGGTCTATTCAGCCATTCTGGAGAATATTTTTTTAGGTTTTAGGGTAAATCCAATATGGCTGCCAAACCGTGTGAACCTTTTGTTCCTCATGGATCGGCGGTTATACGTGTAAAGTTTTGCCTTGATCTGTTCAGCATCTTCAGAGAAGAAGATTTTTGAAGGTTGAAAAAAAACCAAAAACAATATGGCTGCCGAACCACGTGATTGATTAAATCATCAAAATTTTTCTGTGGAACATTTTATCCCTAGATGACCCTCAAAAACGTTCATACTGATCAGATGGAGTGTTCTACATATGCAATTATAATGTCATAACGAAGTTACCTATGTCGTCATTTAAAAAAAAATGCACATTCCCCATGAGTCTTTGATATGTACCCAGTTTCAATTTTTTCCTTGGTGTGGTTTCAGAGATACAGAGGTCCAAAGTTTTCCCGTTTTTCCAACATGGCTGCCAAACTACATGACCTATGACATTATAATAATTATCAACAAAATATTTGACACGAGTCGTCGCTCCAATGGTGAAAGTTTTGGCTGAATCCGACAAGCAGTTGCGGAGAAAAATACTAAAGTTATGTGTGGACAAACAGATAAACAAACAAGCAAACAAACGGACCAAAAATGCACTACCTCTCCTCTGGCCAGCGTAACAAGAAAACAAGCAAATGGAGTAAAAATCGAGTACTCCCTTCCTTCGGTGCCCGGCGATGACATCATGCATCGCATGGATACGGAATTGGGACGGAGCATTCACAACAATTCACATTGAAAAAGAATGGCAAACGTTACATCATAAGAACCATTATGAGCGTCACTCACTGACCAGCATACGATAAAAGAGACAATAATGTGTTATTACTCAATTGACTAATTCTGTGGAGTTCGAATACAAAAAGGAAAATTAATATAGAGCAGCAAAGATTGTCACTACTTGAGTGGCTCATAAAAGAAAGGGTCATAAAATCTTGCAGCACATCAAATATCACCACTGTAGAACTTCTACTGTTGCCAGTACTGAGCTCCAGCAGAAACTCTGCCCAACTGGATGATTTCCAACCTCAGCTTTAATTAGGAAAGGCTGTAAGGGTTAGGGTTAGGGTTATGTTTCGGTCATGCAAAACAGCCGGTCTCCAAGGGTGGTTTTGAGTTGTGTTAATAAAATAATTCGAAGGACCACTTCACTCCCCACCTAAAAATTGACACAGTAGTTTTTTTTTTTAACCAAATGACAAACAAGCAAAATGCACACAAGAACATTAACTGCTAATTAGAGAGTATTGTCTTGGATGTGGGTGCCTTTTCCAGAAGGATGAGTTTGAAAATCTGTCTCTGGTGGATACGATGTGCACCATCAATGCAAAACCACAATGTCTGCTTTGTGGACTCTTCCATTGTCACGAGGGTAGGTATTCATAAGTCAAGCAAGCGGCCAGATGTTCCAGGGAAGTTCCTTGTGCCGAAGGAGAATTACATCTCCCTCTGAGATGTCAGGGGTTCTCATTCCACTTTTTGCGAAATTGTAGGCTCTGGAGGTACACCTTTCGCTATCATAGCCAGAACTGATGAGCAAGGTACTGAGTATGTCGCCAGTTTTGTCATCCATACAAGTCTCCTTTGATGAAATCTCCAGGAGATGCTTCAAGAGGCTGGGTTTTCAGGGTCAGGAACATGGCAGGAGTGAGAGCTCGAGGATCATTGGCACCTGACATCTCACAAAATTGTCGTGATAGGTCGAGAGTTTATGACAGCACATGCTTCAGCCATAAAGGTGGTAAGTACATTGTGAGCAAGTTGATTTTTCCACAGCTGGGCGAACATTGAATCGAGAATACGCCGAATAGTTTGAATTTGTCACTCCTACACTCCTCCAAAGTGACTGGTCTACTAAGTGAAACAAATCACCGTAGTATTGAGGTGAAAGCTGAGATGTCCATGGCATCGATAACCTCAATATGCACGGCTCTGGTGCACAGACAGGAGAAGATCACGGCCCATCTTTTACAGTCTATTATACCACCCCGTGTCTTTCTGGTTAGGGCCAAATATATCCATTCCACCATTGGTAAATTGGGGGTGTTGCTTCAATTCTTCCCTCCGGTAAGTCGGCCATGGGTTGGGTGAGAAGTTTGCCTCTTAGTTTTTGGTAAACGATGCATTAGTTTATAACTTTTCTTTTGAGGTCATGTGTTCTAAGGATCAACAGCCTCCAGTATTACCGTTATATGACCCAGCATTACATTACCCTTATCATAGACCCCTTATTTCCCATATATATCACGATAGACCCTTTGAACCACTTAGACCATTTGGGCCTTTACACCCCTTAGAGACCTTAGACCCTTTAGACGCACACCTCACAAATATCTATCGAGTCTTCTTGCAATATACAGACAATACTTTTTTCATAAAGTAATGAGCAATCTCCACCCACCTGGAGAGTTTGTATTTTGCTGGATTGAACAGAAATTGCATATTGGGTCACTGAATTGGTTCACCAATCAAAACCTCGAAGCATATTGTTTTTGAGGTCAAAAGGTTACAGGGTCAAAGGTCAAGGTCGCATAAAATCATCAATTTTCTTCTGATTATCGAAAAATATTGAACGGGGTTTGCATGTTGGGTCACTGAAACATATTGTTTGAGGTCAAAAGGTGAAAGCTCAAGGTCACATAAGATCATCAATTTTCATCCGAATAACTTGTAATTTAAACAGAATTTGAATTGGGTCAGAATTGCTTCACCAAAATTCAGAACAATCGATTGAGCCGTTTTGGCATGCCAACGGTTTCCATGCCAACATTTTCACCCCATTATAATGAAATAGGATTTTTGTGAATTTATAATTACCATACCTCACTTTTTGAAAATGTCAAATTGAAACTTAAACAGCTAATCTGTTCGTATGTGTAATATATGTGAGTAAGATTTGGTCAAACTCTAATAGCAAGTGTGGTCTGTGTCTTGGTCCAGGTCCAGATGAACCTCCTTTCTCAACACCAAGGAAGGAGTCATCAACTTGCATTTTATGGCCTTCAAAGCAATCCCACAACCAAGTTGACTAAATATGAAATGTGTGCAATGGTAAGAGCTAGCTTCATACAAAGTTACATGATTATTGAATGGAAAATACGGCCGGCTTTCTAAAATATCCGTGTTCTGCAGGCACGAGTTGCAGTGTTTCACGTAGTAGGATTTTTTGTTTCTCCCACCCTCACTGTTCCAACTTTATTATCCCTGCCACCGAAGGTGGGCGGAGGTGATGTTTTCACCCGTCTGTTTGTCTGTGAGTGGGATAACTCAAAAAGTTGTAGACAGATTCGGACGAAACTTGATGGACAGGTTGGGTGTTTGACGTGGACCAATTGATTAGATTTTCATAAAGATCCATGTGCGGATCCGGATGTTCGAATTTTTTGTATTTTTGAAGCGATTCTACACCAATGAAAGATGAGGCCAAAAATGATCCATAGCATGATATTTCAAAAAAACAACTTGGACAGATGACAAAACTTGGTGCATGACTTTGCTAAATGACAAGAATAAGCCGATTAGATTTTGGGTGTGACAAGGCCGAGTTGTCCAAATGCAGATCCGGCCTATCGGTGGGATACAAAACATAAACTATTCAGCCTGGCAGAGGTATGCACTCTACCGAGAGCCCGTTCCAGTTTACTTTTAAATTTGTTTTCTCCGCAACCGCTTGAGCGATTGACACAAAACTTTCAACGTAGAAGTGCCTACTCATGCAAAATGTTTTTTTTTTTTTAATTTTTTTAACAAAGTTAGATGATTATTGAACGGAAAATACGGCCGGCGTTCTAAAATATCCGTTTTTCGCAGACATGAGTTAAAGGGTGTTTCATGTAGCAGGAATAAACGGCCTCGACCTCGCTTGCTCGTCCTCAGCTGAATAACCAAATACCATGGTGGAAACATTCGCTGGGATTTCCTCTAAACATCTCTTTCTGACTATAAAACCTTAATTTCTGAACAATTCACATTGAAAATTCTCTTTAAAGGGTGGGATAAAGATAAAGAGAACGAGATACTTTTTCAGGATTTCCTTTGATGTGCTTCAGGCGTCATCGATATATGCTGTTTTCCTAAACCTGCATGTAAATCACAAACATACAAATTCAAGGATTTGTACAAGGCAATCAGACACAGGTGGAGGAAATTCAGCCCATCATGCCTGCGTGACATGGCGACATCAACGCCACACTAAGTTATCAACACAAGATCCAAAGAAGAAAATGCAAAGTTTAATATTTTATTTTTTGTGGGTTATTTATTTGATTTATTTATTTATTTTAAATTTTTGTAGGTTTTTATTTATATATATTTTTTATTTTTTGTATTTTTTTTCTTCTCCTCAGGGGAGGGACCATTGGCTTGGTTAAAAAACAACACATCATCAACCACACAACATAGATCATCAACCAGCAAATTACAGCTAATTCGATATTAGACATACATTGCCTTGTTTTAGTTTGATTTTATTTTAAATTTTGTTTTTCACTGTTCGTTTTTACCAGTTCTCCATCCCACATTGAAGCCATGTGAATACCTTTGGCGAGCAACTGTATCTTCCTTTAGCCAAAATTAAAAAGTAGTGTTTCGATTCTACTTCTCTGCTTGGGTAATGTCTATTACTTACACAAGCAATTACAGTGGAATTTTTGACACCGCCACCCACCCCACCACGACCCTCTCGACTCATTTGCTCCATCTATGCCCATCACCTCTCTCTCTCTCTCTCTCTCTCTCTCTCTCTCTCTCAGCCTTATGGCTGCTGGTTGCATCATTGGTTAGGGATGCGGCTATGCGGCTGATGCAGTCCCTATTACCAGTACACTGGTACTCATTTTGCCGACCTCAGAAGGATGACAGGCTGAGTCAACCCACCTGTTATTAATTCCACCACCAACAGGGCTCAAACTCAGGACCCAAGGATCCCAAGTCAGCCACCCAACAACACCCGCTAAGCCAACACCAGGCTTTCTCCCCAAACTTAGATTCTCCCCATCACACCCCCTACACTCCACCCCTCCCTTTGTGTCCACTAACATCATACTGATGCAGTGAATGTGTAAAAATGCATACGGCCATCGTGCCAAGAGCACCTTTCGTGTGGTGGTCCACGCTAATACCCTGTATAGATCTCTTCCTTTTCTCAAATTTCAAATTGTGTTTCTCCATTGAGGCTCCGTCTCGACATCAGTGCATACAGAGTAAAATGATGACCCCAAGGACACTCACTGCCTGTCACACCATGAGGCAAATGACTAAAAGCAGAAGTGATGAAGGAGTAAAAAGGGTAGAGATTAAAGAAGAATGTAAGGATAATGTTTGTGTTTTATTTATTTTTGAGAAAGTGGTCGATAGAGTTCAAGGGGAAGTTGGTGGAGTATGGAGGAGGCAAACAGGGGGGGTGGGGGGGGGGAGGATGTTGGCAGTATAGCTTAGTGATATGCACACTCGCCAATGAGCTGTGCATAGCCTGGGTTTGAATACTGACCCGTGTTTTGCAGACAGGGTGATCAATCAATGTGTGTGCCGTACCTCAGATGGACGTTAAAATTGGGCGTCCTGTCTGCCAGCACAAGTCAGTGGACGTTTGAGATCACACTGTGTCCTTCATGAAGAGAAGGTGAGCTATCTCCGGCACCCTGAACGAATTCCAAATTTTTGCTCTTACCTCCAGGGGGGAGTGTGGGAAGGGTGGGGCACTGAATCATTGGTAAAGTCACGTTCCCAGCAAAAAAAAAACATGATATAACCCGCAGCCGGCTATATACGAAAGAAGAAGAATGAGTGGGTCAGGTAGGGGTGTTAAACACCAGCACCGTCATACGACTCAGCAACCTGATTTGTTAATAGCTAAAACCTTCCAGGTAAACCTTTCTGGAGGAAAAGGAAGAACGCACAGGGAGCACATCGAGCCGGTGAACTCCTTTTCCATTGGAAAGATAATAGAGAGGGACAGGGGGTGAACTGTTCCCAGTGCAAGGACAGCTGGCCATTTACGAAGCGCAGCTGGAATTTTGCTTCGGCGATGATGCCATTGCTGTTAGCGATATGAATTGGCAGTTTCACGTCTCATTAAAATGTTCCTCCCACCCCCGTCTCTATCATCCACAGATTTTAATAGCAAATGTGCTGAACCATCGATGAACTTTACAGAGAGTGCTGCAAGCGCCGAGCATGCGGGCAGACTGTGCCACCAGGTGCCAGGTTGGAAGCAGGTAGGAGTTTTTGCTTCCAGATGAGTCTCGCCATATGGACATGCTGTTCTTTAAACGCTGTACTCAGCATTATTCGTAACTCTACAGTGTGTGCTGGAGCGAAAAGACAATGCGCAAAACATCTGGGGACAGCCTGTACCACCCCCCCCCCCACCTGCAATGTTAAAAATCGATACTTGTTTGGCGTACACAAAGAAGACCTCCGCTTTCCACTTTTCCACCTCCTCACTTTGCGTCGTCAAAGCGGCGGAGAATGTGTAGCAACCACGTGGACCCTGGGAACACGAGGCTGTGGGAGCTTCTCAGGCACCTCCACGAGGGCACATGGCGCGCGGGAAAATGAGCTTTGAAACGCAGTTGTCAGCCGTGACCAGCACAATTTATCAAAGCAGGGCTTCACTTTACATAATAGGTTTCATTATATTAACACAATTTTTCATGTTGTGTCAGGCAGTGATTTATGAGTCACTTCAGGTACAAGGTGATCATCGAATTATAATTCAGCTGCAACGGAGGCGTGAAATGGCGCTATTTATGGGTAAACCATTGGCCGCGAACACCTCAACTCCATCCCCTCGACGGGTGGCCTCACGACTCGGCACTGCGGGGTGTGCCGTCCTCGCCTACTGCGTTTACTCCGTGTAAAGGAAGACCGCGAAATGACTGCCGAGGAACGAAGCAAGTCCGGACAAACACCGGGTCACCACAGTTTGAAGCTGCCACAATCCGACAGAACGCACATCATGCGAATGAGATCCTCAGGATGCATGGAGAGTAAGCCGGGAACGCAATCAATGCTTACAAGTCTGGGCCTGATTAATACAACGCCATGCTTTAGGCATTTAATCCACTGCTAAATAGGCAGAATTGGCAACAATTACAATATAATAAGTAATTTTGGTTGATTTTCAATCAGGACACATATCTTGTTCCCTCACAATTTCCTATGGTGAGCTCAGACCTAATTGCGCCATCGATTGCGCCGGGAGAGGAAGGGGGAGGTTAGCGGGTTGGGTTGGGGGTGGCAAAGGGGCCTTTATGCAGCCCAGTCAGACATCTTGGGTTTTCCGTCCGAGAAACTCGAGTCCTTTCCGTTGTTATAACCCACGGTTCGACTTAAATACCATATATACCCGGGGCAATTGAAGCACAACGGGTGCGGTAGGCATACATAATGGCAGCGATGGGATATGCACGAGCCTTTGGAGACTTTGCTGGAAACCAAAGAAGATTTTATCACACCCATGAGGTTAAGCTTCCCGGTGAAAAATTTTCGTGGAATCGCACCGTGACACGTGGATACAGGTGTAAAGCTCGTATGGTGTCGCAGGTGTGGTGCGTCGTGCAGGGCCGCACCTACGGACCGAACCGCTATGGCAGGGTGTGGGGGCCACACGATGAATTGCCCACATGCGGCCCGAGGACAGCGCAATCAATGTGCGAGATTGCAAAGATGCGGAGGGGGGAAAAAAAGAAAGGGACGGATGATTAGCTGAGAATGGGCAGGTATAGA
Source organism: Eptatretus burgeri (assembly GCF_056783735.1). Classification (NCBI taxonomy): domain Eukaryota; kingdom Metazoa; phylum Chordata; class Myxini; order Myxiniformes; family Myxinidae; genus Eptatretus; species Eptatretus burgeri. The sequence goes on from NC_140971.1 coordinate 83,446,418, forward strand.
CGGAGCTATTGATTGGGACAAATACCCCCAAGTTGTCATTTCCTGGCCCTCGGTGGACGACTTTCCCGCACACGAAGTCTTGTGCCTCAATACCTGGTCCTTTGACTTAAATTGGAAGCGTCTGTTAGAGTGAGTGAATGCCTGGACCGAGGTGAGGACAGGCATGGTGTTCGCGCGTTTTTTGCGCCAACGCACGTAATAAGCTTTTGCTCCACCTCCCACAAAGACCCCGCCCCCCTAACTTTATAACCCATCCCCCCACTCCACTCGCCTAATACACCGGAATGAAATGCTGAGGAACAGGTGCGAATCGTAACCAAAACGCGAATAAGTAAACTCCAGATTGCCTTTTTGAGCCCCGACCCACAGGAACGTTTCAGCAGTGACCGTGAGCGGCCACAGACCCAGGGAGATTTCCCTGACACGTGCCGGTGTAGTCAAATTCGAAATAAACAGTTGGAGTCGAAGCCAAAGACGCTAAACTGCCTCTCCCCCCTTCTCCCAACCGTTGGCCACCATCCCCTGCCCCCTTTCACTTGATTCCGTGCGCCAGTGGCCGGCGCTCTCGGAGCGTGCCCGTAATAAATGGAGCTCGGAGCGTTTGCCAATCAATCACTCTCATGCAAACATTTCTTTCCGGCTCTTGTAATCTATTACCGGAGCAAAGCTTGCTGTCCAAACAGATAACGAATTAGGTGGTAAAGTGCCATACATTAACTTTTGATAGGTTCTGCTGGGGTTTCATGCGAAAGCCTCTGACTTACGAGCCATGTTTTAGATATTAACCTGTTTATGCCGAGGCCTCCCCAAGTGAAGGAAACATATTTCACTTGATAAAATCCAGCTGCACGTCGTAAATATGGAGTCGAGACTGACAGCACGCAATAACAGGCCTGCCATTCATTAAGCCGCGATGTTGATTTTTTGGGTGAGAGTATTGATTGAGTGAAACTTATGATGACTCTGTCTGACAAGTAACAAAGAGTGTTTGCCGGCGGTTACCTGGGGGCAAAATACAGGATAGAAAATGCCGTCAATATGAGAACAAAGTAAGATTAGGGCAATTATTCAAGAGTCTGCTGTGTGCAATGGACAGTGTTTCCCCCTTACTGTGTAATCCAATACCCTGTGCTGTGCCAATGATTAACTCCTCGCCAGCCTCCCCGAAGTAACAGCAAAAAGGGTCGATTGCGGCAAAGCTCATTTGCTGCTATAACAGGGGAGAGAATGACAAGATGCGACTTATTAAACGTTTTAATGAAGGATGCGGTGCAACACACTCAAGGAACTTTGGTGCAGAAGGCCGTTCGGCCCGTCATGCCTATGCTGCACCAACCCCAGTATCATCACCCATCCACACACGAGCTACCGACGAGTCTTGTAAGTACTTTCCACGTCCCCTCTGTCTCCAATGGATCCGTTAAGGGAGCTCTGATTACCAATCGGTGGAAATTCCATTTGACGTTCCCAGCTGAGCATTTCCCATCTGAGCTTCAAAACCCCATGGTGCACCTGCAGTGTTGATTGTCCCGTTATCTCCGAATGCCCCTGTGCGATTCACGTAAAAGCACAATGATGTCTCATAATCCTGCCTGCATCAAGTTCTGTCCCCCGTGTCGGTGTACCTTCGACACGCTCCCCATAAATAAATAAATAAATAAATAAATATAAAACAAACAAACAAGAAGAAGGCGTCGTGCAGAGCACGATACTTGCAAACTCCATAAAAAGAAATTTGACCTCGAAATGAATTGGTGGTTGAATTCAATGACGAAATATGCAACTCCTCTTCAAATTTCAAGTGAATCGGATGAAAATTGACAATTTTAGAAATCCGACCTCTGTTGACCTCAAAAATAATTCGCTGGTTGAATCCAGAATATAAATCTAGAATATAAATCTAGTGACCTAGAATATAAATCCTCTTCAAATTTCAAGTCTTCAGATGAAAATTGAGGATTTTAGAAATCTCACCTAAGTCGACCTTCAGTCTATGTTGATCTTTTGACCTCAATAAACAATACGATTCTTCCTCATGACAAAGTCTACCGTGTGGTGAAGTTTCGTGAAGATCGGTTTAAAATTGTGACCTGTAGCTAGTTGACAGACAGACAAACAGATAGACAAGCCGGTAGGCGACGAGGGATCCGCGAGGATCGAAACGCTGGATACGATGTTGTTCATTCTGACCGATCCACCAACAAAGATTCATTGCCAAGACGTATTGGTTCACATACAATTGTTCCTCTGCCTGGCAAGATTTTTCCTATTGCGTATTTTGCCAACTGGCACTCCTCACAGGACTACCATTTGAAAAATAAAACCTAAATCAAAAATCGGCTCGAGTAAGATTTTCTAAATATCTCGAAGTGTTCAATTCCGGTCTCGTTTCTCCACATTCAAAACTGTAGGACAAGTATTGAAAATAGTGAACGTAGGTCGAGAAAAATTATTTTTTCGAATTTTGCCTATTTCAGCCCTGACACCCTTGGTGACCAAATGTGGAAAAATGCTGCGGTTCAATTTTGTTGTAGTTATTAAACTCTATCCATACACCGAATTTGAATGTTCCGCCTATCATAGAAGCCGCGCTACGTCAGTTACTGTTTGGGTTCTTAAAACGCGGTTTTTCAGCCGCTGCACAGCAACGGGTGGTTGCTTAGCAACGAAACTCAAACGCGCACACTCCCAGCACATATGGCACCTGATCGCCAAGTTTCATCGAAATCGGTTTGCTGGTTTGTGCTGTGGAGCCTGGCGTTGCAGACGCACACGCACACGCACACACAAACACGAAAAACCCGACAATAACGGATACCTAGCGAATCCCAATGAACCTCCTTAAGGTGAGGGCAACAATGAAACTCACCACCTTCTTCACTCGATAAAAACGGCGGGAAAACCACCCCCGCGATGCCGGTCCAAGCCGGCAGTTCCTCAAGAACAGGTCAGGTCAGGTATGGGAGCATGTGCCAGAACAGCACGTCGCTGCGTCCACTTTCCGCCGGTACTCCAGGGGCCTCCGTCTGGCCATCCCCCAGGCAGATGCCAGGCCCATCCCCATCTCCTTGAGATGATGGTCAACCTGTTGCAACCATGAGGCACGTGGTCGACCCACTGGCCTCCTCCACTCATGAGACTCCCTCGCTGAGAGAATCTGGTGAGCAGGATCAGAGTCAGGAAAACGAGCCACATGTCCATACAGCCGCAACTGACGCTCACGGAATATGCAGGTAACAAATCTCATCCGAGTCTCTCTCAGCAACCGCTCGTTGGACACAAAATCCGACCAGCGATAGCCAAGGATTCTCCGAAGAGACCTGGTACCAAAGGAATTAAGTCTCCGTCTCAGATCCTTGGTCAGAGTCCAAGTCTCGCACCCATAGAGCAAGACTGGAAGTACCAAGGACCTGAAGACTCGGACTTTCGTCCTCCCGCACAGGTACCGGCAGCGCCACACCCCATGATCCAGTGAATCCATGACTCCCCAGGCCCGACCCAGACGTCTATTGACCTCTGACTCGCAGCCAGCAGAGACATGAATATCACTGCCAAGGTAAGTGAATCTCTCCACGACCTCAACATCCTCACCACAAACAGACACAGACAGGACAGCAGCATCCAAGATGTCACCGAAAGCCTGGATCTTAGTTTTGACCCAAGAAACCCGTAATCCCAACGGCTTCGACTCCTCATTCAGCACCTCGAGGGCCCCCAAGAGGATGTCTAAAGTCTCCGCAAAGATGACTGCATCATCTGCAAAGTCAAGGTCCGAGATCTTGACATTCCCAAACGATGCACCGCAACTTGATCTCTCCGACATCTTCCCTAGAATCCAGTCCATACAAGTGCTGAAAAGTGTGGGGGCAAGTACACATCCCTGACGAACTCCAGTAACAACTGGAAATAAGTCAGAGATGGTACCACCACATTTCACAGCACTCTCAGTACCAGAGTAGAGTTCAGACATCAGATCGATCAGTTTTGGTGGCACCCCACGAAGACCAAGAATCCTCCAGAGGACATCCCGATTCACTGAATCGAACGCTTTACAGAGATCAACATAGGCTGCAAGCAGCCCCTGCCGAAACTCTCGTCTGCGTTCGGTGAGGACACGAAGTGCAAGGATACGGTCAATCGTTGACCTCTTTGGTGTAAAGCCTGACTGCTCTGGACGCTGGTGCTCAAGCAGATGGTGGCGAACCCTATCGAGAATTATCCGAGCAAAGACCTTGCCCGGCACTGAGAGCAGCGTCACCCCTCGGTAGTTGTTGCAGTCTTGGCGATCACCCTTCCCTTTCCAGAGAGGGACAACAAGGCCCCTCTTCCATTCAGTTGGGATGATGCCTGTGTTCCAGACAGAGCACAAAACTGCATGCAACGACACGAGTGCAGCATTTCCACCAGCCTTGAGAAGTTCGGCATGGATGCCACAGATCCCTGGAGCTTTGCCCCGTTTCAACTGGTTCACCGCAGCCCGTGTTTCCACAAGCGTAGGTGGACCACAGTTGATTTGAGGGTCAGCAACAGGGATTGTAACACCCTTGACGTCCAACTCGACAGTTGGGGGATCAGCCTGGTACAACCGCTCAAAGTAACCGGCCCAGCGGGCCTTCACTTCAGACTCCTCTGTCAAGAGCCTACCACTCTCTGCTCGAACTGTAGTGCTCCGAGGGATGGGCTTGGATGAACGTAATGCGCGAATTCCCCTGTAAGCGGGACGAGAATCACCTGTCCACAGGTGATGCTCTACCCCTCACAGATTCCTCGCACATAGGCCTCCTTGTCCACCCTCAGTGCACGTACAGTTTTATGCCTCAGCTCCCTGAACAGCTCAGCTCTGCCATTCAGCCTGGCCCTGCGACTCTGGTCAATGGTATCCAGTGTCCCTTGAGAGACAAAATTCTTCTTTGCCCTGCGGTGAGCTCCAAGGCATCCACCGGCAACATCAAGGACGGTGGTCTTGAAGGCGCTCCACAACTCTGAACCTCAGAGAGAGCTGCAATCCCGATGTCCAAACGCTTGAGCTCAGATGATAACAGAGACAGGTGATCATCCTCTCTTAGGGATAGGACATTCCAGGCACCCACCTGAAGGGACCGCCTCAGGTTAACCCAAGGAGACCGCCGCCTGGTGGACGACACCTCAGCACCACTCCGACACACTCTCCCGCAATCTGACCCAGGGATGTTACCCCGTGGTTTCCCTCCTATCAAAGATTGGGGGTCCCGAAGGCTTTGCCCCAATCCCGTCATCCGGTGAGCTGCCCTGCGAAGGGAAGCTGCACAGGAGGTACTCCCACGGAGTGGGTTTTCAGATTTTTTTGCGTTTTTGCGTTTTGCGGAATGAAGGGTTTTACGGAGGCCGGAGTGCAAATCCTGCCACCAACCTCCTAATAAGAAGTGACCCAACTGCAGGAGGACGTCCGCAGACACAGTTGGGCACTAGATATGGATGGCCTTTGGCTCACAAGGAGCTCCTCCGCCATTTGACAGGTTTTGTTTTTAATCCTGCTGGGTGTCCATATCCAAACACCCTCCTCACCAGAAAACCTGGTGGGGGAGACGGTTTAGTCGCCGACAACCCGACCATGGAACAGGTTAGTACAGGTTTACATGGTACCTGTAGCAGGTCACAGATCGAACCTGACCTGACACCGAACAAGAACAGGAAATGGATGGATTTCCACCTCCTTGGTCGTTCTTTCTCTAAAATGTAAGGTTTTTTTCGCTATTCTCAGCAAAGTTTACAAATCATCAGAAAAAAAACACTCGTGCTGTTGGTACGAGGAACAATCCAAAATTATTAAAATAAAATAAAAAACACTAATTACTGTCGCGCATTACTCCGCTTGGGCTGCAAGCGCTGCATGAAACATTCGATTGAACTGAATGAACAAACGCCCACTATAAGAGATAGAGGAATGTTATGCTGTCGCGACAACTAGATGGGGATGCAAGGAATAGGCAGGAGTTCGTCCGGTCGCTCGACCTATCATAGAAGCCGCGCTACGTCAGTTACCGTTTGGGTTCTTAAAACGCGGTTTTTCGGCCGCTGCTTAGCAACAGGTGGTTGCTTAGCAACGAAACTCAAACGGGCACACTCCCAGCGCATATGGCACCTGATCGCCAAGTTTCATCGAAATCGGTTTGCTGGTTTGTGCTGTGGAGCCTCGCATTGCAGACACACACACACACACACACACACACACACACACACACACACACACACACACACACACACACACACACACACACACACACACATACACACGGAAAACCCGACAATAACGGATATCTAGCGAATCTCAACAGAATAACAAAATGGACAGACACCAATATACCTGAAAAATCTTCGATTTTGCAATGAACAAACACCTCTCGAAATGCTGAATGTCAGTCAAATGATTTACGATTGCATTCCGGTCTGAGATTCACCTTTCAAGTTCCGGTGTGAATAGATTCCTTGTGCTCGATCAGAATCGAATAAATTTACCTGAACACCGAAACACAGGTGAGGAAAGATCATAGCCTAACATTGCGCAGAATGCACTTAAAGTAAGAAAATGTTGTAAATCCAGTTATTTCTCTTTGGGTTTTTTTGGTTCGCGGGCACCAGCAGTGACCACTATTTTCGTTGTGTCTGTGTGTCTGTCTGTCTGTTTGTTGGATTCGCTATATATGCTAGATATCCCTTATTGTCGGGTTTTCTGTGTGTGTGTGTGTGTGTGTGTGTGTGTGTGTGTGTGTGTGTGTGTGTGTGTGTGTGTGTGTGTGTGTGTGTCTGCAACGCGAGGCTCCACAGCACGAACCAGCAAACCGATTTCGATGAAACTTTGTCAACATGTGCAATATGGTCTGGGAATGTGCGCGTTTGAATTTCATTGCCCAGCAACCACCCGTTGCTGTGCAGCGGCCAAAAAACTGTGTACGGTATTTTCAATACTTGTCCTTCAGTTTTGAATGTAGAGAAACGAGACTTCGGAATTAAACACTTCGAGATATTTAGAAAATTTTACTTGAGCCGATTTTTGATTGAGGTTTTATTTTTCAAATGGTAGTCCTTCAAAAATCGGGTGTCCATTTACCGTCATTTTTATAAGAGGCTTAGGAAAGTGGGCGGAGCTTAGGGAAAGTAGACGTGGTTGATGAAAAGTGGGAGTGGCGTAGGAAAGTGGGCGTGGCTTCTGGAAAGTGGGCGTGGCTTATGAAAAATATTGTGTGACTCAGGAGATGTGGTCAAACAAGAGCATTGAGAGAAGTTTATCAGGTTTTCCGTGTGTGTGTGCGTGTGTGTGTGTGTGTGTGTGTGTGTGTGTGTGTGTGTGTGTGTGTGTGTGTGTGTGTGTGTGTGTGTGTGTGTGTGTGTGTGTGTGTCTGCAACGCGAGGCTCCACAGCACAAACCAGCAAACTGTTCTCGATGAAACTTGACGATCAGGTGCCATATGTGCTGGGAGTGTGCCGTTTGAGTTTTGTTGCTAAGCAACCACCCATTGCTGTGCAGCGGCCGAAAAACCGCGTTTTAAGAACCCAAACGGTAACTGACGTAGCGCGGCTTCTATGATAGGTGGAACGTTCAAATTCGGTGTATGGATAGAGTTTAATAACTACTACAAAATTGAACCACGCAGCATTCTTCCAGATTCGGTCACCAAGGGTGTCGGGGCTGAAATACACAAATTTCGAAAAAAAATACTTTTTCTCGACCTACGTTCACTATTTTCAATACTTGTCCTACAATTTTGAATGTGGAGAAACGAGACCGGAATTGAACACTTCGAGATATTTAGAAAATTTTACTTGAGCCGATTTTTGATTTAGGTTTTATTTTTCAAATGGTAGTCCTTCAAAAATCAGGTGTCTATTTACCGTCATTTTTTATGAGGAGTGCCAGTTGGCAAAATACGCAATAGGAAAAATATTGCCAGGCAGAGGAACAATTGTATGTGAACCAATACGTCTTGGCAATGAATATTCGTCGGTGGATCGGTCAGAATGAAAAGCATCGTATCCACCGCTTCGATCCTAGCGAATCCCTCGTCGCCGACCGGCTTGTCTATCTGTTTGTGACTCTCTCCAGAGCATAGCTCCGTGACGTTTGATGCGATCTTGATGAAACTTGGACACAAGCTAGATATCATGGTCGAGTTGTGTCTTTTTGTATGAGGGGCGTGCCACACCCATTGTGGGTGGAGCCACGCCCACTTGAACTTTTTATTTATTTTTATTTTTTTCTCGATTTTTTTCTTGCAATGTCATTTCCTCGAAGCTGTGTGTAATGTCCATAAGTACAACATATAAAAAATCCGATTTGATTTGGTCAATTTTGACGGAAGAGATAGGTTTTTATGGTAGAGCTTCCTCAATAGGTTCCACTAACTCAATTATACCTATCGTGGCATTGTTCAATAATGCCCGCGAACCATCGTCGCCTCCCAGCTTGTTCATTAGATTGTCGGTGGGGGAGGGGGGGGCTCCATTTCTCAAAGAATGGACGAAGGTGCCTATAATCTGCCAAGTTTATTTGATTTGGTCAATCTTAGGTAGATATTGCATGTGCGTGCGTATAGAATTCTGGACCATGTACAGTGCATATCATTATGTCTGAGTCATCAAGGCAGGTGGATGGAATGCCTTTACACTTTAGGAACCTGTACCTGATTTTATAGAGCTTTATTATATAAAAGTACACTGCCATCATTTTCAGACCTGACAGCTAAGCATGAACCCTCTTTTCATCTGAGATCTGGGTTGTCCTGTTTGGTGTTTCCATCTGACTTTCCATCATCTGATATCTGGGTTATCCTAATTGGCGTTCTCAGATTATGGTTCTGAGATACCAGGTTGAAATCCCTGTATAAACTGTGTCGATTTGTCCATTCTTTACTAATATTCTTGCAAATTTTGTTCTGTGAAACTACTTTGTTGTCTCCTATATAATGTTCCTGTCCAACACCCTCCATGATCTTGGATGATGGTGGTGATGCCGATGGTGGAACACCTTAAGCCCGATGAAAAGGCATAGTAGTGCTCATTGCAAGTAGAAAACATTTATAAGGATATAACTGATCTTGGACAGGCAACCAATCCATCGTAGGTGTGCAAATTTTATGTTGGCCGTGGAAATCGAATTCACATCAATGAGGGCAACGTAATCAGACCAGAGCACCCCAACACTGAGCCACTCTTACGAACCCTTGATTGCTCTAAGAAATACATTGTCTGGATCAGGGTTCATGATAAAGATTATGATATAGGAGTTGTGGGCACAAAGCAGTGACGGTGAATGATGAAGCGTATAAGAGATTAGGAGTAATCGTGAGACTTAACATGAGCTGTCAGCAGCTTGAAAGGATTTTGAGGAGACCAAAGCGTTGGGTGTTCAGAAAGGTTGATATGAGGTTCAAAAGATTCACACTTGTGGCCTAATAAAACTGGTGAGTGATGGCAAACTCAGATGAGAAGTGGAATTGCAACCAGGAAGATAATAAACAGGTCTGGCTGTCTCTGTCTCTGTCTCTGTCTCTGTCTCTGTCTCTGTCTCTGTCTCTGTCTCTGTCTCTGTCTCTGTCTCTGTCTCTGTCTCTGTCTCTGTCTCTGTCTCTGTCTCTGTCTCTCTCACACCCATTGTGAGCTACGAACCTTGGAGTGTTTTTTTTATATACAAATTCAAGGCTCGTGGAAGAGCAAGAACACAGAACGGATCATGACACCACAGTAAAAAAAGGAACAGTAGAAAGAGAGAGTGAAAACACACCAACAGCATGGTTGAGGGATAAAATATAGAGAGATGGACGAATAAGGGATGTGAGGAAGAATGAGGGGTTGGGGAGGACAACAGATGGACATGATGGATACAGAAGTAAACTCTCAATAAAGAAAAACTAGGAATTTGGAAAGATGTGGGCTTCGTTGGGGAGGGTGGGGAGGGGGGTGAGAGGTTAATGGGGGTAGAAAATATCATGGTTTCAGATGGGGGATGATCTGAGATCGTGGTGAACAGCTGTCTTTAAGATCTTGAGGGAGGAATGAGATCGAAGAGAATGTGGAAGTTGATTCCACAGGCAAGAGAAAAAAGAGGCTTTTATTGCTGTACATCTTTGAAAAAAACTTAAAAATAAAATCACCACAACTCAAATTGGTCTTCATCTACCAACTCACTGCCATAGATCCCCTCATAGTCTTATGGCTTGCTAATTTTGCAAAGTCCCAAATGTTTATGGGGCTGAATCGTCTCACCATTCCCTCCCCAACTATTATAAAAAAACAACTTCCAGTAAGAAAGTGAATGAGTTTAGCAAATATATTACAATTTATTTGTACTCTTCATTTTTTGTCTTCCCGGTGATGATTTTATTGCTGTCGATAACAACATCTGGAAAGTTCATAGCACACGTTACCCCACACAGTGTTGTAGTATATCATTACATTGAAATAAAATAAAGATTTTGAAGGATATATATATATATATATATATATATATATATATATATATATATATATATATATATATATATATATATATATATATATATATATGTATGTATGTAAAAATTCCGGAACTTTAGGGGTGTTGATGCAGCGTCTTGTACACCGCTATATTTAACACATCACATTAGTTATTAACCTCCGCCATCTTCGAAGATGGATGGTGGTAACTGTTTTCATCCCTTTCTGTTTGTTTGTTTGTTTCTTTGTTTGTGTGTTTGTTTGTTTGTGAACAGTATTACGGAAAAACTCTTTGACGGATTTCGACGAAACCTGGTGGGGGGGTTAGGTATGGTGCAAGGATCATGCCATTAAATTTTGTACTTGGTCCCCCCCCCCAAAAAAATATTGTTAGAGAAAAAAAATTTTTTTATTGCATTTCTACATGTTTTTGGTGATTTCCAACCCCACCCCCCCCCCCAAAAAAAAAATTAGAGAATTTTTTTTTTGCATTTCTACATGTTTTAAGTGATTTCCAACTCCTCAAAAAAATTGTTAAAGAAAAAAAAATCTTTGCAACTTTTTTTTCAACAAAATTTCGATTTTTTTTTTTTTTTTGCATTTCTACATGTTTTAAAGTGATTTCCAACGCCCCCCCCCCCCAAAAAAAAATAATGTTGGAGAAAAGAACTATAACTATAAGAACTATATAAAAGAGAAAAGAACTATATAAAAGTCAGCACTGTTGATATCATATTTAATGAATAAGATATAAGGTTCACTTGAGTGACCCAGCAGTATTGGCGGCGGAGGTTTTGCACTCTCCCGAGTGCTCCCCCTCCAGTTCATACCTGTTGTTTGTGTCCTTTATGACGTCTCTAAGATAGTAAGTTTCCTGTTTGGAATGATTTTCAAGTTTATTTGACTGCCAGACAGGCAAAGTAAAGAAAATTATCTTACTAATCTCTGCGCATGTGCAATGAGGTCGAATTCAGAGCCAAAGAACTGCTAAACTGCTGGTTTGTTTTCCGACTAATGTTACGATTTGTGTTCAAAATATAACGTTCAATTGAAATGAAGTTGCTCCTTCATCATAAACTGACGTTTGTGGACATATGGACAGACAGAAAGACAGAAGTGGACCTAATGCTTAACCTCGCATTTTGCTTCGCATGTGCAGGGTAACTATAATAACTAGAAAGAGCAAATCAGAGATTGCAGACCCTCACCAGGACTTATTTTATGTGGAAAATAAATGGAAAGACTTACCAAATGAGAGGTAATTGATTGAAAATGAAAGGTCTAAATGGTCTAAAAGGAAAAGTTCCGAAAAGGTATAAAGGTGTAAAGGTCAAAATGTCGGAAAAAAGTTTCAAGGGGTCTGAAGGGTCAAAGGGGTCTTCAGTGTGTAATTTAAAGTCCAACAGTGAAAATTGGGTGTTTGGGTTAATTAAAACACCCCTTAAGAAGATAATTAATGGCTCATTTAATGATATCCTTCATCAGGTAATCCTCGACCACCTTACTGTCAGGGATCTTAAGGCATTTCCTGGATAACCTCGCTAGGGTCTGAAGCCTCCATGTTTTCTGGCTGGCTCAACCATCCTTCACTTGGAACAGGCCGCAATGATTTCTTAACGATAAAGTTTTTTTCCTCTCTTTACTCACTCATATTATCGAATGCCTGTTCATCATAGCTCCGAATTCCTGCATACATTGCATGCTTATAAACTCCCGGAGACGTCAGCATTCATTGCTTTATTTCATTTCCGCACATGTGATCACAGCGAGTATCTCTTAAACTAAGCAGAATTACAAAATTTAAGCTCCAGAATCGAAGTTACAAGCAGTTCCGACTCCTAGAAAAGTGTTCATTTGTCCAATTTGGACATATTTGACATTTTGGGCGTCTCCGTGAGGTCTACGTTTAATATGACAGTTTGGTGATTGCTATTCGTGTGCCAAGCAAAACGGTTCTTCTCAAGCGTTTTGTTGGAGTGCTTGCTTGAACGCTTAAGTCACTTGGCGAGAGCTCTCCAAGCTGCTTGTTTGTTCATTTTGGTAAAAGTACCCATGCTCTCAATGTAACATCGATTAGACTACGTTTCCCCCTGTGTTGGGCCCTGCGGTGTCACGCGATGGGTGTCTCGGGAGGTGTCTCATCCACTGAAAATGTGCAATATTAATTTCACAGGACATCCTTTTGTTTTACCTTTTTGTGTGATCGCCTTTTAATATAATCCACCCCTCACTTCAACATCGATACATAAGTAAAAGCAATAAGGTCCATCCGACCAGCTGTTTGCCGTGATTTGGCTGTGAAGACATAGAGCATAGATCGACATATTTTGTTCTGTGGCTTGATATCTATATATATATATATATATATATATATATATATATATATATATATATATATATATATATATATATATATATATATATATATATATATATATATCAAAATAATTTTGCTAATTTCCCACTTGAATTCCTCTTTCAAAAAACTGTTTGAAGGTAAATCTTTGTGTTTGTCAGTTTTATGTACTTTGCACATGTGTGTATGCATATAAACTGTATTACCACAACGGCACTAGGTATGGGTGTGTGTGTGTGTGTGTGTGTGTGTGTGTGTGTGTGTGTGTGTGTGTGTGTGTGTGTGTGTGTATCTACATATGTTGGTTTCAGAATGTGGAATGGAGTCCTCCCATGGTGGGTTCAAACACAAAGATTTATCCACCTTCATTTCGGTAAGGGGGTCACGATTCATGGACCAAGCTGTGAAGTTTTCTGCTCTCAAAGTTATGTGCCGAGGGCTCTCTTTAGGATCGTCACTGAGCCCTGAACAGCTTCCAACTGTAGCTTGTTTGTAATAATATTCCCAGGTATGGTTTTTAATATATTTGTGAGGTTCTTTGTCATAATTCCTGTAGCTCCAGCAATCACTGCTTCAACTATGGCATTCTTCAGCTTCCAGGATCTTTTCACTTCATTATTGAGGTCTTGGTATTTGTTCATTTTATTGATTTCTGCATCGTTTACTCCAAAATCACTGACATTAACACCTCAATTATCAATGCCTTCTCCTTTTTTGTACCTAACTACGAGATCTGGTGGCAATGCTTTGTTTTCGATGTCCACGCTCAATGGGATCATTCGGTCATACGTGAGAGGTAGCTACTTCCATGTTTTTATTGATTCCTTTTAGTTCATGTTCCCACAAATTTTGTGGGACTGGAATATCAAATTTGCAGATTAACCAGCGCATTATTTTTCAAACTCTGTTGTGTCGTTGTGTGTACAGCTGTTCGGACGTGTTTTAATTTATTTGTGTGTTCGGTCATTAAGTGTCACATATCATTCTCTTTGTTAATGCCACCTCCACCCTTCACCTGTTTTTTTATATGTATACATATGTATATATTGTTGCGGTTCTGCAAAACCACATGCCTCGAAGGGAATGCCACCCAACATAAGTCATCCCCAGGCAGTTATTTCATTAGTCTACGTGCAGTTAGATCACCCCTCATGTCTCGTGGGTTAACGGGATGAAGTGCATTGCGTGGGTCTTGTAGTTAGGTTTAGTAACTATTCCTAATTCATGATTCTGACTCCTAATCTAACCCTGTCCTTTTAGCCATAGTACATAACAAGCATGCAAACACACGCCATTCAATAGGCAATTGATAATAAGCACATCACAATTCCTCCCATGGCTCGGTTCTACAACACCACTCCACTACACACTATTCCACGCACGCATCGCACAGCATTATTTCATTCAAATCTACGTTCCAAATCCAACTGGCACCTCACCTTGCGTCACACATCACTCACCAAACCTCACCACTTTAACCACAAACACCTCCGGCATACGGGAACAATATTCCCACACCTCCTCATACCTCTGCATCGCTACAATTCACCACTCTATTTTGAGGAACACTGCACGACTCGGATTGTCCTTGGCACCGCACAATTTGGATTGTCCTCAGCACCGCACGACTTGGATTGTTCTCGGCACCACACGATTTGGATTGTCCTCAGCACCGCACGACTTGGATTGTTCTCGGCACCGCGCGATACTTGACCATGCAACAGACATTACTAGCTCGACCACATCTCACCAGGGACGTCCCGTTTGAACATCCAGAATTGATACAATCCTCATCCAGTCACGAGACCACGGCAAGTCCAGAGGAAAGGAGGAGGGGTCGCGAGAAGGGCGATCCGGTACTTTGGTTTGGGGCCCGGGTGTGCATTTTGGCTCATGAGGAGGCCCGTGGATGGCGGGGAAAATCCGTTGCTATTCAACATTCAGACTGCACTCAAAGCACATTTAGGGTCTGGGTGCCGGCTCAGGGAGCATGCCCTATGTTGAGTCAAGAGCACCAACCCGTGCCAGAGCGAGTGGGCAACTGGGACGGTTTCCGATCCTGGATCCTGGCAGGGCATGGCTCAGGCCACTGTGTCCCAATAGCAGAGCAGGATTCAAGCCACAACACGTCGCTTTCCGGTCATCACCCCACCCTTCACCCGGGGCTTATAAATGGAGTAGTGTGGAGCCGTTAGCTCTCTTTGCTGGCTCTTCACTTCACTCCCTTTCTCACGATTGATGTGCGATTGTCAGAACGTGCTACTTCTTCTTCTTTGAGAGCCTGATCCGGGGTGACTGCCAAGACTCCTTGCCATGCTGTCGTCATTCTGCTAACACCGTGCAGCTAGATGGACCAGTGCGGAGCGCACGTTGCCACGAGCCCCAGCAAAGTAATTAGGCAGGAGATAACACGCCACATCACAAGGTGGGAACGCTCAGAAGGAGCGTCCCTCAGAGGTACACGCTACACATACAGACCATTACACAGATGGTTAGGGATCTTTCTCCTTACACATCTATTCTCCTCTCTCTCTATCCACCCCTCTATCCCATGTTCTTTGGATGCACAAAGAACATCATCACTGACTCGCAATCCCATTTTCCTCTGGCACAACACTGCACCCCTCACATTGCACTACACCACATCTCCCACTCCCGCACCTTAGACACAACCAGTATTCCTTCCACCTACCTCTCCCTCAGTGTTCTGGGTTGCATTGGTCTGCCGATCGCATCATGTATTGAAAGGTCATTTATACTGGGTACAATATTTTGTTTTCGATGTTCATGCTCAATTGGATCATTAGGTCATATGTGAGCGGTCCTATGTTTTCAGTCCATGCTTTTGGTTAATGTTCCCACAAATTTTCTGGAACTGGGATATCAAAGTTTTTGCAGATGTGCGTGTGGTTAACATCACAAACTCTGTTGTGTCATTGTGTGTACAGCTCTTCTGACAAGAGATTTTTATTTATTTGTGTTGGGTCATGAAGCATAAAATATCACTCTCTTTGCTAACGCCACCTCCACCACTCACCTATATTATTTTTTCCTTCCCCCCTCCACCCCCCCACTCTCTCTGTCTGTCCCCTCCTCACTCCCCCCCCTCCAAATAAAATGCAGCACTCTTCTCCCACACCTGTGTCACTCTCTCTCTCTCTCGCTGTCTCTCTCTGCCTGTCACTCTCTCGCTGTCTCTCTCTGTTTCTCTTTCTCTCTCTCTCCCTCTCTCTCTCTTCCTGTCACACCCCTCCCTCCCACAGTGTATGGCAACGTTTCGTGAGGCGTTGCTCTCCCCACCTCCACCCCCTTTAGCGGTCTTCTCCCCTTCCTGCTTCCCCTTCTTCATCTACTCCTCGCTTCCCCTCCCTCCTCTCCCTGCCCTTCCCTCCGTTCTCTCTGCCTCCCCTCCCGCTCTCTGTCCCTGACTCTTTTTCCATCACCCCCCCCTTTCCATTCACACCATTGTCAGTGAAGCAAAGGGTTGTATTTGC
Source organism: Eptatretus burgeri (assembly GCF_056783735.1). NCBI lineage: Eukaryota > Metazoa > Chordata > Myxini > Myxiniformes > Myxinidae > Eptatretus > Eptatretus burgeri. Next base: position 83,462,717 of record NC_140971.1, read on the forward strand.
TGGTCTATACTAATAAAAGGCAATCTGTGTCTCTGTGTCAGTGTGTGTCTGTCTCCTCCATAACTCCAAAACTACAAAACTCCATCACTCCAAAACTCCAAAACTAGCAGCCTTAAACTTTGCATGCATCCTAAGAAAACTCCAAGAAAGTGCAATAGTGACATGTGGGTGTTTGGGTTAATTATAACATGCCTTTTGAAGATAATTAACTCCCTTATTTAATGATATCCTTCACCAGGTGATCCTCGGCCACCTCGCTGTCTGGGGTCTTAAGGAGTTTCCTGCATCACCTCGCTGGAGTCTGAAGCCACCATGTTTTTTGGCCTGGATGTAAGCTCCAGATTTGAAAGTATCAGCAGTTCCGACTCCTCCAAAAAGTGTTGATTTGTCCAATTCAGACATTGCATGGGCGTTTCTGGGTGCATAGTTGTTTCGAGGGAAATTGGTAATAGCTTGCCAAGCCAGGTGTTCCGTTAGAGTACTTGAGTGCGTAAGCCACTTACCCAGTTGTCCAGTACAGTACTGAGTGTTATACTATTCTATTTGTTATAATATTCCCAGTTGAGAGTGCTGTGATATATGGTGATACCATCTCTGACTTATTTCCAGTTGTTACTGGAGTTCATCAGGGGTGTGTACTGGTCCCCACACTTTTCAGCACTTGAATGGACTGGATTCTGGGGAGGATGTCAGAGAGATCAAGCTGTGGTGCATCGTTTGGGAATGTCAAGAACTCTGACTTTGATTTCACAGATGATGCAGTCATCTTTGCGGAGACTCTTTTGGGGGCCCTCGAGGTGCTGAATGAGGAATCGGAGCCACTGGGATTACGGGTTTTCAGGGTCAAAGCGAAGATCCCATCTTGGATGCTGCTGTCCTGTCTGTGCCTTTTTATGGCGAGGATGTTGAGGTCACGGAGAGATTCACTTACCTTGGCAGTGATATTCATGACTCTGCTGGCTGTGAGCCAGAGGTCAATAGACGTCTGGGTCGGGCCTGGGGAGTCATGGATTCACTGGATCATGGGGTGTGGTGCTGCTGGTACCTGTGCGGAAGGACGAAAGTCCAAGTCTTCAGGTCCTTGGTGATTCCAGTCTTGCTCTATGGATGTGAAACTTGGACTCTGACCAGGAATCTGAGACAGATTCTTAATTCCTTTGGTACCAGGTCTCTTTGGAGAATCCTTGGCTATTGCTGGTCGGACTTTGTGTCCAACGAGCGGTTGCTGAAAGAGACTCAAATGAGATTTGTTACCTGCATAGTCAGTGAGCGTCTGCTGCAGCCGTATGGACATGTGGCTCGTTTTCCTAACGCTGATCCTGCTCACCAGATTCTCTCAGCGAGGGAGCCTCGTGAGTGGAGGAGGCCAATGGTCCGACCAAATTGCCTCGTGGTTGCAGCAGGTTGATCAGCATCTCAAGGGGATGGGGATGGGCCTGGCATCTGACTGGGGGATGGCCAGATGGAGGCCCCTGGAGTACCGGCGGAAAGTGGATGCAACGACGCGCTGTTCTGGCACATGCTCCCATACCTGACCTTGCAGTACAGTTCATGTCCTGATCGGCATGTGCAGTCGACAGTTACAACAAGGTATAGGTGGAACATATGGGTACAGCACACACAGACGTGGTACATGTTGGTAGATTTGGATCTGTACAGACTCTCCGTCGGTGTGTGGACATGCCATGCTTGTTTCGGGTGGCATGGCGGCAAAGTTTCATCCCGTATCTTATGGAGCTTTCATCAGGTTTTTCTTTGTCTTCACGTCTGTTTTGAAAGTATTTGCTTTACAAAGGTTATATGTTTCCCTTTGTGAGTTTCTTTGCATAATAGATTTGATATCGCCCGATTTCCAAGCCGTTTGCAGTATTAACGGCTTTTCTAAATTACCGAGCCATCTTTTTTCCCACCCATCACATGCAGCTGCTTATAAAGAATAATGTTTGTGATCATATCCTTGAAACGTCCATGTAAATTTAACGCTGTTTTTCGGTAATCAAGACTCCAACCTGCCAATTCCTGAAAAATTGTCGATATCGGTGAAATGTGTTTGTGTGTGTGTGTGTGTGTGTGTGTGTGTGTGTGTGTGTGTGTGTGTGTGTGTGTGTGTGTGTGTGTGTGTGTGTGTGTGTGTGTGTGCTTGATTTGTATCTACATATGGGGGTATCAGAATATGGAATGGAGTCCTCCCAGGGCAGGCTCACAGTATCCACCTTTATTTCGGTAAGGGGTCACGATTCATGGACCAAGCTGTGAAGTTTTCTGTTGTAAAAGTTTGGTGCCGAGGGCTCTCTTCAGGATCGTCACTGAGCCCCCGACAGCTTCAAAATGTAGTTCCTTTGTTATAATATTCCCAGGGATGGGTTTTAGCACACCTGTAAAGTAGTTCTGGTGAGCTTATGGGATGGCGTGTCGTCCGTCCATCCACAAATACTTGTAACTTCTTCTCAGAAACTACACTTACGATTTCAATGAAATTTCACCACAACTTTCATCAGCTGTGATGGCATAAAAAATGGGATCTGAAGGGGTCTACAGAGTTTGTTTATGGAGGGGAGGGGGGTGTCAGTCGGTAGCCTCACCAAAGAGGTATTTGCTTTCTTCTCAAACGATTCATACAATTCCAATGAAACTTCACGACAACCTTCTTCACCTATGACATACCAAAGTTTGTTCATGACATTAAAAAAATCTGCTTTAAGGGGTTTTAAGGGGGGTTTCCCCCCAAAAAATTGATTTGCATTCTTCTCCAAAACTACACATACAAATCTGATGAAACTAGACCACCATCTTCACAACCCATGATGTACCAAAGTTTGTTCACGATATTAAAAAATTTGGCATTGAGGAGGGTCTATGGGGAGAGGGGGGTTCCCCTCAAAAATATGTGTTTCCTTTCTTTTCTGAAGCCACACATACAATTTCGATGAAACTTGACCACAACCTTTATCACCCATGATGTACCAAGGTTTGTTCATGGCATTAAAATAAAATCTATTGGTATTTACTTTCTTCTCCATTATGTATTTTGTGGGTCATCCATGCCTACCAGTAGTTGCCTGATTATCTTATCCAGCCACTTCCAGGTGTGCGTCCAGGGGTTTAATATCCCCCATGTTTAATATCTCTGTGAGGTTCTTTGTTATCATTCCTACAGGTCCAGCTATCACTGGTACAAGTTTGGCATTCTTCAGCTTCCAGGATATTCTCACTTCATTATTGAGGTCTTTGTGTTTGGTCATTTTTTTTTGATTTCTGCATCATTTATTTCAAAATCACTGCAATTAACACCTCAATAAGCAATGCCTTCTTCTCCTTTTTTGTACCTAAATATGATATCTGGTCGCATTGCTTTGTTTTTGATGTTCACACTCGATGGGATCATTAGTTCATACGTGAGCGGTAAGTACTTCCATGTTTTCAGTGATTACTTTTGGTTCATGTTCTCACAAATTTTCCAGAACTGGGACATCAAAGTTTTTGCAGATGTTCCAGCAGATTACTTTACAAACTCTGTTGTGTCGTTGTGTGTACAGCTGTTCTGACATGAGTTTGTTTTTGTGTGTGTGTGTTCGGTCATTAAGCATAACCCATCATTCTTTTTACTAACCCCACCTCCACCCTCACCTTTCTTTCTTCTTCTTTTTTTCCTCTCTCTCTCTCTCTCTCTCTCTCTCTCTCTCTCTCTCTCTCTCTCTCTCTCTCTCTCTCTCTCTCTCTCTCTCTCTCTCTCTCTCTCTCTCACCCCTCCTCGCATCCCTCCCTCCTGCAGTATAGCAACGTTTGGTGAGGCATAGCTCTCTTCACCTCCCTCCCCCACCTTCCTCACCCCCTTTCCTAGCTTCCCTTCCATCCTGCCTGCTCTCTTTCCCCTCCCTCCCTCCCTCTCTCGACCCCATCCTTAATACCCCCCCCCCCCCGTCAGCAAAGTGACAGGTTGTATTTGCTAGTATATTATTACAGCCATGGATACTGAGTGTATTATGAGGGGGTTAATCCTCGTTTCTCTTCGGAAGAGCCGGACCTGGAGCCACTGCTCACAATTAACTTTGTGGTATGGTGGGTTGCTTTACAACCATGAACGCCAATCCATTAACCATGAGTTCCAGTGTCCACCGTCTAATTTGCCATTTAACTCAAGGGCACGTGGCTACCTGAATGGGGAGTTTGCCCTCGGCAATGCATCAATCTTGTCTAAATTAGATCTTAATTAGGGCGACCGAGCGTTTACCGCTGGTGCATGCTGACTATGACAGGTTAATTCGTTTAGGAACTACCTCCCAGTCCATTTAGGTTCGGACAATGCTGGATCAATGGAAGGAAAGGACAATCACGGACAGGTTGAAATATCAACAAGGAATTTATGATAAAGGAAAAATAAATAAATTGAAGAACTTTTTATCTCTTTGTGTTGAAAATAGGTAAATTCAAATATATCAAAATCATCTCAAGCAAATAGAGGATTAAACAGGCATTGATAGAAAACAGACAAAGAGCAAATACTTATCACTATGCCTTACTTAACAATGAAACAGCAGACAAGGGTACCCAGCAGATCATTCAGTGGGGAAAGAAATCCAGTCTCAGCTTACCAAGGCAGAAGTCGTGCATCAAATAAAGTGTCCCAAAATGTGTGAGCATGCCTTGATCCGCTGCCAGTGCCCTGCCTCGCCATGCACCCACTCACAAACAGACTCGAACACCAATCGATGTCACATCGTCACCCCCATGAACCAGGGACGCCAAGAATCAGGTACAAGCAGAACCAGCAGGAACGGTCCAACCATCATCCACCGTCAGGAGCTATTAGGAGCCGTAACCAATGGACAGAAGCTGTAAGGCGCTGTGAGGCTGTCACCAACTCACCAACTGTCACTAACTCACCAAATGTCACTGACTCTCTAACTGTCAGGAATTGTCACCAACTGACTGTTGCTGTAAGGAACCATCATACAGCTGTCAGGAATTAAAACCAACCGACTGGAGCAACTGACACAAACTGTCAGGAAAGTGGTCCTCCCATCCTTTTTATAGGCGACCAGTGTGGGCGGAGCCTCAAGCATACTTCAGCCAAATCCACCTTGCCGATTGGCGCATTGCTGCACGTGACCTCCAACCATCAATCTTGCGATCAGTCCTTCCTCGTTCAGCCCAACATGAACAAGAGACAGCCAGTATCCATAGAGCTGCCAAACGGGGTGTCAATGTCGATGGAAAAAGGTGGCCGTCAACGTCGGTGAAAGAGGTGGGTGTCGAACATCAATGAAAGATAAGTGGGTGAGGTAAATGATCCATAGCCGTATTTAACTGTCAGAATAACCGTTCAGGAAAAGTCCGCATTGTGCTGAATCAAATGTCCTGTAAGTCCAACATGTAAATATATCGTCCACGGCCAAGCCAATGTGTCCCGATGGAAAGGGGGAACAACGAGCCTCCGTTGTGCTAATGGCAATCTCTCGCATGCACAAACGTGTCGCAAAGAGAAAACGGCCATCCCTTGAGAAACCCTTTTCCAACGCATCAAAGTTAGAATCCCACCACACAAGGGGATGGGTCTATCCGGGACATGCATTTATGGAAATAACTGTCTGTGGACCTGAATGCTGTATGCATTAGTCAGAACCGATTCTGAAATCCATAACTATATATATGTACATATATGTATGTGTATATATATATATATATATATATATATATATATATATATATATATATATATATATATATATATATACATATATACATACTTACATACATACATACACAGTATGTATTTCTGTACTATTTGTTTGATCGTAAATGTAATTTCTGATAATTCAAGATAACACAATACAATTCCGACTATGATATTTTTTAAACAGATTCTTCACCATTGAGAGATTGGGCCAAAAAAGATATATTAGCATGATATTTCAAAAATGTATTGGGCGATGTAAAATGTAAAAAAAAAATGTATTCAAAAATATAAATGTTCTCATTCATCAGACATTACAGGGTGGACGTATGTGCTCTACCGAGTGTCCTTCTAGTTACAACTGTAGTTTAGACAAAAAGTCGATGAATTCTAGAGTTGGTTTCCCTAACCCTATTTTCCCCATGAAGTCTTAACTTTGTGCATTGCGTATTTGCCCAACGCGGGGTTTTTCAATAATGTAACTCCCGTGAATGGGGAGTGTCTGCTGTAGTTGTACATTATCGATAATTTAAATTTGTTTATAGTTTAGGAGCATAAGATTACTTTGTGAATTGTTGTGTATTCGAAGGAGGGCAGGATGGCATAAAGCACACACTCACCTCTCAGCTGTCGATCCTGGGTTTGAATCCCGACCAAGCTATAAACTGCCAACCTGGTGTTTCACAGGCAGGCTAATTCATCTTTGTGTGTGTGCTGTCCCTCGCATGGACGGATAAATCATCTACAGGCATTAGTTGGTGGATGTTAAAGATCGCATGGTGTCCTTTGCGAAGAGTAGGCAAGCTATTGCCAGCACCATGAGCAAATTACAAATTCCTGCCCTAACTACTGCTGGGAGAGGGATGGCAAACCCACAGTATGACCCCTGGCTAAGAATGAACGCTCTTTATTAGAGAGTATGGCACATTGACGGATTTATCTCAGTTGTGGTGCCTTGAGGGTTTTAATTGATAGATATGTGCACTTCACAAATATCAAACATGTAATTAATTATTGTTCACTTATGTGGAATTGAAATTCCAGATAAGGTATTGTCATTGCACACTGTCTGTCCGTCCATCTCCTATTTCGACTCTTCCAGCCAAATGCTGGGCCAATCCGGCTGAAATTTTGCAGCAATGTTCCACTCCTGACTGGTAACGGGAATTGCAATGCTCGTTCTGGTCACGTGACTTTAGGTAGGTCAAAATGACAGACTTAGTCAATTTTTGGGAAAATTGCATAAATTCCTTAAAAAAAATCTTCTTCTCCAGACCCAGCAATCAGAATGCTACCAAGTTTGAGTTACAACATTAGGCCAGGGTAGGAATGTTAAATTGCAGTGGTCTTGCCAATGACTTGACTAAAAGTGTCAAAATGGCTGACAGTAAAATTTTGGGGAAATCATGTAAATTCCTTCAATAATCTTCTCCACACCCACCAATCAGAATGCTACCAAATTTGCATTACATTAGGCCAGGGCCCAGATAAGCTACAGGTCCAGCGGTCAAATTTTTATCGTTATTATTCCGACCAGCTGTAGTGCCCCATCTATGATGGGCAGTAAAAACAGATTCCCCATAAATACCATAAATATGCTCTTTCAGTTCATGTAACCATGTTCGTTGTTAGTTGCATTACTTAAATAGTTTCAAATTAAGTTATTTTGTGCATACATATATCCTTACAATTTAATTCTCGCTTAAGTTTTCCAAAAAAAGGTCATGTACTCATAATAATTTGTGAAAAATGCAAGCTCTGGAGTTTCAGCTACATACCTACATACATACATAATGTCATCTACACATTCAGTATGTCATAGCTCCATTATGGTGTGATGATTATGATTATGATGCCGAACATCAAGTATAAATCTTTCTAAAAATATTACTATCATTATTATTATAGTAATCCAGAAAACATAATGGAAAATTTCTTACACGATTTAAAAACTAACCGTTCTCCGGTAACTCGAGCCCACTAGTCTATACTTTATAGTCCAGAGATGCATATTCCCGCCTTCTTTAGTTACATTGAAATAGACATGCAGAAGGATCCCGATATGTCCAACTTGCTTAAATTACCTGTATATAACTGAACCAGATAAGTTATGGTAGCAAGAGTCATGATCATATAAAACGCATTTCACATTTAAATGACATACAGTCCTTGTAATCCGTGCCACAGAAATCCAATATCACGCCAATGCAAAACTTCATTCTATACATTAGTTTGGTTTATACAGTCGCTTGCGATAGGCTTCACAATCCGCACGCATCATTAACAATTTAGCCTCGACCAGGACTTATTGAAAACACCACTCGTAAGAACGTACCTGTGGATGCTGATAATTCCCACGTAGGTGTGGATCGACTGGTACGATGGCTCAAAGGTATAGCATGCTCACCTTAGAGCTGTCTATTCTGCGTTCATTTCCCAGGCCTGACTGTAAATTTCCAGCCAGGATGCTCTACCAATGAGTTTGCCATGCCTCAACTCCCACACCCCACCTCGACAAAATGATGTAACTAGCAGCCTATTGCATTATACAGTACAAATGAATAGGTGCAACTGACTCAGTGATGTCATGGTTCGAGTGTCTGCTCTGAATTTGGGAGGTCGGTGGATCAAACCTTGGCCGAGTCATACCAAAGATTTAAAAAATGGTACATGTTATGTTCTTGCTTGACATTCAGTATTAAAAAGGATAAGAGAGTGGACAATCCCCTAAGGTTGGCATCCATGGGGGGAGGAAATTCCACCTTAGGAAATGCCCAACTGAATGCGGTGAGAAAGGTGGCACCATTTTTGTGTCGTTGCTCGTACCCAGAGTGCCCTAAGAAGTAACAGGATTCACCCCGAGCTCTGTGGTGGTGTTTGTCTGATCTAACAGTCCTGTGATGTGTCTCATGTATTCGTCTGTATATATCAATGTGTGTGACAGCTCCACTGTGAGCCTTAGATCCAGTGGAAAAAAAAACGATTCAAACTGAGTGGTCACATCAAGTAGGTGATTTCTTTGTTCCTTTATTTATTTTAACAAGGTGGAGAGCCCAGCGTAAGTGAAACAAACACTCAAGTTGCGAAAAAGAAAAAAAAGTCATCGACTGATGCAACCACACGCAATGGTCACGGCAGTTATAGTTTCTGCCGTTGATTTGTGGCTGATTACATCGCGCAATTACTTTTACCCACCACCTTGCATTTCACAGAATTCTTGGAGAGAGTTCACGAGTCTGGTTGTTGCAATCGTATGTTGCGAAGACAGAAGAGGAGAGAATAAAATGAGAGAAGCACCGCATGAGACATGGTGATGGAATCTTTCAACCTTAGCTTGAGAAAAAGGATTTTTTTTTCTCTTTTCTAAAGCTACAGTATATATCCGTATATTAATCTCTTCAACGCAATAATTTCTTGAAGGAGACCTAAGGCATCAAAACATACAAAGGCCTGTGGTTTAAGATTTACTGCCATGGGATGTGAACACTTTCTCTTCCTGGACCTTTCGCAATAAAGTTATGGCAGGTTTGCGAAAGATTTGTGGTTGCTTGTCTGAGATAAACTCAGCTTTGGATTGGCATGCGGCGGTGGACTTTGCGGAAGGCAACTCATTCAACTCTTTTAAGGCGTGGGAGGATTCGTCTGCATAGTATTTATTGATAAACAGTAGTTTGTTAGCCTTATTTCTTTGTTTTAAGGTTTGTCTCAAAATCGGTTGCTTTACAACCACAAAACCATTACAATGGACATTACAACCACAAGAGCATTGGCAACTGTCGACGGGAGTCCAAGTCTCAGGTTCTGCTTTCGGCAGATTGTAGGAAGGTGGGATTCCTTTCTTGTTGTCCTGTCTTTTTGACCTTCTCTCCCTCATTACCTAAACTTGTAAGAGCTTTTCTATGAATCCAAACCTTTCCCCCTCCCCAATTTCAAGCATTATGATCACCTCCATCTCTTCATCCCCATGTTCTCTCATCTAGGGAAATTAAATTTCTCCCTCCACCTGTCATCTTTCCCTCTTCCCACAAGTCTCTAAGGCTGCAGCTCATCACCACCTCATAGTCCCTCAATGACTAATCTTTTCACTTTTCTGCACTCACTTATCCCCTACCCCTTTGCCATTATACCCTCTGTGATTTTGATAAGGGATTGGATGCGTAAAGTTTGTGTGATTCTAGGTTTCTGCAAAAAAAGCTTTTTTTTCTGTGAGATTGTAGGTTTTCTTTCTGTAAAAAAAAATAATAAATAAAAGGTTTCTGCATAAAATTGCAAAAGATTTCTTCTTCAGGGAAAGGAAATCTCTATAAAGAGAGTCTATTAGCAGCTAGTATAATCTAAGTAAAAGACCAATAATTGCGACAAGTACTTGTTCTTGCGCTCATTGTGTGGAAAGTAGAGTAATATATGTGCATCAGAAAGAGCGTTGTATGTTCAGTCTTTTTCTTGTAACCTAGTGATAGACACATGACAAAGTACTTCGAAGTCTGATTTTTAATAAACAGGTATACGCGTTGCTGTCACCAGACATAAACCGTATCACGAAGCGAATGCTGGCTCGGCTACAGATGAGTACCAATTTAACCATAGCAACTCTTATTAGCCCGTCCCCCATGCAGCGGGAAATGGGGTTGTGGAGATGACAAATTAATAATTTGGTCAAAAGGTCAAAGGATAGTCACATAAAATGGTCAATTTTCATCCAATTGACCTGATATTTTCATTATCATTTTGGCTTTTGTAAGTCGTAACTTTTTTTTTTTTTAACCTTTTGTCATCAAATTTTCAACAAAGATTTATTGTTGGAAGAAGAAGAAGAAGAAGAAGAAGAAGAAGAAGAAGAAGAAGAAGAAGAAGAAGAAGAAGAAGAAGAAGAAGAAGAAGAAGAAGAAGAAGAAGAAGAAGAAGAAGAAGAAGAAGAAGAAGAAGAAGAAGAAGAAGAAGAAGAAGAAGAAGAAGAAGAAGAAGAAGAAGAAGAAGAAGAAGAAGAAGAAGAAGAAGAAGAAGAAGAAGAAGAAGAAGAAGAAGAAGAAGAAGAAGAAGAAGAAGAAGAAGAAGAAGAAGAAGAAGAAGAAGAAGAAGAAGAAGAAGAAGAAGAATAAGAATAAGAAGAATAAGAAGAAGAAGAAGAAGAAGAAGAAGAAGAAGAAGAAGAAGAAGAAGAAGAAGAAGAAGAAGAAGACCAATTTCCAAAGCAGACAGGCTTTGCATTTTCAAATCCTTTCTTGTTTGTTATTGAATTATTTACTTATGTGGTCTCTATTTAACTATAACGGACGCATAAGAGGTGTGTGTGTGTGTGTGTGTGTGTGTGTGTGTGTGTGTGTGTGTGTGTGTGTGTGTGTGTGTGTGTGTGTGTGTGTGTGTATGTGTGTATGTGTGTATGTGTGTATGTTGCATCATGGGGAGAGCGGGAGGGGGGGTTGGGGAAGTTGTGGATGTGAAAGAATGATGGACGAGTGTGTGAATATGATTAATATGTAATATTTTGCTTCAATTTTCTCTTAAGCTGATGTTTAAGAAGCTCACACCTCTTTTTTTAAGTCCGACTACGTGTTGCATGTTGTGATGTGTAAACTGTACAAAATAATGATTTTGTAACTGATGCATATATGGTGAGGAAGGGTAAGGATAGGAAGAATGAGGGCTAGTAGAGGACTTTGAGGAAGAGGGGGGGGGTGGGGTAGACAAAATAGATACAGAAGCAAACTCTCAGGAGGAAAAACTGGGACATTGGAAACAGGTGAGCTTGGGAAGGGTTATCAGGGATAGAAAAGATAAGAGTTTTGGATGGAGATGATCTAAGATGGTTGTGGATTTTGAAGATGTGGAGGGAAGAATGAGCTTGAAGAGAATATGGAAGTTTAGCCATTATCTCACTTGGCTGCGACAGCTCACGACTAGTTGGAGACAAAATTGCGATAAAACAGAGATAATTTTCACTTGGATTCACACTGAATTTATACTAAAACACATTTGCGTATGTCTCACGAATATCGCACGAATGTCCCACAAACTCCCGGCGAAATTTGGGATGAACTTCGCCTGGAGTTCGCATACATGTCGCACGACATTCGCGCGACGTGCAGGTGACAAAACTGAGATTTTTTTGGCACATGCAACTGTCGCACGACGGTCGTGCGACCATCGCGCAAATGTTGTGCAACAGTCGCACGACAGCTGTGCGTGACAATTGAGAAATCGGGACTATATATATATATATATATATATATATATATATATATATATATATATATATATATATATATATATATATATATATATATATATATATATCCTCTTCTTCTTCCGGCTGCTCCCGTTAGGGGTCGCCACAGTGGATCATCCGTATGATCCGCATAGTGATTTGGCACATGTTTTACGCCGGATGCCCTTCCTGACGCAACCCTGGTCACCTCTTACGACACAGGGATATGGTCCCTGTGTACACCGGCCCAGTATACTGGTACTCATTTCGCCGACCTCGGAAGGATGACAGGCTGAGTCAACCCCCTGGTGTATTAATTCAGTGGCCCAACGGGGCTTGAACTCAGGACCTCTTGGATCCCAAGCCGCTGCCCTCACCACTGCGCCAACACCAGGATATATATATATATATATATATATATATATATATATATATATATATATATATATATATATATATATATATATATATATATATATATATATATATATATATATATATATATATATATATATATATGAGGCCTCTCCCTTCCAGCAATCATATTGTCATCAGACGTCAAGCGAGATGGACCGCAGTGAAGAAGTGCAGAACCTGCTGGATGAGGACCTCAACCTGGGTGAGGACCAGGCTGACATGCTGAAGGCTGCAGCATGTCTCCTTGCTGCTGCTGCGGTCAAGAAGGCCAAGTCCAAAGCCAGACAAAGGAGGGCCAGAAGAGAAGGAAAAAAGAAGAGTATTTGGGTGAGAGAATGGCTCTTGAAGAGACACAAGTATGGCATGTGTGAGAAGCTCATGAAGCACCTTAGAGAGGTCAAGTCCTTCAGGAACTTTGTCAGAATGGACCCAGAGATGTTCAACCACATGGTGGAAGAACTTACCCCTAGGCTTGAGAAGAAAACAACCAACTTTAGAAAGCCTCTGTCCCCTGGACTCAAGCTGGCCATCACTCTAAGATATCTAGCCACTGGGGATTCTTACAAGTCACTGGCCTATGGGTTCCGGGTTGCCCCCAACACCCTCATCATTGTTGTGCCAAAGGTGTGCCAAGCCATCTACGACGACTACCAAGAGACAACCTTCAAGTGTCCCACAACAGAAGAGGAGTGGAAGGAGGTGGCTCAGGGCTTCTCAGACAAGGGGAACTTCCATCACTGCTGTGGCTGCATAGATTGCAAGCATGTGAGGATACAAGCTCCACCTCGCTCTGGCAGTCTGTACTACAACTACAAAGGCTTCTTCTCCATCATTATGCTGGCCCTGGTGGATGCCAACTACAAGTTTATGTATGTGGATGTGGGTGCCTATGGTGCCGACTCTGATGCTGGAATCTTAAGAGAGTGTGGACTGTATCATGTTCTGGAGTACGACAAAGCTGGTCTGCCAGCAAATCAACCCCTGCAAGATGGTGACACTGATATCCCTACTTCCTTGCTGGTGAGGAAGCATTTGCCCTCAGAAGCTGGATGATGAAGCCACAATCCAAGAGAGAAATGACAGCAGCAGAGCGCATCTTCAACTACAGGTTGTCCAGGGCCCGTAGGATTGTGGAGAATGCTTTCGGCATCTTGGCCAACAGGTATGTACACATATATTTAGCATTTCATGATAACTCTGTGACTTTGCAAGTTTGTTAGCACTGATGTGACTTCAACTTTCAATTGATATTTGGTCAATGATTTTTCTAATAATGCAATGACTTTACTATGTTTTCAGGTTGAGGTGTCTCCATTCGTGCATGATGCAGAGACCTCGGACTGTCACCAAGATTGTCTTGACAGCCTGTGCCCTACACAACTTGTTGGCTGACCAGAATCGTGCCAGAATTCAACAAGCAGCAGACAGAGAGGACCCAACGACACATGAAGTGCAACCAGGAGAATGGAGACAGCAAGACCAGGAGAACCGTCTTCATGCAACCCAGAGGCAATCAGGCAACACAGGAACAGCAGTTGGGAAACGAGTAAGAGAGGACCTGACTGAGTACTACAATGGTGTGGGAGCTGTGCCCTGGCAGAACAGGATGGTGGGATTACAGGAGAATGCTGACCAAGCCTGATTGTTCAAAGTGTTCTGTTACTTGTCAAAGTTGCACCCACAAACATTGTGTGTGACCCAATTGTTAATCTGCCATGATAGGGGCTTGTGGGTGTGACCATATTTTGCGTGTGACCTAATTTATGTAAAAATATGTGTGACGTGATTTAGGAATGATGGGAAAGTGAAAAGTTTGCATTGAAGGGCATTACTCAGAACAGGAGAGAAAGAGGACAGACAATGCTGGTTTTACAATTTGGACTATGAGGTTTTTTTTGTTGTTTTTTTAGTAATATCTGGATTGAACTATTTTGAATCTATGTACATTACATTGCATGGATAGCATGTGGATTTCTATGCATATATTAAATTGAGTAGACAATACATTGTGCAAATTTCTGATTAATTTCTTCCGAAAATATTCTCGATTGAATCGCAGTTTTGTCGCGCTCTCAGGGGTCCCAGGACAGATCATCATTTTTTTTTCTCCAATCAGTCACAATTTAGTTTCATAGGTCACCAATCCCTCACAAAGTTGTCTCACATTTGTCGCACATTCTGACTCACGGAAACTAAACTGAGAAGGGTTCGAGACCGGTTCGAGACAACCGCGATGACTGACTATTTTGAGAGAAAATTTGTCGCACGAATTTTTTGAACATGTTCAAAATTCAAGCAACAGCAGAGCGACATCCTGTGACTCACACAAGGAAATTGAGAACCACCGCGAACGTTTCCAGACATTTTGGAGAATGCCGTTCGCATTTTGTCGCGAGCCGTCGCAACCCAGTGAGATACCGGCTTTAGTTCCACAGGCAGGAAAAAAGAAGAATTAACGAGTAGAGGTGAGCAGTGATTCTGGATTGAAGTAATTTCAACAGAAATGGGTTGCTGGCGGACCACGTCCACCCTGCAGAAACTTTGGGGACAGAACACTGAGACAGCAGAGGGTGCAAGACCAGAAAGTCGGCGGTAGAAGACAAACCACCAACCTGTCTGAAATGTGATAATGGTGGGCCCATAGACTCAGCTTCATCGTGGGAGTTTCCAATAATCTTGGAGGTCTTGGTTTCCACCACAGCATTAAGCTGAGCAAGGTGAGAGGCAGGGGCACCAGTCAAGATGGGAGAGCAGTCTTTCATCAAGCTGTGGATGAAGGCCTTATTCAGATGTACCAAGGAAGGATGTCATGATTTGCCAAGGTGTGCTGAAGAAGGATGTGGATTTAGGTGTGCCAAGGAAGGATGTCCAGTCGGCGAATGGCTTTGTAGACCAACTTAGAAGTGTGGTTTGCCAAAGAACAATCATGACTGATTGTGAGACCCAAAAGTTTGTGTCACTGAACTTCAAGAGGATTATTAAAAAAAAGTAGATAGGAGGGTTTGCCAGATGGACATTTCTGATAAAGAGTTAGTGAATGTGTGGGATTTGTCAAGATTGAAAGACATATTCCAAGTACTTGACCATGTTGTGATTCCATCAAGGTCTGCAGAGAGGGAAGAGTTGATGCTTGTCTAGCTAAAGGATGAGGGATGTCATGGCAGATGGTGGAGTCATCAGCAAAGAGATAAAGAGGGTTTCCAAAGAGTCAAAGAGATCGTTTATGAACTTCAGGAATAGGATGGGGCCCAGAACACTGCCTTGGGGCACCTAGCCTTGACAGGGAAAGGATATAAAAGGATTCCATTGATTGCCACACATTGGCTATGAGAGTAGAGGAATTCAGAAACCCAAGAGTGGAGTTGGCCCATAGGCAGAGAGTTTGGAGAGCAAGGTGGGATGCCAGACTTCCTCGAAAGCTCGAGATATATCCAGAGAGATGGCCCTGATCTCATATCTGATAGAGTGCCTCCATCCATTCTTGGGAGAGCAGAGGCAGCATATCCAAGATGGAGTTAACTGGTGTGAATCTAAATTGATGATCTGAGATCAGGCCATTTGAAAAAAGGAAGGATTTGATTTCATCTGTGATGTTGGAATCCATGGCCTTGTTGATGATTGGAAGTACGTTAAAAGGTCTGCAGTTAAGGGGATCGGTTGTTACACCTTTTTGTGTAACTCAGTGAAGTTGGCTGATTTCCAAGCAGGTGGAAGATGATAATGCACAAATGGTATGCTGAAAAGAGCAGAAAGAGGAAATGCAAGAGCAGCAGAGCAGGTTTTTAGGCCACATGAGATGATGCCGTCCAGTCCAGGTGCAGAATCAGTCAAGGGTTGCCAGACCATCCCTTCCCCTGCCTCCTATTACCCCTTTCCTTCCCTCTTCTGACATCCACACTTTCCCTTCTCTCCCTCCTCCCACAAAGGTACCTGGCATTGAGAGGGAGAGGGAGAGGGAGAGGGAGAGGGAGAGGGAGAGGGAGAGGGAGAGGGAGAGGGAGAGGGAGAGGGAGAGGGAGAGGGAGAGGGAGAGGGAGAGGGAGAGGGAGAGGGAGAGGGAGAGAGAGGGAGAGAGGGAGAGAGGGAGAGAGAGAGAGAGAGAGAGAGAGAGAGAGAGAGAGAGAGAGAGAGAGAGAGAGAGAGAGAGAGAGAGAGAGAGAGAGAGAGAGAGAGAGAGAGATGGGCAATGTGTGTGCGTCTCCTCCATAACTATAAAACCTGGCAGCCTGAAACTTCGCATGCACACGAAGGAAGTGCAACTGTGAAAATTGGGTGTTTGGGTTGATTAAAAACACCCCTTTTGAAGATAATTCATGGCCTTATTCAAATTATATTCTTCATAAGGCAATCCTCGGCCACCTCGCTGTCTGGGGTCTTAAGGCGTTTCCTGGGTAACCTCACTTGGGTCTGAAGCCGCCATGTTTTTAGGCTTGCTCAACCATGCTCTGACTTGCAACAGGCTGCAACTATTTCTAAACGATAAAGTTCTTTTTTCACTTTCCTCACTCACATTATCAAATGCATGTTCATCATAGCTACGAATCGCTGGGTAGATTGCAATACTTATAAACGCCTCGAGACACCAGCGTTCGTGGCTTTATTTCATTTGCGCATATAACCAAAAGAATATGAATGTGGTGGGTGGGTGTCGGGAGGTGAAACGGATACCCATCAGGTGTGTGTGTGTGTGTGTGTGTGTGTGTGTGTGTGTGTGTGTGTGTGTGTGTGTGTGTGTGTGTGTGTGTGTGTGTGTGTGTGTGTGTGTGTGTGTGTGCGTGCGTGTGCGTGTGTGCGTGTCATGCATGGGTGTTGATTGCTTTTGAAAAGTGGGGGGGACATTGCATGTCCAGACCACGAAGCCCACTTCGTGCCGGCGTGGACACAGCAAGTCTACCCTTGCAAATTCTTGATTTTATACGCTCGTTGACATGCTGCCTTCTGATCACACAAATCCCTTAAATTAATCTGACCATCTATCGACCATCTTTTTATCAAATGTTAGCAGACGGAGCGAAATTAATTAAACATTAATCGTACACATTTCAAAGTTTCAAATGTCATCAAAGAAATACATGTATATATATATATATATATATATATATATATATATATATATATATATATATATATATATATATATATATATATATATATATATGTATGAAGAATTATTTATCAAGCCTCTTTCTCATGACCCTTGAACTGATTCACTAAACATAAACTGAAAACTAGACTGACATACAAATTGATATTACATGAGTACGGTCAACTTACCTTAAAACTTGCCAAAAATATGAACCCTCTTGTCTGCCGATCCAGTTAAAAACTTTGAAGCAATGTTTTGGGGGCCAAGTGCAGTCAGACGATCTCGGTGAACATGACAGATCATGAGATGGTTGAGGCGTTGTTGGGTCATTGTGGAACGTAACCAAGTCTTCATACGTCTGAGTGCGCTGAATGACCATTCTGCTTCGCATGAACTTGCAAGGGAAACCAATAGAAGCCTAAGCAAACGGTCTACCTGTGGGAACATTTGACGGACTTCCGGCAACATGTCCACAAATATCTTACAGTAATCCTCAACAGATGAACCACTGAACTGGTTACGAAAGAAGCCAAGTTCTTGCTCGAGGGAATCAGATAGTTCGGGATATTTGCAGACTATTTGGGGTTTGAATGACCCAGACAGGAGCATTTCACCCAAGTCCCTATATGCCATGAGGTCGGTTGATGTACTCCTTCAAGTTCTTGGATGCGCTGTTGATGACTTTGAAAAATTCAACTCCGTATACCTCCTCTGCAGAATTGGCAGTGTATTCCTGCATGCCTCCATCAAGTCTCTTCGGAAGCTTGCGCTTACGAGGGAGGGTCACTAGATCTAGTTGCACTGCTGGAGCTTCTGTTGTGCTGCTTCGAAAACCTCCTTAAACGTCTGGTCGGTACGGAGAGATTGGAGATTCTGTGCAGTTACCTTTGCAGCAGTAAGCATACCAGAGACGGTAACTTGTGAACCCTGAAGTGCCTTATTGTGGTATTCAAGGGATTGGAGAATGGGCAATGATGCAAACAGACCGAGAACACACTTTCCTGATGAAAGACATCTTCGAATACCGTTGGCTCGTGACGCCGTGTTCATACCAGTCATCACTTGCTTGTTGAAGGGCATCCAGTACCGCTTCATAGTTATCCAATGTCGATTTCACGGCAGGAGAACGAGTTAACCAACGCGTCGGGCAAATTGGCCTCAGGCGTGTAGGGCAAGGAGTGTCAGTATCGTCAGCGTGGATATTCAAGTACAGATGCTTGAATTTTCCAGAGTTGTAGATGTTGCTGAGTACCTGAACATAATCAAGGGCGTCTCTTATGAACGATGCAGTTTGTAGGGCTTTGGATGTAATGAATTGAGTGTCTTGAGCTCCACAGTGAATATAATTGGCCAGCGGTTGGAGTTTTTTAGCTGTGCTTGACAGCCCTTGTACTTTCCGGACATGTTGCTTGCCACATCGTAAGTCTGTGCTCTAAGGTGTTCAATAGGGAGTTGACACCGAATTAGGACATCCTGAAGCATCTTACAAAGTGATACTCCTGTTGACTGTTGTTGACGATACTTGGTAGAGGCTGATGAGATCTTCTTGAACATCAAAGGAATCCGTCACGAAGCGCACACACACCAACTCCTGCTCATTACCCTGAATATCTTTCGTTCCATCAGTTACGAGTCCGAACTGAGTGCACATTTCATTTACGCTACTGCA
>NC_140971.1:83486767-83631767 GCF_056783735.1 Eptatretus burgeri
AGAGGATTGCCTTCTCAAAGAGGTATTTCCTTTCTTCTCAAACGATTGACACAATGCCAATGGAACTTCACGACAATCTTCATCACCCATGATGTACCAAAGTTTGTTCATGACATTATAAAAATCCGGCTCTCAGGGGATTGTAGGGAGGTAGCCCCCAAAATATGAATTTGCTTTCTTCTTCAAAACTACACATACAATTCCAATGGAACTTGACCACCGTCTTCACTACCCATGATGTAATAAAGTTTCTTCACGACATTAAAAAATTGGGGTTTCAGGGGTTCTATGAGGGGGGGGGTGGGGAGGGTTGCTCCCCAAAATACATATCTGTTTTCTCTTTAGCCACACACACAATTTCGATGATACTTGACCACAACCTTCATCACCAGGGTTTGTTCATGGCATTAAATAAACATCCAGATATATTTACTTTCTTATCTATTATATATTTTGTGGGTCATCTCTGCCCACCAGTATTTGCCTGGTTATCTTATCCAGCCACTACTAGGTGAGCACCCAGGGGTATTGCCCCTATGTTTAATGTCTCTGTGAGGTTCTTTGTCATCAATCCTGTTGGTCCAGCTCTCACTGGTACAACTTTGGCATTTTCAGCTTCCAGGATCTTCTCATTTCATTTCTGAGGTCTTGGTGTTTAGTCATTTTCTTGATTTCTGCATCGTTTAGTTCAAAATCACTGCAATTAACACCACAATAAGCAATGCCTTCTTCTCTTTTTTTGTACCTAAGTATGATATCTGGTCACAATGCTTTGTTTTCAATGTTCACACTCGAAGGGATCATTAGGTCATTCGTGAGCGGTAGGTACTTTCATGTTTTCAGTGATTACTTTTGGTTCATGTTCCCACAAATTTTCTGGAACTGGGACATCAAACTTTTTGCAGATGTGCCAGCAGATTACTTTACAAACTCTGTTGTGTCGTTGTGTGTACAGCTGTTCTGACATGAGTTTGTTTTTGTTTGTGTGTTCAGTCATTGAGCATAACCCATCATTCTCTTTACTAACCCCACCTTCACAACTCACCTTTATCTCTTCTTCTTTTTTTTCTTCATACTCCTCTCATTTCCTCTCTCTCTCTCTCTCTCTCTCTCTCTCTCTCTCTCTCTCTCTCTCTCTCTCTCTCTCTCTCTCTCTCTCTCTCTCTCTCTCTCTCTCTCTCTCTCTCTCTCTCTCTCTCTCTCTCTCTCTCTCTCTCTCTCTCTCTCTCTCTCTCTCTCTCTCTCTCTCTCTCTCTCTCTCTCTCTCTCTCTCTCTCTCTCTCTCTCTCTCTCTCTCTCTCTCTCTCTCTCTCTCTCTGTCTCTCTTACCCCCTCCTCGCACATCCCTCCCTCCCGTATTATAGCAATGTTTGGTGAGGCATTGCTCTCCCCACCCCCCTTCCTCACTTTACCCCCTTCCTCACTTTACTCCCTTCCTAGCATCCCCTCCCTCCTGCCTCCCCCCTACCTCTCACCTCTCTTCCTTTCTCTCCCGTGTAGCAATGGGTTGTATTTGCTTGAGGCATATCTTGATGATGTCGAAGAGTTCCCCTGTCGTTTTTTATGTGTCTATCTCTGTTGAAGCGATGGTTTATATAATAATAGATCATACAAAAAGGGTAAACATCAAAATAATTTTGAATAATT
Source organism: Eptatretus burgeri (assembly GCF_056783735.1). Lineage (NCBI taxonomy): Eukaryota > Metazoa > Chordata > Myxini > Myxiniformes > Myxinidae > Eptatretus > Eptatretus burgeri. Next base: position 83,488,415 of record NC_140971.1, read on the forward strand.
TCAGCGGGCGAGCCACCGCACAGGGGACTGCACGGCAATGCAAGGCAAAACGCAAGCGAGTAAGGCCTGAACTTTGTTCAAGTCGATCGATATATTCAGTGACAATGCGAATACTTTTGCCGTGTATGGCCATGACTTGGAAACAAACAGTCAAGCTGCTTGTATAGCGCTCGCCAAGTGGCTTAAGCACTCGAGTCAGCATTTCAATGAATCGGTTGATACGAAACGGCTGGCTTGTCAAGTGATTCGCGATCGCAGATCGGTCATATAAATATCATTCAACACAGATATCCGGAATGTCAAGCCTTGTCTGAATTGGACAAATGAACACTTTTTTTTAACAATCGTAACTGCTGCTGAGGTCAATTAAGAAGTTTAAATTTTGAAATTCTGCTGAGATTAAGAGATTCTAGAGGTTATTGCATGTGTGGAAATTAAATAAACTCATGAACACGGGTGTCTCAAGGCGTTTATAAACATTGTAATGTATCCAGCGATTCGTTTGTATGATGATCAGGCATTCGATGATACGAGCGAGGAAAGTGGAAAAACAAACAAACTGATGTTTAGAAACCGTTGTGGCCTGTTCCAAGTCAAGGCGTTGTTGAGCAGGCCAAAAAATGGTGAATTAAGACCCCAGCGAGGGACAGTGAGGTGACCAAGGATGAGCCTTGATAAAGGATAATTAAAAAACAGCATTAATTATCTTCAAAAGGGGTGTTTAAATTAACCCAAGCTCTAAATTTTCATTCCTAGACTCCCTTGGAATTCCCTTAATATGCGTGCAAAGTTTCAGGCCACTCTGTTTCTACGCTTGTGGATGCCAGAACGAACAAGGAAACAAGACGGTGCACACTCGGTCATATTATCTAGTCTGATTAAAAAACGAGTTCCCTCACAAGGAACTTCAATGCAGGACGCCATCTATTAGTCCCATCAAATCCTGCAATGTTGCACCAACCTATAGTTATTTGTCTGTGCTCCATCTTATATTAAATGCTGTGTGTCAAGCAAAGAAGCAGCACATACTGGGGGGGGGGGCAAGAATGGGAAGAAACATGCACACATGTTTTTAAGTTTTGGCATGACTCTGTCAGGGTTCGAAACATCGACCTCCCAGACTCCAAGAGGATGCTCCACCATTCCACCACCAATTCGACAGCAAGTTTTTGGAAACGAGGGGGTCATCTTTCATTTGCTTTTAACAAGTCGGTTATAAAGGCATGAGGAACACAAAAAGTGCAGACTATTCCAGGCAAGTGTTTAATAGCGAGCATTGTCCCTTTACTGACAGTGAATAATCTACAAATATTCTATGAATATTCATGCGTGTGATAATTTGCTCTGCAACAGACAGAGCAGCAATGTTAAAAGCAAGCAATTTGGATATTTAAAGGCTATGCAAAATTTGTCATCCTACAAAGCTGCTACAGCAGCTGCTTTAGCTGATAATACTTCATGCCATTTGTTAAAGATCCATGATGGAAGCAAACATCTGGTGGTCAACCTTGTGACTCCAGCAAGAAGGAAATGAATTAGAAGTAATTTTTTTTTAATACTCTGTTGGTGCATTTTGCTGTATCTGCACATTTTGGAAGCACAGGCAGAAGCTTCCCCTCATTAATCGGAAGCTTCGCTGCAGTAATAATCCGTTGAAGGCCCCTCTGCTTTCACCAGTCAACTGCCGTGTGGCAACCGCCATTGATGGGGTTGCAATGCTGGAGACCTCCTTCAATGGCACTGATGGTTTTGCAAGTTGCAACGCACGAGGGGTCGACGTGTACACCTTTTTGTATTTCCTGTTTCTTGTGGGTAGGATGACCATTTGTGTATGCCAGATAATGAGCCATGGTGGCCAAGCTCTCTACCATTGTGCCTCCCATGGACTGGTGAGAGGCTGCTCCATCCAAAAGTTACCTTAGGGCCACGTTTCTCCTGCTTTTATAATCATAGAACGTAAATCATTGCAGGGAACTCATTTGGCCAAGTCACAGGGGGAATGTGCCCCCCATCCCCTCTCCCTCTTCACCCCTCCGCTTCCACCACCATCGGCGATGCTTCGTGCAGTATGCTCTGTCGAGCCTGTGTTGTAAGCCGTGGTGTAGACGGTAACAAATCGCAGTCATTCTGGGCATGTAAAACCTAAATAAAAGGCCATGATTGCGTACTTAGCTCAAGAAACGAACACACAGCAAAACAGAGAGGAAAACCATGACTTTTGACCTGGGACTGCCCTAACCTTGTCCTCTGTCTGTTTTTTCTTGTCTGAGGCCCACCTAACAAGGCATGAGTAATGATAGGGAGTCCTGCACCCCTTGTTTGTCATTATTCTTGTGTCATGGTATACGGCAGCAGTTGGGCGGTCCCAATGGCCTTGCTGCCTCACCAGGGGCATGACGTCTTGTATATCCCACCCGTACCATTTTCCCACCAACTCTCAAGTCTTAATCAGTCTTGAAAGGAAATATGCATTGGACAAGTGAGATTTTGTCACCAACTTGCACACAACAAAGTTGTACTTTAGGCTAGTGAATATATGAAGGGTAATGTATATATTCCTTCAAACAAATCACACCACCAAATACCAGTTGGCAATGATTGCTTGTGGCCACACCATTGTATGTTTGATGTCCGGTGATGTACCTTATACTCAACAGTATGCATACGTGTACATTCCACTTTAGCAAGAGAGTCACAATGTTGTTATGAATTGATTACTCAGAACATTGCTCAAGACCGTAGCATGTCAATAGGTCCGCATTCCAAAAACCTAGACAATCTGCCAGGTTCTATGAAGACTAATGCCAGTTCGGATACCTTTTATGGAGCAGAACAAAAATATCATAGTGAAAAAGGTCGAATCACAGCAATTGCAAAGTAGAAGGACACAGCAGAGGGACATTTGGAGGAAGAATATGCATGGAGAATATTGAGATCAAATATCAGGGGAGTAGAGGGGGGATGCAGTGGTGAAAAAGTTTGATACAAGCTCAAACTCAGCAAAATGAGAATGGTAAAACCCGGGATGAAACAGAAATGGAACAACAACAAAAAGAAAAAAAGACCATGATCAAAGGAGAGGGGAAGCAGGAGCAAAATAATCTCGAAAGGAAGGAGGTGGACTTGAGGAGGGTTAATAATGTAGCAAAGATCATGGGTATGGATGGGTGATGACCTGAGTTGGTGGTGGTGAACAGACATCTTGAAGCCCTGGAGGAAAGAATGAGTTTGAACAGACTGAAGAAGCTAATTTCACAGGTGAGAGAAAGGAGGAACAAATGAGTGGAGACAAGCAGTGATCCTGGACTTTGCGAGTTTCATCAGCAGTAATTGATTACTAGCAGACCACATGTGCATCCAGAAACCTGTGGGATTAGTGGAGGGGGGGGAGTGGCAGAGGTAGGGGAGAGTAGAGAGTGCAAGACAAGAAAGGATGTGGTCGGAGACAATGAGAGAGACCAGCGATGCGAGGGTAAATGCCATGTAGGATGTATTGTAGTATACCAGGTAGGACATACCTTGGATTAAGATTGATGGCAGGTATAGGATACCTTTTATGAAGAGGAATGCCAAGTTTATATGATACCTTGCTTGAAGACATATGCCAGGTAGCATACGTTGTACTCAGACTGATGGCAAGCACAGGATACCTTTTATGAAGATGGATGCCAAGTTTTTATGATACCTTGCTTGAAGACATATGCCAGGTAGCATACCTTGTACTCAGACTGATGGCAAGCATAGGATACCTTTTATGAGGATGGATGCCAGGTTGATACTGTATCTTGCTTGAAGGCATATACCAGGTAGGATACCTTGTACAGCACTAAGACTGAGTGCATCTGTATCATCAGAGTTAATTATGAAATGGGGGCACTGTGGGGCCTACTTGTTAGAGGGTACTCGATTTTCATTGTCTGTATACATATTATGGCTGTTTTGCAATCTCGAATGGGTGAATATATACCTGGTGTTGGCTCAATGGTTAGGGTGGTGGCCTTGGGATCCTTGGATCCTGAGTTCAAATCCCACTTGGCTGTTGAATTAACACCTGATGGGGTTGACACTGCCAATCATCCTTCTGAGGTTGGTGAAATGAGTGCCAGCTTGCTGGAGTGGTGACGTGTCCAGGATTGTGCCCAATAGCCAAGGAGACTGCTTCGGCAGCACCAACGCTCTGAACAGAGTATGGTCCCAATGGGTGGATGGAATAGGCTGGTAGAACTTGATAAACCATGTGTTCAGGAAATCAAACATCCTCTTGAGGCATTTAGATTTTTCTTAAGAAATGTGTAAGTTTTAAGACATTGCTTGCATGCACATTAGGCCACAGTGGACGTTTGAAAAACGGAAATGAGTAATGACCATGATAATATCTCAAACTTTCTGTTATCTCCTTCAACTACATGGCTCACAGACCAACTCACACCAACACGTAAGGTCAAATTCACGGGTAACGTGGGAAAGGAAGTACACGTGTACATAGAAACTGGATTGAACAACAGAGCAGGTTTGTATTATTTAAAGTAAACATGTGTGTACTTGAAGTTGACGACTCTCTGCGAGTAAACTCAAAGCACAATTCCTACCTTCTCATAATTCCCATCTCTGTACAATGCGCCGTGGTGAGTGAAATCCCTTTTTAAAATGGGTTCAACCATTTCAAAGGTCTTTTCGTTTTCTACTTCCATGCTTTGGATGCTCAGAGAATACGAGGGAGGGATTGGGATTCTTTTTTTTTTTCCTGATACCAATATTGATTATTATTGGGATTGCAAACGGCAAGCGAGAAGCGTATTCGTATTGTTAACCTCCGCCATCGAAGATCGGAGGTTACTGTTTTCACCCCTTTCTGTTTGTTTGTTTGTTTGTGAACAGTATTACGGAAAAACTCCTCGACGGATTTCGACGAAACTTGGTGGGCGGGGGGGGGGGGAGATTAGGTATGGTCCAATGATCACGCCATTAGATTTTGGACTTCGTCCAAAATCCAATATGGCCGCTATGGCGGCCATTTTGAAAAAATATTAGAATTTTTTTTTTGCATTTCTATATGTTTTAAGTGATTTCCAACGCCCCCCCCAAAAAAAAAAAATTTGTTCGAGAAAAAAAAAATTTTTGCAACTTTTTTTTCAACAAAATTTCGATTTTTTTTTTTTTGCATTTCTACATGTTAGTAGTGATTTCCAACAAAAAAACATGCCAAAATTATAATTGCGGCTGATTTTAGAACTTCAGGTGGATATGCCCACGTAAAATCAATTTCTGTCTCAAGGAATCCAGTTATGACGAATGAATTGAGTATGTAAAAGTTAAAAGTAAAAGGGAAAGTCGCAAACTATAACTCTGTGAGCACTGTTGACGACAAATTGAATGAATAGGATATCAGGTTCACTTGAGTGACCTAGCAGTATTGGCGGCGGAGGTTTTTCACTTTACCGAGTGCTCCCCCTCTAGTTCATGCTGGGATTATTATTATTAATATTATTATGCACACATCCATCCGAGGGACGGCACACACATTGATGAATCACCGGGATGGCAGTTTAGAGCTGGGTCGAGATTCAAACCCAGGCGACACAGCTTCGAGGCGAGTGTGCATGCCTCTAGTCTAAGCCATCCTGCCAGCCCATAAACCAAGTGCATATCCTTCACTGAATCTCATTGGCTTGGTAGCCAGCTTGGATTTATGATCATTTTTTTTTTCAAAGATCTTCTACAGAACCGCTGAACCAGTCGATTATGGAACCTTGCAGACATCATCAATGGTCCAAAGGTGCTTCAATTTTGCAAGGTCAAACTAGTTTGTAAAAAAAAAACAATAAAAGTGGCCAGCACAGGCCGATCAAAATTGGCATTTTTTGACGTTAGGAAGTTGATGGAGAAAACTGCTGTATATAAGTTATAGGCAATAGCGAATTTGATTTGAACAAACTTTTAACTGCACTGTATATTGTGAAACTTTCTCAGCAACCACAATCGTGTCCAGAGCAACCGAGAAACGAATGGCAACTTTGACAAGAGGAAAACAAAACCCAGCTTTTTAGAGGCTTGTCTTTATGTTAGCTTCAGAAATTCGAAATTTGAAGATGTCTCATCATTCCTTCATTAAATATACTGTATGTGTTGCTGATTGCAGGCCCTGATAGTTGGTGAAAACTATAGTTTATTATTACCAACATTATTATGAATGTTTATTATGGCTTGCATAATAGCCTGTGCACTCATCTCTGAGCTGTCTAACCTGGGTTCGAATTGTGACCCAGCTATAAGCTGTCACTCTAGTTTTTCTCCTGCAAGGTGAGGCATCAATGTGTGTGTGCTGTCCATTGGATGGGCATTAAGCCAGAGGATTCATCTGCCAGCAATGATCATTGGTGGATGTTAAAGATCCCACAGTGTCTTTTGCCGAGAATAAGTGAGCTATCTCTGGCACCATGAACAGCTGAGCAGCTGGTTCGTGAAAGACTTGGGCCAAATGCGTTCCCAGGCCAACTTGACAATAACATGGGAATAATTGGTGCCATTAACGAAGTATTATTATTAATATTACTAATTATGCTATTTGGTGATATTGAATGCTCGTCTACCATGAAATGTATCGTGTTAAATATATATCAATGCATATATTCTCCTTACACCAGAAAGTAGATGGGCACTGGCATTGCCAGGTGCCACCGCCAAATGAAACTTCATGATTGCCAAATGCCAATGTGACACTCCTACAAGACCAGACGTGAAACCTTACATGAGTTTTGAATTGTACACAGATGTCTTTGACGCATCTATTGTGCAGTCTTCATGCTTAAGAATGATCCCGACCATATACTGTGTTCTTTGGCCTACTTTGACAAAGAAGAATCGGTAAGGATCCATGTTCGCATTCAGTCACCGTTTACTTGCCAGATTCTTTACGTTTACAGCTGCCAAGATAAGACGGTGATTCTTTGGATGGGACGAATGCACGAATGCGCATGAAAGTTGATGAACCAAACGATTCCATAATATCCTCCACGAACAGAGACCCACACAGTGACCGCATGACCGCTAATGTGCCGCATTGCGCAAGCACAGCGCTGGATGCGTGAGCAACAGCACGAAATACGGAATGTTTTGGATTTTCCAAGAAAGACTTTTGGGGTCGACTATACTCGGGGGGCTCTAGCCCACTCCCATCGCACCCGAGCCTTCATCTTGGCCATAAATTGAAAGTCGAACATGAAAAATAGAAGTCCTGCTCTGACAATAATAAAGCACCGGCGCCTCCCATTAATCTCGCTCACTTGACGCCTGCCAGCCGCAGTGGGTTTAACTAATGCCCAGGTTTGCATGTAGAGAGACCAGACCCCTTTCCGAAAGATGGACCAGGAGGGTGCACCGGGGATTTTCAGGTGCTAACATGAGAGATGCACAACAACAGATATCATCACAACTTTGCTCAAACAAAAGCCCCGCAAAAGAGACAGGTTGGCACAGAGTGCTACATAATCATAGTTACTGTTTGTTTGTTTTTCAAATACTTTTGTTTGTTTCCTTTAAAGATCTCCACCTGAGCAAAAAGAAAACTCCCTTTTTGTGGCAGTGGATTTGGATCGATCCTCTTGGAGGAAATATAATTTGGCAAATTTGGTCACGTTTATTACAGCACTTTACCACGGCTATAACCTTCTGAGTTCTTTCAGTACGAAGCTCCTTCTGGAAGAGGAAACTCATTTCTCAGGCTGAACCCCCCCCCACCAAAAAAAGGAAAAACAAAAAGAAAACAATCCCAGGAAGATACGGTCATTGCTCAAAAACAAACTGCATTTCATTTTAATTCGCTCTTTCATGATTTCTCATTTTCACTGAAAATTCTTATATATATATATATATATATATATATATATATATATATATATATATATATATATATATATATATATACACACACACATATACTAAGTTTTTTATTTCCTAATTCAACTGAAAAATTTTGCATCTTGCAGGTTTTGGAAAAATTCCCTTTTTCCTCCGTCGTTTATGTCAATCGCTCGGAAACCAATGACTTGCACGCACTTCCATGTTATTGACTCACCTGTCTGATGACATTTGGATCTGGTCCAGAACTCTTGTGCTTTGAAAAGAAAGTGCCATAATCACTAACAGACTCGAAGCGATTCCAATGCACACAATGCTTCATGCCCAGTCACTTTGGGAAGCTGATAAATATATACATATAGAACAGTATCTACATTAGGGACGTATAGACTGAGGATCCAGATCCAACAAGCAAGGTGTGCTTATGGAAGGGGCATCTTTCAAATATTGTTGTCATTACATTTATAAAAAGCTGAAAAGACGACCTATATATGTGGTCAAGTATATATATATATATATATATATATATATATATATATATATATATATATATATATATATATATATGTATAATATATAATTTTTATATTGTATATTGTTATGTTTGTTATAAAGGAGGCAAGAGTTAGATGAGGCCTTAGATACTGTATAGTGGTGTTTAGTTTTCGAACTTCATATGCTGTGTTCAGTGTTTGTTTACAGCAAGGAGTCTGTTAAATTTTGCCTGTGAAGGAGACAGAAGGTTATGCTTTTCTTAATAGCTAAGTTTAGGGGTATTATCATGTCATGTTCTCCTCTGTGATCTCAGGCAGCTTCAGGAGCAGGGTGACGTCACTCCAATCGCCCTGCCCAGCCAGTTAAAGATGGAGGGAGTTAAGTCCTCCCGGCCTCTGTCTGTCAAAGTGTGGAGCGAGGATTGATGGAAGACCTCGGCATGGAGAATGGTCGGAGGCCACAGGGCGGAGATGAGTACAAGCTCCTGCTCCTTTGATGTTCGGGGAGAAGGAAGGAAGAAGTGGACAGAGGTGATTCTTGCTCAGGTGGTGCATTTCTCTGCTGTTGTGAGGTGTGGCCATCCTGACCGTGCGTACTTCTTCTGCCCGCTGTGACCTCTCCCACCTGCTACCTTCACCTGGGGCTATCTTCTCCCACTTGCCACATGTTCTGCTGTGGTCACAGGTCGATCGAAGACAGGCATATACTTTAACCATTGCCCGTGTAGTTTTGGTTTTATATTGTGTGTATTGTTTTGCATACAGTGGAGTTGTGCAAGAAATTCTTTATTCTGCAAGGAACGGTATACCTCTTGTTGTGGCCATTTTGTCGAGCGACCAATTAGGTTCATTTGGGGTCCCTGGAGAGTTAAATCATTGTAATTTTGATAAATGCTGTGGGATAGCCCCAATGGTTCACAGGCCTGTGCCAACCACTCAATACAGACCAATGCAGAATAGTTTTGGTCATCTTTGGGTTTTGGGCCTAGGGTGCGGCGGCAGCCATTGAGAGTTGTTGAGATCTGTCCCGAAACATTTTGTTTCCAGGAGTGGGATTTGATCCTGATCTCTAAAATGATTAAACTTGAATTTTTATTGTGTGGATGAGCACAATTGGTTTATTTTATATTTAAAAGACTTTTCTTTGTCTGTAACATGGACGAAAATGTGGACGAGCAGGCTGCACTTCATATGGAACATGAGGTTGATAGGTTTAGCAGTGAGAAGTAGCTTCAGGTAGGAACCTTCCCCATCCAGAGTTCCTGCACTCGGAGAAGCCCTTCCTCCATGGGCTCATTAACTGTCACACAAGGGGATATGGCGATGGTGCTTCAGGCCTTAATGTCGATGAAGGAAAACATGGAAGTGAAATGCACAGAAATTGATCTAAACATGGAAGTGAAATGAGCTGAAATGAAACAGACCATTGCCAAGTAAGAACTAGAATGGCACTCTGTAGAGCGCATACCTCCGCCAGGCTGAACAGTTTACATTTTGTATCCCACTGATTGGCTGGATCTGCATCTGGACCTGAACCAAAATCTAATGACTAATATGATTCTTCTTGTCACCAATCCAACTCATCGACCAAGTTTTATCGTAACCTGCCCACAACTTTGGGAAATGTCGTGCGACATTATATTGTTTTTGGCCTCTCAATTGTGAAGAATCACTTGAAAAAAGTTTCGTATCCAGATCCGGATCTTGACCAAAATTCTCTACTTATCTTCCTCCTCTTCTTCTTCTTATCCACATAACATGGTGACATGATAAGATTTCCCATGCTCTCGATTGGTCATAGCAGTGACTAAATCGATGACGAGGGATATCATTTATTTCAGAGATTCGTGAACTGTTTCTTCTCGAAATAGCAGAACCCCAATGATTAATTATGGGCATGGTTATTTAAAAAGAAAACAGGATCATAAAACCACGTGGGCTTGGTTATATGATTATTTTTTAGTGGTGTTATTCAACACCACAAAAAATAATTGTGCTTTCATTCATGGCCGGAAATAAGCCATAAATCGGATATAAAATTGTGGTTGTGCACCACAGTTGGAATATTGACCTTTTCTCCGTTATAAAATCCTATTCTCTTTTTTTAGGAAGGCACGTATGGGCTTGATTAAAGCTTACTAATATTGTTTATTCGACATATGATTAGATTCTTCGGGGTACCTCATCGTGATTAACACTCGACCCAAACAAAGCCAATGGAAATCTGACGCAACAATGCCGGACAGTGTATAATCAGCAGAGGCCTACAGACCTAATGTGTTCGGCCTACCAGAAAACCAAGATGGCGGCCATATCATTTTGTCTGGCTGCTATGGTGGGTGGAGTCAATCGGGAGATGTGGGTGTGGTCCGGCAGCTGTCCGACCAATGGGTGCGCATTCCAAAAATCGATCGCCAACAAGATCCACAACAACAACAACAATAGCTGCAACAACAACAACAACAACCATGTGGAGTTCTTGTCGACCTGTGTCACATCGCAGGTACAAACGTAATGAAGCTGCGTATGTATGAAGCCTTCAAACTCATTGGCTGGAGAGCTGGCTTGACTCCACCCACAACTGCCAGGAATAAAAATCATGCTTCTGCCATGTTGGTTTTCTGGTAAACCTGTAAGATGTCTTTGGAAGTCTCATATTCACAGTTTGAATTATCTGAGCGATCTCACCACGATGCACATAAGCAGTAGGGATAGTTTTGCTTCATGTGAATAACCCGGATGTTATTTGTATTTTTTTTCCGGGAGCAATCAAGGCAGAAATCTAGTCAATACCGTGCCCAAATAAAGGGATGAGTAATTTGTATAATAAATGAAGGTTTTGTAAATGTAATTATCCCAAGTTCTCAAGGCTGAATAGTGTGAGTGTATCGTGTAGCACTCACTATTCCTGGCAGGGCCAGATTTAGACATGTGGTGGCCCCTGGGCAGTCTTCAGTAGTGGAGGCCCACCCTACCTTAGAATACTAAAAAGGTAACAAGACGTATTTACAGTCATCCATAAAGTATATTTTTCAAGAACAAAGAATCTGAACTTCTATATAAAATAGAGAATGAGATAAGATGAATGTCTTATATTTGTTCCACTACCAACTACCTTTCAGGAACTCACAAATACATTTTTCCTTACAATTTTTTTTTCATGAAATATGTGGAGGCCCCCTGGTTGTGGAGGCCCCTGGGCAACTGCCCAGCTTGCCCATGCCTAAATCCGGTCCTGATTCCTGGTGGTAGTGGCGATTACAATTAATAAAGTTATACATTTGTTTCTGACTCCTTGAATCTGTACCATGTAGTCGGAAAAAGTTGACAAAAGTAACATCTGCATCACCCGTGATCATCAGTCCAAAATCCATGCTGATAACGATGGATGTCAATGGATCGTGTTTCGTTTTTCATGAATTTTTATCGGCAACTGGAAGGGTGCTTCCAAAATGGAAGCTGTTGCACATCCAGTGAGTATGTATCTACGTTAATCACAGACATTCCCAAAGGGATATCTACTGTCTTCTCAGGATGTTGCCTCATTGGTGGCTGTTATGAAAGACATGATGGCGGCTATGTGGCAACGTGCCATGGCCGATCAACAAAAGGTGATGGATATGCAGCAATATGCCATGCTGAAATAGCAACAGGCCGTGGCTGATCAACAACAGGTCGTGGCTGATCAACAACAGTCAGTGGCTGATCAACAACAGTCAGTGGCTGATCAACAACAGGCAATGGCTGATCAACAACAGGCCGTGGCTGATCAACAAAAGGTGATGGATATGCAGCAATATGCCATGCTGAACCAGCAACAGGCAGTGGCTGATCAACAACAGTCAGTGGCTGATCAACAACAGGTCATGGCTGATCAACAACAGGCAGTGGCTGATCAGCAACAGGTCATGGCTGATCAACAACAGGTCATGGCTGATCAACAATAGTCAGTGGCTGATCAACAACAGGCAATGGCTGATCAACAGCAGGCAGTGGTTGATCAACAACAGGCAGTAGCTGATCAACAACAGGCAGTGGCTGATCAACAACAGGCAGTGGCTGATCAACAACAGGCAATGGCTGATCAACAACAGGCAATGGCTGATCAACAACAGGTCATGGCTGATCAACAGGTCATGGCTGATCAACAATAGTCAGTGGCTGATCAACAACAGGCAATGGCTGATCAACAACAGGCCGTGGCTGATCAACAAAAGGTGATGGATATGCAGCAATATGCCATGCTGAACCAGCAACAGGCAGTGGCTGATCAACAACAGTCAGTGGCTGATCAACAACAGTCAGTGGCTGATCAACAACAGGCAGTGGCTGATCAGCAACAGGTCATGGCTGATCAACAACAGGTCATGGCTGATCAACAATAGTCAGTGGCTGATCAACAACAGGCAATGGCTGATCAACAGCAGGCAGTGGTTGATCAACAACAGGCAGTAGCTGATCAACAACAGGCAGTGGCTGATCAACAACAGGCAGTGGCTGATCAACAACAGGTACATATGGAGGAAATTAAACTGTTATGTGAGGCTATAGCTGGCCATCAGCCCACTGGGTATGTTGACACTGGTGAGGATGGTATTCGGGATCATCAAAACATCCCAGAGACACAACCTGTATCTATTTCAAAACTATCGGTTAAACAACCACCAGTCTTATCCAAGTCAACGACCTTGCGGGATTTCAAGGTGTGGAGGGATCAATGGGATGATTATTCTCTTATCACACATCTCAATAGTATGTGATGTCATGAGCAATTAGCAACTCTCTGGAAATGTCTAACAATGGGCATGAGGTCAATCCGAAAGAATGCCATTGAGATCGATTTCACATCGGTCACACTTTCCATCAAGAATGTACTCGCCAGTATTGAAACAAATCTATGAGGACAGCACCACATCATCCACAATGCGGTTGCTTTTCATAAGTGACACCAGGGGGGTGGAGAGACCTTCGACTAATTTTATTGTGCACCAAAAGTGATTGTTGCCAATTGTGATCTGTCATCTATGACTGTAAAACAACAATTTGTGATTCAGATCTTCACTGGCATATTTGATTCAGAGGTGCATCATAAACTTATGGCTGAGAGAGATCTCACACTGCAACGTACTCTGGACATACATCACAGCGAGGAAGCCAGCAGGAATGCTGATGATATGATGTCTGGACATCAGTCCCGAGCTGTCATCACGAAGAACTCTCGTCGACCATTTTGTCATCACAGTCAGTCCCGCTCCGAGAACACCAAAAGTGGAAAATGTGGGGGCAATGCCCCAGTAACTCAAAGTGCTGCCCTGCTCAAGACAAGAAGTGCCAGAAGTGCGGCACCTTGGGTCACTTCGCTCGTGTATGTCGAAAATCAAAAGTTGACAAACATGCGTGGAAGATGAAACAGCACAATGACAAGTAATCGCCAGCTGTCCAGTGGTTTGTTCAGCTCCAGCTGTTCGGCAGAGGCAGACAAAACGTGGACCCTCCCTCCTGTAATTTGTCTAAAGCCACCACCATTCCTCCCCTGTTAATCTCTTAAATTGTTTGCCTTTGTAATCTGTCGATGTGTTTCTTTCACAAATGATTCTGAGAGCTCTGTAAACCAGAGAACACCACCCCTCCCCCACACCCAAGAAGGCAATTTTTCATGCAAGATCTTTACCTTTTTCCACTACATTCTCTTTTGTCCTTCAGTTCAAACTTGGGCACCATTGTTAATGGTCCATGATAAAACAACAAAAGGCTTGTGATGCAAGATATCCAACCAGTGGACGCAAAACAAAGACTCACAACTCAAGTCAAAAATCATGCTTGGTTGGAATTGAGCCCCATAATAACTAAATTTGTACATAAAGAGGTTACCCACGATTAAGCGAATAAGAGGTGTGTGCGTGTGTGTGTGTGTGTGTGTGTGTGTGCGTGCGTGCGTGTGTGTGTGAAGCCTTTCCTTTGATTTCTCTGCAGGTATGTGTGTCCTGCATACATCGAAACATCATGGTAAAATAAAAAACGCCCAGGCCCATCAATTCCTAAGAAAGCAATTCCTAAGGAAGCCCAGATCAATTCCTAAAGAAGTACGTACAACCCCCATCCTCTATTTATGTACATGTACGTACATCTAAAAATCGTAGACAAAGACGACAACATGAGATCGAGGAGAATCTGACCTCAAATTAGGAAATGAGGTAATTTGGCCCAACATTGCTGTGGTGCACTTCTGAGTTAATTTTTGCCCCAGCTTTAAACATTAATCTCTATGATGGTTTTCTAAAATCTCTAAGATCCCAATCTTGATTGGGTGACCCAACCTGTACATATATATATATATATATATATATATATATATATATATATATATATATATATATATATATATATATATATATGTGTGTTTGTGTGTGTGTATGTGTATTGTTATCAACACATTGTATTCCGCATCAGCATGCACGCAAGCTGTCGCACTTTCTTTTGACGTTGGATTCTGGTCGGCAGAAGGAAATAACAGAGTGACTAACTGCAGAATATAAGGACTAAGGGGTCTCATGAGAGCTGAAGTTAATGTTACAATTTTCTGCGGTGAAGGATTTAGCTCGGATGTATGCGGCGACCGCATGGTGTATGTTGAAAATGCGCTTTTCTCCATATACATGCGAGGCCACGCGGAGCGAGCCCTAAAAGATGTACGGGCCTCTTTACGACGACAAAATGAAACTTTCTAAATCTCTCGGCCATCCGAGTGTTTGAATGCCCCGAGTGACAGAGAGCTGTGCCGCAGTTACGGATAGCTGTCACGATGCTGCAATTCTGCCATCGGAGCGCAGCAAATGGCCCAGGAATCTCCCCCGGGGCCGCTGTGCCACTGCTCGCAATTATTGACAGACCCGAAGGTATCGACAGTTCGGGGCAGCGAGGAAAATTGAGGTCTGATGTGACATACTGCAGCTGGGCAGGTGCCATTAATATTCTTGACAGGGGCTGGGCTCTGCACTGTGCGAGCAAAAAGGAAGTGTTTATAGGAGTCCTGAGTGTGCAAGGAAGGAAGAGGAAGAAAGAGAGATAGATAAGGGTCGGGTGGGGGAATCGAGTTCTGGGTGGGTGGAAGGTTTCCTAGAGTTTCTCCATCCTACCCCCACTCATCCCCCCCCCCCAACCCCCCTCTGCATGGTAAAATGCGAGGATGTGCAACGCGGATTCTCGGGGTCTTGTGAGTGATAGGCGCGTATTTGAGCGTCCCTGGTCGCTGTCACATTGCAGACACGATGCGGAGCGGAGCGGTCAAATAACCTCGCGGAAAAGGACGGCACAATCTTTTTCTAATTACACTTAGAGTAAAACTCAATTGTAGTTTCGCTTTAATGGACTGACAGCGGCGGGAGAGAAACAGATCATGGCATGTATTATGTATGATATTATTTTGCTCTGTATGATGAAAATGCACGTCCATCAGACGGCTGCCATTAAAGAAATAGCAGGTGATAACATTGAGTGTTTCACCGGGAGGGAATAGCATTAGGCGCAGTGATGATGCACTGGATGTCACGAGTAATGCCCGTGTCCGTTGGTTCGGCTCCGCGATGCTCAGGGCAAGCTACCTTCGACAGAGCAATGCGGGAATGTCAGAACTGCGATGCCTCGCACCGCCCTGGCGATGATGGAAATGGATGGATTCGTTCGCTCTCCCGAGATGTAAGGCGAACCTGCGAGATTTTCTTGTCGTTGTTGGAGATGCCGCGGTGTTTTTGATGTGTCGATCAGAAAACAATCAAACAAACAAAAAAACTGATCAGTGACCGCATTGGCTGGAGACCAAGTCCGATCAGTGACCGCACGAGACCAAGGAGACCGAGGCTAACCGGTCCAAGTCCCTTCCGACGGATTAACACCAACCCACCCCCCCCCGTGGTGGTCGCTTGGTAATTCTGGTCTACAAAGCTCACTGGCCGTGGGACTTGGACACAAATAATTGACAACAATGGAGGAATTATGTTACAAACTATTGGTTACTTGCTTAATGAGTGATCAATTCCTAAAGAAGATTACGTTTTGTTGAATGTCCGATTTCAGTAATAGGCATTCCAAAAGCGCAGGCACAACCATGTTCGCGACGACACCGTGTTTACTCAATCAAGGGACAAATTATTTGCATTCTCTGAGACAGACGTGTAAGCGACTACAATGTCTGGAAAGAGGTGCAGGAAGCAAATTATTCTGGAGGGGGGGGGGTTGGGGGTGGGCAGTTACAAGGGGAGGTGGTTTACATATAATTACCTCTGCCACCAAAGGTGAACGGAGATTTTTTTTCACTCATGTCTGTCTGTCTGTCTGTCTGTCTGTTTTTTCACTCCTGTCTGTCTATCTGTTTGACTGTGAGCAGGATATCTCAATAAGTTGTAGATGGATTTGGATGAAATTTGGTGATGACGCTGGGTGTGTGACAAGGACGAATTGATAATATGTTGGTGACTATCCAGATCCGGATGGTAGGATTTTTTAAAAAGTGATTCTATACCATTAGTGGGGCAACTTAGCATAACAATTGTGCATTTTGTGAGGAAAGCACCAAATTTGGCACACTAGTAGCCTAACATATTATGAACAGACTTGGATATTGGGCCATCTCAAATTCAGCCGCCGATGGCTATGGCAGCCATTTTTCACTGCCATCAAAAATTTTGAGATGGCCCAATATCCAAATCTGTTCATAATATGATAGGCTACTAGTGTGCCAAATTTGGTGCTTTCCTCACGAAATGCACAATTGTTATGCTATATTTAGCTAAGTTGCCCCACTACATTGAGAGATAAGGCCAAAAACTATGTACATCTCAATATCTCAAAAAAAATTATGGACGGATTCAGACGACACTTGGAGGACACATTTGATATCTCACCTGGATGAATCAGCTTGATTTTGGTGAAGATCTGAATCCGGATCAGGATACGAGAAATTTTAATGACCTCTGGCGCGGAAGGTGGAAGGAGGTTATGTTTTAATCCCAGTCTGTTTGTCTGTCTTTTTGATACCTGCGAAAATTCAAGATTTTTCAAATATACTGGTTGATCTTGTGTATTATTCTGTCTCTCTGTCTGTCTGTTTGTATGTCAATCGCCTACAGGTCACAAATTTATACTGATCTTCACGAAACTTCACGACATGGTAAGAGTTCGTCATAAGCAAGAAGCCTATTGTTTTTGAGGTGAAAAGGTCAACATATGCCAAAGGTCAACAACATAGGCAGAATTTCTAAAATCCTCAATTTTCATCCCTTTGACTTGAAATTTGAAGAGAATTTGCATATCAGGTCACTGAATTCAACCACCCATTATTTTTTGAGGTCAACTTCGGCCAAAAGGTCAACATGGGCCGAATTTCTAAAATTGTCAATTTTCATCCACTTGACTTGAAATTTGAAGAGGATTTTGCATATCAGGTCATTTAATTCAACCACCAATTATTTTTGAGGTCAACATACACCAAAAAGGTCAACATCGACCAAAGGTCAACAACTTTGGTGGAATTTCTAAAATCTTCAATTTTCATCCCTTTGAATTGAAATTTGAAGAGAATTTGCATATCAGGTCATTGAATTCTGCGAACAAATATTTTTAAGGTCAAATTTGTTTTATGGATTTCACAAGTATCATGCTATGCATGACATCTGTCTTGTTAATTTGCTTGTTTTAATGCAGGATATCTCAAAATAGTTATGGATG
The DNA here is from genome assembly GCF_056783735.1 of Eptatretus burgeri. Classification (NCBI taxonomy): domain Eukaryota; kingdom Metazoa; phylum Chordata; class Myxini; order Myxiniformes; family Myxinidae; genus Eptatretus; species Eptatretus burgeri. The sequence goes on from NC_140971.1 coordinate 83,506,489, forward strand.
TATTCGGATAAAATTTTATGGGCAGGTTTGGTGTGTAAGAAGGATGAACTGGTTAGACTTTGGTGAAGATCCGGATCCTGATCAGGCTACTCGAAAATTTTAAATGATTCTTCAGCATTGAGAGATAGGGCCAAAGATGATATATAATATTATATCTCAAAAAGTTGTGGACGGATGATGACGACAAAACTTGGTGGATAGGTTGGGTGTGTGACAAGGACGAATTGATTCGATTTTCGTGAAGGTATGAATCTGGATACGAGAGTTTTTACATTTTTAAAGTGATTCTTCACAATTGAGAAATGGAGCCAGAAATTATATATATCACGATATTTCAAAAATGTATTGAGCCCTATACGTTCTTCTGGATCAGGCATTGTGTGGCGGTGGTATGTGCTCTATGTTTTTTTTACGTGCCCTTCTAGAATTTTAAGTGATTGTTCACCGTAGAGAGGTGTGGCCAAAAACGATATACAGCATGATATTTCAAAAAGTTGTAGACAGATTCCTAAAAACCATGGTGGACAGGGTATGTATATAAATAAAATAAAATGACCGTTTTTACAGCCATTTTTCCCTGCTGTGCAGGGGTTTGGCTTTTTCTTGAGGCAATGTTTTTTTATGGCCGGATGCCCTTCCTGACGCCAACCCTGGTCGCCTCTTACGACACACAGGGATATGGTACACCTATTCTAACCGGGGCATACACCGGGACCAGTACACTGGTACTCATTTTGCCGACCTCGGAAGGATGACAGGCTGAGTCAACCCCCTGGTGTTAATTCAGCAGCCAACGGGGCTTGAACTCAGGACCCTGGGATCCCAAGCCGCCACCCTAACCACTAAGCCAACACCAGGCTCCGGACAGGGTATGTATATGCAAAGGCCAAATCAATTTGATGTTGGTGAAGATTCGAATCTGGATACGACATTTTTTTTTAATTTTGAAAGTGATTCTTCACCATTAAAATATGGGGCCAAAACGATTTGTACAGTCGTGGCCAAAAATATTGGCACCCTCGAACTTTTTTCAAATAATGAACCATTTCTTCCAGGAAATTGTTGAAATTAAAAAAATATTTTGGCATCCACATTTGTATTTCTTTGGTTTGCAGTGGAACAAAACAAAAAAAGCTGAAAAAATTACGAAATCTTAGCTTATTCCAGAGAGAAATCGTAAAATGACCCGGACAATATTATTGGCACCTTTGAGAAGTTGTTAGAATTAATTATATTTCAAGCAGGTGATTCTCCTTTACTTTGGAATTGAATTCACCTGGGGGTGACTAAAGGTGCCTGCAATATAAAAATCACTCATTCAATCAGTTTGAATGGAGAAAAGGAGTCATTCTGCTGTTTTGTGTCACTGTGTGTACCGCAATGAGCACGGAGAAAATAAAGAAAACAAGAGAATTGTCTGAGGACGTCAGACACAAGATTGTAGCCAAGCATGGACAATCTCAAGGCTACAAGTCCATCTGTAGAGATCTTGATGTTCCTGTGTCCACCGTACGCAATGGTATCAGGAAGTTTAAGGCCCATGGCACTACAGCTAAACTCCCTGGATGTAGCTGCAAGAAAAGACATGATTGAAGATTGTGAAGGATTGTACGAATGGTGGAGAAAGCACCTCAATCAACTGCCAAACAGATTCAAGCTGACCTTCAGACACAAGGTATGACAGTTTCAACTTGCACCATGCGTCACCATGCCTGGCGTTGGCTTAATGGTTCGGGTGGTGGGCTTTGGATCCTAGGATCCTGAGTTCAAATCCCGCTCAGCAGTTGAATTAATACCAAGCGGGGTTAACTCGGCCTGTCATCCTTCCGAGGTCGGCAAAATGAGTGCCAGCATGCTGGTATACTGTGTCGGAGTGGCGACCTGTCCAGGATTGTGCCCAAGAGCCAAGGAGACTGCTCAAGCAGCACCAACGCTCTGCATAGAGTATGGTCCCAATCTCCTCTCCTTTCCTCTCCATGCGTCACCAACTCAATGAAAGAGGGTTCTATGGTAGGAGACCCAAGAGAACCCCAACTGCTGAGAGGGAGAGAGATATAAGAAAGCCCGACTGGAGTTTGCCAAGACACACCAGAATAAGCCAAAATCCTTCTGGGAGAATATCCTGTGTACAGATGAGACTAAATTAGAGCTTTTTGATAAAGCACCTCATCTCTATATTTACAGTAAACAAAATGAAGCCTTAAAAGAAAGGAACACCTTCCCTACAGTCAAACCTGGAGGAGGTTCAGTGATGTTTTGGGTTTGCTGTGCTGCCTCTGGCACAGGGTACCTTGAATGTGTGCATGGCATCATGAAATCAGATTACCAGGGCATGTTGGAGTGCAATGTTCTACCCAGTGTCTGAAAACTGGGTCTCCGTCGAAGGTCATGGTTCTGCAGCATGACAATGACCCCACACTTCAAAAGGCACCCAGGAATGGTTCAAAACGCTGGACTGTTCTCAAGTGGCCAGCAATGAATCCAGACCTAAATCCCATTGAACACCTTTGGGGAAATCGGAAAACAGCAGTTGGGAGAACGTACCCTTCAGATCTGGGAGAACTGGAGCAGTTTTCACAAGAAGATTGGGTTAACCTGCAAGTCGAGAAGTGCAAAAAGCTTATTCATGGCTGTAGGAAGTGCTTGACTGCAATTATTTTGTTCAAAGGCAAAATATTAAGTCGAGGGTGTCAATAATTTTGTCAATACCATTTCTTTTTATTTTCTGATTTAAAAGGATGTATTAAGTTCTGAATCAAAACAAAGGTCCGTAATATTAACAGTGAATTAACGATTTGTGGAGACTAAATACTTTTTGTCGATTTCAACTTATTTTTCGAGAAAATTGTGAGTTATTTGAAAAAAAGTGCAAGGGTGCCAATAATTTTGGCCAAGACTGTAGCACGATATCTCAAAAGTTGTGGACGAGTCATGACAAAACTTGGTGGATGAGTTGCGCAGGTGATTTTCCGGTCGATTTTGATTTTGATGATGAGTTGTGGAGGTGATTTTGCCGATAAACAAGCCGATTAGATTTTGTTTCAGGTCCGGATCCAGATCCGGCCTATCAGTGGGATACGAAACATAAACTGTTCAGCTTGGCGGAGGTGTGCACTCTATTTCCATTTTCCACTGAGTACCATTCTATTCACATATCTTTGATGTTACACCTTTGAAGAAAATAACATTCTGCTTTGTGATGTTCTAAGCAGGTGACTATGATGGTCAACGGACACAAGTGAGCATATTGAGTAGACCTACACTGTGGGACAATGTGTGGTGTTGAGCAAGTTAACCCACGATAGGCCACACACATGAAAGACACAATGACGGATGAACTTCGTCCATGAACAAACATTTGGTTACTTCTCTTCAGTAGTTGCGTTCATCAGCTTAACATCAGGACATGTTGGCCACTCCACTCAATGCAGATCTTAAATGCATTTACAAAAAAACATCTCAATTTTCCCCCTGTCAACCCTTTTCAACGATTGAACTTCCAATTACCTTTCTTTTTTGAGGACTGTCATCTTTAGCGCAAACCAGGCGAAGGAGGATGGGGTGTTTGATTGTCTCCAATAGCCATCAATACGGCAGATCTGGTACCCCTTTGTTTCTTCTCCAAATGAGTCATCCTGGGCTCAGAGAGAAACGTCCATCGTCGTGATAAATACACACGTCCAGAAATAATGATGAACATGTCTGTATTGTCCCCAAAGGTGGGGTGTTGAATTGGATGTTGGTGTTTCATTTATCGAAACCATGATGACATGTCCATCTTGTACGAACTTGGAAACTTGTCACATGTTGGGTGATCAGCAAGTCTATAGTCTGGCATTAAAAGTAAGTTTAAAAATAAAATAAAAAACATTCCTGCTACATCTTCATTGTCCCATTGTAACTTTTTTATGTCACTGAAAAATTATCTTTGTTTTAATTGTTGGGGTATATCTATTGATTACGTACGTAAAATGGCGGATTATTAACTGCTTACACAGGGTGCCCCAAAAGTAGTGTCGTGATCTGTCTGTAGGCTCACTGCACTTGAACAATTGAATTTCCATTTGTAAAGTACAGTTCAACAATTGCAGCACTTTCTTGATCTGTCCATCTATTCATGGTAAATCTTCAGGGTTAGAGCATCAATCTAGAAAAAAAAAAATCACATTCCACTGGTACCCTGCTGACCACCGGTCATATATTTATACGTCTTGGTTACGTCTCGGGTTACGTCTTGATGTTCATCATGAGCAATTCGGCACTTTCAAAATGATGTAATCTGCCCCAGATTGCAAGGCTGCATGCACAGAAACCCCAAGTAACAAAGTTCATTGGGGCAGCCTGGACATACGTATTTCATGCCTCCCAGACAAGGATTGTAGAATGAAAAGACTCATAAAACTTTTAAAGAAGCTAAAAGTACTTGTAAGCTTACCTGTGAGAAAAGGGTGTGCCACTGCACAACAAAACAATTGGAGAACTTCCTGATAACCTTGTCCAAAAAGTTGATATGTTGCAGTCCGTATTGCACAAACTTACCGATGATGTGGGCCCATTAAAGATAGAAGGTTCATAGATGGTGCATTCCATCCAAACCTTCGTGCTTCTTAACACCGATGGGAAGGTCATATCTTGGCTTGTCCATGCTCAGGGTAGGTTATAAAGGCAAACAATCATGTTTGGGAGGAAAGGAAGTTGTATGGGCTGTGAGTGTGGTTTCAAGTCTATATATATTTTTTTGTATGGTTCCGGGCCACAAGAGAAATTGTGCGAGATTTTTGCATCTATTGGTGAAAGCAGAAGCATTTGTTCATGATATATGTGTATGTGTGCTATGGCCATAGTCACCACGAGCTAGTTGTATTCGCAGGAAATGGCACAAAGCAACTCCACTCATCCACAGATATTTCTCAGTCAATATTTCAGACATTCATGTGAGTCCGATTTGCATTCAGGAACAGAACAATTCTGATTAACCATATTGAAATTGCCTCTTTATCATTCAAATGCTGAAAATTATGTTAAAATAATTATTTTAATCACAGATTTCGTGCAAGCAATGGCAGGTAAAAAGTGGCCTGTGAGCCGAATAAAATCAGTGTAAATACACACAGCACAGGTTCAAAATGCCTTATTTATCATTCATGCATCATTTCAATAGTCCTGTGTGACAAAATATTAAAAATCAAAATCGCTGCACTACTTTTGGGATGGCCCGTAGTTTCAAACTCCATAAATAGGTTGCCATGATGGTCGAGAGGTACGCCCACTCGCCTCTGAGTTGTCTCGCCTGGGCTTGAATCTCGACCCTGCCATATACTGTCATCCGGGTGTTTCAAAGGAAGGATGAATCATCAATTTGTGTGCCGTCCTTCGGATGGTCGTTAAAGTGGTCGTCCCATCTGCTGGCATTAGTTGATGGGCGTTAAAGATCTCACGGTGTCCTTCATACAGAATAGGTGAGCTATCACCAACACCCGCACCATGGCCAAATTTCAGATTGCTTATGTGATGGCGATGATGGTGATAATAAAGATGAGTTGATGGAGATGATTATGATGATGATGTCATGGGATGTAAGAGGGTTATTGTGTTGATGGCCCATGTTAATTCGGTGAATAAATGTGGAAAATCGTTTGCCAACCCGTGATTATTCAAGAACATTGAATGCAATCTGCAAACCTTGCCTCAATAAATTAATCGCGATGGAGCAATTCCGCAAAGGGGAAACCTGCAAACGGAAAGGCCTTTATATATACATTTGAATTATATATATATATATATATATATATATATATATATATATATATATATATATATATATATATATATATATATATATATATATATATATATATATATATATATACGGACAACAAAACGAATTTCCATACCGGATCGGTCGAGGCCCGGGTTACCAACGACCGCCACCGGTACCGGTGGTCAGCAGGGTACCAGTGGAAATTGTGCTACTGCTGGGCGAAGGAGGAGAAGGAGACGGGGAAGGCGAGTCTGGAGGCAGTGGGAGAGGGGGAAGGGTAGAAATGTGCAGGTGAGAGTTGGAACTCTGAATGTTGGGACGATGACTGGCAAAGGGCGAGAGTTGGCTGATATGATGGAGAGAAGAAAGGTGGATATACTTTGTGTACAAGAGACCAAGTGGATGGGGGAGTAAGGCTAGGAGCATTGGAGGTGGTTTAAAACTGTTCTACCATGGTGTGGATGGGAGGAGAAATGGTGTCGGGGTAATCCTGAAGGAAGATTATGTCAAGAGGGTATTGGAGGTGAGGAGAGTGTCTGACCGAGTGATGAGTGTGAAGTTGGAAATTGAAGGGGTGATGATGAATGTCATCAGTGCATATGCCCCACATATGGGGTGTGAGATGGAGTATAAAGAAGATTTCTGGAGTGAGTTAGATGAAGTGGTGGAGAGTGTATCCAAGGATGAAAGAGTGGTGATTGGAGCAGATTTCAATGGGCATGTTGGGGAAGGGAACAAAGAGGATGAGGAGGTGATGGGTAGGTACGGTCTCAACAAGAGAAATGTGGAAGGGCAAATGGTGGTAGAGTTTGCAAAAAGAATGGAAATGGCAGTGGTAAATATATATTTCAAGAAGAAGGAGGAACACAGGGTGACATATAAGAGTGGAGGAAAGTGCACACGGGTGGATTACATCTTAAGCAGGAGATGTAACCTGAAAGAGATTAGTGACTGTAAGGTGGTGGCAGGGGAGAGTGTAGCTCGACAGCATCGATTGGTGGTCTGTAGGATGACTTTAGAGGTGAGTTTGAGGAAGAGAGTGAGGGCTGAACCAAGGACCAGATGATGGAAGCTGAAGGAGGAAGACTGTTGCATGAAATTTAGGGAGGAGGTGAGACAGGCGTTGGATGTTGGTAAAGATGGGTGGGATGATTGGGCAACGACAGCAGAAGTTGTGAGGGAGATAGCTAGGAAGGTATTTGGTGTGACATCTGGACAGACGAAGGAAGATAAGGAGACTTGGTGGTGGAATGAGGAAGTACAGGAAAGTATAAGGAAGAAGGGGTTGGCGAAAAAGAAGTGGGATAGTCAGAGAGATGAAGAAAGTAGGCAGGAGTACAAGGAGTGGCGTCGAAAACCAAAAAGAGAGGTGGCAAAGGCCAAGGAAAAGGCATATGACGAGCTGTATGAGAAGTTGGATACAAAAGAAGGGGAAAAGGATTTATACCGATTGGCAAGACAGAGGGACCGAGCTGGGAAGGATGTGCTGCAGGTTAGGGTGATAAAGGACGCAAATGGGAATGTGCTGACGAGCGAGGAGAGTGTGTTGAGAAGGTGGATGGAGTACTTTGAGGAGCTGATGAATGAAGAAAATGAGAGAGAGAGAAGGTTGGAAGAGGTGGAGATAGTGAATCTGGAAGTGGGGTGGATCAGAAAGGATGAAGTGAGGACTGCTATGAAGAAGATGAAAAGTGGAAAGGTGGTTGGCCCAGATGGTATACCAGTGGAGGCATGGAAGTGCTTAGGAGAGATGGCAGTGGGGTTGTTAACCAGATTGTTTAATAAAGTCTTGGAAAGTGAGAGGATGCCGGAGGAGTGGAGATTAAGTGTACTGGTTCCGATTTTCAAGAATAAGGGTGATGTGCAGAGCTGGAAATTATAGAGGGATAAAGTTGTTAAGCCACACCATGAAGTTGTGGGAAAGAGTAGTGGAAGCTGGGTTGAGAGGAGAGGTGACGATCTGTGAGCAGCAATATGGGTTTATGCCAGGAAAGAGCACCACTGATGCGATGTTTGCTTTGAGAATGTTGATGGAGAAGTATAGGGAAGGCCAGAAGGAGTTACATTGTGTGTTTGTGGATTTAGAGAAAGCTTATGATAGGGTGCCAAGAGAGGAGTTGTGGCATTGTATGAGGAAGTCGGGAGTGGTGGAGAAGTATGTGAGGATCGTGCAGGATATGTATGAGGACAGTGTGACAGTGGTGAGGTGTGCGGTAGGAATGATGGACTGGTTTAAGGTAAAAGTGGGATTGCACCAAGGATCGACTCTGAGCCCTTTCCTGTTTGCAATGGTGATGGACAGGTTGACGGACGAGATCAGACTGGAGTCCCCATGGACTATGATGTTCGCAGATGACATCATGATCTGTAGGGAGAGTAGGGAGCAGGCTGAGGCGAGCCTCGAGCGGTGGAGGTACGCACTGGAGAGAAGGGGAATGATAGTCAGTCAGAGTAAGACAGAGTACATGTGCGTAAATGAGAGGGAGGGTGGTGGTATGGTGCAGTTGCAAGGAGTTGATGTGGGGAAGGTGGATTGGTTTAAATACTTGGGATCAACTGTCCAAAGTAACGGAGAGTGTGGGAGAAAAGTGAAAAAGAGAGTGCAGGCAGGATGGAGTGTGTGGAGAAGAGTTGCAGGAGTGATTTGTGTCAGAAGGGTAGCTGCAAGAGTGAAGGAGAAAGTATATAAGACGGTAGTGAGACCAACTATGTTGTATGGTTTGGAAGCGGTGGTGCTAACAATAAGACAGGAAGCGGAGCTGGAGGTGGCAGAGTTAAAGATGCTGCGATTCTCGTTGGGAGTGACGAGGATGGATAGGATAAGAAATGAGTATATTAGAGGGACAGCGCTGGGAGGACGGTTTGGAGATAAAGTGAGAGAGGCGAGATTGAGATGGTTTGGGCAGGTGCACAGGAGGGAAGCGGAGTATATCGGGAGAAGGATGTTGAAGATGGAGCCGCCAGGCAGGAGGAGAAGAGGAAGGCCAAAGAAGAGGTTCATGGATACGGTGAGGGCGGACATGCGGGTGGTTGGAGTGTCAATGGAAGATGTGGAGGATAGAGCGAAATGGAGACGGTTGATCCGCTGTGGCGACCCCTAACGGGAGCAAGCCGAAAGAGAAAGAAGATATATATATATATATATATATATATATATATATATATATATATATTATATATATATATATATATATATATATATATATATATATATATATATATATATACACAGTTATGGATCAGGGGTGAGGGGGGATTTGTACGAGCGCGTCAATCACTGTCCATAACCAGTTTGGGTTTTCACACCCTACTCTCACCAGCCAAATGTTACAGTTTCGGCGCCGCCCTAACCACCGCCTTCTCTGGGGTTATAACGCTGACTGGAACCACACAATTCTTGGGTTACGCGTCTCGAATGACGATACCAAAATACACCTGTACCTTGCCAGCTGGGGGAATAGACCCCGGTTACAGACTGGTTTTGTCAGAGACCGAGCGGAGTCTACCAGTCTGTAACCATTTTCGTTTTTATATCCAAATTGAGCGGATCGTTCCTCGGCGCGGCACGAATTAATTCAAAGCGGCAACTTCATACGAATCAGCCAGATTTATTGGGGACATCGGGGAACACGACACAAGAAAAACATTCACGACAATGTTATAATTAATCTATAACCCGTTCTTAACTAGGGAGCTTCGGATTATGGGTTTCGAAGGGAACTCGAACGAGATAAACCTTAAACGACATGTAAATAAGACACGGACAGCATGCAGACAAGACACAGAGTACTTGGTGATGTTTCATGGACGAGAGAGGAAAGTGTCAAAGCACGAATGTGGCTTGAAACTAGCCGATTTCCATGGATTCGAGCGCCCAAGCTCAAACACGCTGCGTGGCAAGATGGTGCTCGTCCTCCTTTTGTCGCACCGCCCATGCACGCGGCCTCCACACGATCTGACCCTGCATAAGGTCGACGGCACAAGACCATCCGATCGATGATGGGTTTCAGTTGGTTTCTCCCAAGGTCCAACATACAAGTCCAGGCCTGGCCTGTTCACCAGACCAGGCCAAATCGAGGTGTTGGACTCTGCAGGCTGGGTCCATGGGATTCCAAGACGTCGTCGAGCTGTGAGGTGAGTTGGGACAGTCAGAGGCTCCGTCACTGGACTCCGGATGAACCTGTCGATGTGCTCCTCATAAAGTCGATCACCGACTCACACAGCAGCTAGTTCCTCTCGACGCAGATTGCAGCCTCCCACTAGTCGTTTCTCTACAGCAGAAATCCTCACTCGACACTCAGGCTCAGTTACTCCCTCGGCAGATGGCAGACTCGACCCTCAGCTTCAGTTCCTCCTGCTGCCGATCGCACCACACTTCAGTGCTCTTGTCGCAGATCCACCCCTGCCTTTCCTTCGCTCGCTCACCTCGAAGTCCACTGGCTCCTCCCTTCAGTTTCACTTCCTTCTCTAGGCCACTCCCCCTCTCAGCGCTGGGCGGGGACTATTGTCTGGAGAGAGGAAGGAAGAAAAAGAACCTCTCAGTCCACCACCAATGTACGAACAAATAAACAGCCTCTTACACCTCCCGATACACATGTAGCGTCCATTTACCGAACAACCTGGCTAAACCTGCATTTAATGGGGGATCTGGGTTAATCCTATATTTAATAACACACTTAGGGCCATTTCCGCAACAATATATATATATATATATATATATATATATATATATGTATTATATATGTGTATTATATATATATATATATATATATATATATATATGTATTATATATGTGTATTATATATATATATATATATATATGTATTATATATGTGTATTATATATATATATATATATATATATATATATATATATATATATATATATATATATATATATAAATATATAATATATATAGTGTGGGTCATGACATCAACATAATATCAGATCGAGGGCTAAGGTCAAATTTGCTCCGTTTGTTTAATTTGTCCTTCCTGACTGCAACCTCACCTCCTATCTGGTGATCAGCAAGGCCGAGACAATGTGTTCATGTGGCAGACAACATTTGTTGCTCACAGGTTGTGCATCATTTGCTGTTTTGGGACACGACCTGTGCCTTGCTGTCTCAGCAAGTTGAGGGGTTCAACTTTGTATATCCTGCATATGAGAATTTTTGCATTTTTTGATGTTTTCTTTTCATAGAGTTGAGTGATTGATGATGTAATTATTATTCTTATTGGACATATAATTTCGTACACTGGCAAAGAACCCAGAATCAGTGTATTTTAATGTGAATTTTAATACCCCTCCCAACGGAGGTGCACTATGCCAGAGGCCTACATATTTACATAGAGAAATTGGGCTTCCTCAACCCAAACTGAACCCCTGGGACAATGTTTTTTTTTAGCATATAAAATCTTCCCGTACACAGGCTGAGTACAACCACTAGTTTTCAACTCATTCCATCCAGCGGTTCAGGAGCACATTAAAGTCAAACAAGCCAAAAACCACAGACACATGAAATTATCGTGTGACGCCTGATTATTATTGTTTTGTCATGGAATCATTTAATATTTGTAATGCTACTTTAGAGTCGAGAAATTTGAACTAGGTTGATAATTATATTAATTAAAAACTGCACGCAATGGCAAATAACATATGGGTTAAAAGCCGTCATCATTGTTTGGACATAGCTCGGCAAAGTGGCAAGGCAAAGATTTGCCAGGGCAGGTGGAACAATGCCTGAACAAGGTGTGACTTTGAAGACACACTAGCAATTTGATAATTCATTGGCGACATCCATGTACAGGAAACCAACCCACACCAATAAGCTATTAGATTTCAATTGGTGTTATCCTATTTGACATAAACATAGTGTTGCTTGTACACTACTTTCTTGTGCGTGGGTGATTTTGGCATCCAAGGATACCGTAACCAGGGAGATAAAACTGGTACAAAATATATTGCAGAACAATGGTTACAATAGGATCTTGCCACCTGGTTTTAGAAACCCAATATTTAAAAATGCAAGGAATTGAATATGATTGGGTGGTGTGTTCTACCTTATTACCCAGAACCCTCCAAAAATAAATCAGCAAAATAATGTCAGGTGCACAAATTGGAGTAGCTTAAAAGACACCTCACACCATCCACGGTGTTATTATGAAAGACCAAATTCCAATTGTAAATAAATTTGGGTTCGTATATAGTACCACCTGCAAGATTGTGGTGAAGCATATGCTGTATCGATGAAACTGGGAGAATTTTGAAATTATGATTGGATGAACATAAATGGGAAATGTGGTTGGTTAGGACAGGGAAGTCTGTTATTGCATGCCATTATGTGCAATATGGCCATGGATTTGATCTGGCAGAAATCTGCAGATATATGGAATCACACCAAATAAATATCAGTGAATGATGAGTGAGGTATATGGGATACAAAAAGCCAAGGAGGTGGTCTTACCAGTAAAGAAACTGATATCCCAACACAATACAATCTCCTAATTAATTTATCAAGAATGGATTGGTCTCAAGCAGGAAGGAGAAACAGGTAAGCAAACAACACTGACATGGTACACATACATAGACATAAAACTTGACAATTCCACACCGGTGCACTGGTTCACCACACAATACAGACACACCACCCATGGTGCCACATGCGCTCGCTCACAACCGGTACCAGCTCATCTACAAAGTATGCAATAAGCTTGCCAACACATTATACATATACACCACCCAGAGAACTCAGAAAGGAGGAAACTGGAAGTATCTGAGCAAGGAAATGCTTACATAACCGCTCATGTTGTCAAATATGCTGATGACACAGTAATTAGTTAGGTTCCTACCGAACAATTAGCATGAATATGTGAACAAAGTTAAGGAGTTTTGTAGACTGGTGTGACCGTTATTATTTAGTTATTAATGTTAACAAGACAAAATAAATGATAATTTATTTTTGTCACTTTACAGGTAGCCATGACCCATTGATTTTTCATGACCATCATATTGGACAAGTTTCTGAGCACAAGTATTTTGGCTTGGTGATCGATAAATTGAAATGGAGCAAGAATTCAAGTGTTGGCTGGTAAGGCAAACCAAAGATTGTATTTTTTAAAGAATTCGAAAAAGTTTCATGTTGATAATGGTGTAACACCTGAACTAAATTGGTGGGTGTCATGCATAAGTTTTCCCCTGTTGTCTTGTTTCTTTTAATTCCCTTTCTTTCCACAATAACCAGAGGACCAGGAGACGGGTTTCTTCCAAGCGTATTTAGTGTTTTTTTTTTTTTTTGTCAATGCAGAACCGAACAACATAAGAGAGCCTTCACAGCCCCGTTAGCCAAACGAGCACACCAGCAGGTAAAGCACATACCAAGAGAAATTAGAACCACAATGACCACACTTCTGCCTCTACAAGCCTACAACCGACAATAGAAGCGACTCAAAGAAAATCTGTAAATTCATATAACCACTAGTCAGCAGAATTTGTTTATCAACAATAATAACTAACTATTTTGCTTGCAATAACATTTTTGGTTATTTTTTTTATCAGTACTTAATTCAAAGGATTCTTATTTTCAGTCGAACATGAACGTTTGGCAATTTGACAACGGAGAACGTTAAGAAATTGGAAAGACCCAGAAAGATTTCCCAGCATATAATACGGACAAACCTTCCCTCGATTTGTACATTGTATGAAAAACGTGCTATGTTCAAGCTTCACAGGATAATGCAAGACCCACAGCACCCACTTCATGTTTGTTTTTGCTTTAATTATATTCAGGCATTCACCTTCTTCCTCCACTTACCTTGTGCTGTCGTTTTAGACTATCATTCGTTTTGGACCAAATTCAATTCACATATGTTTAATGCGAAATGGATGTGACCTACCCTTTTTGAATTTAATTGAATTGAATTGCCAGTGGATTAAAATATCCATGTTTTATGTGGACAAATTTTTTTTAATTAATTAATGTACATTCCTATAATACTAGATCACGCCGTTTGCGATGTTGAATGGAGCTGATACCCAAGGATGATGGTGTGGTTTTATCTTGATACCTGAAAAAACAAATTCTTTCCTTCAGCTCATGGGCAGAAGAGAGTTGTGAATTGGACATAAACATTGCTATGGCCTAAGCTGGAGTTTGGGCATGAGGAAGTTTGTGGACCACAAACAAAATATCAACTAAGGCGAAAAACAAAACATCAACTAAGGCAAAGTCTGTGATTTCTTCGTTGCTTCAAATTGGTGGAGTAAATTTCACATCAATTTGTTGGTTGCCTGTGCCTTTTCAACTGCATAATGGATAAGCCCAATCACATTAACTTTATGATGTATATTCTGTATATATAAATAAATAAATAATATATCAATCGCAACTCCTGGCAGTTATGGTGAGCATCACCGTGGATTATATTCACAGAGTAAAACCACATAATCCACAAAGAACAGCCACCCATCTGCCACCCAGGCGATTGTTCCTGCGAATACAAACTGATGAATGTGGTCATCATTGATTAGATATTTATTGGTATGCAAATTTCGGGCAAATAAGCCCGAAATCCAGATAAGCGGCTCCGTTTGATGTTTAGCTGATGTTGACCATGTAATCTTTGTCTGTTTGACAGAGTTTCTGGGCTGAGGCCTCCGGATTGGAGGTGATGCTTTGGTGTTGTAATTTATGTCCATTGGGATCAGGGGAGTGCTCTTCACACTCCACATATTGTGATATAGATATAGATATAGATATAGATATAGATATATATAGATATATATATATATATATATATATATATATATATATAGATATAGATATAGATATATAGATATATAGATGTATATGATATCACATCACCCTTCAGCTGTTGTGGTGATGGAAATTTGTGCTCCACTACTGCCATTGCCATGCAAGCTTTGACAAATGTGTTGTCTGCAATTCAAACCCAATGCTTGTGTCAACACAATTAGTCAAATTGTTTATTTCTTGCAGTCAGGAATGGTATTATAAAGATGCTTTGTTGGGATAATGGAGTGGGTGAGTGCTCCTAGCACACTGATAATGCCAGAAGGCTGAAAATTACATCCGTGCTCTTCTCTGGACTTTTGTTGGAATATAAAAATTAAAAGAGAACTTCGAATTAAAATGGAACTTTACATGGATCTCTGTTAAAATAAGGGCATATCTTAGTCCCTGGAAGTGCTCTGTTTCATCTTTTGACACCAGATAAAATATATTAGATGGAAAATATATATATATATATATATATATATATATATATATATATATATATATATATATATATATATATATATATATATATATACATGCAAGGAGACAGACATATACTCAGATAATTTGATTGGTCTGTACTATTTCCACACTCAATCAATCTATCATTTTATTCTCCTTTATGTACTAAACTCATTATGAGCATGTGTCACTTTGGAGTTGATGAATGCAACTTGAACTACAATGGCATTCGGTAGAGTGCATACCTCCACTCGGCTGAACAGCTTACCTTTTGTATCCCACTAATAGGCTGGATCTGCATCCGAGCCTTAACCAAAATATCATCGGCTTGTTCTTGTGACCATCCCAACTCAACCACTAAGTTTTGTCATTACCTGTCCACAACGTTTTGAAATATTGTGCTATATATCGTTTTTTTCCCTATCTTTCAATGGTGAAGAATCATTTATAAAGTTAAAAAGTTTCCGGATCTGTTTTGTACCTGTTTCCGGATCTTCACCAAAATGTAAACAATACGTCATTTTCACACACCTAACCTATCCGTTAAGTTTCATCCAAATCCATCGATAACTTTTGGAGATATCCTGCTCACAGACAAACAGACATAACTTTTGTCCACCTTCGGTGGCAGAGGTAATTATAGTCTACATAAACTTACTTGGATAAACTCATAATATATTATTTTCACTGGAGATAACTAAATGTTAAAGAAGAATTGGCCAGGCCCACTGTGAGGAAAGGAAAACCTGCAAAATTTCCTAAAGGTCCAAAGTCTTTTGGGGTGCCTTAGAGAAGTCTCCCTCCACCCAAAAAAGAAAGGTCAATCAATACCGAACATTAATAATATAATTAACTCATTTGATATACATATAAAAAATGTATCAAACAATTGTTCCAAGTGATTTATTGATAAATCAGAACTACTTGTACTCTACAAGGTCTTTATCCGAGCTAATAGAGCTAATAGAGCTCGGTCTTTATCCGAGCTAATCCGAGCTCTTCGCTATGGGATGGCACTCCAGCATAACTTCTGTCTTCTGGAATCTGTGAAATCCAAAACACTCAATATTATTGGAGTCTACTGTAATGAGGCCAAACCACAATGGCTGTTCCTTTCACATTGCAGATTGGTTGGTGGTCTCTCCTTCGGTCTAACTCACTCTGCTCTCTCAGCCTTCCAATCTCCCTCAACCCTCCAGGACACAAGCATTCAGTTCCCCCCTCTTTTGTTAAAATCACAAAATCTCCAGGCACATCTCCACTATTTTCTTCCTCATTTCTCTTCTGTTCTCAAGAGCCACCTCCAGGAGGCTGTTCAATCACACTCTTCCCTCCAGGGATTCATGTACACTCCTAACTCATGTCATTCCCCTGAACTTCCCACAATTTTTTCTACTTCCATTAACTCTGCCGAACCCAACTTTCTTACTTTCGGTTCCTGGTGTTCCTCATCCTTCTCTCTCTCGTCTTTTCTGGTTTGTTCATTCACATGCTTGTTTTGTCCAAATGTGGCCATAGTGCCCGACTGTCAGTTCATTGACTTTATATACCCTCTCACCTCACTCTTCCATGCATCTCGATCTTTGTATTTGGAAAAAAAAACAATCCAACTGGTGTACATGATGTTTCCATGACTGCAGCTCACTCTCACAAACCCATACTTGGCAAGCATTGAGTGTATGCCAACTACCTGGGCTGAGGGATGCCTTTATCCTCCAGTGTACTGAAATAGACTATTTTTCATTTTCAAGTATTATCGGCTGACAAGTAGCTCAGAAGTAGCATACTCAACTTTGAGCTGTCAAGCCTGGGTTTTGATGCAACCCTCCACTGTCACCCTGGCTCTTCAACACAATCAGGGCATTAAATCTTAGAGTATGCCATCATTCAGAGAGGATCGAAAGCAGCCTTCCCAGCTGCTAGCACTTTCTTGTGTATCTTAACAATCTCTCTGCGGCTTTTGAAAAAGTAGACCATTGTGTGCCAATATGCTGGCTCCATATTGTAAATTCCTGGCTTGTTGTTTGCTCATGGACAGCATCTTGTGATGAAGAAGCGATCTGTCTAACATTAATTCCCAGGTTCGACTATGCTCACAAGTCGTGTACTGTCAGCACACCTTCGGAAATTGATATATAATGGAGCAAGTGTTTGTGATTATGTATGTATGTATGTATGTATGTATATCCACTCTTCACCCATTGGTTGGACAGCTGACCTGATGACACCCACAATTGTAACCTGAAATACTTAACATTAATTACCCAGAGGACACAAAAGACCCCCCCCCCTGGAGAACCCAAAAGGCCCAAATTTCCCCAAGGACTCAAAATACCTAAAACTCCCTTTAAAAAACCTGAAGATCCAAAAGACCCTGAAGACCCCAGACAACCAAAAGATCTAGAACACCCAAAAGACCCAAGGGATCCAAATGACCCGAAGACCCAAAATATCCAAAGGATTCAAAAGATCACAAGGACCCAAATTACCTGGATGATCGAAAAAACCCAATGGACCCAAAAGACCCAACAGGACTATCTGGGACCCATGGAAATGCTGCAGAATGTTAAATGTGACTTCAGGTCCTAACCCCCCCCCCCACTCCCAAACAATCCCAAGCCCTCAATCCCCCTCCCAACTCTGTCCTCTTTCTGCTATCCTCTCTACCATAACTCTCAAACTCTGTGCTCCCCTCCAGCCCTTTCTTCAAATTCTCAAACCCCCTCTCAACCCAATATCCTCAACCCCCCCCCACCCCCTCAAAAGCCTCAAACCACTCAATCCCAACTCTATCCCCTCTCTGCCCTCCCTCCCCCAAGCCAACTCTGTCGTCCCCTTCTCCTTTCTTCTTTGGCCTCAACTGCCCCAAACCCCAAGTATTCAACTCCCCTTCCAACCCCAAGTCCTGATTCCCCACCCCCCCTCCTTCCCAACATCTCAATCTCCCTCTTCCAAGTGTATGCATCATCACTCCCCAAACTCTCTTTGCTCCCCTCCCATTTCGCCCTGTTCTGAACAACGTTACACAAAGATACACAGAGGACTTTGGCGCATGAGAAGGCCGTTCTGCCAACCATGCCTGTGTTGTTCCTGTCTACATTTGTAAAGAACAATGTTTTTGGTTTTTTGGTTTTGTTTACCAAGTCGAAGCTCTCGTGTAAGAGTTAATACACAGAACCATATAACAAGGCAAGAGAGATGAGGGGCGGGAGAGGGTAGCACAAAATAGTGGGAAACAAAGACAAAAGGATATCTGTGGAAGGGAGAGGGGTGGGTGGAATACATAGGGTGAACAAGATGGTAATACAAGGCCTTTCAGTAAGGAAAACAGGGAATTTGAAGGAGGTGGGTTTTAGGTGGATTAACGGGGGTAGAAAACATCATGGTTTTGGGTGGGGGAAGACAAGAGATGGTGGTGAACAGCTACTTTGAAGACTTGGAGGGCGGGGTGGGATTGAAGAGTGTGGGAGTTTGTTCCAGACGTGGGGGAAAAGAGGAATGAAACAGTGAAGGTGAGCAGTGATTCTTAATTTTGGCAGTTTCACCAGAAAGGGATTTTTGGCAGACCTTGAGCACCCTGAGGAAATACAGGGAGGCCAAATCACAGACAGTGCAAAGGGGGGGAGGTTGTGGGGAGGGCAAGGCCAGAGAGGAGATGGTAGAAGACAGAAAGACCACCAACCTGCCTGTGTTGAGAGAGTGACAGACCTCACTAAAGACAGCCTCATTGCGGGAGATACCAATGATCCTAAATGCCTGAAGTTCCTACATGGTTTCCACAGCATGAAGATGAGCTAGGTGCGAGGCAGGAACACCACCCCAGAAGGGGGAGCAGGACTCCATCAGACTGCGGATGAAAGCTTTGAACATGGTAAAGAGCTCAGGTGTGCCGAGAAAGGACCTTACACGATGTCGGATGCCCAGTCGGCGACTGGCTTTGGAGGCAAGCTTGGAGATGTAGCTTTCCCAGGAAAGATCGTGGCAGCTCGTGAGACACAAAAGTTTGAATGAAAGGACTTCTTCAAGAGGATTGTTGAGAAAGTAGATGGGGGAGGGGTTTCCAGGTGTTCCTTTTGGAGAGACTTTGAGAGAGTGTGAGATTTGTCAGGATTGAAAGACATATTCCAAGTGTTTGACCAGCTTGTGATTTTCTCCAGGTCTGCAGAGCGTGAAGAAGCTGCTGCTTGCCGATCTGAGAGGTGAGAGATGGTATGGCAGAGGGTGGAGTTATCAGCAAATAGATAAGGTGGAATTTCCAGAGAATCTGAGAAATCAATGATGAAAACCAGAAAAAGCACTCTGTGAGTCATGCATGGAGATTGCCTTGGATACCATAATAAGAGGGTTTGGTGAACAGTGCGGGATGCCAGACCATCTCGAAAGCTCGCGATATGTCTTGGAAGATGGCTCTGATCTCATGTATGGCATTTAGGACCTCCATCCATTCTTGAGAAAGTGGAATTAGCATGTCCAGGGTGGAGTAACTTGGTTGAAATCAAAATTGATTGTCAGAAATCAAGCCATTGGAGAAGAGGAAGGATTTTATATTGGAAGCGATGATGGATTCCATGATATTGCTGATGATTGGGAGAAGGCTGATTGGTCTGTAGTTGCAGGGATCAGTTATTCACCTTTTTTATGCAGAGCGGTAATGTTAGCTGATTTCCAATCAGATGGCAGATGACCTTGAGCAAATGAGAGGGTGAATAGAACAGAGAGAGGGTGAGCAACAGCAGCAGAGCAGATTTTTGGGACACGTGGGTTGATGCCGTCTGGACTGGTTGCAGAATCTGAGTCGACGTTTGACAGCAAGCTCTCCAGTTTGTTAGGAGAAAAGGACACAGAGTCCAGGGATAGCTGCGTGCGACTGGGTAAGCTGAGTACAGAAAGTGACGGGTTTGGGACACAAAATTTAGAAGCAAACACGGAGTTTAGGCATTCAGCCTTTTCATGTGCTGTGTCAGCTTTTGGCCATTTGAGGTGAGGGAGGGGATGGAGGGGGAACATACACCAGAAACGGACTTAACTAGATGCCACCAGGATTTTGAGAAGGGAGACAGGTTTGAGAGTTCAGACTTGAGGTGAGAAAGATTGTTTCCTGGCTCTCCTGGGGGTAGACACACACTTGTTCCAAACTTTGTAGAAGGAACTGAGATTGCCTTCAGTAGGACTTGCCTTCCATGAGGCGAACACAAGTTGTTTCAGGAAAGCTGCCTCGCTACAAGCTTCAGTGTACCATGGGTGGAGGAAGGGTATGACAACTGAAGACGAGGTGGGATGTTAAAAAATAAATAAAGATGGAACGTTAAATTCACAATCACTTCCCCCTTTCTGGACTGGTGTTTGTGTGTTTGTTTGTTATGCTACTCCTATAGTTGTGGGCCGATTATTTCCAGGCTTGCTACCAAGAACCAGCATGACCGCAGTTGTTGTACAGGGTTGTTTTTATCTTTGCCGGTGGTCTTGGGGGGTAGGGGAGGGATGCAAATTCTCCATGTAAATGTATGTTGTAGTGAGGTGTTTTGATTAATAAGCAGTCGGTATGTTTTTGCTTCATGCACATAACTTCATGGGTTTTGTATTTTTTTGCCTACACAGTGCTGTCAGTTGCCGATACATCGTCCAAATAAAGGTGTGCATCAGAAGAACATGTTGCATGCTTGGAACAACATCACCCGTAGGGCATGTACTCTGCCAGTGAGATCTACCAATATAGTAGTTAATGTTTCAAAAATTTCTAAACGAAATCAATATTGTCTCGAAGAAACTGCAACTTTGACTTGGTGTCGCCTCTAATGCTCATTATGCATGCACCTGGCATATAAATACAAGCTGTTCACTATCGGGTGGATTGTCACACTGGGGCAGTATTAATATCGAGATGTTCAGTGCTTCATACAGCATTAAATACCGGTAGTTATGTTCTTTATTGTAAATTCAGCATTTAGAAATTTATATTGAACCAGACTCGGTGGTGTAATGGATAGAGCACATCTTCTCTGAGTTTGTGAGGTCATGAGTGCTTTGAACCCTGTCCTTCTCATACAAAAGACTAAAAATGCTAACAGCTGCTTCCTTGCTTGATGCTCATCATTGAAAAGGATAAAGCACAAACAAACAACTGTAGGTTGATAATCATGGCACAGGCTTCGATAGACCTCATGGCCTATACTTCTGTGTTGAAATTCCTTTTGAAGGAACCCAGGTATGTTGTATTACTTTCAAAACTTTATACTCTTATAAAATGGTGCACAAATGTTGTATTGAAAGGGTGTTTCATCATTCAACTTTTTACTTAACTTTGATGACCTCAATGGACGGTTTGACGTTTCAAAGTTTAAAATTCCCAGCCTGGCTCTGAGCCCTCTGCAGGCTCATCGGTATTGAGCTTACTTTGATTTTATATTATCAAATTATCTCTGGCAGGTATTTTCACAATTTTCATATTAACCATTTCTTTCATTAAGGCAGACACACCACTGTTCAGCACCGTTTCCTACGTCAAAATCGAATGAAATGTCATTAATTATTTTTGCCCCTTTTGAGTAGTGGTCCAGGGAAATGCCCTGCAGAAAAGATATCTGTCTGTCTCTCTCTCACTCTCTAACAACCTTTAACAAAAGCATTAGGCACAAGCCTCTACATCAATTGACACGTCCCACGCCTCAGCTTCAAAGTAATGTTCGCCCGCTAACACCTTGCTCCATCTTATGACCTCAAGCTGAAAAATTAAACGCACTACTCCAGTACAATAGCCTTCAACTCTCTGGCCTAAGGACTACTGGACACGTGACTGACATACTGGTGCCTCAGGCTTTACTTAGCCTGAATGGCACAGCCATATATGGCAAAGAACATTTGTTGCTTTCATGGCATGTGGGCTTTGCGGAATCACGAGATTGTATGATTTCTTCACAATGTTCATTTTTTTAATTTTTCATCTCAATGAGTGTTTTCTTTTTGTGGAAGATTAATTTCATACCTATTCACATTCAGAAGGAAGAAAGAAAATGTAAGATAACTAAGGCACATGACTAAGATGAAGGCAGAGACATAGCTCTTCTTGGTGGACATCGCTCCAAAAAAAGATGTAAATATTTTCTTCCTTCATATGTGTTCTATACCTACACCAAGCATGCAAATAATGTGACAATGTCAGACTGTTAATTAGCGTTCCAAAAAGAGATGTAGAAATTGCTGAAGGTGAAGTTCACATGAAGAGTTGTGGTCACAGAAGACTGGTTTGTTTGACACAACAATGACAATGCCCTTGAATACATGGTCATCATCATCATATACTAAAATACGCAATTTGTCTGTTGGTCAGTCTGACCATGATACAGTCGGTCATTACTTATCCAATCTCAACCAAACTTGACAGCAGGACTAATGGTTATACGATGGAGGTTGTAGCGACTTAATTCCCCTTCCCCCTACCCAAGGTTGTGTTCTTCCTTGGGTGAAATCCGCATGTCTGGATATAGCTTCCATGAGAGTGTCTTGGGTCCAGTCTTGTCCCTCATCTACATAAACAACCTCTCGAATGCTTTCAAAACCCCTCTGTTCTTCTTAGCAGGTAACTTCATGTTTTGTTGCACAGTACCTCATACCACTAACAAACAGGTAGACAGCAGCTGTGTCGCTCTCTGTTGATCTGGATTTCAATAGCTGCTGGTCTAATAAAATGAAACGTGACTCAATTATGACACATCCCACAGTCTCGTCCTGTCACTCTGGAAGGATATTCAAACAAACCCACATATCTGTTTCCATGGTCAGCCATGGCAAGCGGTTCATTCCCTTGAACTTCTAAACCTCACCATTAGCCAAAACCTTGGCCATCCATGTAGCAAAGCTGGCCTCCAGAGCCAGCTGCACACTGGGCATCCTCCTCTGTTCCAAGCCTATTCTTTTGATAAAATCAGAACTACTTGGTGAAAGCTTTTGGAAAAAGTAATCAGAACTACTCTGGTAGCTTGTACATGATGCTACATTGATCCTGGGGAGTAACTGCTGAAATGTATCTGTCTGGAGTCTTCCCAACCTCTTTGTTCTTTGTTCCTTTCACACTTCTTTCTATTGTTGTTTTTTCCACAATTCTCTTTTCATTTTACTTCTTGATTTTTCTTCACTTTCATCTCTTACTCTCTTTTTCTCTTTCGTTATCTATCTCTCAATGGAGAAGTGAATTATTTCAGAAATTTTTCTGTAAGGCTCACTTGGCTGTGCCTGGATGGGTTTGAGAGTTGTGGAGTCGTGGCTGAAACCCGAATCCTATGCAGGTTCCTCCTGATGACTCCATTTTTGCTCTTTACTTCTTCGGGTTCCTTCTTCGTCTTCCATTTGATTACATCCTATAAGGCCTTTGCCATAGCTCAATGAAGTACTACTCTCCCTTACAAGCTTGCCCAACAGCAGTGCATCTGTCTGACCTGCAATCGATGGAATCTAAAGTTCTCAACATCATTGGTGTCTCCCACAATGAGGCCGAAGCACGCGGTCTGTTGCTCTCTCATTGTAGCAGGACGGTGAGTTCTGTTTTATTGAAATCACCGTTCCTTCAGTCTGGCTCCCTTTGGTTGGTCTCAATGCTCAGACCCTCCACAGCTCCTCCAGGGTGCACGCTTTTATTCATTAAACCCCTCCTGGTGAAACTCCAAAAATCCATGCTGTCTGCACACCTCGACTCATTTATTTGTCTTTTCTCCCATTTGTGAACCGCCTTCCTGGAGATATTCAATCCCAGCGTTTCCGCTAAGGATTCAAGCAGGTGGGACCATATTTTCACACTTCTCTATCTCATGTATTCCCCCATCCAACCTACAATCTTTTCTTACCCAACTAACCCAATTAAATCTAACCGAACGAACCCCATTACTTGTGTTTCTTCCTCTACTCTGTCTTTTCCTAGACATTAATTCCCTTGCTTTTTGTGTCCAACTGTGTTTCCACTGTCAATTCATTGCCTTTTAAGCCTGCCACCTTGCTCTTCATGAATCTTGATATTTTATCGGAAAACATGTGTAAAAAGGGAGACAACATAACATAATGGTTGTTTGTCATCTTTAAGAAGAGGAGGTAATGACGTGACTATATAAACTCAGGGAGGTAATTCCACTGACTGTACTTTTGACTTCATTGTCATGCATCTCAAAAATAATGCACTGTGGACACCTATTATGTAATCTCCCCCCCAAAAAAATGGGTATACAAGGTCAAGGTTCGAGGAAGAGCAAGTACACTGAATGAATCAGGACACAACAGAACAAAAGTAACAGTAGAGAAAGGGGGGACACCAACAGCAGGGTTGAAGGACGAGATAGAGGGAGACCTTGGGGGGTAAAACAGTATTCTTGCTCACTTGCTCCGAGTTTAACTGTTTTGATCCTCTGCTGAAAATGAGTGGTGATGGGGGGGGGGGGGGACGAAGGGGCAGAGGGAGTGGTTGATGCAAAACTTAACAAAAAAAGATTTCAAGCATCTCGGCATTTTACAAAAGAGAACTTGTACAATTATTTGGTGAATTTTTTTACAAGATCTCCCAGTCCACCATAGCTTGCTTTTGTAAAGAGGAATTGCAGGAATGCAATCCAATTAGCCACGTTTTCTATGTCTGCTTTGCTTTAACTACTTTCCATGGTTTCAGTCATTTGCAGCTCAGGCACCTTCTCGGTCCCTTGAATATAGAGTGGCTCTTCAGAAAATGGACTCTTCCTGACTACAAGGTCGCTGATACACAGCATTAAATATTAAATGGGAACATACTTCTACCATATTGTTGGGGTGTGGGAGGGAAAGTACAGAGGTTAAAATTAATGATGATTGTCAGAACAATCCTTCAAAATGCTGAATATCTCTCCAGTTTGTCTTTTCCAGCAGTCTTACTCCAAGTTCATATATCTTTAAGTCTCTCCCTCCTGCTTATCATCGAGCATGGTGCCGCAAGCCTAACTAGATCCATTATATACAGCGGGACACCACTGGAAGCAAGTCATTAGGAGTACAGTTGCAGCGACTTCAATCAACAACATTCGAAATTTTACCGAAGATGCAGAAAGTTGTCAAGCTTCATAAAGAGTACTGAACGAGGATATGCAGACTGCTCGTGAAAGGCACATCTCCCTTATTTTCTGAGTTGTGGTCACGACCGCAACGCCCAACGTACGAGGCCCAAAGTGGCCCCTATTTCAGTCTGTAACATACATCAACATACATATATCTTCATTATGTACCTCATCGGGGGATTCACAGCCCTGTTCTGTGGCTGGCCAGTTGCTTTGTTCACCCTGTGGTCCTTTCCTTTCAATAACGTTGTCACCCTTCAGCCCAGGTCATGTTCCCTTGGAGAAAGAAAAAGCAAGTAAGCAAAAGTGAAAGTGATGCAAAACCATTCTAAAAGTTTTTCACGTATTTTTTTTACGTATTTGCCACAATATATGATTATTATTAAATATGTTTAGCATTGATAAAACTTTCTAAATCACCTTTATATTCACAAGCATTTATGGAATTTTGCTGCTAAAGGTGGAGGGTACTGTAACCTTTGTTGCTTTTGTGAAATTGCTGCATAAGGTGGGTAAATATAAGGCTCAGGGAGAAGCTTGTACATACACCACAGGCTGGACAGAGATACCAATGTAGTTTCGCTGAATTACAAGAACATTATTGTCGTACGGTAGATATGATTTGAACCTGGGATCTTGCCCATCCTGCCGAGTCTGTTTCCCTTGCTACATGGAGCATTCAAAATGTTTTTGGAATGAGATAATCATGCACCAGAGTTTTCGATTTTCCAATGTATAGATCTTGGAAGAAAAATATTTGTGAGTCTCGGCCTGAAGGACTGCTTAAAAAAAAAAATTTTCTCTGCATCTGCTTGTCCGATCGATGCGAAACTTTAAACATTGGAGGACTTCTCATGGAGAATAATTTACTGATAACTCTAAGGTCGTAGGTCACATGGTATGGCAGCCATATTGGGAAAAAGGGAAAAAATTGGACATCTCCAAAACCGGTCAACGAAAAAAATTGAAACTTGACATGTCATCAACCCCCCATGGGGTATATAGGGTGATAATGACGACATCATTGGTGAATTGGAATTCCTGCCATAATTGGTTGAATTGAAATTCTTACCCTAAAAATCTAAAGCTTCATACATCTGATCTATGACCCTATATCAGTGAAGAATTAAATTTATGATGTCATCAGTCACATGGTCTGGTGGCCATATTGAATTGAAAATAAAAATGTAAAAAATATTCTCCAGAACCTCTTAACAGATTGATGCGAAACTTCATACATATGATATGATCAACTACCCGTGGGGAATATATTTTGAATTTTTTTTAACATACACCTTCATTGATTCCGGTTCCCACTATACATCAACAATTCCCACTCAGAGGCATCCACAAGTCTCATCCCCCTCCACTACTCTACCTTCCAGAGGACATTCACCAACCACAGCCTCAGCAATGAACAGATGCTCACCTCCAACTTGCTGACGGTGAACTGCAAAGGAGGAACCCTCTCCCTGGTTGGTGGTGCTGAGGTGGGGTGGTTGGAGGGGGGTGGGGGCATTTGACATGTCACCTCCATCCTTCTTTAACCCACCTGGTTCTGCAGAGGAGAAGAAATAAACATGGCATCTTAAATGAGATATCTCTAAATTAAACAACACTTGTCCCCTCATGGGCAATATTTAAGAACTTACCCTCACATATTGAAGAGTGAAGACTCCAAAGAACCTTTAAGACCCCAAAGACCCCTATTCGATAAGTGAAAGATCTCTGTCTTAGTACTGTCAAAACGCTCCTCTTCTTTACTCTAAGACTCTGGCCCATGGTCATGATTGTCAATTCTGCTGAATTTATTTGAATGCTCTGTATTTATTTTGTCTACATTATCTTGAACATCTCTATCAGGTCCCCATGTAATTGCCTCTTTTCTCATGTATAAAGTCCTGTCTCCTTCAGCCACTCTTCAAAGGTTAATCTAGCTATCCCAGGAATCAATGTAGTTGCTCTATGCTGAACCCTCCCCAGAGCATCTTTGTCCTTTCTAACATGGTTTCTTCAGACTACCTCCTTTTATTTATAATTTATCCCCCTGCAAATACAACTTAAAACCCGATTAGCTTTACCCTTAGCTGTCTGGCACTATGCTGTCTGCTTATCCCCATTTCTATTACGACCCCCACATCATTCTCCTCTTCCACACACTCCAAAATTGTCACACTGTTAAAATAATTGATGGAAATTAGAAATAAATACAGTTTTGGTGCTGATCAAAAAGGTAGTTCACATTACCTACAACCTCACAGCCAGACATCCTCCCACTCACAGCCACTCTTTGCTTACTATTACAAAGCCAGTCTTCAATCCAGTTAGCTACTCTCACTTCCAGCCATTTCACAAGCTCTAACCTCCCCTAACAGCTTCCTATGCAGTACCTTATCAAATGCCTCTGAAAGTGGAGATATACAGGGTGTTTGAAAATAAACAGAGTTGTAGAAACTTTACAACTCTTGTGCAAAAATATGTCTTTCAGAGAAAAGTATTTTTTGAAAATGCCACAAAGACATGGTGGCCATCCCATTGAGTGAGTCAATGATACTTGCAAGTAAACAAGCATGCATTTTAATGATAAGATTAACAATTACATGAAACGTGTTTGTCGACGTAAAATCATCAAAGTTGACATCAATCATCCATCATTGCAGTTGTCATAAAATCCTTCGTTTTCTCCAATGGCCTGATCTCTGATTAAGAGTTCAGATTTAGACCAGGTCACTCCACCTTGGACATGCTGCATCTCTCCCAACAATCAATGGAGGCCCTCAATGTCAGACATGAGATCAGGGCCATTTCTCCGGACATATCTCATGCTTTTGATACAATCTAGCATCCTGACTTGCTCACCAAACTCTCGGCAGTCTATGGAATCCAAGGCCAACTCCACACACGGCTGACTGACTTCCACCACTCCCGTAGCTGACATGTGGCACTCAATGGAATCCTTTCATCTCCTCTCCCTGTCAAGGATGGAGTGCCACAAAGCAGTGTTCTGGGCCCAGTCCTACTCCTAATCTTCATCAACGATCTCTCTGAATCTCTGGAAAATCCTCTTCACCTATTTGCTGATGACTCCACACTCTGTCGTAATATCCCCCATCTTTCAGATAGGCAGGCAGCAGCCTCTCCCCTCTCTACCGACCATGATAGAATCATGAGACGGTCAAACACTTGGAATATGTCTTTCAATCCTGAGAAATCCCACACATTCACGGTCTCTCTCCAAAAGGACCATCTGGCAAACCCTCTTATCTACTTTCCTCACAATCCTCTTGAAGATGTTCAGTCATTCAAAATTTTGGACCTCACTATCAGCCATGATCTTTCTTGGGCAAACCACAGCTCTACGTTGGCCTCCAAAGCCAGTCTTCGACGAGGCATCCTCTGTTATGCAAAGTCCTTCTTTGGCACACCTGAACTCTTATCCACATGCAAGACCTTCATCCGCAGCATGATGGAATACTGCTCTCCCCTCTGAGCAGGCGTCCCTACTTCACACCTTGCTTAGCTGGATGCTGTGGAAACCAAGGTTTTCAAGGCTTGTAGCAGCTCCTAATTTCCAATGTAAAGCTGCTGACTGCCTGCTCTCACCATTTGGAAGGCATTGCTGGGCAATAAGGATTTTTTTTATGTTTATTCAAGGTGTCAGTGATCGATCACCTCCTCTTTTCAAAGGATATCGTGGGATCACTCCTATTTAATAGCACTTCTTGTCTGAGGGTATTAACTTTAATAGACACATTTTGTTTGAGGGTATGAAACTTTTTGTTTGAGGGTATAGTTTATTATTCCTTTCCAAGTGTTCTGTGATTCACTCTCATATTTTTTTTCAGTTGACCATGTCTATGAGGAAGCTTCCGTAATAAACATTCAATGAAAACTTTTATGCTCACTCTTTAACCACTGTTATGGTGCTATATATTTGAGGATCATTGTAAATTAAATGCATCTATGGGTGCTACAAAACTGGTTGTTGAACCTTTTAGTATCAGATGAGATAAGAATTTTGTGGACTTGACTTTGCTGGCTTCATTAATGTTTCAGCAACGAAAGACATGAAAAATCGTTTGTGCTTTCTTTCAGTGACAACCCTTTGCTTTATCATAGCATTGCCCTTTTGTGACATTGAGGGGCCTGTTATTTATTATAAATAGAGTATCTAATAAATACAATTTGTCGTCTGCCTGTCTGTCTGTAGGTTCGCGTTTTTTGCAAAGACAACTGGGCCACCAACCATCAAATTTGGCACACAGACCAGGATTGTCCTACGGCTATTTTTATCCACCACCTTCAGTTTATAAAGAGTAGGAAGACCCCGAAGACCCTCTCGACCCCAAATATGCCTCAAACCTTTAAGACTCCTCATCCTCTTTAAGACCCTAAAGACTCACAAGACCCCAAACAACCTCGAAGATCCTTTAAGACCTCGAATACCCTAAAGACCCAGAAGAACATTAAGATCCTTTAAGATATATTAAGATATGAAAGTCCTTTAAGACATTAAGATCCTTCAAAACTTCCGGTTTCGGTTTTGAGCGATGGTTTGTTCTCTCCAGGGGTATCTGTCTACTTTCTCAAATATAAGTTTCCGGTCATTGTTTGTCGAGTTTTAACTGTTTATTTTTGTTGCCTCCATGTTTACTGTGTTCCTAGTTCAGTTTGTTTCAAAACTTGTGCTATTTGGTGAGTTTTTGTCGGTCTTGTCATATCGAGTCTCACTGAGGCCTACCCATCTTCCTGTCTATGTGCATGATCAAGTTTATTTGTATTTTCTCCTTACCATCAGTTTCTATTTTCTCCACTCTTCCCTCCACCCTCCTTTTATCCCTCCTGACTATACCCTCTGCTTCATGTCTTAAAATGTAAAAAAAAAATACTCCATTAAAAAACCTTTTCCCTTTTCACTTCTCACCTTACACCTTCCGTAATCACGTGATTTCTCTACCCCTCTTCTTCTTCCTCTTTTTCTTCTTCTTTTTCCTGTTACCTTCCTTTCACTTTTGCCAATCCACATTCACCAAACATCTTCATCATTTTTTCTTCAACCTTTCCTTTACCTCATCTTACCTAATCTTGATCCCCAAAACACCCCAAAAGAGAACAGAGGGAGGGTAAGGGTGGAGGTGGAAGGAGTGTGGGGAAGGTGGAGGTGGAAGGATGGAGGGGAATGAGAGTGGGGTAGGAGAGGGTAGGAGGGAGTAAGATTCAGGGTGATTCATGCTTGTGTGTGCCATCCCTCGGATGGACGTTAAACAGGAGTTATGTCTTCTGGCATTAATTCTGGCATTTTTTCAATCTCCTCAAAAAGTCTTCAACTATTCTCTCTTTCTTCCCACTTTTTATCTACGCAGTTACTTTATTTAAGGCCTGGCCAAGCTGAGGAGTCATAATCCTGACTGGAGCCTTTAACATAAAATAAAAAGTTGGTGGGCGTTAAAGACCCCATGATATCCTTCGCAAAGAGTAGGCGAGTATTTTCCGGAACCCGGGCCAAATTCCAAATTCCTGCCCGTACTACTGCTCGCAGGCAATGGCAACCCACCCTGCATAATCCTTGCTCAGAAAACTGCTTCAGTGGCATCAACGCTCTGCGAAGAGTATGATCTATCAGAGAGAGAGAGAAAGAGAGAGATGTAATACGGTGATTTTGGTGTGATTTTCTGCACCTCCCAAAACTGATATTTCCACCACCCCCCTTTTCATTTTCTGGATCAGTGCGTGATACCAGCTTTACACAGGCCGATGCTCATGTCACTTTCTTAACGTTCCACCTGAATTAATGATCCAGGTTTTTTTTTTTTAACAATTCTTTGTTATGAAGTTTGTTCAAATACCATGTGCAGCACAAGGACATTAAGAGGGAATCAGAGCACTTACACATGAACCAGGACATTATCAGACAGTCATGGGATTTTATCCTGGGGTACAGAATAATAAAGTGTGCGTTCAGGTTTTAATACCAAGTAGGCTGAATTTGTTTATTTTATTAAACTTGGTGGTGAAACCCCAGCAAATTATATTTGACTGTCTCCTAACAATCGAAGCACCAGGCCTCAACCGCACAACGAACATAAAGTGCCTTTAAAATGCAACATTTATGCTGTACTTGTCCACAAGCAACCTTGAGCTAGGCCTGCATGTCTCCTGTAGCACATCCCCTGTTCCCGAACCCATCCCACCCTGATAAATTGATAACCTAAAGTACTTAGAACTCTGATAAGATACATTTTAACTAAAATAAATAAATGTATGTGAAATTTACAAATATGGTATCCACTACAACTTACCTTCTCTTTACTCATGTTCTTCACTGTTCAGTAATGTTAAAGTGTACAAAGATGGTATTATAAAGTTTAACAATTGCAAGAGATATTTTACCAATGTAAAATGAAATCGTGGAGACAAAGTTCCACCATGGACTTCTTCATTATAGGATATGTGAAATAGCGAGGATCAACATTTCTGCCTTAACTTTGATTTGTATTAAATAGAATGCCTTTACCATGGGTGATTGAGAAAGCACACTTGAGGGAATGGTAAAGAAGGAAAGACAGAGGCTTGACAGTATAGCAACATGAAATTGTGTCTGCAGGGAATAAAAGAACTACAAAAAAAAAATCACTTTCCAAAATGGCCATGCCCCGTGAGAGCTGAAAAGTGCATCCAGAAACTCTGCAGTGCCCGGGATCGACTTCATATCGAGGTGTGCAATCACCTCCACAATGTTATTGATGGGAAACAACACCATAACTCTCCCATCGCAGTCTTCTCAAATACAGGGAAAAGTGCCAAAGCTGGGTATTGTTGGAAACTGACGATAGATCAC
Organism: Eptatretus burgeri; assembly: GCF_056783735.1. Taxonomy (NCBI): domain Eukaryota; kingdom Metazoa; phylum Chordata; class Myxini; order Myxiniformes; family Myxinidae; genus Eptatretus; species Eptatretus burgeri. The sequence goes on from NC_140971.1 coordinate 83,538,412, forward strand.
ATAAGGGATGAGATGTTAAAGGGTACAAGGATGGTTTAAAATCTGTTTTATCACCACAAAGTCAATGGCAAAAAGAATGTCCTGTTGATGAAAGTGTAGCTACTGTTCAAAAATTTGGTTTTCAAAATGTAAGACTCCAACATCAAGTTGTAACAATCTGTAATATGCGACTTTCGAAATGACAGATGAATGTGAAATGAGGCCGTGTGTGTGTGTGTGTGTGTGTGTGTGTGTGTGTGTGTGTGTGTGTGTGTGTGTGTGTGTGTGTGTGTGTGTGTGTGTGTGTGTGTGTGTGTGTGTGTGTGTGTGTGTGTGTGTGTGTGTGTGTGTGTGTGTGTGTGTGTGTGTGTGTGTGTGTGTGTGTGTGTGTGTGTGTGTGTGTGTGTGTGTGTGTGTGTGTACACTGATTTGGTTTGCTTTCCGGACACTTTTAACTTGCTGATGCTGAGGCGGAATGTGTAATTCAAATCGCCTTTTAAACATACTTTTCAGCATTTCAACAAAAGAGTGGCAATTTCTAGATGGTTAACCAAATAGTGAGAGTTGGGCAGGGAAACGGTTGCTCACCAGACTGGCTGAACACCAATCCACTAAAACCAGAAACTACCAATTCTCCGCCATCACCATATATGCAGAGTGTGACATTAATATCTGACTCATCTATCTTGGGAGATCAGGTCAGGCCAGATCAGATCTCTGACTTGCTACAAGTATCATGTAAACCTGAACTAACTTGTTCCATGGTCGGGTTGTCGGCAACTAAACCGTCTCCCCCACCAGGTTTTCTGGTGAGGAGGGTGTTTGGATATGGACACCCAGCAGTATTAAAAAAAAAAAACCTGTCAAAGGGAGGAGGAGCTCCTTGTGAGCCAACGGCCATCCATATCTAGTGCCCAACTGTGTCTGAGGACATCCTCCTGCAGTTGGGTTACTTCTTATTAGGAGGTTGGTGGCAGGATTTGCACTCCGGCCACCGTAAAACCTCTCTGACCTTGATTTCGCAGATGATGCAGTTATCTTTGCAGAGGCATTAGATATCCTTTTGGGGGCCCTTGAGGTGCTGAATGAGGAGTCGGAGCCGCTGGGATTACGGGTTTCCTGGGACAAAATTAGATCGAGCCTTTCATTGACATCTTGGATGCTGCTGTCCTGTCTATGCCTGTTTGTGGTGAGGATGTTGAGGTTGTGGAGAGATTCACTTAACTTGGCAGTGATATTCATATCTCTGCTGGCTGTGAGCCAGGGGTCAATAGACGTCTGGGTCGGGCCTGGGGAGTCATTGATTCACTGGATCATGGGGTGTGGTGCTGCCGGTACCTGTGCACTAGGACGAAAGTCCGAATCTTCAGGTCATTGGTGCTTCCAGTCTTTTTTTTTTTTTTTTTTTTTGTATACCTTGGTCAAGGCTCGTATGAGAGCTAACACACAACTCACAGCAAGGAGGCATGAGACAAGAGGGGCGGGAGTGGAAGGGACAAAACAGTGGGGAACAGACACATTCGGTGAACTGTGGAAGGGAGAGGGATGGGGATGGGATGGGGAACATGGCGAAGAGAAGATGGACATTTCAGGGACTTTCAGGAAGGAAAGCAGGAGAAATGAAGGAAGAGGGCTTGGGTGGATTATCGGGGGTAGAAAAGATCGAGGATTTGGATGGGAGAAGATAAGAGGTGGTGGTGAACAGCTATTTTGAAAGCCTGGAGGGAAGAATGGGAAAGAATAGAGTGAGGAAGTTTATTCCAAAGGCGGGAAAAAAGAGGAATGAAAGAGTGAAGATGAGCAGTGATTCGTGATTTTGGTAGTTTTACCAGAAGGGGGTTGTTGGCGGACCTTGAGCGCCCTGTGGAAATGTGGTGGGGACAAATCGCAGAGAGAGCAGGGGGGCAAGGCTGGAGAGGAGTCGGTAGAAGACAGAAAGACCACCGACCAACCTGCGGTGATTGAGTGAGAGGCCCAAAGACTCAGCTTCATTGCGGGAGATGCCGATTATCTTAAATGCCCTGGTTTCGACAGCGTGAAGCCGAGAAAGGTGGGAGGCAGGAGCACCAGCCCAGAGGGGAGAGCAGTACTCCATCAGGCTACGTACAAAAGCTTTGTAAGTGGTCAGGAGCTCAAGAGGGCCGAGGAAGGACTTAGCACGACGGAGGATTCCCAGTCGGCGACTGGCTTTTGAGGCGAGGTTGGAAATGTGACTTTCCCAGGAAAGGTCATGGCAGATAGTGAGACCTAGAAGCTTGAAAGAAAAGACTTCTTCCAGAGGATTGTTGAGAAAGTGGATGGGGGGGTTTTGTAAACGGTCCTTTCGAAGAGACATAGTGAGAGTGTGAGATTTGTCTGGATTGAAAGACATGTTCCACGTGTTGGACCAGTTTGTGATTTTATCCAGATCTGCAGTGAGCGAACAAGCTGCTGCTTGCCGGTCTGAGGGATGACAGATGGTACGGCAGAGGGTGGAGTCGTCGGCAAAGAGAAATAGAGGATTTTCCAGAGAGTCCGAAAGATCATTGATGAAAACCAGAAAAAGAACAGGGCCCAGAACGCTACCTTGAGGAACTCCAGCCTGCACAGGAAGAGGGGATGAAAGAACTCCATTTAGGGCCACACGTTGACTGCGACAGGAGAGGAAGTCTGTGAGCCATGAGTGGAGATGGCCTTGAATACCATGGGAAGAGAGTTTGGTGAGTAGGGCAGGGTGCCAGACTGTGTCAAAAGCACGTGATATGTCCAGGGATACGGCTCGGATTTCCTGTCTGGCATTGAGGACCTCCATCCATTGATGGGAGAGCAGAAGCAGCATATCCAGGGTAGAGTGACCTGGTCTGAAACCAAATTGATGATTGGAAATCAAGCCATTGGAGAAGAGGAAGGATTTCATATCTGAGGCGATGATGGATTCCATCACCTTGCTGATGATTGGGAGAAGGCTGATTGGTCTGTAGTTATAGGGATCTGTTTTTGCACCTTTTTATGCAGGGCAGTGATGTTAGCAGATTTCCAAGCAGATGGCAGATGACCTTGGGCAAATGAGAGGGTGAATAGAACAGAGAGAGGGTGAGCAAGAGCAGAAGAGCAGGCTTTGAGGACACGTGGGCTGATGCCGTCTGGACCGTCTGGATTGGTCTTGCTCTACAGATGTGAGACTTGGATTCTGACCAGGGATCTGAGACGGAGACTTAATTCCTTTGGTACCAGGTCTCTTTGGAGAATCCTTGTCTATCACTGGTCGGACTTTGTGTCCAATGAGCGGTTGCTGAGAGAGACTCAAATGAGATTTGTTACCTGCATAGTCCAAGAGCATCAGCTGTGGCTGTATGGACATGTGGCTCATTTTCCTGATGCTGATCCTGCTCACCAGATTTTCTCAGCGAGGGAGTCTCATGAGTGGAGGAGGCCAATGGGCTGACCATGTGCCTCATAGTTGCAGCAGGGTGATCAGCATCAGAAGGGGATGGGATGGGCTAGGCATCTGCTTGGGGGATGGCCAGACGGAGGCCCCGAGAGTACCGGCGGAAAGTGGATGCAGCTCCCAGACCTGACCTGACCTGCCCTATCTTGGAAATAAAACAAGACTGAATGAAGTAAGTCATGTTTTTCGTACACTAAAGTGAAGTAAAGGTGTGGAAGATTTTATGACATCATAGAAATATATATAACCCAGCTCTACTTCTTAAAAATCTCACCTTTTAAATGCTGTCCATCACAATTTATGTACTCCCTGTATCGAATCAGTACATTGTTCATTGATGCTTTCAATGTGTCATTATAAACAGCAGTGATGGCTTCAGCGATCCTCATCATAAGTTCATCTACACATGTCAGACATGTCTTGTAAACTTTCGCACGTTGTATGGTTCCATCATTGAAATAATCAGGCCTTCCCCTGTAATGCACAAAAATAAATAAATAATTCATGATGCACATTTCTTAAAAATTACATATAGTGCATTGCAAATGTGTCACATATAAATACCACATGCCTAACACATATGTAAGATATGAAGCTCTTTCTGACCACTAACTCACTGACTCACTGACGACTGACTCACAGACTGACTGACTGACTTGTATGTTTGAAACCTTCTGGGTGACAGAGAAAGCTGAAATTTTGCAAGCCAATGGACATCGAAGCCAATACACCAGGACAAATGACAGAACAGTCAGCAAGCATCTGTAAATGAAAATATAAATAATGGAAAATAAATAAATGAAAAATCAAATGCAGGTAAGCAACCTGAGACAATGGGGCTCGTATGCTGACACAATGTGTAAACATACCCCGCAAGTATATATGTATGTATATATATATATATATATATATATATATATATATATATATATATATATATATACATATATATATACATATATATATATATACATATATATATATATATATATATATATATATATATATATATATATATATATATATATATGTACCATTGCCATTGTATATTGCATATATCACCAGTGGCAATATATAATGGAAATGGTACATATATATATATATATATATATATATATATATATATATATATATATATATATATATATATATATATATATATATACATACATACATACATCAGCACAAAGTCAATGGCAATGGTATATATAAATGAAAATAAATAAATGAAAAAAATACAAAATCAAAATATATATATATATATATATATATATATATATATATATATATATATATATATATATATATATATATATATATATATATATATATATATATATATATATATATATATATATATATATATATATATATATATATATATATATATATATATATCCGACACATGAGAGGGAGTTCAAATGCAAAGAGACAATGTGGAAACAGCGAATGCCAAATCATGAACCAATAAATTCCACATTCCTGGTGCAACTTCAGTTAAATGTCAGACATGGACAGCAGTTTTCTGAAGCACTTGGGCAAAAAAAAACTTACCGCAGCTGACCCCAAGAGAAGTAAGGTGGATAATATTTCAATGATGTCAATGGCGATACTGCAAATGCCAAATCCACGAATGTCACTGGTGGAAATCCTCCCATCATTTCCTGATTCTCCATTCGAATCAAAAATTAATATGATCATACCATTAGTATGACAAAATGTAATGTTACAAACACCAGTGAGGTAAACGAAGATAAACTCTATTCTGACATTACTTCCGCGTCAGGAGCATTTTCATACGGATCGAAACTCAAAACCATAAATGTATTGAGGAATTTGTGAAACCTCCCACCAACCTTTCGACACAGGCTGGGACCACCAAATGTTCCACTTAAGGTTTGGTGAGGCTAGCCCCAAACTGAGGGAGTAGTTTTGGGATGGGCAGAAGGACAGACAGACACTCCTGCTTTGAAATTAACTTGCAAGGTATAGTTCTGTATAGCCTACATCTCTTTTAAAAAAAAGTTTGCACGAAAATATTCCTCATTCCTGCAGCACCTTCATTCGAACGTCAGGCATTGACAGCCGGTTCGTGAAGGACTTGGGTGAAAAAGTTCCTGCAGCTGACCCCAAAAGAAGTAATTTGGGGAATATTTCAATGATGTCAGTGGTGAATCTGCAAATGTCACCCTCACATAATCCACATCATAATCCGTGGAAACCCTCACATAATTTCTTCATTCTGATTTATACTCAATGTCTATATATTTTCATTCCAAACACCATCATTCCAATCACAAATCAATACTATACCATTAATATAACAAAATACAAACGCTCGTAAGGTAAACAAATGTCGATGCCGTTCACACGTGACACCCAATACAGACAAATCTACCGGAGAGAAAGGGGTTAAAAAAACTCTTCGCACGGATCGAAATTTAAAATCAAAATTGTATTGAGAAATTTATGAGACTTACAAAGCCACCTTAGAATTTTTATAGTGGGGTCATTTGGGTGGAAACTCAAAATCACAATTGTATTGAGATATTATCAAACCAGCGAATGTTTCTGCCGGACCCGTGATTGCGTTACTTCCAGATTTGGAGCGGTTTCGTACGGATCGAAAGTCAAAATCATAATTGTATTGAGGTATTTATGAAACATCACACTCACCTTAGGACATCTGCTAGGACCTCAAAACTTTCCACAGAAGGTGTAGTGGCGCGAGCCCAAAAACTGAGGGGGTCATTTGGGGATGGACAGACAGATGGACTCTCCTGCTTTATAATAAAAAACATAGATTCTTTATATATATATATATATATATATATATATATATATATATATATATATATATATATATATATATATATATATATATATATATATATATATGAAGCTGAGTTTGTGTCTGTGGGTCGTAAGCACTGCCAATTCTACAGGCCACGTCTTCACTCTCTCCCACAGCGGCACAAGCACTGATCATTAGCCTGGCCATGTCTTTCCCTCCAGCTGCCCAGAAATTGCCGCCATCTTTTTCTCTCCGCATAGCTCTGATTGTTCATAGTCCTCTGATGTACATTTGAAGACTGAACAACTTATCTTGGGAACACAGATGGTACATTTTGATGGCAACTCAAACTCGGTAATGCATGTTTTGTTTACAGCGATGATGGCAGAGGTATAATATACACCGCCCAACAAAAGTAAGTTAAGGCTCAAAATGCAGAGGAAAGGAAATAGAGGTCTTTCATTGAAAAAAAAAACTTTTGCCTTTCACCCAACATTTCAAGACTAGAACACAAACTGATGGATATGTACTTCACATGTTATGTGAATAAATAAACATGAAACTTGGCTTGGTTTTGAAATGCCTGCATCCGTAATGAATTGGTTGGGAAGCCGCTGGGGAAATTCCAACGAGATATTTATTATGTACACAAATACACTTCAAACATGTGATGATGGACACGTGCACTTTAACAAAGTTATTACTTACACTACACTTTAAAGTTACATGAAATGTACGTGTCCACTTTTGTATACTCGATATCACCTCTGAGTTTATGTACATTTTAAAACTAAACAAGTTAAGTCCACATTTATATTACAACAAAAATAGTCATGATTTATATTTGAAGTCTTTAATTAAAAAAAAAGCAACTGTGCTTTTGTTGACGTTTTGTCCATATTGTATGCTTTCGAGATATCCAGGGGTTGAAGGGTGGTGGTGGGAGGAGGGAGCGGAGGGTTAGGGTGAGAGTCTGGAGCGAATGGGGTGGGAGGAGGGACCCAGCATTGCTCGGCAATGCCGGATACCCTTGCTCGTGTGTGTGTGTGTGTATATATATATATATATATATATATATATATATATATATATATATATATATATATATATATATATATATATATATATATATATATATATATATATATATATATATATTATATATATATATATATATATTGTTGTGGGCCAAGGTTCGGTGGCGATAAACGACCACTAGGTGTAGCAGTAGAGAGGTCTCCCACCGAACACCCGGAATTTAGGTCGTGACTCTCAGACAACTCCGAAAGGTCACGGGTCACTTAAAGACCGTAATCGCCAATTCTCTAACGGAATGGGGTAGGGTCAATGGCCAAATTTCAATAAACCTAAGTACCCATGTCATCAAATTACCGGGCAAGTCACACCCTGTCCGAACCGAGTCGCAGGTACGGACTCGGATCCGGTGTAACCGAGCGGAGTTACCAGAGCCATGCCGGTCCCAATGACAACGTACGGCACCAACAGCCTTACTATTTCTCAAGCCCGCACCATGCTAGGCCAATGAAAGAAAACATGGACAACGAACTGGAACATTTAACACGGGGGTTTATTTATAAACAATAATCGGGGGGGGGGGCACACAAAGAACAGTTATCCGAATAAAAGAAATGCAGGCAATGTACAGTGAGCGCAAAGCACTGAACAGTTCTACTTAACAGACTGATGCCACACACACACACACACACACACACACACACACACACACACACACACACACACACACACACACACACACACACACACACACACACACACATGGTGGCCCTCCTGAGGGTAGAAACACACTTGTTCCGAGCTTTATGGAAGGCACTGAGATTGCCCTCAGTTGGGTTTGCTTTCCATAAGGCAAAGGCAAGTTGTTTCAGGACAACTGCCTCACCACAAGCTTCAGTGAACCAAGGGTGGGAGGAAGGGTAGGACAACTGAAGACGAGAGGGGATAAATCTGTGCATGAGGGAGAGCAAGTTTCTTTGAAAGAATTCCCAGGATGAGTTGATGTTGGAGAAAGTAGCGATAGGAGACCAGTCTATAAGTTTGATGGCTGCTTGGAGACCCTGCCAGTCGGCTTGAGTGAAATGCCAGACGCGACGGCTGTGAGGTGGTTCTCTGATAAAGCCAGAGAGATGTCCACTTTGACAAGGACGTCGTCAGAAGAACCGATTGGAGCGGAGAAAGAGCAGCAGATATTATCAGGGAAATTTGTCAAAATCAGATTCAGAAGAGATGGAGTACCATTGGTCGAGATCCGGGTCGGGAAGTTGATCGATTGAGTCAGTCCCAATGAGTCGCAGAAGCTTTTGCTGAGGTGCCATGACAGGTGAGAGAGGTACCCACACCTCGCCAACTGGCATGATGACAATTGAAGTCACCACATATGAGGAAGAGAGAGTTTGGATGAGAAGATAGAAGTTGGTCCATGTTTTCGGATAGTGAGGTGTAGATGGAGTCATCACTGTTAGGTGGACGGTACAGTACACATATAAACATGAGGTGGGAGTGGAGGGGAAGCCGTAGCCAGAGGTATTCTTGGGGGTGTGGGGGGGGGGTGAGGGCAGTGCATGGAGAGTGTGGAATAGAGTCTTTGATGAAGAGAGCAACTCCTCCACCAGGACGAGGCTCAGGTCTGTCATACCGGAGGAGGGAGTAACCAGGGAGAGATACTTGGGAGTCAGACACGTCTTGGGGGAGGAAAGTTTCTGTTAGGCAGATTATGTCTGGTTTATCAGTGGCAGCCTGTATGGAAAGATCTGAAAGGTTTGATTGAAGGCCCTGGATATTTGAGTTCCACACTTTTAATGAAGAGGGTGGGGAGGAGACTTTGGCTGCAGGGGGTGGGGGGGGAGGGGGTAGGAAAAGGGACGAGGTGGGGAGGTAAGGAGGGTTGTTGAAAGAGTGTGGGGGATTGCAGAATAGCGAGGGGAGGGGGCTGGATGAGGTGGAGAAAAGGCTCTGGTGCTGTGGAGAGGGGGGACAAGAGAAGGGGAAGAAGGCAGTTGAGGATTTGAGGAGGTGGAGTGAAGAAATGGAGGTAAGAGGGCAGTGGAAGGAGGCAGCTTTGTGGATGAGAGGGGGTGCAACTTTGAGAAGGATGAGTGAGGGGGATGAATGGAGGGAGAAAGGTGAGGGGGAGTTTTTGAGAGAGGTGAGAGGGAGGCTTGGAGGGAGAAGAGTGGGATGGTTGCTTTGAGAGTGAGGGGTGAGAGGGGTGAGTTGGCACAGAAGTTGGAAAAAAAGAATAGTTGATGGAAAGTGAACATTCATAGCAAACTGGGGTTTTAAAATGTTTTAGGTCAGAGATGTGATTTAACACAATTCTTGATAGATGCAATGAAGGGGAATTCAGAGAATGGAGAGAAGAAATGCTGTAACAGTTGGATTTTTTAGGCAAGGTATGAAGGAAAGGTTGAATTGAGAGCAGTCTGTTTAAATAGCAGAAGAGTAGTGCATTATGATACAGTACAGAGTACCACACGTGTGAAAGAGGAATATGAGGCATGATAAGAGATCGTTTTTGTTATTATTATTAATGTTTGAGAGAGTTTTCAACAGATTAGGTCATTGAAGTGTTGTAGAAAAAAAAAAAAGGAAGAAGAGGGAGAAGAGGAAGAAGAGTAAGAAGAGGAAGAATCAAGACTCGTGAGTGTGCAAGGAGAAAGGTAACATTTTTGTTTTTGTTTTTGATTTAAAGGCCCGGTCACACCTTGACGTTTTAGCCAACGTATGCCGATTTTTGAATTTTTTTTCTAAAACGCTGGCACACGTTGAATACGTTATGGGTAAGTTTTGATAACATTGAGAGCACGCTGGCATACGTCGTAGTACGTTGCCATACGTCGTTGTACGTTGGCTTTAAACGTTGTACTTTTCGGTTGTCCTCAAATTTTTTCATGCTTGAAATTTCACGACATATGCCGGCGTATGACTCACACATTCCGCTACGCTGGCCACAAGTTGTAGGCACGGTCTGCGATCGTTGACAGACGTCAACACATGCTACTTGTAAGTTAATCATAAGTTGAGACACGCCGAGGTAATGTTTAGAGTACCCGAAACTTATTTCCTACCTATGATTAACGTGTTGTTGGCACGTTACGCGATCGTTGCCACACGTCGACAGATGTTACTTTTAAGTTACTCATAGGCTGAAAGACGTCGGTATAATGGATTGTCCTTGCATCAGCGTCCACGGCCACGGCCAGGACACTTATTTGCAGCATTCTTCAAACTTTTCTTCGGCATGACGAGGATGTTCACACTTCGATGTCCAGCTTGGCTATGATTCCAATTGTCCATCGGCAGCGTCTATTTAAAATAGTCGAGTTTGAGCGTTTTAACACGTTCAGAAGAAACGCTTCAAATTTCCAAACCCCAGCGTCAAAAAAAAAACAAATAAAAAAAACAAAAACAAAGGCGAGTGACAGCAATTTAAATCGTTCATTGTAAACAATGAAACTAGCTGAGTGGTACCGTTTAAAAGTCGTTGAGTGCAAAAAAAAATCCAATTGTTGAGTGCAAGCGTCTACTTTCAATAGTGGAGATGCAGCCATTTAAATCGTTGAGTGGCAGCCTATGAACCTACCCGTGGACACGCAGACGCAAGGAGGATCCATCATAACCCACACCCTCCCCCTCACACTCACCTACTACTGCCAACATGAACAAACTACTACTAATACTAATACTAATACTAATACTGATACTGATACTGTTACTGCTGACATGGACATCGACTCAAAAAGGACTCAAAAACACTGTTGGGTTCCCCTTTTATGAACACCATTTTTACATACCAATTCCCAAAACCGCTGGGAACACGTCTTTATATGGCAGTTGTAAGCTAGAAACACATTCATTTTTTTTTTTGTCGACCGGAAGACGTCATTGGAATACGTCTACATACGTCGATGTGTGTTGGGACTACGTAAAGAATTGGTTCAAAGCACGTCAAACATAAGTTAGAAATAAGTTTCGCGTAAAAAAGACATTACCGCGACATGTTTCGACTTATGAGTAGCTTATAATAGCGTTTGTGGACGTGTGTAAGCGTCCACATATCGTGTGTAAAACTTATCCTCATCACCTGCGAACGTGTGTCATACGCCGAGTACGTCGTAAAATTTTGAACATGTTCAAAATTTCTTGACGTACTCTACTTACTACGACTTATGATAGCGTATTTAGCGTTCTACTCGCGCATACCAAACTTACCCATACCGTATTCGACGTGCCCCAACGTTTTAGACACACTTTTTGTTACGTCGGCATACGCTGGCAAGATCGCCAAGGTGTGACCGCGATTTTGACCCTTCCATTTCTACGGCAGTTATGATTTGAATCGTTGTGCGTCAGCCTTTTAATAGGCTACGTCACGACATCGTCGGCGATGCGTGCAACGCGCTATGCCTGAGTTAGACTATCGTTGGGCATCGGTTGTGTAGGCCGACAACAGGTTCAGCATTCGTTGGTATAAGTTGTCTATAACACAACGAAACGTTCTGTGTAGTTACCAATGCGTTATACATAAGACCAAGTCACTATAAATACGTCCGAATCTTTAAAAAAAAAACATCAAAAGTTCAACGTAAGCCAGCGTTTTACATAAATTTTAACACGTTGCCATCGCTGGCTAAAACGTCAAGGTGTGACCGGGCCTTAAGATAAGAAATAGAGTGATTAGTTGGGAGGGATGGGGGATGTTAGGAAAGTGGGGAAGATAGAAGTTGAAGGTAATGGGGAGAAAAAAACAAAACATGATCGTACACCGAGGGGAACCGGTAGGCCTCAAGCCTCAAGGGTAGGCCTCAAGCACCCGGTAAGACAAGGTCGACAAAATCTCACAAAATAGCACGATCTTTGAAACAAAACTGAACTAGGAACACACAGTAACATGTAGGTGAGAAAATAAACAGTTAAAACAGGACAGACAACGACTGGAAACTCAACTTTGAGATTGTCAGCAGAGAGCCCCGAAGGAGACCTGTCGATGCTCCAAACCCAGAACCGGCACTGTTGTTGTTGTTGTCGATGTATAAAACCTGACTATAAAATAACTCACAGCGCACACACGAAATTCCCATAAGACATAGGGGATGGATTCTGACTATACACATACTTATCAAAATAACTGAACGACGTGGGCTCTGGCTATTGGCGTGCAAAAGGTTTCCAAATCCATAACAATATGTATAAACAGTATATCCTTGAAATATGTATTATTTTCTACAAACCATCTGCCACGCCCTCAGAGATGCCATAAAACTGCTTCAAACAGGTTTCATGAATGCCTGCAAGCGAATATCGTCCCATGACGCAAACCAAAGGTGGCTCCTCCCGTGGATGAGGTGGGGGAGGGAGGAGGAAGAGAACGCGGTTCGAGTATCGTTTTTGAAGCTCGATTAAAAAGGCTGCAGGGAGAGCCTTTGAAGAGGAAGGGGATAGAAAAACTGAGAGGGTTTCCTGACTCTGTTGTGAGCTCGAGTAGTATTATTATTATTCGCGCGAATGTGAGGTTCCTCTTGTCTTTCTCTCTTTGCGTCCTTCTCTTTGTCATTTCTTTCGCTTTGCTTGCTCGCTCGTGTTTCTTCTTTCATGCTTCTCCATGCTTTGTTGATTCATTTTTGGCCACACCATTCGTTTTCATTCTTCATTCTTTCCTGCATCTTCCATCTCCTTCCGTTCCCTCTCTTCCTTATTTATTTGCGCTCCACTCTTATACACCTTCGCTTTAACATTCCAACATCCAAAATCTACATCGCTGGACCCAATGCCTCATTTAAACACCTGGGCATCCTGCCAGGAGATGCATTGAATACGTGTTGCGAGTGACTTCACTGGTCCAGGGGAAAACGCTGGTACTGCAGTTGTAGGAGTAACGGGAGGGGTTCCGGTTTCAGTCAAGATGTGGGAGCCAGATTCAACAAGTGCTACATGTGCAGGGGTCCATCCTGTCCCCATCGATTTCTCTCTCTCATTCATCACTTCATTCATCACATCATTCTTTGCTAATCACTCATAACTGGGGGACCAACACATGTCTCATAACCATTCCTTTCAGTTCCAGTTGATACATTGAAATCCCCAAATACTTAGAAGAGTATCTCGCCTGGGGCACTGATGAACGACAGACTCAAGCGTGGCATATAATGTGTCCTTCACGGTGAGATAACTCGCCTTCATGGTGAGATCACAGGATGACTCGATCTGTGCCCTCCTGCCTCATCAACTTAAGGGGATAGATTCAGTTTTACGATTGTGCCTGAAATGGTCAGAAATAATCGATAAGCAGTATACTATCCTGATGAGCCCACAACGAGGACAAAATCAAGATCAACATCTCTGCTTTCGCCTATTTGTGACCATAGGCTTTAATTTCAGTCTGCAAAGGGTTGAGGACCACATGGATGCCTCCTAATTTAGAGGAGATGTGTTGGTGTAATTTATGTACATGACGTCATCATAGTGTCATCGAGTGTACATGATTCTTCAATTGAATTTGATATTCCTGGTTGCAAATCTCGTGACTGGTGATCAGCAGGGCAGAGACAATGTGCTCGCATGACAGGCGACACTTATTGCTGGCAGGTCATATATAGCAAGCGCTTTGATGGGACTCGATCTGTGCCCTGCTGCCTCATAAGATTTGGCAGTTCGATTATATATAATATATACGTTTATTTATAATATTGTTACAGATTTCCACCCGCCGGCGTGCGGGTGACCGTTTCTAGCTAATCGCGGCCGCGCTCGCCCACCGACGTAGCAATCTAGTCGCAGCATTCGGAACAACGCCGGAATCCCGCTACGGGTGTGTTTTAATGCACACCACAGCCGTGTCAACACTCTACCCACGCGCTACAGGGTCCGATCAACGAATGGTCGATTTACCTAATTAATCGTGTGGGCAGACTAGCGAGAGACTGTACCTCAACAGGGCCTGCTTGGAAACGAGCCACTTAAGCAGTTCGCTTCGTTTTGGGATAACCGAGCGGGGTATTATCGCAAAAGCCCCATTGGATCCGATTCTATTATCGGCTATTAAAAAGCCAGCTATTATTTCGAATGCAATATGGCAGTTCAATTTGAAGGAAAAGGATGCGACGAACGGGTGAACACTCACACAAGGACATTTATTTATAGAACGACACATATGCAATCATGCAGTCATGTATGCAACCAATGCACGTATGGGACAAGCAATGCAATTAATGCAATGGGGGTAAGGGACAGGACATGAGTAATAAAGCCTATAGCCGTTCTATTATTATTTATTTACATGCACGTAACAGTTCTACTTAAAGACATGGCGCCACAATGTTCATGCAAAACCCCAAAAAAGAAAAGGCCCAGGCTCGTAAGCCTTTAATGTTTCTCAGAGCTTGGGAGACTGAAGGAGCTCCGAGAGGCCGCGCTGGTGACCTGCTGCCTTCGTGGCGACTCGCTGGGTGCTCCTTGGCATCCCGTCCACATGGCAGCTGGCGTGACCGCAGCGGCCCAGGCCTCGTCGTGCGGCCCGATCGATTGGGCCTAGTCGACAACGCCACAGAGGAACGAACGGGCCTTTGCTCTTTCAGAGTTGATGCTCTCTTAAGAGCCCATCCGTTCCTCCGCGTCGTTTGGACTGTCCCGGGGCCTGATCACCTCGGACCGTTATGCCGCTGTTTGGCGACTCCTCTCCAGGCTCTTCCCAGCGACCCACAGCTCAGCACGGCATGGCAGGCTGCGCTCCATGCTCCCGTCTCCTCCGCTCTCTCCAGCTCCTCAACAACTGCAGACTCCAGACTCCAGACTGATCCAGCTCCCAACGCGGCTCCACACACAACTCAACTCTTGGCGTCTCTGCGCGCCCTTATATTTGATCCGTGATGCGAGGTTTGATCTCCGATCTCTCACCTCTGACCCCCTGCTGGCTCCGCCCCCTTCGATCTCCTGATCCGATTTCGATGCGAAGCTCGGAAAGAGCGGACGTGGGTGAAATCAACGACCCTGGTGCCAATGAAGGAGAGCGGATATGGGTGAATTAACCGTCGCTGGCGCAAAGATGGCGGCACAATGGAGATGACGGTGAGGCGTTGCTGTTCGTTGTTGCGTAGGTTGTGAGGGGATGTTGTGGTGGTCGTTGTGAAGCGGTTGATGAGAGCGATGTTGGTGGTGGAGGTGGTTGTTGTGAAGCGGTTGATGAGAGCGATGTTGGTGTTGGAGGTGGTTGTTGCGAAGCGGTTGGTCCAAAATAAAGATAGTAAAAGAAAAACGGCAAACTGAAGATTCACAACCCGGTTACACAAATAATTCCCTTTAAACATCGGTGGGGAAATCTATCTGAACACAGACTAATCGACATAACTGATCTAAGGACCTATATGGTGCTCTGTGAATTTCCACAACTGTAACAATATATACGTTTATGTACACACACACACACACACACACACACACACACACACACACACACACACACACACACACACACACACACACACACACACACACACACACACACACACACACACACACACACACACACTGTATATATCATCTTGGATTGGATGTTTGGGTATACACTTGAATTGACGTTGATTTGGCACTAAATGAATGACAGTCAGAATGCACCATGAGTGCAGATGTGGCTCATTAAACATTGAGCTGTTTCGACTGTGTTTCATTCTCAACCATACTTTAAACTGATAGGTGCTTCACATACAATGGGTGACATGATTGTGCTGTCCCCCAGGACTGAAATTATGCTGCATCTGCCAGCATTAGTTCGTGGATCTGAAAGAAACCTGTGTGTCTTTCAATAAAAAGTAGGTGAGTTGGCACCCTGAACGAATTACATATTCTTCCTCGAACCGACAGGGGGCACTGCATCAGTAGCACAGTTGCACTCCCAATGATGATGCCACTCTTATAAATGTGAATGAATGAATGACGAAATCGTTTCCTTCCAAAAAAAGAAATCTCACCATCTCTCACACAGGCCGTGAGT
The DNA here is from genome assembly GCF_056783735.1 of Eptatretus burgeri. Lineage (NCBI taxonomy): Eukaryota > Metazoa > Chordata > Myxini > Myxiniformes > Myxinidae > Eptatretus > Eptatretus burgeri. Next base: position 83,554,636 of record NC_140971.1, read on the forward strand.
GTATCCATGTAGAAGGCTTCCCTGTAGCTGAAACGTCAGACTGTTTTTCTTTGTGCCAATGTATGCTTGAGTTATTGTTTCCTTTTTAATTTTTTTCGGCATCTCTCAACTGTGGTTCAAGGGAGCACCAAATACATGTCAATTAGTAAATTATATACGTAATTGTCATTACCACTGATTTGAAATGATTTCCTGCTCTTATAAAAATATTTTCTTGAAATCCCTTTTGCCCTAAATTTGATCTCATCTTGACTATCCTTTAAGAAATGATCAATTATTGTTGCTGCTTTAATCTCAGAATATGATTTCACACATTAAATGAAAAGTGACCTTGCATTGTATCAAACCTCGGAGCATTTCTTTGTATCATCTTTGGTTTGAATCATCAGTGCAAAATGCAAATTGCATGCCATGCATTGTTCATTTAACGAAACAATATATATATATATATATATATATGTATATATGTATGTATATATATATATATATGTATATATATATATGTATATATGTATGTATATATATACATATATATATACATATATATATATATATATACATATATATATACATATACATATATATATACATATACATATATATACATATATATATATATACATATATATATATATATATATATATATATATATATATATATATATATACATATACATATATATATACATATATATATATATACATATATATATACATATATATATATATACATATATATATATATACATATATATATACATATATATATATACATATATATATATATATATATATATATATATATATATATATATATATATATATATATATATATATATATATATATATACATTTTTATATATACATATATATATATATATATATATATATATATATATATATATATATATATATATACATATATATATATATATATACATATATATATATATATATACATATATATATATATATATACATATATATATATATATACATATATATATATACATATATATATATACATATATATATATATATATATATATATATATATATATATATATATATATATATACATATATATATATATATATATACATATATATATATATATATATATATACATATATATATATATACATATATATATATATATATACATACATATATATATATATATACATATATATATATATATATATATATATATATATATATATATATATATATATATATATATATATATATGTATTTACACGAAATTATGCAGCTGAGCCATTTTCCAAACCTTTCATTGAGAATTTCAAAATTACTTTTTTTTTTCAGACTACTATGACAAAATCACGATTTCATGAGAATTTGACTGAATATTTTCACTCTGGCAATGTTTTCTCCAACCCTTGCAGCAACAAGCTGCCACCGCAACAATCGGAAACGAAAATGTCGAAGCTTGATTATCCCAGAGGCAAAACGTTTTAATGAAAAAGTGATGAAACAGTAAATTGTGCTTTTTAAAACTCATCTAGTAATACGGAGTGCAGACTATATGCGAGTGATGACGGTTTGGTAAACACGCCAGCAAGCCCCGTGGCTCTGGCAGTCGGCTGTCTGAGTCTGTGAATGCAGTCATAATCTGCATGGCTGTAGACGCGACGGCTGGGGACAGATGTTTTTATTACTGACACAAATTCGATGCCTGAAAACATCTTCGGCCAGCCACTCGCCATCTCACGTCAGGTGCCAGGAAAGGTGCGGTGAAGAATCCTTGGGCTGACAGGCCTGCGTTTGTTTCTGTTCGGACAGCTGTCAAAAAGACAGTCCTCTGATGTCTGTCCAAGCAACTGCTGGGGAAAACAGAAAGAGATCTCTTTTCTCTGTCTGGAGTCTTTATTTCTTTATATTTTCTATCCACTCTCTGCTTCTGTGCAGCTGTCACAAAGACAAACTGTAAATGAATAGTGGCAGACACCGGTCTGAATTCACGTTTTTTAATCATTCACATAAACCATCTTTCACTTGGTTGAAATCTCACCAGTAAGACAAAATATGGCTTGGTAATGCACTCCTTCACACTCCTTTAGAGGCGTTTAATCCTCCAAAACAGAGTAGCATCATAGCGTATGCGAAGGACAGGTGTAAGCTCTCTGAAGCTGCATACATTTGAGCATCATTCAGAGCTTGAAACTTTGCACCAAACTTTTCAAAGGAATCTCATGGGAGGACAAAGGTTGAATTTGGGGATGCTCAATAATCATCAAGTACATAGAACCTCCCAAAATGATTTCTGTACCAGCAATTACTTCTGTGATAAAATGCATAAAGTCTATACAAGTCGTGAATCCAAACACATTGGATAGATACATCTGTCACTGGAGAATGAAACAGTGAGATGAAGGCTGCAATTATTATATAAACAATCAACAAGATTTTGTTGCAAATAACTGGATAATTAGGCACATCCTTAATAAAACCGATAAGATATTATAATATTCATTATTGGGGATGCCTGAAAGAATACTTATTTTCAGATTCCTAAAACACACGATTACACTTGAGTACACACGATAATAACACAACGTTTGTATTGTATTGGAAAGATGGAATGCTTAACACCAGATAATTAAAGAAATCTTCAAAATATTAAATATTCCTTTTTTGTTTTTTTACTTTATGCTGGAAGTTGGAGACTCAAATGTTGGAGTGCACCACAAATACCCAGCAGATTACCAGGAGGAAGAAAAACAAAAAGCTATTTCTTTTGCTATGCTTTAAGGGAAGGAATATATGACGCTGCAGAACAACAAGCCATCCCAGGGGAAATAGCCGCAAATTATAATACCTTGAAAATAATAACTTTCCTGTCTCTTCAATTGCTCCACAACTACAAGGACAATTTAAAAAGTAAAACCTATGGTGAGATGAGAGATGTGGGTGGGTCTTCCTTTATTAATTTATATGTTGACTCTTTTTGACGTTTACATGTAGTACATGCTTGGGAGCCTTGTTTGGCATGTATTTCTGTCTGTGATGTCGCTGATGATTTGCCAATGAGAGATGGAACCAGTCTGGCAGCTGAGGGGGTATGCATTGGGATTCTCCTGTGTGTACAATTTGTGAATGTCTTTATAGCTGTGGAGAAACTCTTGGAAGCATTTGAAACAGCAAAGGGCTTACCTTCGTAGCCTTTCTTGGTTGCTTTATGCAGCTTTTTTGGCTGGAAGAGCATGAGAGGAGTCGAGATGTACATATGTGTATATATATATATATATATATATATATATATATATATATATATATATATATATATATATATATATATATATACATACATACATGTGGCCATGAAGTCGGAAACATATATATATATATATATATATATATATATATATATATATATATATATATATATATATATATATATATATATATATATATATATATATATATATATATCTGAATCGAATTCGCTAACTTGATGAGGCAGCAGGGCACAGATCGAGTCCCATCACAGTGTTTGCTGCAAGACCTCTCAACAAGTGTTGTCTGCTATGCATACACATTGTTTCTTCCCTGCTGATCACCAGTCAGGAGGTTTGCAGCCAGATTTCGTCCTTGTCGTAGGTTCATCAGGACAACATACTGCAAATTGTTTATTTGTGACCATATTAGGCTCAATATAATTGAGTGTAACCCTCTAACTTGATGAGGCAGCAGGACGCTCTTCTACATGTCATAGAGTCAGCGTGCTTCTTTTGTTGAGTATGTATGTACATATATATATATATATATATATATATATATATATATATATATATATATATATATATATATATATATATATATTGTTACGGATTCGCGCCCGCCGGCGTGCTGACGGCCACGTAACTCGAATCGCGGCACGTCGCCCACCGGACGGACAATCCAGTCGTGACCCTCTCGGACTAACGCCGGGAACCAGTCACGGGTGGACCTTTCGGTCTCACCGCGATCGAGCCAATCGGCCCCCGCGTGGGATAGGGTTGCTCGCCAAATTCGACCTACCTAAGTACCCACACGGAGGGTAGACTGGGGGATCGCACCTCGCCGCAGGTCGACTTCGGACACGGGCCACTTAAGCGACCCGTTCCGTACTATCGGGATAACCGAGCGGTGTTATCGTCGGCCTCGACGGTTCGATTAATTATCGGGCGTATTCAGCCCACTACCAAACCTTTACGTGAAGCAAGATGAGGATTCAATGAGAGAAATGACGAAGCGAAGCGGGAAAGCAGTTCAACATAAAGCACATTTATTCGCGATGAACGGAAAGCACACATATACAATTCCACCAAAAGCACATAGAAAAGAAGAAGACAAAAAGCAAATGCGACAATGCAGATCTAATACCGACTACGCGAGCACACGGCAACACTTATACAATTTTACTTCACAGACGGTGCCGACAACACACATTCCCAAAGCAAAAGAAAAGAGAACCACCCTCCAGGATGAGGGGGTAGGCGGGCCTGGGGCCGAGACCGTGTCGGGCCTACCCGTCTGGTGATGAGATGCGGAGCGGCGGTGGTGCCTCAACTCCGCGGGCCTCGCGGACAGTGTTTGGTAGGGGGTGGGAAGGGGGCCCCCTTTGTCGCACTATCTCAGCGTGGGGGGAAACAGGAGGGGGTTGCTGATGCTCGGGGAAAGGAGGATATAACCCTGTCTCGGGTCCCGCGGCGAGCGTCTCCTCCTCCACCTCGGTCGCGTTGCTGGCCTCTCTGGTGTGCAGCTCCCGGCACCGACGCGAGCACCCCCTCGTCTGCCTTCGCCGCCGCCGCCTCTCCACAGCTCCGTCCTCTTCACTCCGACTCCGCGAACTCCCAACTGCACTCCACTTCCACTCGACTCGACTCGACTGACGAATGCAGTCGTTTTTATAAGCCCCGTGGCTTCGCTCTCTCATCTTTGACCCTCTGCCTCCGACCTTTCACCTCGCTCCCCATTGGCCCGAGAAAAAGTGGGCGTGAATGCTTTTTGATCCATGAATTTGCATATAGCGACCGCCCTCCAACGCCCTGGAGGCGGGGCCAAATCGCCCCTCGCTCACCGATTGGACGGAACAAAAGTGGGCGTGAGTCGTTTTTGATCCGTTTTTCTGCGGAAAGTCCGTGGTTTTGTACACGCTGTTCGGCGCGCGCCCTGCACGAGTCCAATACCGGTACCCACAAGCGGCGCAAGAACAGTGGCGATGCGACGCTTGCGAGGTGTGACGGTAAAGGTCGTGGCTGTAGTGGTGAAGCGGCGTTGTGGTGGGTGGTTGATGTTGTGATGACTGTTGAGACGTGGTTGGTGGTGGTAATAATGGCGGTTGGTCCAAAATAAAGATAGTAAAAGAAAAACGGCTATCCTGAAGAGTCGCAGCACGCATGAATGACATTTATTCCCTCTAGACCACGGGTTTGGGCCTAACTACACATATACTTACCGAGATATCTCACCTAAGGGACCTGAATGGTGGTTTGCGAATTTGGTAACCACAACAATATATATATATATATATATATATATATATATATATATATATATATATATATATATATATATATATATATATATATATATGTACGTACATACATACAGTATGTCGAAACATGTGGAGCACTCCCCTGATCTCCAATGGACATAGTTCTACACCAAAGCATCACCTCCAATCTGGAGGCCTCAGCCTGGTGACTCTTTCAAACAAAGATTACATGGTCAACATCAGTAAAACATCAAACAGAGCCACCTATCTGGATTTTGGGCTTATTTGTATATGTATAACTCCGCAAAAGTATTGTGCCACCTTGAAAATAAACATTTTTATTGTGACATTGGCAAATTTTGATAAACAAAAGGTGTTATAATGATCAAGAGTCATTGAAGATCCAAATAATGAATTGTATTTTACAATCTTGTTGAATGTAATTTCAATATTTGGTGTCACCACCTTTTTAATGCAAGACAGCAGATATCTGTTTTGGAATGTTTTCCTGCAATTTCTGGTGAAATTAAATTGGGAGGTTGTTCCATGCATTCTGCAATGTTTACCATCATTCTTCCTTTGATTTTGGTTGTTTTTTATTTTCTTCCTGTCAATAAAATCCAAACGTCTTTGTCCGCCACATATTTTCACTCATTTTTAATTTCTCTCTTGCAGGAAAAAAAAACCCATACCATGCCCAATATATCAAACTTGATGAGACTCAAAATACATCTAATACAACAAGAAGGAAATTTCAAGAGAGAAATATCCCACAAAACAGGTACTTATGGATATAGCATTCAAGCAACAATAAGAAGTATAATGAGACTGGAGAAGTTAAAGACAAAACAGATGCACACTCTTGTGTGCAGCCTTGTAGCTGCTGGTTGCATCATTTGTTAGGGGCATGGCTATGCCACTGAAGCAATGCCCCTTTACCAGTACACTGGTACTCATTTTGCCGATCTCAGAAGGATGACAGGCACGGTCAACCCCACCTGGTGTTAATTCAGCAGCCAACAGGACTCAAACTCAGGACCCTAGGATCCCAAGCCAGCCACCCTCAATGTTAAACCAATGCCAGGTTTCATAAAAAAGATTGGAAGACCAAAGCAACTCAGCAAAAAAAAAAACAGTTAAGCAATACTTAAAGACAAGTTTGTTCAGAAATGTAAAAAAAACAAATCCAGTGATGAACTTACACAAGAACAAGCACAGACATCATGAGATCAAATAGACTCATCTTCTACTGTAAGTGGTCTCCATGGGCCCAGGGAGTAATTAGCAGGACAGAGACAGTAATCCAAACCCATGAGTAGGCCACTTGTTGACAAATGCAAAATCGTTGTTGTTCTTGAGAAATCTAATATTTTCTTTTAATTTCTTGAAAAACTACATGAAGATGGACTTTCCTTTGCAGACTGGTGTGCTCTTTTTTGATAGACTCTCATACACAGTACAATTTACTACCTCCGGTAAATGTTTTATCTACTGCTCTATCCAATGCCACCACACTTCTACAGTTTTGTCATGTGGAATGCCAGTGTATTGCTCTTGTAGTTGATACTCCTCGCACCATCAATTGCATAAAGCCACTGAGGCAGATTCATTGGCTCGGTGTTACATTCCTGGATGGGTCGCCACTCAGACACAGGATACTCAACTTACTCACTCCCAACAAGCTGGTACTCGTTTTGCCAACATCCGAAAAATTACAGGCTGAATCAACACATTTGGTGTAAGTTTGGCACAGCTGGGGTTTGAACTCGGGAACCCACAACACTAAGAAAGTCGTATTAACCGCAAAGCCACCACCAATATGTTGGTGCATAATGTAGAAAAATCATGAATTGACAGACCTTTAGCTTTACCAAAGTTGTTAATGTTGTGGATGCTCTGAATTGCTTCTTGCACTTAGTTAAGTATGCACAACCCTTGGTGGTTCTCTGTTGAGTGTTTCTGGAAGTTGACTCCACACCTCCTTTTGTTGTAGTATTTTGTCCACATTGATCTCATTTCTTACTCCTTTGTTATCAAACATAATTTTCATTATATGTCCTTGTCTTTTCTGCGATTAAGGTGTTTATGTTTTTATTTGTACGTTTTATTGGGAATCACATTCAGAATATATTCCTGGTGTTGGCTTAAAGGTTAGGTTGGTGGGCTGTGGATGGGCCTTGGATTCTTGGGTCGTGATTTCAAATCCTGCTTGGCTGTTGAATGAATACCAGGTGGGGTTGATTCAGCCTGTTATCCTTCTGAGGTCGGCAAAATGAGTACCAGCTTGCTGGGATGATTGAGCCATTCGAGTATCCTGTGTTGGAGTGGTGACCCATCCAAGATTGTGCCCAATAGCCCAGCAGACTGCTTTGGCAGCACGAACACTCTGTAGAGATTATGGTCCTCATGGATGGATATCCAGAATGGCTTCCATGTGTTGGATTGGGAGTTCCTCTTGATCATTCTCTCCAATTATTCTGTTAAAGATTTTTCAGAAGCACTTTCAGTTGTTTCTTTAAAGGTATTGATCTTGATTCTACTGCTATTAATTAATCCACAGATGTTCGATTTGCTGAGATCTCAACAATAATTTAAAATCTGTTGTGGTGAGGCTGTAACTGAATGTTTACGTCCATAATTATGTACCATTTGTCTCTGAGAAAAAGGGAGGTGATTATGCATTGCTGCTGATATGTTGCATGCATTTTATCGTAAATTATTTCATTAAATCCATGTGGGTATGCAGTTCTTAATTATTTAAATCAAGAAAAGTTCTCTATTTTACACACACACACACACACACACACACACACACACACACACACACACACACACACACACACACACACACACACACACACACACACACACACACACACACACACACACACACACCTTTTGCTCGACATGCCCTCAACATAGTAGACAAAAACAAAGTGTGTATGTTCTGCAGGTTTTTTTTGTTATGGAAACCATGAATTTAATTTGAGATGAATTACGAAATAGGCTGTCAGGATGGCCTCAAGGTATGCACACTCACCTCTAAGCTATCCAGCCTGGGTTTGAATGTCGGCCCAGCTATAAACTGTCACCCCGGTGTTTCACAGGCAGAGTGATTAATCAATGCGTGTGCTGTCCCTCGGATGGACGGTAAACCGGGCGTCCCATCTGTCGGCATGACTTGGTTGACGTTAAAGATCCCACGATGTCCTTCACGAAGAGAAGGTGAGCTATCACTGGCACCCTGAAAATGTTTTCCAAATTCCTACCCTCCCTTGACCTGGCATGGCGAACCGACCAATATTGTAACCTGATCACTCTGCTTCGGCAGCACCATTGCTTTACATAGGGCATGGCACATGATGAGGATGATGAATTTAGAAATAAATAATGCTTTGAATACATATATATATATATATATATATATATATATATATATATATATATATATATATATATATATATATATATATATATATATATACCTCCACGACACTTGAACATTTGCCCAATGAGTGTAGGAATATCTTCATTACAGAAGCATATAAATATTTTGGACACTGTCTGAACTATTTAGGAATTATACTTTCACATCGTCATTATTTTCAATCGAATCGTCATCCAGATTTTTGTTGAATCATCCAAACAGATAGAAATAATTTGCTGAAATTGCTGGATTTAGGGGGCTAGGTTGTGGTGGTTCCACACTCTATATCCCAACTGCATTCTGATCAAACAAGAGCTCTTTGGTAACTTCATTGGTGCTTGCATCCAATGTTGATGCACATGTCAGCCACAATATTAACTACAGTGATGCGGAAATTGCATGAAATCAAATGATCAAGCCCCTGATGGTAGACCAGTGGGGCAACAGTTGGACACAATAAGCAAGGGAATGGATGAACAAGAAAAGAGAGATCGTAGATTGGAAGAACAAAAGTAATCTACAAGTAAGAGTGTTGGCCAAGGTAGGGTCGATGAGGTCAACAAATAATAATTACAATAATAATAGTAATAACGAGAGAGTTCGGAGAACATCTTACACCACGCAGTCTTGAGAAAAAGGACATGAGAAGAGTTTTTTAACTTTTGTTTTGCGTTTCTGAGCACGATGTTTATTTCCTCTGAGCCACAATTTTGTCTGAATTTTGATATTCCTCAATGCTGAGAGCGAAATACCACTAGGTGCTGCCATGTTTGTCTGAATGGAGAATTCTCCATAGTTACTCTGCCCTCATGGCGCGAGACAGCTTGAATATGTTTTCAGGTACTGCTAAACAGAAGGCTTTTGAAAGTGCCAAGAAGGCGATTTGTGTTCTGCAATGTTCATGTATATAATTCAATTGAAATAAAACTAAGGTTTTAAAGGCTGTAGAAGAAAACCAAAACAAACTTTTTCGAAAGTTTACTGCCATTGGTGGACCATGTTTTACACCACCTTATTTAACATCTTTAATATTGTTACGGTTGTGGAAATTCACAGAACACCATTCAGGATTCCCAGAGATCAGTTATGTCGATAAGTGTGTGTCCAGATTAGATTTCCCCACCGATGTCTAACGGGATTTATTCGTGAGCCGGGCTGAGTCAGCCGTTATTCTTCAGCTATCTTTATTTTAAAACAAACAACATCTCCTCACCACCTTCGCCACAACCGCCAGCATCCTCTCACTACCTTCGCCATAACCGCCAACATCTCCTCACCACCTTCGCCACAACCACAAACATCTCCTCACCACCTTCGCCACAACCAGCAACATCCCCTCACCACCTTCACCACAACTGCCAACATCTCCTCACCACCTTCGCCACAACCACAAACATCTCCTCACCACCTTCGCCACAACCACCAACATCTCCTCACCACCTTCGCCACAACCGCCAACATCTACTCACCACCTTCGCCACAACCGCCAACATCTCCTCACCACCTTCGCCAGAACCCCCAACGTCTCCTCACCACCTTCCCCACAAAGGGCAACATCTCCTCACCAACTTCGCCACAGCCGCCAACATCTCACCACCTTCGCCACAACTGCCAACATCTCCTCACCACCTTCGCCACAACCGCCAACATCTCCTCACCACCTTCGCCACAACTGCCAGCATCCTCTCACCACCTTCGCCACAACTGCCATCTCCTCACCACCTTCGTCACAACCGCCAACATCTTCTCACCACCTTCGCCACAACTGCCAACATTTCCTCACCACCTTCGTCACAACCGCCAACATCTCCTCACCACCTTCACCACAACCGCCAACATCTCCTCACCACCTTCGCCACAACCGCCAACATCTCCTCACCACCTTCACCACAACCGCCAACATCTCACCACCTTCGCCACAACCGCCAGCATCCTCTCACCACCTTCGCCACAACTGCCAGCATCTTCTCACCACCTTCGCCACAACCGCCAACATCTCCTCACCACCTTCGCCACAACCGCCAACATCTCCTCGCCACCTTCGCCACAACCACCAACATCTCCTCACCACCTTCGCCACAACTGCCAGCATCCTCTCACCAGCATCTCCACAGCACCGCCATCTTTTCCCCAACAAACAACATCAACAAACTAACAACGTCTCCTCACCATCATCTCCACGGCGCCACCATCTTTTCGCCGGCAACGGCGTCCACGAACGAGTGGCATATCCGCTGACAAACACGACGGCTTCCTCCTTGGAGCGAAAGCCGGTGATTTCTACCACGTCCGCGTCTGACGGCAAGATCGGATCAGAATGACAAAAGGGGCGGAGCCAGCAGGGGGGTTAAGGGTCGGAGGTGAAAGACCAAACACCACCCCCGAACCCGATAAAAGGCCAGGCTGAAACGCCGAGAAGGCAGTTGAGTTGGGTACGGAGTTGAGTCGGCAGTCTGGAGTCTGCAGTTCGGAGTTTGGAGCAAGGAGTCCAGTCAAGCCTGCAGTGCCGTGCAGAGTTGTGGGTCGGTGGAGGCAGCAGCAAAGTCGTCAGCTCCACCAAGGCCCTGCCCCGCTCAGAGTGGTCGATAAAGGATGACGCGACCCTCAGTGTGTGTGTGTGTGTGTGTGTGTGTGTGTGTGTGTGTGTGTGTGTGTGTGTGTGTGTGTGTGTGTGTGTGTGTGTGTGTGTGTGTGTGTGTGTGTGTGTGTGTGTGTGTGTGTGTGTGTGTGTGTGTGTGTGTGGCGAGTTTTTGTGCTCGTTCGAGTTCGGAGAGTTCAGAGTTCAGTAAGTTTTGCGTGTCCTTGGGAGTTCTTTGAAGTTCTTTGGAGGGAGCAGTTCTTGGAAAGCAGTTTGGGTGCGCTGCCATCATTGCTGGAGCTGTCAAGCCTGGATTCTCCGCTGACCTTCTACAAGGAGCGACCCTGGATCCGCTATCCACCATCTAAGCTCCCACGGACCACAGACCACGGACCCCACACGTGCAGTCGCGAGCCAAGCCGCACGAACGCGGTCAGGTACCCCGACAGAACTCTGACCCCAGCTCGACTATCCCCTTGGCTGCGAGGGTCGAATAAAGACCAATTGGGTCCTTTTTCTTTTGGGTGTGTGTCTGTATGTGGCGCCGTCCTACAAGTAAAACTGTTTAAGTGTTTTTTGTTTTTTTTTTGTATACCTTGGTCGAGTCTCGTATGAGAGCTAACACACAACTCACAGCAAGGAGGCATGAGACAAGAGGGGCGGGAGTGGAAGGGACAAAACAGTGGGGAACAGACACATTAGGTGAACTGTGGAAGGGAGAGGGATGGGGATGGGACGGGGAACATGGCGAAGAGAAGATGGACATTATAGGGACTTTCAGGAAGGAAAGCAGGGGAATTGAAGGAAGTGGGCTTGGGTGGATTATCGGGGGTAGAAAAGATCGAGGATTTGGATGGGGGAGAATAAGAGGTGGTGGTGAACAGCTGTTTTGAAAGCCTGGAGGGAAGAATGGGAAAGAATAGAGTGAGGAAGTTTATTCCAAAGGCGGGAAAAAAGAGGAATGAAAGAGTGAAGATGAGCAGTGATTCGTGATTTTGGTAGTTTTACCAGAAGGGGGTTGTTGGCGGATCTTGAGCGCCCTGTGGAAATGTGGTGGGGACAAATCGCAGAGAGAGCAGGGGGGGCAAGGCTGGAGAGGAGTCGGTAGAAGACAGAAAGACCACCGACCAACCTGCGGTGATTGAGTGAGAGGCCCAAAGACTCAGCTTCATTGCGGGAGATGCCGATGATCTTAAATGCCCTGGTTTCGACAGCGTGAAGCCGAGAAAGGTGGGAGGCAGGAGCACCAGCCCAGAGGGGAGAGCAGTACTCCATCAGGCTATGGACAAAAGCTTTGTAAGTGGTCAGGAGCTCAAGAGGGCCGAGGAAGGACTGCATGACGGAGGATTCCCAGTCGGCGACTGGCTTTTGAGGCGAGGTTGGAAATGTGACTTTCCCAGGAAAGGTCATGGCAGATAGTGAGACCCAGAAGCTTGAAAGAAAAGACTTCTTCCAGAGGATTGTTGAGAAAGTGGATGGGGGGAGGGGGTTTCTAAACGGTCCTTTCGAAGAGACATAGTGAGAGTGTGAGATTTGTCTGGATTGAAAGACAAGTTCCACGTGTTGGACGAGTTTGTGATTTTATCATTGATCATTGTAATCATGATCATTGTTTATGATCATTGTAAATATTTGCTTGCATATAGTCGTGAATAAGTCTACACTTCGTCCCTTTCTTTTATTCCTGGAAATAAAATAATTGTTTGAATGTTCAATGTCATTTCTGTCCTTTCTTTGATTGACCCAGCACGGTTCGGACTTGAGAATTAGTGAGGCCATTTGGGCCGGTAAATTGTTCATTTGGTCCGACGGACCTTGGTAATCCCCGCTCGGTTTACACCCGGATCGGGCTCGGTAAACGGTCTGTTCCGCCTGAGGTCCGTCGAGGGTGTGGTTTTCCCTGGTAGTTGGATGACGTGGGTATTTAGGTATATTGAAATTAGGAAATTAACCCAACCCCACGCCGTAGAAATATTGGTGACCACTGTTCGCGAAGGGACCCGTGAACTCTCGGACTTATCCGAGAGTCACAACCTAAATTCCGGGTGTTCGGTTGGAGACGGCTCTACTGCTCCACCTAGGAGTCGTTTATCGCCGCCGAACCCCGGCCCACAACAATATTTCAGTTAAACTCTGATTACGTACAGGTGAAACTTAATACACTATTTTGTAACCTTTCAAACAAATAATTTGCTGCTGATGTGATTTTGGGTTAATTAGACAAAGTGTTTGAATTATTATGTGACTGAGAATCATCTGATTTTTCTCTGTTAATCAAACTTAGTTAAGTTTTATCTGCATTTTTTTTAGCTTTATCACATTAGAGTAGATTGTGAAGACTTTATAGTCCGGGAGCCAACCTGTGTACGAGGCTGTTTTAGGGTTGGACCTTACAGCCTCTGCTATAAAATTTTACACCCCCAGGATGTTTAGATATATGTTTGCAGTTCATGAAAACCAATGTTGGCAATTCATAAGCTCTTGCGAAAAATTTTGGCGGACGTTTTTGTTTAAGGAAGATTTGAAAAATTTGATAAAACAGCAATTGTCAATAAAATTTCTAAAAAAATTAAAAAATCACATTCATGAAAAATAAATGTGAACTAAATGTAAGAATTCAATCAGTGCATTGTAAAATGACAAAAAAAAATTGCCTTTGTGGAAGTAAACCTCGTAAAAGTACATAATTTTGTGAAAAATGCCTTAAAAATAACGTTTTTTGAAGATGGCCTTTAGAACTTTTCTCATCATAGGCAGATGCTGCATTAGAATACTAATTTCTCTTAATGTGATATGAACATGGTATCCATGGCTAATTAAAACAGCAAATTTGAGTGAGTTCTATCAATTTTTAAAGAGAAAATTAACATTTTTGTCAACCAAAGTTACCCCTACCCCCAAAATCCTCTTACTCTATTGAACACAGTTTGGTTAAGGTTTGCTGGATCCAGGTTGGGTACTTCACAGTTCACTCTTCCAAAGGAAAATTCAATGGTGTTTGGAGTGACATGGCCCTGGAGCAGACATACAACAATGAAGGGAAGACATCTCTGTTCAAAGGCATATCTCAGGCACCAGCTGCTCGAGATAAATATGTGAAGACAGCACCATTTCTCACAGCTGTATCAGAGAACATAAAGTCTATGGCTAATCTAGGCCAACAGGAATCTACTCATCATGGAGAAACACAGAAGCAGGCAACAGAAGAACATATGCATGTTGAGGAGATCAAGAAAGTGATATGCCAGCAGATGATAAACCCATTCCAGTGTAACAACCAAGTGGATCTGCTCAATAGAGCAACTAGTGAGAAGGCTGCTTCAAAAGACTTGGTCCATGCTCAAGCTAAGGGCATGGAAGCCATTATGAAAGCAGAAGAGGTGGTCTCTATTAAGATTGAACCACTGAAGCTGGTAACTTTCTCCTCACAGAAGAAATCAAACCCATCAAGGAAACAGAGTTTAATCAGGATCTATCAAGATGAGACTGCAACTACACGTGTGTTGTGTTTCTATCGAGATGCCGACCCAGTCACAAGACAGATTGCATTTTCCCATGAGTGGACAGACTATCCATCATCCCTGTTTGAGGTTGATCCACGCTTAGCACAGGGGTTTGTAATGCGCAAAGGCAACAAGTCTGATTTCGTGGCAGTGCTAATTGAGCTAAGTGGCAGTGCTAAGAAGCTGAGCAGGATGTTGTTTTACAGCTGCCATCATTACCACAGAGTGACCTATACACAGTTTATCTGGTAGACACAATGGCATTTGTAAATAAATACCAAAAATGGGTGCAAAAACATTTGGTGAACTTCCCCAGCTGTATCTTCGCAAGCTCCTGCAGTTGAAACCTGAAATGTGCAACTGTGTCAACATCATTGGTGATCAGTATGATTTTGATGATAGCCATACTTTGAAGGGTGATGAGCAGCAGAGGAGAAACCAGACAGACCAGGCAAGACAATTCTCACCATCCAAGAGTCTAGAAATTCCGGACTGGAATTTACTCATGAAGAATCCAAGAAATAAAGGAAATCTTCAGAACTTCATTGGCACTTCCCTTTGTGAGAGTCCTGAAGCTATTCCGGATGGAGTGACCATCATTCTTGGTGGTATGATGGAAAACAAAGGTCACACTCTTTCCATCACATCAGCATCAAGTTCAGTTCTGGACTTACCTTGTGAAGAACATGAAGAGGCAGACACAAGGATTATTGCTCATCTTGCATATTGTGTGGAATATCTTGATCACCATCAAGCTGTTGTGCATGCAACAGATACAGACATAATTATGCTGTGTATATATCACTTCTGCTGCTTGAACACATTGCAAGAACTCTGGATACAACGGCAGAATCAATACCTACCTATTCATGAGCTGGTAGAAGTGTTGAGCAAGAAGTACCAGAAAATCCTCTTGATGTCGCAGCTACACTTCTGTGCACATATGTGTTGTGTGGATGTGACACAGTGAGCTACCCATTCAGAAGGGGAAAAGAAGAGGTCAGGTCAGGTATGGGAGCATGTGCCAGAACAGCGCGTCGCTGCGTCCACTTTCCGCCGGTACTCCAGGGGCCTCCGTCTGGCCACCCCCAGGCAGATGCCAGGCCCATCCCCATCTCCTTGAGATGATGGTCAACCTGCTGCAACCATGAGGCACGTGGTCGGCCCATTGGCCTCCTCCACTCATGAGACTCCCTCGCTGAGAGAATCTGGTGAGCAGGATCAGCGTCAGGAAAACGAGCCACATGTCCATATAGCCGCAGCTGACGCTCACGGACTATGCAGGTAACAAATCTCATCCGAGTCTCTCTCAGCAACCGCTCGTTGGACACAAAATCCGACCAGCGATAGCCAAGGATTCTTTGAAGAGACCTGGTACCAAAGGAATTAAGTCTCCGTCTCAGATCCTTGGTCAAAGTCCAAGTCTCGCACCCATAGAGCAAGACTGGAAGTACCAAGGACCTGAAGACTCGGACTTTCGTCCTCCCGCACAGGTACCGGCAGCGCCACACTCCATGATCCAGTGAATCCATGACTCCCCAGGCCCGACCCAGACGTCTATTGACCTCCGGCTCACAACCTGCAGAGACATGAATATCACTGCCAAGGTAAGTGAATCTATCCACGACCTCAACATCCTCACCACAAACAGACACAGACAGGACAGCAGCATCCAAGATGTCACCGAAAGCCTGGATCTTAGTTTTGACCCAAGAAATCCGTAATCCCAACGGCTCCGACTCCTCATTCAGCACCTCGAGGGCCCCCAAGAGGATGTCTGAAGTCTCCGCAAAGATGACTGCATCATCTGCAAAATCAAGGTCCGAGATCTTTACATTGCCAAACGATGCACCGCAACTTGATCTCTCCGACATCCTCCCTAAAATCCAGTCCATACAAGTGCTGAAAAGTGTGGGGGCAAGTACACATCCCTGACGAACTCCAGTAACAACTGGAAATAAGTCAGAGATGGTACCACCACACTTCACAGCACTCTCAGTACCAGAGTAGAGTTCAGACATCAGATCGATCAGTTTCGGTGGCACCCCACGAAGACCAAGAATCCTCCAGAGGACATCCCGATTCACTGAATCGAACGCTTTACAGAGATCAACATAGGCTGCAAGCAGCCCCTGCCGAAACTCTCGTCTGCGTTTGGTGAGGACACGAAGTGCAAGGATACGGTCAATCGTTGACCTCTTTGGTGTAAAGCCTGACTGCTCTGGACGCTGGTGCTCAAGCAGATGGTGGCGAACCCTATCGAGAATTATCCGAGCAAAGACATTGCCCGGCACTGAGAGCAGCGTCACCCCTCGGTAGTTGTTGCAGTCTTGGCGATCACCCTTCCCTTTCCAGAGAGGGACAACAAGGCCCCTCTTCCAGTCAGTTGAGATGATGCCTGTGTTCCTGTGAAAAGAAGAGCGGCACAGGTTTCTCTGGGACTGATAGGAAACCTTCCCCACCTTGTTGATTTTGGAAGAGATAGTGAAATGGCAGCAACAGAATGTGTCATTGATGAGGCCAGAGTATACTGGACTGCTCTGCATGGCCAAAAAGGGTTCAGCTGTTTGGATACCCTCAGGCAGCATATGTTTGTCTCTTCAAAATTAGACCTTAGGTCACTGCCAGCAACAGAAGATGCGTTTTACTTCCTTGTTGTAAGAGCATTGTATCAATTGCTTCTGTATAGACGTGCACATCTCAGTGACCGAGCACTTCCCCCAGCGACAACATTTGGCAGAACCCTTATCAATGGAAAACTGGTCCCAATTCTCATGTCTAAGCCAGCCAAGCCAAACATAGACAAAACTGTGTCTTGCATGTGCAAATTATCCAAATGTCTGAAACGATGTTCATGCAAAAAGGCTGCTGTGCCTTGCTGAGTGACATGCATATGCCTTGGTCAGAGAGGTTCATGTGGTGGAGTTGTTTCAGAGAGTGACTCTTCCTCTGAAGAGGATGTTTCATGTCACAATATTGTGTTAATCCATTTCTAATTTTATCTTCCTTAAAACCATGGCATGTAAAAGTATGTTCTTGTTCCTGACCCCATTGATAGTCAAGCATTTCTGAGTTGCATAAATCTTTTGTTGTTTGACATATAACCTTGTCAATTGTAGGTAGGTTAAATCTACACCAATTGTGATATAGGAAATGAACTCCTCTTTAATATGAGGGGTCATTTGTGTATATAGGTTTAGTGGTTATGATTTTAGGACAATATGAATTACCCCTACCCCCATCCTACATCTTCGCTTTTGCCAACATTTTGTTATCAGAGGGGGCTCGCAAAAGTGTTGACTGTGTTGTTGCGCAAGAGTTTCACCATTGCCAACATTGGTTTTCATATACTCAAAGGGTGTCTCTTTATGAAAATCAACACAAAAATTTTATAGCAGACCGGGCAATTTTTTTTTAATTTTGATCGGTTGGCTCCCGGACTATTATGTTCAGTTTGATTTGAAAGCATCATGAAATAAACTCAGGTGGCATCAATATGTGAAAACTTTGGAGAATCATCTGATTTTTCTCTGTTAATCAAACTTAGTTAAGTTTTATCTGCATTTTTTTTTTTAGCTTTATCACATTAGAATAGATTGTGAAGACTTTATGTTCAATTTGATTTGAAAGAATCATGAAATAAACTCAGGTGACATCAATATGTGAAAACTTTGGAGAGGGTGAATACTTTTGTTGGGCACTGGATATAGCATGATGTTACAAAATGTTGTGGATGAGTTGGGTAGGGGACAAGAATAAGCTGTTTAGATTTTGGTTAAGGTGCAGATGCAAATCCAGATTATCAGTGTCATACAAAGCATAAAGTATTCAGCCTGATGGAGGTATGCGCTCTACCAAGTGCCGTTCTAGTTAACCTCTGCCATCTTCGAAGATGGATGGAAGTTACTGTTTTCACCCCTTTCTGTTTGTTTTTTTTGAGAACAGTATTACGGAAAAACTCCTCGACGGATTTCGACGAAACTTGGTGGGGGGGGGGGGTTAGGTATGGTCCAAGGATCATGCCATTAAATTTTGGACTTGGATCCCCCCCCAAAAAAAATTGTTAGACAAAAAAAATATTATTTTTTTTTGCGTTTCTACATGTTTTAAGTGATTTCCAACCCCCCCAAAAAAAAATTAGAGAAAAATTTTTTTTTTTGCATTTCCACATGTTTTAAGTGATTTCCAACCCCCACCCCCCAAAAAAAATTGTCGGAGAAATTATTTTTTTGGCATTTCTACATGTTTTAAGTGATTTGCAGCCCCCACCTCCCAAAAAAAGTTAGAGAAAAAATTTATTTTTTGCATTTCTACATGTTTTAAGTGATTTCCAACCCCCCAAAAAATTTAGAGAAAATTTTTTTTTTTGCATTTCTACATGTTTTAAGTGATTTTCAACCCCCCCCCAAAAAAAAAATTGTTGGAGAATTTTTTTTTTAATTTCTACATATTTAAAGTGATTTCCAACTCCCCCCAAAAAAAATTAGAGAAGAAAATTTTTTTTTTTGCATTTCTACATATTTTAAGTGATTTCCAACCTCCCCCCTCCCCAAAAAAATTGTTAGAGAAAAAAAAATTTTTGCAACTTTTTTTTCAACAAAATTTCGATATCTTTTTTTTGCATTTCTACATGTTTTAGGTGATTTCCACCCCCCCCCCCAAAAAAAAAATGGAGAAAAGAACTATAACTCTGTCAGCACTGTTGACATATTTAATGAATAAGATATAAGGTTCACTTGAGTGAACTTGAGTGAACAGCCAGCAGTATTGGCGGCGGAGGTTTTGCACTCTCCCGAGTGCTCCCCCTCTAGTTTAGTTCTGTTATCATCTTTGAGAAAGTTTACAAGATGTAAACTCGAAATGGGTAAGCATTTTCATTTGACCAAATGGAGTCTTCTTCCTATGAAGCACATTCTGGTGCCCGGATAGTGATCACCTTTGAATTTGATGCAGACAGCAGGGACTGGCAGTGAGCTATGACTGATTGCTTTATATTTAAATAAATGCATCAAATTAATATTTTTGCTTCGCAAACAAAATTGTATGCTGCACAACCGAGAATCATGGTGAAGTGTTTAAAAAAAATGCTGCCACAAGTGCACATGCTCATGAGGAACAAAAATTGTGGAGCTCTCTTGGAAAGAATTTCCCAGAAATCTCCTTTACACAAAGCTAAAAAATAGAATGTATTTTACACCAAGATAAAATATATAATCACCACTATATAATACTTACAGTATTGGAGCAATAAGGAAATATGCAGGATTACTAATCCTGAACCATTTATTAAATTTCAAATATGATGTCACTGTAAGTTACACTTTGTACTAACTTTGAGTGGATAGCATAAGAAATACAGTATTACTCTGGTCCTCCTTTTAAGCAAGTGCAGGTTCAGTGGAAGATTATTCCCTTTTCATTCTGATCTTTGGCAGCATTCCAACATGTCCCAGAGAGCTTCGATTGGGATTGCATTGGGACGCTGTGATGGGCATGTAGATAAAAAAAAAAAAAACTTTGTTGTCTTTCCACTGTTTCCAAACAATATTTTCCTAAGACGTATCGTCACTCAGGTAGATAGATGTAAGGGACCTCACTACTGCATTACTTCAAAGCCGGTAGTTCAATGTTGTCCAAAATGCCACAATAAGACACCTTTATGAAGCGTGTGTTGCTTTGCCATGCAAAAAAAAAAAATGCACATTCATCTTCATGTTTTGGTTTTGCTGTTCCAACTCTTTTATACATTCTAGTTTACTGCAATAGTTACAGGATCGCAAGCAGCATGACAGTAGACAAAGATATTATTTTTTGACCAAACTGTTTTTAATTCAAATGAATGTTGATCTGCACAATGAAATGTCATATCGTTTCATATTCCCCAGATTAATATCGGAATTTTTGATTTAGAATTGTCACATTAATGCGTGTTGGCCTCACTTTGCGCCATTGATCACGCCATGTAATAATGAACTGTGTACTACCTTTACAGTGCCATGAAGTTTTTTTTGTTGCATGAATTCTGCACTTACTTTGGGAAAATTAAAGTTCTGGCATGTATTAAAACTTTCCCTGGCCAACCTGACAAGAAGGTGGAAATTCAGTTTAGGGAAAATGTACTTGCAGTATCCAGAGTATATTGGCTATCTCATGGGTGTACGTGATATTTTGATAAGCTTAGATTTAGGACTCACATATTTTTTTAAAAACATGGAGTTGATATTATAGGTCCCCTGTCTTTTTGGTAGTATGAAGAATAGATCTGTGTAATATGAAAGCGAAATATTAAAAGGTTTTTGAAAAATCACGTACACAGGGCAAGTTACGAAGATGGTGGCCATGGCAACATAATTCAGCCAATCACAGCCATTGTCTAATCGGGTTGAGATAATGTCATGAGGAATAGGTATCTGCAATATGAAAGATAAATGTTCAACGGTTTTTGAAATATTGCGTACACAAAAATACATGGACGGATGATCAGTTGGTCGAACGGAGCTTATTTCAATGTTCCCCATCTCTGACCTTGGCGAAGGGGCGGGGAACAAAACAAAACCAAAAAAAAAAAAACAATTATAAGTTTGACATATTATTTGTGGGAAGGAGATTGGGTGACACAAGTGTGTGGCAAATATTGAAAGGGTGGAATATGGATTCCTCCCAAAGTGCCACAACAAGAAAGAATAGATGAGTCCACTAATCTTGTGCTTGTGTGGATCAGTTGGAAGGAAAAGGTTTTGTGGTTCGATGAAGGTCAGTATTAATAGAGCATGAGGGAAAGGAGGATGAAATGGGACAACATGCTTGCTTTTTTGAATCAGACCTCTTAGAATTTACAATGTACAATGAAAAGTGCGCAAATTAATAAACCGAAACACTTCTGAGTTTGTTTATGGTGGGACTCCAAAAGTAGCATTAAAAACTAGAAGGGTACTTGGTAGAGTGCAAACCTCCACCATGCAATGCCTGATCCACGAGAACATATCGGGTCCAATACATTTTTGAAATATCATGCAATATATCGTTTTTGGTCCCATCTTTCAATGGTGAAGAATCACTTAAAAAAAACTTCTAGTAGCCGGATCTGGATTCAGATCTTCACCAAAATCGAAACAATTGGTCCTTGCTACACACCCAACCTGTCCACCAAGCTCCATCCGAATCCTTCCACAACTTTTTAAGATATCATGTTATATATTAGTTTAGCCCGATCTCACAATGGTGAAGAATCATATAAAAAATTATCAGATCCAGATCCAGATCCGGATCTTCACAAAAATCGAAACAATTCGTCCTTGCCACACACCCAACCTGTCCACCAAGTTCCATCCGAATCCTTCCACAACTTTTTAATATATCGTGTTATATATTAGTTTAGCCCGATCTCACAATGGTGAAGAATCATATAAAAAATTATCAGATCCGGATCCAGATCCAGATCTTCACAAAAATTGAAACAATTCGTCCTTGCCAGACATCCAACCTGTCCACCAAGATCCATCCGAATCAGTCCACAACTTTTTAAGATATCGTGTTATATATTAGTTTAGCCCGATCTCGCAATGGTGAAGAATCACTTCAAAAATTCTCGTTTCCAGATTCGAATTCGGATCTTCAGCAAAATCTAATCAGTTCTTTCTTGTCATACACCCAACCTGTCAACAAAATTTCATCTTGATCCGTCCAAACTTTTTAAGATTTCCTGCAAACACACAAACAAGCAGTCATAGACTGGTACTTACGAAGTCGTCAACTTGACCTCTGACCTTGTCTAATAAAAGCTGTCTCTCAAGAAGGTAGCGACGCAAACCAGAAGTTTCTATGATGATTCTGTATCAAACCATCAAAAATCAAATGTTTTGGATGTTTGACCTCACTGTGACCTTGACCTTTGACCGATTTTGACCAAAATCTAATCAGCACTAGCCACCACCCTCCTGAATCACGTGGTGTAATTTGACATTGGTAGCTTCTTCCGTTCTCGAGTTATCATTTTTTGGATGTGTGACCTCACTGTGACCTTGACCTTTGACCGATTTTGACCAAATTCTAAGCAGCACTAGCCATCACCCTCCTGAATCACGTGGTGTAATTTGACATTGGTCGCTTCTTCCGTTCTCGAGTTATCATTTTTTGGATGTTTGACCTCACTGTGACCTTGACCTTTGACCGATTTTGACCAAAATCTAATCAGCGCTAGCCATCACCCTCCTGAATCAAGTGGTGTAATTTGACATTGGTCGCTTCTTCCGTTCTCGAGTTACCATGCCTACAAACAAACACACACACACACACACACAAACAAACACACAAACAGAGGACGGAAGTCATCAATATACTTACGATATCTTTAGATTTCGTAAGTAAAAAAGATGTCAAAATCTTCAATTTTGGAAGTAACAAAGACAGAAAGGGGTGAAAACATAACCTCCTTCACCTACGGGGGCAGAGGTAATCACGGAGGGTCACAAGCTGCTCCAGTTTTTTTTTTTTTCACAGCACAGATAATTGTCATTGGGTCAGAATTCTTCGACATATCCACACCCACCACGGTCACCAACTTCCTGTACAAAGTGATCGCTAAATCCAAGCAGGGAATATGGTTAGGTACAGGCACACAATGGGCGACTCTTTATGAAAATGAATCGTTACCATGTGGAAACATGGAAATATTTCCATATGATAATGTGATAAGTCTGCAGCCATTCATCGACTGCTTCACTGAGCCAAAAAGCAGCTCGTAAAGACAATGAGAACATTGAGTATGAGATTGAGGAACAGATTAGGGTTGCTCGACTGACAGGGAGGTGCAGAGGTAGTTCACTGGCTTTTGAGCTGTCCAGTCTGGGTTTGATTCCTGAGCTATGATAAACCGTCAGTTTGGTCATATTCAGGCTTAAATTCAACAACATATCTGTTTATTGTAGAACACTAGTACGGGCCCGTAGGTGAGTGCCAGTATGTGCAGCCCTCACTCGCCCCCTCTCTCTCGCACCCCTCTCTCTCCCCCCTCTCTCCTCCATAGTCTCACCCTTCCTCTCTCCCCCCTGCTCTCTCGCCCCCTCTCTTGCCCCCTCTCTCCCCCCCTAGTCTCGCCCTTCCTCTCTCTCATCCCCCCTCTCCCGTCCCCCTCTGTCGCAGATATTGGTCGACAGATAAATGGCCGTAACTTGGGAACCGCTCGTCCGATTAATTTCAAACCTCAAAAAGGCACATCTGCAGGTCCCCAGCAATATTCCTGGAAAGTTTAAATCAGATGAGACCTCAATCATGCAAAAAATAAATAAATAAATAAACAAACAAACATTAATTGTGACGTCATTCGTGACGTCATAGCACCGTGTCTTGTCGTTGGTCGACAGATAAATGGCCGTAACTTGGGAACCGCTCGTCCGATTGACATCAAACCTCGAAAAGGCACATCTGCGGGTCCCCGGCAATATCCCTGGCAAGTTTCAATCCGATCAGACCGGCGGTCGTCGAGAAACGGCGGTCGCAGACAAACAGAAAGACACACACACAGAGATTGCTGGAATTATAGATAGATGATGCTGTACCTTCTCCATAACGTCACCAAACATGCCAAGTTGTATTTAGAGCGGATCCATCCTCGCATCAAAAAAAAGGAGATGATCGATGATGACTCACTGCTCTATCTTGGTGAGCTCGTCGGTGTATGATGTAGAAAACTTCTGAATTATAGTCTGAAACCACAAATAACGTCGGATAAATGAGAACAACGGTGTATTACAAGCACATCGAGGTAGGTATATATTGAGCAAAAAACTCGTCTCGAGACTGACAACAAATCCTGTATGTACTCCGTTCCAAGATATTTTTGAAAGCCCCTTTATATGCACTAGCAGGCGAGAGTACCCGTCTTGGTTTATCGGAGCTCGGGCTAGAGTACGTGCTGAAGTATGTGCACGGATATGCAATATGTGCAAGGCTAAAGTACGTGCTCGTCTGCTGGCCTAGGGTGGCCACTTTATGGCCAGTGTTGGGGTTGGAACTAGAGGTAGAACCTGGTTTGGAACCTCGATTTCGGCCCAGGAGCGGTTAAATGTCAATTTCGGAGTTTTGGTGACATCCCCATGTTTGCTCCATGCAAGTAAGATGAATGTGTGAGTAGTTTTTATGATTAATTTTAACTCACTAACGTTTGTATTTTTCTTTCGTTTTCTTTTATCAAGGTAATCCACCTCCTGGATAAGATTTTTTTTTTTTAATTATCAAATTGATGAGCCTCCATCAATGAATGAATGTTTTCAATTCATGAGAACATGCTTTGAATTTCACTCGTTTCAAGAATTAATAAGTCATCAAGTTCGCAAGCCAGGAATTTTAAGCTGGGTATCCAGGCTGCCAGCATTAGTTAGTTGATGGACTTAAAAGATCCCATAGTGTATTTCACAAAAAGTAGGGAAAGTCAGTGATGACACCCTCCTTCTTCGTTTGTTTCCAGCACAAAGCTGTGAGGTAGCATCATTGGCTGAGGGTGAAGTTGTGCAACTGATGCAGTGCTCTCTGCTGGTTAGAGCATGAGTTTGCAATTTTGGCCATGGAGCCGGCAATAGTTCACCCACTCTAAGCGAAGGAAACCATGGGATTTTTAACGTCCACCAACGAATGCTGGCAGACAGGACACCCAACTTCACGTCTCTCCAAGAGATGGCACACATAGTGATGAATCATCCTGGCTTTGAAACACCAGGATGAGAGTTCATAACAGGGTCGGGATTCAAACACAGGCCAGACAGCTTCGAGGCGAGTGAGCAGAACTCAAGGGGCAAGGCCATCCTGTCAGCCAAACGACACCGAAAACACATTACAAATTCCTGCCCAAATCACCATCAGTGAATGCCACACCGAGATTGCAAATTCTTGAAAGATGTGGCTAAAAACTTTCCCCGGCCAACCCGACAAGAAGGTGGAAGGAAATTTTAGTCGTAGTAATAGTAATAGTAGTAAATTTAAGCATGAAAATGACCAAATTTCCACACTGCTGATACCGCACGTGAATAGGCTGAATGCCTAAACTCGGTGTTTGCATCGAAATCTTGTGTCCAAAACCCATCGTTTTCTCTACCCACCTTACCCAGTCGCACCCAACTGTCCCTGGACTCTGTGTCCTTTTCGTCTGACAAAGTGGAGGAATTGCTGTCAAACCTCAACGCAGATTCTGCAACCGTTCCAGACGGCATCAGCCCACGTGTCTTAAAAACCTGCTCCTCTACTCTTACTCACCCTCTCTCTGTTCTATTCACACTGTCATTTGCCCAAGGTCATCTGCCATCTGCTTGGAAATCGGCAAACATCACTGGCTGCATAAAAAAAGGTGCAAAAACAGATCCCTGCAACTACAAACCAATCAGCCTTCTGCCAATCACCAGCAAGGTGATGGAATCAATCATCGCTTCAGACATTAAATCCTTTCTCTTCTCCAATGGCTTGATTTCCGATCATCAATTTGGTTTCAGAACATGTCACTCTAATCTGGTTATGCTGCTTCTGCTCTTCCAACAATGGATGGAGGTCCTCAATGCCGGACATTAAATCCGAGCCGTATCCCTAGACATATCGCGTGCTTTTGACACAGTCTGGCACCCTGGCCTGCTCACCAAACTCTCTTCCTATGGTATCCAAGGCCATCTCCACTCATGGCTTGCAGACTTCCTCTCCTGTCGCAGTCAACGTGTAGCCCGATATGGAGTTCATTCCTCTCTTCTTCCTGTCCAGACTGGAGTTCCTCAAGGTAGCGTTCTGGGCCCTGTTCTATTTCTGGTTTTTATCAATGATCTCTCCGACTCTCTGGAAAATCCTCTTTATTTCTTTGCTGATGAACCCACACTCTGCCGTACCATCAGTCATCCCTCAGACCGGCAAGCAGTAGCTTCTTCGCTCACTGCAGTTATGGGTAAAATCACAAACTGGTCCAACACGTGGAACATGTCTTTCAAGCCAGACAAATCTCACACTCTCACTTTGTCTCTCCGAAAGGACCATTTTGAACCCTCCCCAAATCTACTTTTTCAAAAATCCTCTGGAAGAAGTTCTTTCTTTCAAACTTCTGGGTCTCACGATCTGCCATGATCTTTCCTGGGAAAGCCACATTTCCAACCTCGCCTCCAAAGCCAGCCGCCGACTGGGAATCCTCCATCATGCAAAGTCCTTCCTCAGCTAACCTGAGCTCCTGACCACATACAAAGCTTTCGTCCGCAGCCTGATGGAGTACTGCTCTCCCCTCGGAGCTGGTGCTCCTGCCTCCCACCTTTCTTGGCTTCACGCTGTGGAAACCAAGGCATTTACGATCATTGGCATCTCCCGCAATGAGGCTGTCTTTGGGCCTCTCACTCTCTCACCACAGGCATGTCGCTGGTCTTTCTGTGTTCTACAGTCTCCTCTCTGGTCTCGCCCCCCCCTGCTCTCTCTGCGATTTGTCCCCACCATATTTCCGCAGGGCACTCAAGATCTGCCAACAACCCCCTTCTGGTAAAACTACCAAAATCACGAATCACTGCTCACCTTCACTCTTTCATTGCTCTTTTTTCCTGCCTTTGGAATAAACTCCCTCACTCTGTTCAATCCCCTTCTTCCCTCCAACCCTTCAAAACAGCTGTTCACCACCACATCTTATCGTCCACCATACAAATTCTCGATCTTTTCTTCCCCCGTTAATCCACCCCAAACACACCCCCTTCAAATTCCCTGCTTTCCTCACTGAAAGTCCCTGTAATATCCATCTTGTAATGTCCCCGTGTTCCCCCGTCCCATCCCTCTCCCTTCCACAGATCTCCTAATGTCTCTGTTCCCTACTGTTTTATCCTTCCCACTCCCACCCCTCTTGTCTCATGCCCCCCTTGCTGTGCATTGTGTGTTAGCTCTCATACGAGCCTCGACAAGTTATACAAAAAAAAATAGTAGTAGTAGTAGTCATAGAAGTGCTCATAGTACCACTACCACAACAACTACCACTACTATAGTCAATTATTAGGGGGACTTTTTTGTGAAAATGGCTGAATAATTGCTGTTCACATTTGGTTAAAGTGACCCCACTTTAATATCGAAAATAAAATCACACCAGAATTGAAGATTGAGTGAATATACGAGAAATTTACTTCCCCTTTCAAACTCCAAGGGTAACCTCATACTTTAAAAATAATTAATGACAAGTATAGCAGTGGAAGTTGCAATGAAATATTGAAATGCCATATTAAGGCATGTATTCACTGCATATATGTATATGTGTGTGTGTATATATATATATATATATATATATATATATATATATATATATATATATATATATATATATATATATATATATATATATATATATATATATATATATATATATATATATATATATATATATATATATATATATATATATATATATATATATATATATATATATATATATATATATATATATATATATATATATATGTATATATATATATATATATATATATATATATATATATATATATATATATATATATATATATATATATATATATACATATATATTGTTGTGGCCACGGGTACCGAGACACCAGCTTGTCACTCAGGAGGATTAATCCCCGGTTGTCCTCGGAAGAGCCGGACCTGGGGCCACTGCTCACAATTAATGTTGTGGTACGGTGAGTTGTTTTAAAACCACGAACGCCACCCAATCAACCACGAGTTCCAGTGTCCGCCGTCTAATTATTCCATTTAACTTGAGGTCACATGGTTACCTGAGTGGGGAGCGCGCCCTCGGCAAAGCACCAATGTTATCTGATTAGATTTTAATTAGGGCGGCCGAGCGTTCAACCGCTGATGCGTGCTGACGATTTTTTGGTCAAATCTGTGGTAATTACCTCCCAGTCTATCTCGGTACGAACAATGCTAGACCAATGGAAGGAAAGGACAAACACGGACAGGTTACAAATCGACAAATGTTTTATCAATAATAAAATAAATAAATGGAAAGAACCTTTTATTTGCTGAGGTAAATAAAGAATGAATTTCAAAGCAAAATCAATCAAAATGCCAGGAAAGAGACAAAGAGCAGATGCTTATCGGGGTTAACTTACTTACAGATAAACACAAACAAGGGTACCCAACAGATCATTCAGGGGGAGGGGAGGGGGAGAATCATCTCACTCACCAGAAAGTCGTCTGTGAAGTGAAAACGTCCTGAAAATGCATGCGTGCATGTCACGTCCGTCGCCATCACCCAACTTTGCCGTGCAGCCTCTCGCGGGGCAGCCTTGAACGCCAGTCGACATATGGAGGGCAACGAGATCGTCCATCGCAGGTTTAGACCCTGGTGTTGTTGGTGATCGACCCGTGCCTCACTTGTTGGTGGCACTGCTCACACCCACACACGCACCACACGATCGCTTGCCGAAGCACTGGAAGGGCGAATTGTCTCTTTGGCGCTGGTCATACACCCGCTTCTTGGTCGCTTCTCTCACCCTTTGCTTTTTCCTCTCTCCTTTCGCTTTTCCTCTCCTCACTTTTTATCCCCAGACTTTTTCTCCTCAGAACGTATCTCTTTCTCTTCAGAACGTCGCTCTTTCGCTTTTTCCTCACTTTTTTATATCTCAGAATGTCTCTCCTCACAGAACATACCTCACGCTTTCTCTCGCCCGTTTTTATATCCCCGGGCGTCTCTGCGGGATGCCGTCTGCCCTAAGCTCACCCCGCCCCACTGGGGCACGATTACCATGATGACCCATGTGCTCTCAAAAAAGGCGGGCGTCGGAGCTCGCGAAAGAATGTTGCTGAGGTAAAATGAGGGTGGGCTTCAGAGCTCGTGAAAGAAATGTGTGTGAACGTGTCTGTCGTAAAGAAAGAAGCTTCCCATAAGAGAGGGATCTATCCTTTACCCTTCTCAACGCATCACATTTAAGATCCCATGAGACATGGGGATGGTGCTAATCTGAACATGCATTTAAGGAAATAACTGTCTGAGGACCTGGATGTGTGGATGCATTCATCAGACCGGATTCTAAAATCCGTAACAATATATATATATATATATATATATATATATATATATATATATATATATATATATATATATATATATATATATATATATATATATTGTTGTGGTTACCAAATTCGCAAACCACCATTCAGGTCCCTTAGGTGAGGTATCTCGGTAAGTACATGTGTAGTTAGGTCCAAACCCGTTGTCTAGTGGGAATACATGTCATTTATGCGTGCTGCGACTCTTCAGGATAGCCGTTTTTTCTTTTACTATCTTTATTTTGGACCAACCGCCATGATTACAACCACAACCACCGCTTCACCACAACCGCCACGACCTTCACGTCACACCTCGCAACCGTAGCATCGCCACCGTTCTTGCCCCGCTGTGGGTACCGGTGTTGGACTCGTGCAGGGCGCGCGTCGAACAGCGTGTACAAAATCACGGATTTTATGCTTCAAAAACGGATCAAAAACGACACACGCCCACTTTTTGCCGTCCAATCGGTGAGCGAGGGGCGATTTGGCCCCGCCTCCAGGACGATCGATATATGCAAATTTGTGGATCAAAAAGCCTTCACGCCCACTTTTTCTCGGGCCAATGGGGAGCGAGGTGAAAGGTCAAAGGGAGGGGGTCAAAGGCGAAGCTACGGGGGGATAAAAGGACCGTGTTCGTCAGTCAGGAGAGGCGGAGAGTCGGAGAGTGGAGAGTCGGAGAGTCCAGAGGCGGAGAGTCGGAGAGTCCAGAAGTGGAGAGTCGGAGAGTCCAGAGGCGGAGAGTAGGAGAGTCGGAAGCAGAGGGTCAAGACTTCGCGGGCGGTGGAGCTGCTCGTCGTGTGCGTTGGAGTCGGAACGGAGGGGACGAGCTGTGGAAAGGCGGCGACACCAGACGAGGGGGTGCTCGCGTCGTGCAGGGAGCTGCACCCGAGGGAGGCCGACAGCGCGACCTGGCCGAGGTGGAGACGCACGCCAGGGATAATAAAGATCCTCTATGCCCCGAGCATCAGCAACCCCCTCCTGTTTCCCCCCGCGCTGAGATAGTGCGACCAAGGGGGCCCCTTTCCCACCCCCTACCAGGCACTGCCCGCGAGGCCCGCGGGCGCCATCGCCGCTCCGCGTCTCATCACCAGACGGGTAGGCGCGACCCGGTCTCGGCCTCAGGCCCGCCTCATTCTTGGGGGTATTTCTTTTCCTTGGTTTTGGGTATGTGTTGTCGGCGCCGTCTGTGAGGTAGAATTGTATAAGTGTTGCCGTGTGCTCGGTAGTCGGTATTAGCTCTGCATTGTGTTTCTCATTTGCTTGTTGTGTAAATTGCATTGTGTCTTTTCTGTGTGCATTTGGTGGAATTGTATATGTGTGCTTCCCGTGTGCCGCGAATAAATGTGCTTTGTGTTGAACTGTTTCCCGCTTCGCTTCGTCATTTCTCCCATTGAATCCTCATCTTGCTTCACGTAAAGGGTTGGTAGTGGGCTGAATACGCCCGATAATTAATCGAACCGTCGAGGTCGACGATAACACCGCTCGGTTATTCTGATAGTACGGAACGGGTCGCTTAAGTGGCCCGTGTCCGAAGTCGACCTGCGGCGAGGTGCGATCGCCCGGTCTACCCTCCGCGTGGGTACTTAGGTAGGTCGAATTTGGCGAGCAACCCTATCCCACGTGGGGGCTGATTGGCTCGATCGCGGTGAGACCGAAAGGTCCACCCGTGACTGGTTCCCGGCGTTAGTCCGAGAGGGTCACGACTGGATTGTCCGTCCGGTGGGCGACGTGCCGCGATTCGAGTTACGTGGCCGTCAGCACGCCGGCGGGCGCGAAAACCGCAACACTGGTGTCAGGTCGTGCGATACAAATTCATCGCCCTCCTCGCGGCACTGGTATAGGAGAACAGGAAAACGGGCTCTCCTGTCTCCGGCTAAATTCACGGGAATCGGTCCAGGGGTGAGAGAAGCGACCCCCGATTCCCTCCAAATTACGAGCGAGCAAATTAACCCTTCACGAGAAGCAAGATGGCGTCTCAAGGCGAGCGGGAGCCGGGGGTATTAGAAATGGATGTAGAATGTGTAGGATCCATGGTCCAGGATGGAATCCCCGAGCAGGAAATGTTGATTGTGCAGGAACACGGACTCGCCCAACTGAACCCAGGGCCCGAGGTGGGTGCGGCAGCGGCCGCGGTGTATGACACCTTCCCTCTCCACCAAGACCCTTCCCCAACCCCTGCCGAAACGGCTCACTCAAGCGCACCCGACGTGGCCCAGCTATGCGCCATGCTGGCGGCAATGACAAATGAAATAAAAAACGAAATGAAAGACATGAACAAACAAATAAACGAAAAGATGGATACAAATACAAACGAAATGAAAGACATGAACAAGCAAATGAATGAAGTGAAAACGACGATGGATACAAATACAAACGAAATGAAAGGCATGAACGAAAAGATGGATACAAATACAAATGAAATGAAAAACGAAATGAACAAGCAAATAAACGGAATGGAAGCAAACATGAAGGAAGGAATGAAAGAACTACGGGGTGAGACGCAGAACATGGGCCGATGCCTGCAGGCGGGCATGAAGGCCGTGACCAGGGAGCTGGGAATGGCGACTCCACGTGTGGGAGCAAACGAGCTGGAAGGGGGTACAACGGCTGACAGGCCCGCGGTGGAGGCGGGTAAAAAAATAATTCAGGGGGCGTGTTGGACGAGGGTCGTGACAGAGGAATCGACGGTGACCAAGAGGGACAAATTAAATGGGGAGACCAAAACGTGTGAGACGAGACACGAGGTGACGACAAAGGAAATAATAATAGTTGAGACAAGGGAGGTAAAGGGTGAAGAGTTGGCAGTGACGGTCGCCGGGAAGGGAACGATAGAGGAGAGACTGCACGGTGGGGACGGGGTAAGTGACGCACACACACACACGGAGGTAGTGGAGGACAATGGGGGTGAGCTCGCGGAGCGTGTAGAGACCCAGTGCGAGCACCTGGATGGCCTCCTCCAAGAACGAGGGGAGGGAGTATGCCCCCTTGAGGTGAGTCACGACCAGGTGAGTTCGGTCGTGCTTTGCGAGGTTGAGGGGACGGGTGCTGTGGACGGGTGCACGGAGAGCTTGGAGGGTGTAGAGGCCCCGGAGACCCTTGTGGGGACACAAATCCCCAGGGTGGTTGTCCCTGTGTGTGTGGTGCAAGGTGTGAGTGCGTCCCCGTGTGTGGAAGCGACCCCGTGTGTGAGTGGTGTGGTGGCGATGGTGCCAGAGTGCGTGCTTCCCAGCACGCCGGGTGTGGATGAGGCACGGAGTGTGAGTGAGGCCGTGTGTGTGAGTGAAACGGCCAGTATGAGTGAGGCACCACGTGTGAGTGGTGTGGTGGCGATGGTGCCGGAGTACGTGCTTCCCAGCACGCCGTGTGTGGATGAGGCACGGAGTGTGAGTGAGGGACCGCGGGTTAGTGCCCCCGCGTGTGTGGGTGAGGCACCGTGTGTGGAAGAGACCGCGTGTGTGAGTGTCGCCGTGTGTATGAGTGAGGCACGGTGTGTGGATGAGGAACCGCGGGTGAGTGCCCCCGCGTGTGTGGATGAGGCACGGAGTGCGAGTGAGGCACCGCGGGTGAGTGCCCCGCACGCGTGAGTGAACGGCCGTGTGCAAGGTCGCTGTGTGCAAGGGAGACCGTGTGTGTGAGAGAGCGGTATGAGAGGGAGATGTCGGTTGGCATGCGGGAGCACGCAGCCGCATCTCCCGGTGTGAATGTGATGGAGTGGACTGTGTGCGTCGTAACACGCAGGTGTGCGTGGGTTGAATGGAGACGGAGACGGCGACATGGGAGAAACGAAAGCCGAGTAGCGGCTGTAGTTGTTTCGGGGACCGTGCCGGGTTCACCCAGCAGTGAGCACGAGGTTCGTGCTGTACAACGCACGAGACCACCACGTGCTCGCTTGCGAGAGTGAAGTCCCGGTCCGGAAACGCACGCGGTGGATTTGCCGATCCCGCGGACGGACAAAGTTTAGGCAGGATGACGGATTTGGACCGGACGGGTTCTCCACGCGATCGTGTGTGTTAAGCTCCAACGGGCAAAGCACATGTGTTCGCGTGGGGAACCCCTCGAGACGTGGGGCTTGTGTTTTTTTTTTTTTGCGCACGGTGACGTCATGGCTGCACGTGTGGTTGGAATCCGGCAGGAGGGGTATCTCTGCCGGATGGTACCGTCCAAGGAGGGACGAGGAACACGTGCAGCTGCATGACGTCACGGGCAGGTGCAAAGTGCGCGAGCTCTGAGTTGCCGCGCAGGTGCTGCGCATGGAAAAAGAAAAAAAAAGGCAAGCCTCACTTTCGGGTACACAGGATTCCTGGGCAAGGGGTGGAAGACCCCTTGACCTGGGCACAGGATGAAAACTAGTTAGGGGGAAGGGTTAGCTTAGTTAGACCGACTTCATGGGGCAGGGGTAAGTCCTCATGGAGTCCGTGGAATGGATTAGTTAGAGGGATTGTAGCGAGATTTAGGTTGGGAAATAAAATGGGATTATTTTGGAGACAGAGACAGACTTTGAATGTGTAGAGGGGACGTAGCTTAGCTACGTAGTGTTAAAAGGAACGTGCTGTAGTATAAGGGACGACGTGGGAGCACGAGTTAGTTAGGGGATGTAGTTGGAAGGATGGCAGAGTTCAGTGGTGTGTGTGTTGAAGAGTTGGTGAGTGAAGTGGAAGCATGTGCTTGGTGAGTGAGTGAGGCCAGCGGGTCTGTGTGTGTGGAGTGAATGGGGAATGCATGGTGCGATGAGTGATTGGGGGGAGGAGTGACTCCCGCCCAAGGGACCCTGGGGTCAGAGTAAAGTGAGTTAGCTGGGTTAGTCAAATTGAAAATGGAGGTCGTTTTGCTGTTGGTGGGAAAGTAGGCTCGAGACCCATTTGGAGGGGTGCAGGAGCCCTGTTGACGGGCTTGGGAGCGTGGCTGCGAAAGGTGAGTATCGCTGAGTGGGTACCCCGGGCACCAGGCTAGTCGGCCGTGGTAGGCCAAGGGCCCATGGGGGGCCGGGATAGCGTAGTGGGCACGGGTGCACCTGCTTGGTGCGGGGCCCGGGGCGCCATTAGCCGCGTGGGCAGTGTTGTGGGCAAGGGTGACCCTCGGAAAGGGGCCTGGGAAGCCAGCCTGCCACGTGTGCGTTTCAGGGGAGGTGCCATCGAGGGCACTCCCCGGTGTTAGGGAGCTGGTAGGCTCGGAGGCAGTGTAGTGCCCGGGGGTGCCATAGCGGGAGAATCGGCAGAGGGTCGTGCCTGCCAAAGGGAGCCACGTGTCCCAGCCAGGAGACCGTGTGAGGGCACGGAGCGAAAATTGGGGGGCGAGGCCCAAAATTGTAAGGACACCAACACAGGCGACGGGAATCTGGGTTGTTAGAACCAATAGTTTAAGCGAGAGGCGCTTGTTGAAAGCCCCGGGGTAGTTTAGCAGTTAAATGGATAGGGTAGATTAGGAGATGTACCCCTCCGCACCATCCATCCCCTCGCTCTCGTTGTGGGCCGCTGGACCCACTTTGGTTATAGATCGCCGAACTCTGGGGAGGCCATTCTGAGGCTTCGTTGGGCCTCGACACAGGACGTTAGCTCTCCCTTATTCCCCTCCGGGAAGGGAACGTAGGGGTTGGGAGTAGGCTAGGTGACAGAATAGGTTAGCCGAACAAAGACGATAAAGGGGGTTAGGGGACGATTTATAGTGGGGAAGTAAAAATAAAAACAACAAAAAAATAAGTTGGGGCTAAATTGGTTTTTCACAAATTAAGGGAGTGGGTATGTACAGTGACAGGCAAAGGCGATAGGTGGGAGGGAGACAGGTAGGTAGGTCCGAGCCCGCCTTCCAAGTGGCCAGCACCACCGCACTCCCTCCACCAACCTCCATTGAACGGCAAAGGGCTGGCCAACTTCATCGGCTGGCCGTGTTTTGCTTCAAGGCGGAGGCCGGCCAACTTCATCGGCAGCTGTGTGCTGCAAGGCCTGTGCCGGCCAGTTCATCTGCTGGCTGTTTTTCTTCAAGGCCTGTGCCGGCCAGTTCATCTGCCGGCTGTGTTTGCCTGCAGCAGCCTTCTTCTGCGGGCTGTGTTTGCCTGCTGCCTTTGCCATGCCATGCCCACTGCCCATGTTCACCAGCCCCGTTCAAATTTTTGCTTTGCCCCACCCCCCTGTTCATTGCCATGTGCGCCAGGATCAAGGCAACAGTTTGCAAGCTGCGAGAACTGCCCCGTTGGCAGCTCCAACACGGGCCTGCAGTGGCGGCCCGTGCACCGTGTTTGTGTTCATGCATCCATTCGTTGTGCTCATTGCGTGTGCCACTTGAGCTGGCACGGAGACTACGTTGTGCAGCCCATGCACCGTTGTGGTTCACTGCATTCAGTTAAAAAGGGAAGGCCTTGGACTGCGTGTGAGCAGCCAGCCACGTTACCTGTCACCTGCATCGTTTGAGCCAGAGACTGCATGTGGGCAGCCTGGCTCCCTGCTAACTGCTTTCTTTTGCAGAGTTCAATGATCCTGGGCCATGGTTTAGTGTAAAATTTGTAAGTTAAGGTAAGATGTACTGTAAATATGAGTGCGCCCCCGGCATGTCTGTCTAGCGCCGGCAATTTTATTTAAGTCGTCCGTGTGAGTGAGTTTGTTTAGATA
Organism: Eptatretus burgeri; assembly: GCF_056783735.1. Classification (NCBI taxonomy): domain Eukaryota; kingdom Metazoa; phylum Chordata; class Myxini; order Myxiniformes; family Myxinidae; genus Eptatretus; species Eptatretus burgeri. Next base: position 83,591,273 of record NC_140971.1, read on the forward strand.
GTTACGCAGCCCTCAGGTTATTTATTTTGGGGACACGAATACCATGAATGTCGCACTCAGGGATCCGTAGGTAAAATGTACTAGGGGAAAACTACACATGATGGCACACGAAAATTTGACGACTCGGGACGAGTCTGTAAAAAGGGGAGGGGGTAGTGTTGTGGTTACCAAATTCGCAAACCACCATTCAGGTCCCTTAGGTGAGGTATCTCGGTAAGTACATGTGTAGTTAGGTCCAAACCCGTTGTCTAGTGGGAATACATGTCATTTATGCGTGCTGCGACTCTTCAGGATAGCCGTTTTTCTTTTACTATCTTTATTTTGGACCAACCGCCATGATTACAACCACAACCACCGCTTCACCACAACCGCCACGACCTTCACGTCACACCTCGCAACCGTAGCATCGCCACCGTTCTTGCCCCGCTGTGGGTACCGGTGTTGGACTCGTGCAGGGCGCGCGTCGAACAGCGTGTACAAAATCACGGATTTTGTGCTTCAAAAACGGATCAAAAACGACACACGCCCACTTTTTGCCGTCCAATCGGTGAGCGAGGGGCGATTTGGCCCCGCCTCCAGGACGATCGATATATGCAAATTTGTGGATCAAAAAGCCTTCACGCCCACTTTTTCTCGGGCCAATGGGGAGCGAGGTGAAAGGTCAAAGGGAGGGGGTCAAAGGCGAAGCTACGGGGGGATAAAAGGACCGTGTTCGTCAGTCAGGAGAGGCGGAGAGTCGGAGAGTGGAGAGTCGGAGAGTCCAGAGGCGGAGAGTCGGAGAGTCCAGAAGTGGAGAGTCGGAGAGTCCAGAGGCGGAGAGTAGGAGAGTCGGAAGCAGAGGGTCAAGACTTCGCGGGCGGTGGAGCTGCTCGTCGTGTGCGTTGGAGTCGGAACGGAGGGGACGAGCTGTGGAAAGGCGGCGACACCAGAGGAGGGGGTGCTCGCGTCGTGCAGGGAGCTGCACCCGAGGGAGGCCGACAGCGCGACCTGGCCGAGGTGGAGACGCACACCAGGGATAATAAAGATCCTCTATGCCCCGAGCATCAGCAACCCCCTCCTGTTTCCCCCCGCGCTGAGATAGTGCGACCAAGGGGGCCCCTTTCCCACCCCCTACCAGGCACTGCCCGCGAGGCCCGCGGGCGCCATCGCCGCTCCGCGTCTCATCACCAGACGGGTAGGCGCGACCCGGTCTCGGCCTCAGGCCCGCCTCATTCTTGGGGGTATTTCTTTTCCTTGGTTTTGGGTATGTGTTGTCGGCGCCGTCTGTGAGGTAGAATTGTATAAGTGTTGCCGTGTGCTCGGTAGTCGGTATTAGCTCTGCATTGTGTTTCTCATTTGCTTGTTGTGTAAATTGCATTGTGTCTTTTCTGTGTGCATTTGGTGGAATTGTATATGTGTGCTTCCCGTGTGCCGCGAATAAATGTGCTTTTGTGTTGAACTGTTTCCCGCTTCGCTTCGTCATTTCTCCCATTGAATCCTCATCTTGCTTCACGTAAAGGGTTGGTAGTGGGCTGAATACGCCCGATAATTAATCGAACCGTCGAGGTCGACGATAACACCGCTCGGTTATTCTGATAGTACGGAACGGGTCGCTTAAGTGGCCCGTGTCCGAAGTCGACCTGCGGCGAGGTGCGATCGCCCGGTCTACCCTCCGCGTGGGTACTTAGGTAGGTCGAATTTGGCGAGCAACCCTATCCCACGCGGGGGCTGATTGGCTCGATCGCGGTGAGACCGAAAGGTCCACCCGTGACTGGTTCCCGGCGTTAGTCCGAGAGGGTCACGACTGGATTGTCCGTCCGGTGGGCGACGTGCTGCGATTCGAGTTACGTGGCCGTCAGCACGCCGGCGGGCGCGAAAACCGCAACAATATATATATATATATATATATATATATATATATATATATATATATATATATATATATATATATATATGCATATATATATATATATATATATATATATGCATATATATATATATATACATATATATATACATATATATATACATATATATATATATATATATATACATATATATATATATATATACATATATATATATATATATATATATACATATATATATATATATACATATATATATATATACATATATATATATATACATATATATATATATATATACATATATATATATATATATATATATATATATATATATATATATATATACATATATATATATATATACATATATATATATATATATATATATATATATATATATATATATATATATATATATATATATATATATATATATATATATATATATATATATATATGAAACATCAGCAATAGTGTCGACGGAAATGCACATAGAAATAGATACCAATTTCTGTCTACGCTATTGCTGATGACTCACTAAGAAGTGATGAGACTGGTCCGGTAGCTGAGGAGGTGCATAGCATTGGGATTACCATGTGTGAACATCTTTATAGTTGTTGAGGAACTCTGGGAAGTGTTGGAAACAGTGTAGCACTTACCTTGCGTAAGTCTTCTTGGGTTGCTTTATGCAGCTTCATCGGCTCGAGGAGTGAGGGAGGGGTCAATTATATATATATATATATATATATATATATATATATATATATATATATATATATACACATACAGTATATGTACACTACATGGCCAAAAGTATGTGGACACTTGACCGTCCAACATCTCATTAAAAAATCATGGGCATTAATATGGAATTGGTCTGCACTTTGCTGCTATGACAGCCTCTACTCTTCTGGGAATGCTTTCCATGAGATGTTGGAACATTGCTGTGGGGATTTGCTTCCATTCAGCCACAAGAGCATTGGTGAGGTCAGGCACTGATGTTGGACAGCTCGGTCTGGCTCGCAGTCAGCGTTCCAATTCATCCCAAAGGTGTTCAGTGGGGTTGAGGTCAGGACTCTGTGCAGGTCAGTCGTTTCCAACACCAAACTCGACAAACCATTCCTGTATGAACCACATTTTGTACACGAGGGCATTGTCATGCTGAAATAGGAGAGTGCCTTCCCCAAACTGTTGCCACAAAGTTGGAAGGACAGAATTGTATAGAATGTCATTGTATGCGGTGGCATTAAGATTTTCCTTCACTGGAACAATCGGGCCTCGCCCAAACCATGAAAAACAGCCCCAGACCATTATTCCTCCTCCAGCAAACTTTATATTTGGCACTATGCATTCGGGCAGCTGGCATTCTCCTGGCATCCACCAAACGCAGATTTGTCTGTTGGACTGCCATATGGTGAAGCGTTATCCATCACTCCAGAGAACACGTTTTCACTGCTCCAGAGTCCAATGGCGGTGAGCTTTACACCACTCCAGCCGATGCTTTACATTGCACATGGTGATCTTAGGCTTGTGTGCAGCTGCTCGGCCATGGGAATCCATTTCATGAAGCTTTCAACGAACAGTGTTTGTGCTGACGTTGCTTCCTGAATGAGTTTGGAACTCCGTAGTGAGTGTTGCAACCGACAACAGACGATTTTTCCATGCGACATGCTTCAGCACTTGGCTCCTCCATTCTGTGAGCTTGTGTGGCCTAACACTTCGCAGCTGAACTGTTGTTTGTCCGAGACGTTTCCACTTCACTTTCCACTTCCACGTTTCCACTAACAGCACTTACAGTTGAGTGGAGCAGCTCGAGCAGGGCAGAAATTTGACGAACTCACTTGTTGGAAAGGTAGCATCCTTTGACAATGCCACGTTGAAATTCACAGAGCTCTTCAGTACGGTCCATTTGACTGCCAATGATTGTCTATGGAGATTGCATGGCTGTGTGCTTGATTTTTCAACACCTGTCACCAATGGGTGTGGCTGAAATAGCCAAATCCACTAATGAGAAGGGGTGTCCGCATACTTTTGTCCATGTGGTGTATAAAAAATATATATATATATATATATATATATATATATATATATATATATATATATATATATATATATATATATATATATATATTTCAATATCAGGTTTATCTCTCATCCACCTATATGTCTATAAATATCATATATATATATATATATGTATATACTAGCAGGGATACCCCTCCGCAAAGGAATCCCGTGGATGACGGCGGGTCTGAAGGAGTATATGTCACAGTTAATTGTAAAATTGTAGAGGCTGCCACACATACACTGACACACACACACACACACACACACACACACACACACACACACACACACACACACACACACACACACACACACACACACACACACACACACACACACACACACACACCCTTTTAATCGTGTGGATACAATATTCACAACATAGAAATCGAACCCGATCATGTTTATACACCGCACAGTGTTTATTAATATTCACAACATAGAAATCAAACCCGATCGTGTTTATACACCGCACAGCGTTTAATATTCGCAACATAGAAATCAAACCCAATCGTGTTTATACACCGCACAGCGTTTAATATTCGCAACATAGAAATCAAACCCGATCGTGTTTATACACCGCACAGCGTTTAATATTCGCAACATAGAAATCAAACCCGATCGTGTTTATACACCGCACAGCGTTTAATATTCGCAACATAGAAATTAAACCCGATCGTGTTTATACACCGCACAGCGTTTAATAGCGAACGTAGTGAACTTCATACTCAACGCGTGCACATGAGAGAATAGTAAACAACAACAACAACAACAACAACACAATACCCTGGCAATTTGGAATCCGTGTCGTCGGCTATGACCCTTTTGCTTCAGGGTTTTTGTCATGGGGAATGATGCGTCCCTGGAGATAAAGGCATCGTCGGAGACATGAAAGACCCAAATATCAGACATGGTGTATATTTCCTCTACTGGTTTTAATAAAGATATCTCCCGCATCATCAAAAAAAAAATTTAATCGTGATTTACATTATTTGATCGCTGATCCCGAATCCAGGCCGAAGTGACGTAAAAACGTTATACAGTAACAATAAAAATGGTTTTTATAACCATGGTTATAACAATAATGAACAAAGAAAATGTTAATAAAACATGACTTACAGATGATAATTATTATATCATTATACGGTATAACATACATACGGTCATTTTTGCAAGTGTGTCGAATGGATAAGTCATAATTCGGAAACCGGGAAGTCGGAAGTCATTGTCTTCAATTGACTGTAGCATTATTTTTTCATTCTATTTCAAATTCCGTTGGTCCCATGTCAATTGGCTGAACTTGAAAAATTAACGTTACGAAATACAGGTGATGACGTCATAATTTGGAAACCAGAAGTCGGAAGTACAATTCTTTTACATCGGGACACTCCCGGGTACATGTTCTGTCCGCATGTGAAGTTTGGTGAGGATCAGTCCAGTACTTTTCGCGTGCATCGGTCACAGAGAAACACACACACAGACAGACACACTTTCAACTATATATATATATATATATATATATATATATATATATATATATATATATATATATATATATATATATATATATATATATATATATATATACTTACTTATATATGAGTACTTTTTTCTACTTTGACATGAGCTTTATCTCTAACACACACACACACACACACACACACACACACACACACACACACACACACACACACACACACACACACACACACACACACACACACACACACACACACACACACACACACACTTTGCCTAAGACATCAGCCATTTTAAACCTCACAATGTTGGTGTGAGAAAATTCTGATGAAACTCAATAGCTCAGTGGGCTGTCACTGTATAAGTGATGAGGTCCTTATAGTGGGGCAACAGCTAAATATAGCATAACAATTGTGCATTTTGTGAGGAAAGCACCAAATTTGGCACACTAGTAGCCTATCATATTATGAACAGATTTGGATTTTGGGCCATCTCAAATTCAGCCGCTGATGGCTGTGGCAGCCATTTTCCACTGCCATCAAAAATTTTGTGCCTCACAAAATGCACAATTGTTATGCTAAGTTTCCCCACTATTAGGTTTGAGTCCTGGGTTGTCAGAATTTTTCACACTAGCCCCATGCAACAACTTATTCTATTATCTATTATAATATCTCTCTCTCTCTCTCTCTCTCTCTCTCTCTCTCTCTCTCTCTCTCTCTCTCTCTCTCTCTCTCTCTCTCTCTCTCTCTCTCTCTCTCTCTCTCTCTCTCTCTCTCTCTCTCTCTCTCTCTCTCTCTCTCTCTCTCTCTCTCTCTCTCTCTCTCTCTCTCTCTCTCTCTCTCTCTCTCTCTCTCTCTCTCTCTCTCTCTCTCTCTCTCTCTCTCTCTCTCTCAAAAAAAAAAATATATATATATATATATATATATATATATATATATATATATATGTATATATATATAACCTGACTCTTTTTCTGAACTCTAAATTCCTATCGCACAAGGTCTGGGTATCTCTGCTAGTTTGTTAATATCGTGTTTCTTTTCTTTTACCAACATTGAGAGTACACAAAATATATGAGGACACTAAATACGGACTAAGTAAAAAACGTCCTGTTTGCTGAGTTAGTATTTGGCATATTCTTATATCTTTGCTCATTTACGTTTCATTGTGGACTACCTGAACATCAAATAATTTACTCCATTGATTGTTCAATAGATGATTCTCCTAGAAATTTAATTTTCACAATATCCAAGTAAATCTCCCCAATTTTGGTCAATTGTCCATATTTTGTGAAACCTTTTAAAAGAAATCAGGCTGGTCTCTTAAAATTTACAAACGAAAAATTATTCAGAGAATTCAAGTATCCATATTTCTTTTCTGTCACGAAAGTGGTGAAACTGTTCAACAACACCGATGACAATAGCTCCCTGCATAACAGGGATTTTATGCATGAGGCTTATGTCATAGATATGCCACAATTCTGCATTCAATGACATTTCTGGATAATGCGCCAACAGTTCATAATTGTATTAATTACACTAATGCCATTTTATGCTCATAATGACATTCATGATGTTGAGCAGTAATTGTTGTTTTCAGAGAGATGTGTGTAGTTGAAGATGAGAATCTCTTCCGAGTCCCATTATGTTGAGGGCATTTATCATTGTAAGAGAAATTTGAGTTCAAACCATTTATGCCAGAGATATTGGCGGCTACCATTGCAGTGACCTTTGTTGGATTGGCATCAAATAGAGGCAGAAGCTCGTGATTTTAATCTGTTCACTGATGTAAATTATGTCAATAAACTTGGGAAGTTTATTTCAAGAGTGTGATTGAATTATATTTCTATGTATATATATATATATATATATATATATATATATATATATATATATATATATATATATATATATATATATATATATATATATATACCAAGTCGAAAACACCAGGGGGTTGACTCAGCCTGCCATCGTTCCGAGGTCGGCGAAATGAGTACCAGTTGTACTGGGCCCGGTGTATGCCCCGGTTAGAATAGGTGTACCATATCCCTGTGTGTCGTAAGAGGCGACCAGGGTTGCGTCAGGAAGGGCATCCGGCATATAAACCTATGCCAAATCATTATGCGGACAACAAAACGAATTTCCATACCGGATCGGTCGAGGCCCGGGTTACCAACGACCGCCACCGGTACCGGTGGTCAGCAGGGTACCAGTGGAAATTGTGCTACTGCTGGGCGAAGGAGGAGAAGGAGACGGGGAAGGCGAGTCCGGAGGCAGTGGGAGAGGGGGAAGGGTAGAAATGTGCAGGTGTAGAGTTGGAACTCTGAATGTTGGGACTATGACTGGCAAAGGGCGAGAGTTGGCTGATATGATGGAGAGAAGAAAGGTGGACATACTGTGTGTACAAGAGACCAAGTGGATGGGGAGTAAGGCAAGGAGCATTGGAGGTGGTTTCAAACTGTTCTACCATGGTGTGGATGGGAGGAGAAATGGTGTCGGGGTAATCCTGAAGGAAGATTATGTCAAGAGGGCATTGGAGGTGAGGAGAGTGTCTGACCGAATGATGAGTGTGAAGTTGGAAATTGAAGGGGTGATGTTGAATGTCATCAGTGCATTTGCCCCACATATGGGGTGTGAGATGGAGTATAAAGAAGATTTCTGGAGTGAGTTAGATGAAGTGGTGGAGAGTGTATCCAAGGATGAAAGAGTGGTGATTGGAGCAGATTTCAATGGGCATGTTGGGGAAGGGAATAAAGAGGATGAGGAGGTGATGGGTAGGTACGGTCTCAACAAGAGAAATGTAAAAGGGCAAATGGTGGTAGAGTTTGCAAAAAGAATGGAAATGGCAGTGGTAAATACGTATTTCAAGAAGAAGGAGGAACACAGGGTGACATACAAGAGTGGAGGAAAGTGCACACAGGTGGATTACATCTTAAGCAGGAGATGCAACCTGAAAGAGATTAGTGACTGTAAGGTGGTGGCAGGGGAGAGTGTCGCTCGACAGCATCGATTGGTGGTCTGTAGGATGACTTTAGAGGTGAGGTTGAGGAAGAGAGTGATGGCTGAACCAAAGACCAGATGGTGGAAGCTGAAGGAGGAAGACTGTTACGTGAAGTTTAGGGGGGAGGTGAGACAGGCGTTGGATGGTGGTAAAGATGGGTGGGATGATTGGGCAACGACAGCAGAAGTTGTGAGGGAGATAGCTAGGAAGGTATTTGGCGTGACATCTGGACAGAGGAAGGAAGGTAAGGAGACTTGGTGGTGGAATGAGGAAGTACAGGAAAGTATAAGGAAGAAGCGGTTGGCGAAAAAGAAGTGGGATAGTCACAGAGATGAAGAAAGTAGGCAGGAGTACAAGGAGTGGCGGCGAAAGGCAAAAAGAGAGGTGGCAAAGGCCAAGGAAAAGGCATATGATGAGCTGTATGAGAAGTTGGATACAAAAGAAGGGGAAAGGATTTATACCAATTGGCAAGACAGAGGGACCGAGCTGGGAAGGATGTGCTGCAGGTTAGGGTGATAAAGGACGCAAATGGGAATGTGCTGACGAGCGAGGAGAGTGTGTTGAGAAGGTGGATGGAGTACTTTGAGGAGCTGATGAATGAAGAAAATGAGAGAGGGAGAAGGTTGGAGGAGGTGGAGATAGTGAATCTGGAAGTGGGATGGATCAGTAAGGTTGAAGTGAGGACTGCTATGAAGAAGATGAAAAGTGGAAAGGCGGTTGGCCCAGATGGTATACCAGTGGAGGCATGGAAGTGCTTAGGAGAGATGGCAGTGGGGTTGTTAACCAGATTGTTTAATAAAGTCTTGGAAAGTGAGAGGATGCCGGAGGAGTGGAGATTAAGTGTACTGATTCCGATTTTCAAGCATAAGGGTGATGTGCAGAGCTGTGGAAATTACAGAGGGATAAAGTTGTTAAGCCACACCATGAAGTTGTGGGAAAGAGTAGTGGAAGCTCGGTTGAGAGGAGAGGTGACGATCTGTGAGCAGCAATATGGGTTTATGCCAGGAAAGAGCACCACTGATGCGATGTTTGCTTTGAGAATGTTGATGGAGAAGTATAGGGAAGGCCAGAAGGAGTTACATTGTGTGTTTGTGGATTTAGAGAAAGCTTATGATAGGGTGCCAAGAGAGGAGTTGTGGCATTGTATGAGGAAGTCGGGAGTGGTGGAGAAGTATGTGAGGATCGTGCAGGATATGTATGAGGACAGTGTGACAGCGGTGAGGTGTGCAGTAGGAATGACGGACTGGTTTAAGGTAAAAGTGGGATTGCACCAAGGATCGACTCTGAGCCCTTTCCTGTTTGCAATGGTGATGGACAGGTTGACGGACGAGATCAGACTGGAGTCCCCATGGACTATGATGTTCGCGGATGACATCATGATCTGTAGGGAGAGTAGGGAGCAGGCTGAGGCGAGCCTCGAGCGGTGGAGGTACGCACTGGAGAGAAGGGGAATGATAGTCAGTCGGAGTAAGACGGAGTACATGTGCGTAAATGAGAGGGAGGGTGGTGGTATGATGCGGTTGCAAGGAGTTGAGGTGGGGAAGGTGGATGGGTTTAAATACTTGGGTTCAACTGTCCAAAGTAACGGAGAGTGTGGGAGAGAAGTGAAAAAGAGAGTGCAGGCAGGATGGAGTGGGTGGAGAAGAGTTGCAGGAGTGATTTGTGACAGAAGGGTAGCTGCAAGAGTGAAGGGGAAAGTATATAAGACAGTAGTGAGACCAACTATGTTGTACGGTTTGGAGGCGGTGGCGCTGACAAAAAGACAGGAAGCGGAGCTGAAGGTGGCAGAGTTAAAGATGCTGCGATTCTCTTTGGGAGTGACGAGGATGGATAGGATAAGAAATGAGTACATTAGAAGGACAGCGCAGGTAGGACGGTTTGGAGACAAAGTGAGAGAGGCGAGATTGAGATGGTTTGGACATGTGCACAGGAGGGAAGCGGAGTATATCGGGATAAGGATGTTGAAGATGGAGCCACCAGGCAGGAGGAGAAGAGGAAGGCCAAAGAAGAGGTTCATGGATACGGTGTGGGCGGACATGCGGGTGGTTGGAGTGTCAATGGAAGATGTGGAGGATAGACCGAAATGGAGACAGTTGATCCACTGTGGCGACCCCTAACGGGAGAAAGCCGAAAGAGGAAGAAGATATATATATATATATATATATATATATATATATATATATATATATATATATATATATATATATATATATATATAGTGATGGTTCTTTCTATGAAATCGTCACTCCCAAGGCAATGGCACACAACACATAACAGTTCCTGAGATAGTTATTTCGTTATTATTCATTTTAGATGCCCTCCCCTTTTGTGTAATGGGTTTATTGGTCAATGTGCATTGGTTTTAGGTTGGTTTTTATGGCCCTTTTTACCTATTTTACATTGCTGCACAAATGAGTTTTCTTCACGCAAGCATGCAGACAATAACAATTCGCAGCCACAGCATCCACACACCAATTTCAATTCAAATCACGTACCATTAACCAACGGGAATTACACTTCCGTCTTCACCATACTCGAACCCCAACGCTACAACATTTCAGATGTCAATGGGACTCTTTCAGTACAATTCAGTACCACACCTTCAGTACCACACCATCAAATCACAACTCAAGTTCACTTGCATCACCATGGATGCCACAATCAAGATGACAACTGCCACCACCACCAATCACTACACTCACCGCTACACGGATGCTGCCATCATTCAACCATGGTCACCACCAATGACCACCACTGCCTTTTAGGACTGACAGGGAATGGAGGAGCGAAGCACACAATTTCCGATACAATTATCTGGACATACAGACCTCTAACCTGAGGTGCGAGTGTGCGCTGGGCTCCATTTGACGTCGTGTGGGTAGCCCAGAAGTTCCGCTTAATTACGGCCACCATTGCATGTTTGGCGCACAATCACGATCGAAGTGCGTGACTAAATACGTTGCCCATTGTTAATCGCGGAGCTCAGCAGCATAGAAGAGCTCAGTGAGTGTGAGGCCATTTCTGTTGCCGGACTCTCACATGGGCAGTGCCTACGCTGTGGGAATCTTCTGTGCACCAGTGAGGTCACTGAAAAACATCTCCCACTCCACCTGATTCACTTCCAAACTCCACTCCCACCACAGGATTATAAAAGTGCTACTCATTCCGCACAGAGGAGCTGCTGCAGTTCATTGTTGTTCTTCTGCATGTTGTGGTTCTTGGTGATCTGGTGGTCACATTGTGTTCTTGGTCGGTGGGCAACGGAGCTTGGCAGAGCGAGTGGAATGGAGTGGAACGGAGTTCACAAACGAGCGGAAGAACCAGGCAACCAAGCACAGTGTTAGACAGTATAACAGTACACTTATAGACTTCTTTACACTTCACTATGAAGCTATCTCCTCACACGTTCTTGTGTTTATCTCTGGCTTGGCAATTGTGGATGCAATAAAAGGGCATCAGTGATTGCTCGGGCTCATTGAACCACATCTTTTATAAATATGTATTCTATCTCATATAATTTCGCAGACAATACGATGATAATGTAACACTAATATAATATATACAAAATTTAATATAAAATAACAGGCAAAATAGGCAATAATATAACACAGGCAATAACAAATTTCCAGTTTTTCCTTCCTGAGAGTTTACTTCTGGATCCATCTTCTCCACCACTTGCATCCTCCCCTACCCCTCTTTCCTCTCAACTTCCTTTATTTGTCCAACTCTTGCTTCGTTTTATCCTTCAGCCCTGCCCTCTCTTCAGTATTCTCACTCTGTCATGAGCCTTGACCTTGTATGCAAAAAAGGTCGTGATGCTTCAATGAATGGCTTGGAAGTATGGAATATTTTCAGCCTGCCCATGGCTGGCTTTTGAGGCAGCTTGTGAAGAAAAGAGAACTCCATGTGCATGGAGTGCAAAAAAGCGCTTTGAGGAGGAAGAGGAGAGCCTGGAGAGAGGACAGAGGGCAGACCAGTAGGACTCGTGTGGAAAGGATAGAGAGGATCAGGAGTGCTGGTCCAGGAGCCACTTTTCTCTGATTTACTCCGTCTTTGAACTCACTTCATCACTGGCTCTTGCCCTCTTACTCCTGGCTTTCAAAACCAGGCTGCATTGAGTCTTGCATTTGCACATCATAGACAAAGGAAAGTCACTGCCTGCAAAACTTAATGGTTGTATAAGTGTGATCTGTGGCACGTAGAGTGGGTTAAGTTTCCCTCTATATTTATCATTATTGTATATGTTTGCATGTCCCCATTCTCCACTTTGTGTCTTTTGATTCGCTTGGTTCGTACCGTTTATGATAGTGTCTCGTCTATCCTCTTTCTTGTACTTTTGTATACAAAATAATCCCTTTAAAAGGTAAGAAAACGTGTTTGACCCATCTGCCTCCCGTGTTTGTGCTGTCGATTTTGGCTCATCTGGACGATCTTGTGGAATGGTAAAGAACAATAACCGAACGCAGTGCAGTTAGAGACTATTTGGCCATATCATGAGATGAAAGTTCCTGGTACTGAGGCATACTGTGTTAACGGAGCATGACTGTACAGGTAGTCGTCGACTTACGACCTATGTGACTTATGACTGTTCGACTTTACGACCACTTTACCACCACGTAAAGTGGCCCCCAAAAAAAAAAGTTTTTTTTTTTTTGGATGTAAAATATACGTTGTTCGACTTGCGACCAATTGGTCGAAACCAATTGCGGTCGTAAGTCGACGACTACCTGTATGTATATATATATATATATATATATATATATATATATATATATATATATATATATATATATATATATATATATATATACCATAAATCCTTGAATATCACGGGTGTCTTCCAATCGCAGGCAACCAATTGTTCCGATTTAGTTATCGCGGTATTTCATTTCAGCCAATCGTGGTTTTTGAGCTAACTTTAGTCATTGTTTGCATCCGCGTGTATGATTACCTCCCATGACAAGCCGTTTGTTGTTTCTCGTGCACCGTTAATTGTCATAATCAGACCAGCATATGGGGGAAAAGGTAAGTTAAATAATGAATTGTCATCGTACAGGAAATGACATACGGAGATATTGTGGGTTTTCTCATACTTTGAGTGGACCAGTGATCATTGCAGATTTACAAACGTTTTCGAGGCACCCGAGACTGAAGGCTCCATTTCAACCATGGCTCATGGAACTAATCGAAGTGAAAGGATCTATACCGGAGCAGGTTTTTAACGCTGAAGTGATGGGATTATTTTAGAAGAGGATGCCACATCATACCTTCCTCCCAAGGCAGGGAAGATCTGCTCTGGATCAAGGTGGTGAAGGATTGTTTTTCCCTTCTTATATGTGGTAATGCAGCAGGCAACTTTGTCTTGCTCCTGATGATCCAACTATCACCGCAAGTTCAACATCCACGTCTTTCTGACCTCCACCCTCCTCCATATAGCAGCATCATCATCATATCTGAGCTAAGTCTTGTATTTTCATTTACGGCAGAGTATATTAAGAAAAGCATGTCATATGTTTACCCTCACCTACCTTGCCATTTTGGAATTTAAAAGGCAAAACTCTCATGTTTTTGTTTAATTTACACTGTATGTATTTTATTTTCATGTTTGTTTCAATGTTACCATGCTTTACATTTTTTTACATGTTTATTTCAATTGTGATGTGGTTATTTTGGCTGCTGTCTAACTTCCTCTATGTTTTCTCGAAGCCCAGAACCAAACGCTCCTTTTCCAATTGGCCCTTGGTTTCTACAATTGCGGTTTTAACTATTGCGGAATTTTTCCCTAACCTACCCCCCCCCCCACCCCTGGTGATATTTGAGGTTTCAATGTTTCTAATATACAGTATAAGTTTCATTTTCAATATGACTATGCAAACCTTGACTGATATTAAAGATCTCTACCTGCCGGGTGACATATAAAGCAGAAATTTTGTGTGCCGATGGACATGTTAGCAGATACACCAGGAAAAATCACAAAAGTATTGGAAAATATCCGTAAACAAAAATATAAATCAATGAAAATAAATATATATTTTTTAAAAATTAAAAAAATGCACATGAGTGACCCGAGACAATGGGGAAGCACGGTAATTTTGTGCCGATGGACATCAAAGTCAATACGCCCAGAAAAAAATCACAGAACCATCGGAAAGCATCCGTAAATGAAAAATCAAATGCAGGTGTGTGACCCGAGACAATGGAGAAGCACGGTCCGTTATTGCTACAATGTGTAAGCATATCACGCTAGTATACATATTCATATATAAATGATGCAGTATATCCAGTATATACTGGCTGCAATCTCGGTTTTACCCAGAATACTTTGAGCAGTGTTCATATCACTTCTCTCACTTGCTGTGGATAGAAAATAACATTGGACAAAATGTTTGCATTGAACTATTATTTTTACTTGTTTTCAATAAAATTAAGCAAACCTTGCTTCTCATTGTCAAAATAATCCAACTTTTCCTGTTAGAAGTAAAAAGATAATAAATAAACACTGTGCACAACATTGATAATGAAGCAAAGGAAACAGAAAAGACAATTCAGGAACAAAAGAGCAAAGGAAAAAAAAATCATGTAAAAGAGAGAGCCATTAAAGAAAGGCAATTTTAGCTACAATGTAAATAAGGTTTTATGACTCTGGTATGTAAACAGCCTTATGTTGTTAGCTTTTGTATTTTGTTTGTTTATACAGGTGTCAGGACTCAAGAAAGAGCTTGGTAAACATATGGTGGACTTGTCACAAACCAACACGAAGGTGGAAAGAAACAAAGAGACAGACACAAGGGCCAGCAAACATGGATGTTGGCAGACATCTGTATCCATTTAAAGAAGCCACATTGCAGTTGAAAAATCTAAAGGCATCACTCATTTGTTTAAAGCTGGACAAGAGAAAACAGAATCTTTCAAAATACACTTCCCTTCAGTGATAGCAAAACGAATTAGTTTTACATTCTTTATTTTGCTGCGAGCAGCATACATGGCATTGCCTGGTGCTGTTTTAATCCTGTTGGCATTTTGAAGAAATCAAATTTTGTTTTTTTTTCTATTATTTTTGGGGGCCCTAAAACACTTTCCTCCACCAACTAAGGAAGGGGTCAGGGATCATTAATATTACCTTTCACATATAATCTATTTGGTTATGTCATTTCATGAAAATTTAATATACATTTTTTGTCATTTGATTTTTTTTAAGATAGCTTATGACCAAAAATATCTGAAAATCATGTTTGACATTTTTTTCATTGTTGTCTTCATAGTATGGTGGCCATCTTGTATTTCATTTGAAACTCGCCGCACATCAATTAGTTATTTCACATTTTATTTTATTATTCCTGTAATAATAAAGAGATGATGGTCCAGTTAGAAATAAGTATTTAAAAGGTCTTTCAATGTGAATTAAACATTTTTCTTGTAATTTTCAAGATTAATAATTTCAACATGGCCACCAGTTTGTGTTATTTCCAGTGTTTATTCGATTTATTTATGCAGGAACGACACAAATAATTTAGACGAGCCAAACCCACGCTCTGCGTGAAGTTTTTTAAGTGAGGGTTCGTTAGGATGTCAATATATCCAGTGTTCACAATGTGATTTATAGAATTTCATTATATACAATGTTTCTTATTACATTTTTTTGTGTTAAATGTACCTTCTGAGGTGTTCAGCATGTGCAGAAGAGGGTTTTACATTGCAGATGCTGTTTTCTAGGAGTGGATTTACGCCTCTCAGCTGTGACGGTCTGCCGACGACAGACAAAATGATGTCAGCAAATGATCGATGATGTCATAACGTCATTACCCCTATCAGCGGTGACGTCACAAGTCGCCATGCAAACAAATGCAAAAATTAGAAAATCGTCAAAAATTCCCAAACCTGTCCATCTGGGGTGATCTCACATAGCCTATGCTGTACATTAGACCACATAGCACCCGCATGCCAAAAGTAGTGACAATCCGTCTAGCAGTTTCGGAGAAGATAGGTCCATAAAATATGGCTTCGCGTATTAATATAATAATAATATTTATTGAGTTACTATTAATGTATTCCAGTTCAATATATTTAATTAATTTTCCAAAATCATTATCACACAACAAAACACTGGTTTGAACACAATTGTCCATCTATCTATAATTCTAGCAATGTGTGTGTGTGTGTGTGTGTGTGTGTGTGTGTGTGTGTGTGTGTGTGTGTGTGTGTGTGTGTGTGTGTGTGTGTGTGTGTGTGTGTGTGTGACCGCCGTTTCTCGATGACCGACGGTCTGATTTGATTTAAACTTGCCAGGAATATTGCCGGGGACCCGCGGATGTGCCTTTTCAAGGTTTGATATGAATCGGACGAGCGGTTCCCAAGTTACGGCCATTTTATTGCTTTTTTCAGTGTTGGAAAGGTGTATATATCGCAGCTGAAGTGTCGTTCCACCTTATCATGCCATTTTTCCCAAAGATATCTCAGAATAATGATAACAGCATCTATCTATAATTCCAGCAATGTGTGTGTGTGTGTGTGTGTGTGTGTGTGTGTGTGTGTGTGTGTGTGTGTGTGTGTGTGTGTGTGTGTGTGTGTGTGTGTGTGTGTGTGTGTGTGACCGCTGTTTCTCGACAACCGCTGGTCCGATCTAATTGAAACTTGCCAGGTATATTGCTGGGGACCTGAGGATGTGCCTTTTCAAGGTTTGATATCGTTCTTCATCCGTTTCAGCTGTTTCCCAAGTGTTTCCCAAGGTTTGAAAGCTGTTTTTCCCAAGGTTTGAATTAATTGTTGTGCTTGGTAAACATTTGTGAATACATTTACAGAGAGAGGGGCAAGAGAGGAGGGGGAAGAGAGGAGGAGAGAGAGGGGGCGAGAGAGGAGGGGAGAGGGGGTGAGAGTGGGGGCGAGAGAGGAGGGGCGAGAGAGGAGGGGCGAGAGAGGAGGGGCGAGAGAGGAGGGGTGAGAGAGGAGGGGCGAGAGAGGAGGGGCGAGAGAGGGGAGGGAGAGAGAGGAGTGATAGAGAGGGGCGTCACAATTCAAGAGAGGGGGAGAGAGGAGGTGGCGAGAGAGGGGGATGGGAGAGGGGGTGTGAGAGTGGGGGCGAGAGGGAGAGAGGAGGGGAGAGAGGAGGGGCGAGACGAGGGGGGGGAGAGGGGGGTAGAGAGAGGGGGCGTCACAATTCTTCTTCGTTTGATATGACGTCACAATTGACGCTGGGGACCTCAGTATGTTTCCCAAGTTATGGCCATTTATGATACGGTTGGTCCGATCTAATTGAAGCAATGCCCCAATCCAGTCGTCATTTACGAGATCGAAGGAACGAAGCTGCACATACTGGCACCACCTACGGGCACGCACCTATGAGCAAGCACCTACGGGCCCGGACTAGTATACAAATTACACTCATCCTTATCTGAACTGTCAGACTCGTTAGTAGCCACGTCAGGTTTGTTGCTACACTTGTTACCACCCCCCTCACACTAAATTCCTGGAAATGTTAACACCACCTCTTTTTGATTTATAATTGATCCCCCTCCGAATAAAACCTAAAACCCCATTTGCTCTACCTATAGCTGCCTGGCACTGTGCTGCCTGTTTACCTCCCATATCTATCGCCACCCCAGATCCTTCTCCTGTGTGACACACTCCAAAATTACCCGTTGCATCCTGTAATCTATTTTCATTGTTCTTTCCCATCCACAACACCTTACACTTACTCAGGTTAAATTCCATCTGCCAATCTTTTGCCCAATCCATACACGTATCAATACTGTCTTGTATCTGTTCACCACCCCCTCTGCTATCCACCTTACCTCCAAGCTTTGTGTCATCTGCAAATTTGGAAAGCCTACTCTTTACCCGGTTATCCAAATAATTGATGTAAATAATGAATAGTAATGGTCCGAGTACTGATCCCTGAGGTACCCCACTACTTAAACCCTCCCAGCAAGACATTCTCCCACTCACAGCCACTCTTTGCTTCCTTTCACAAAAACAGTTTACAATCCAATTAACTACCTGACCAGCCACTCCACAAGCCCTCACTTTGGCTCACAACCTCTGATGTGGTACTTTATCAAATGCCTCCTTAAAGTCTAGATATTCTCTGTCCACTGCCTTTCTCTCATCCACCCAATCAGACACTGCTTCACAGAACTCTAAAAGATTTGATACACAGCAGCTACCTTTGGTAAACCCATGCTGACTACCTTTAATTAGTTTGTATTTGTTTAAATGGTTCCTCATCTGCTCCTTAATTAATGTCCCCAACACCTTCCCCACAACTGAAGTCAAACTAACAGGTCTATAGTTTCCCAATTCTTCTCTGGATCCTTTATTCAATAATGCTGTTAAATTTGCAACTCCACAATCCTCCGGTACCTGTCCTGACTCCAGGGAACTATTGAAAATATCCGTTAACATCTCGCTTACCTGCCCAGCCACCTCCATCAATACTCTCAGGTGCATAATATCTGGACCCAGAGCATTATCTTCTCTTACATTACCAAGCTGTTCCTTTACTTCCTCCACTCCAACCGAGATCGACTGCAAAAGCCTTTCCTCACCACCCTGATAGACACTCTCAGCTATTGGCAATTTTCCTGACTGTTCTTGTGTAAAAGTTGAAGAAAATACCTGTTTAATAAGCCTGCCATCTCACTTTCATCACTAACCACTCTCCCGGTGCTATTCCTCAATGGGCCTACACTTATCCGAACCTGTTCTTTTCCCCTGATATACTTAAAGAAAGCCTTGCGATTATGTTTAATCAGGTCAGGGTCAGGTATGGGAGCATGTGCCAGAACAGCGCGTCGCTGCGTCCACTTTCCGCCGGTACTCCAGGGGCCTCCGTCTAGCCATCCCCCAGGCAGATGCCAGGCCCATCCCCATCTCCTTGAGATGATGGTCAACCTGCTGCAACCACGAGGCACGTGGTCGGCCCACTGGCCTCCTCCACTCATGAGACTCCCTCGCTGAGAGAATCTGGTGAGCAGGATCAGCATCAGGAAAACGAGCCACATGTCCATACAGCCGCAACTGACGCTCACGGACTATGCAGGTAACAAATCTCATCCGAGTCTCTCTCAGCAACCACGCGTTGGACACAAAATCCGACCAGCGATAGCTAAGGATTCTCCAAAGAGACCTGGTACCAAAGGAATTAAGTCTCCGTCTCAAATCCTTGGTCAGAGTCCAAGTCTCGCATCCATAGAGCAAGACTGGAAGTACCAAGGACCTGAAGACTCGAACTTTCGTCCTCCCGCACAGGTACCGGCAGCGCCACACCCCATGATCCAGTGAATCTATGACTCCCCAGGCCTGACCCAGACGTCTGTTGACCTCTGACTCACAGCCAGCAGAGACATGAATATCACTGCCAAGGTAAGTGAATCTCTCCACGACCTCAACATCCTCACCACAAACAGACAGACAGGACAGCAGTATCCAAGATGCCACCGAAAGCCTGGATCTTAGTTTTGAAGTTTAATAATATTATGTTTAATATTCTTAGCCATTTCCTTCTCCTACTCTCTTTTGGCTTGTCGAGTTATTTTCTTAACTTGCCTCTGTTTACTCCGATAGTGATATAAATCTAACTCCAGTCCTGTTATTTTAAACCTAATAAATACCTTCTGCTTCTCCTTAATAGCATTCCTGAACTCATTGCTCAACCACCCTGGCCTCTTTCTACTTCTAGTTTTACACCTCATTGGAATGTACTTACTCTGCACTCTACACATTTGCTCCTTGAAGGTTTCCCATTTCTCTGATGCTGATTGTCCTGTTGTTGGAGTCTCCCAATTGACATCACCCAACTCTCTCCTCATACCCTCAAAGTTTGCCTTCCTGAAATCTAATAGCCTTACCCTACTATCCTGAACTCGAAGCCTCAACAGAATCTTTGCACACACAATGTTATGGTCACTTGCTCCCAAATGCTCCCCAACCTCCACCTCCTCCACCATATTGGGATCGTTACTTAAAAGGAGGTCTAACACTGCACTCCCCCTCGTGGACTTATCTCCAAACTGGGTTAAAAAGCAATCCTGGACTAAAACTAGGAAATCCTCATCTGCTCTGCCCTTTCCCTGTTCCTGGACCTAATCTTTCCCTGGCAAGTTAAAATCCCCCAAAATCAATACTCTTCTCTTACCACATGCCCTTTTGAATGCTTCATGTACTCCTCCCTCCTCTTCCTCACACCCGGAGCCCTATAAAAGCATCTTACCACTATCTTACTGTTTTTACAATCTCTAATCTCTACCCATACAGAATCCTCAACATTTATTCCTTCCTTAATGTCACCCCTTTCTCTTGATGCAATGCTGTCCTTTAACCAGATTGCTACTCATCCTCCTATTCTCTCCTTCCTATCACACCAATACACCTTGTAGTCTTCGAATCCTGTCCTCCAGTTACTCTCCTAAAACCACGTTTTACTTACTGTAACTCTATCGTACTCCTCGCTATCTACTTTGGCTTCAAGTTCTTCCATCTTATTATTTAAACTTCTGGCATTGGTATAGAATATATTTAAGTTTTCCTTTCCTGAAATTCTGTTTTCCTGCCTGGCCTTGGTCATCCCAATAACATCATCCGTTCCTTCCTTAATGGCTTCCCCCATCCTCCGCTGACCGAAAATTCCCACTGCAAACCTTGCTGCACCTTTCCATTTAACATACTCTATCATTCTGGAAACCGTCCCTTTGTCCCCTAAATGATTCCCACTGCTTCTTAAATGTAAAACCTTCCACCCTACATCATTCTTCCAGCCATTGGTTGATGTCTATTGCTCTGTTCATAATTTCTATATTGTTTCCTAATCTTTGGAGAATCCCAAAAAACAGGATCTCACAACCCTTTGCTTTCATCCGCTTTCCCAATATCCTGTATCTATTTTTCAAAACCTCTGAGTAAACGTTCCCTTCATCATTTACATCTGTGTGTACCACAACCAACTTCTTCCTGCCGTGACCCGATATAATATCGTTTACTCTTCCTTCAAAGTCCCAAACTCCTGTTCCTTCAAAGCTACACAGAATTCTTTGTTTGCAATCCTTCCTGCAGAATGAAGAATTGACATATTTAATTGTTGCAACACCCATAAAAACTGTCTCGTATACCTCATGTCTACCAATTTCTATTTTGGCACCTACACCACTGCCTACACATGCTGCACATACACCACTGCCTGCACACACTGCACCTCCCTCACTGCCTGCACACACTGCACATCCCTCACTGCCTGCACCCGTTGCACCTCCGCCACTGCCTGCACATCTGCCACTACCTGCACCCACTGCACCTCCACCACTGCCTGCACCCAACACACCTCCACCACTGCCTGCCCCCACTGCACATCTACCACTGCCTGCCCTGCTGCACATCTACCACTGCCTGCACTCACTGCACCTCTATCACTACCTGCACCCACTGCACCTCCACAACTGCCTGCACCCACTGCACCTCCACCACTACCTGCACACACTGCACCTCCACCACTGCCTGCACCTGCTGCACATCTGCCACTGCCCGCCCCCATTGCACCGTCACCACTGCCCGCCCCCATTGTACCATTGGCACTGCCCGCCCCCGTGGCACCATCGCCACTGCCCGCCTCCGTTGCACCCTCGCCACTGCCCACCCCCGTCGCACCGTCACCACTGCCCGCCCCCGTTGCACCGTCACCACTGTCTGCACCCACTGCACCTATGCCACTGCCTGCCCCTGTTGCACCATGGCCACTGCCCGCCCCCGTTGCACCGTCGCCATTGCCTGCCCCCGTTGCACCGTCACCACTGCCTGCCTACTTTGCACCGTCGCCACTGCCCGCCCCCGTTGCACCGTCGCCACTGCCCGTCCCGGTTGCACCTTCACCACTGCCCGCCCCGGTTGCACCTTCACCACTGCCCGCCCCTGTCGCACCGTCCCACTGCACGCCCCCGTTGCACCATCACTACTGCCCATCCCCGTTGCACCGTCGCCACTGCCCGCCCCGGTTGCACCGTCGCCACTGCACGCCCCCGTTGCACCGTCACCACTGCCTGCCCACGTCGCACCGTCACCACTGCCCGCCCCCGTTGCACCGTCACCACTGCCCGCCCCCGTTGCACCGTCACCACTGCCCACCCCGTTGCACCGTCACCACTGCCCACCCCCGTTGCACCGTCACCACTGCCCACCCCCGTTGCACCGTCGCCACTGCGCGTCCCCTTTGCACCATCGCCACTACTCGCCCCGTTGCACCATCGCCACTGCCCGCCCCCGTTGCACCGTCAGCACTGCCCGCCCCCGTTGCACCGTCGCCACTGCCCGCCCCCTTTGCACCATCGCCACTACTCGCCCCCGTTGCACCATCGCCACTGCCCGCCCCCGTCGCACCGTCACCACTGCACGCCCCCGTTGCACTGTCACTACTGCCCATCCCCATTGCACCGTCATGTTGATGGATCTATCCATACCTGGTTTGATGTCAATGACTGACTCCACCTGTGGCACTGCAGATAAGCTCATTTAATGTGCTCTGTTTCTGCACCCAAAGTTGATGGTAACTTTTCAACTTCTTGCTTTGACTTCAGACTATGAAAACAATTCCAGCGAAGATGCTTCATCTCTGTGATTTGTTCAGTCTTCGAGCTGAATAGTGAACAGATTATCTTTTCACAGCCTGTTATCACCTGTTTTGTTGGTTGTTCTTCAATGCTGAGACTTGTGAGAGCTGTCAGCATTTCATCAGATGCCTTTGTGAAAACTTTCCACCGTGCTGATTTGCTCTTGCTATGCATCCTTCCAGTGGTGTCACAGCCGCTAATAGTGTGGAAACCCCTCAGAGCTGCTATTTGTCTGGCACCAAGAGCATGATATATAGGTTGAAGGGCTACATAATTTCGTTCCCCAACAATATTTATGATGAGTTTTGTAGCATAGCCGAGATTTGGTAGCATTGATAATGCCAAGATCAAGACATAAGTATCTGGGGAGCATGCATGAACCTTCATCCCAACTCTGCAGTGCAGCAGCAGCAAATATCATGAGTGTGTCTGCCTTTTCGTGTGAGTGTTCCATGATGTCGAAATCATCTGTACCTTTGCTGTCTTGACTCTTGGCACCCTAACGTGTGACAGTGTTCACATTGGTGGATTCAGACATGGTGATGACTGTGTTTTCCAGGTATATTCTCAATTGATCTTTGGTTGCAGTACTGTTAAGGAATGCCTGCACATCTCTGATGGCTGTGCAATCATCAACTTTGTAGTCCATGATGCGAGACGATTTGCCACCTGTCCTACGACTTCGTGTTGTTGCTTTGAGTGAATTTTTGACAGAGTAATTGTCAAAAACCACACACACGGATTGAAGCATCAATCCTTTGCATTCAATGGCTTGGACAAAGTAAGAAGCCAAGTCATTACAGTTCTTGATGGCAGCTTTGAATACTGTCTGCTCATTGCAGGCAGCCATACCATCAATAACTAGAGCAGCTTGATCTGGCACATTTGAAGGCAATGACAGACCATCCATTTCTGAGTCACTATCTCTATCCATCTGATGAATGAGCTCATGAGCCAGTTGTGACTTGTCTGTGCATGATTGCAGTGGACCTCCAGCTTGCATGAGTATATTGTTCGTTGTAGAAAGTTCATACATCCCAACTACCTCTTTCAGGTCAACAGCATGGGAAGATCATGATATAACGAGAAGGCGAGCCAACATCAATGCAGATTGCTTCATCACAATTTCTTGTTTTTTCATGTTTTGATCTTATCTCCTTTCCAGCTGATGTCCACGTTTGCACTTTGACCTTCTTCATTTTGTCCCATAGATTTCTGTGTCCTTTTATTCTGTCATTAACAAACTTGTCATATGCTTCCTTCACTCGAGCTTCTGCATTCAGGATATTCTCAGCGATGTCCTGAGGAATTACCATGTTATTTGTAATGTTGATCAGTTTATCTCTCATTTTATTCTCCAACACATCCACATCAAAGGGATTATTTCGGATGATAACATCTTTGAGGCGCTGAATATTCCCTTCTTGTCGATCCAATTTCGACTGGCTGAAATCAGAATTATGGGATCTTTCTGCCACCCTGACAGAGCATCTGAAGGAGCTATCAGTTCAGCATAGTTGACACGCCACTGTTCATTTCCAGAGGTCTCCAATTCTTTTGCCATCAGGATGACTTCAGCAGATATGAAGTTGATCCTTGACAAATCTCGATCCTTGGGGGAAAAAAAAAAAACAGTCAGTTCTCTTAAATGGTGATTTCCGAGATCTGGTGAATGTCTCCTCTGCAGAAATTGTTTGAGCAGGCAGCCCATACTGTGACTTTGCTGGCCGTCCTTTACTTTTCCGAAGCAGACCAGTGTCTTCATTGGTGAAAGCCTTTATATGATGCTCTTCTGATTGTTTGATGTGTAATGCACTTGTACAGTTAGCCTAACATGCTTTGTGCCACAAGGTTATTATACTTCAGGTCTGTTGGAGAGGTGCCCTGAAGCCGATGCTTGATAACCACGAACTCATTCTCACAATATCCTGCTCTTTGGTTTACAACATTTAGTAGTTTATTTATGCTATCATCCTTTGGCTTGGTAATCACATTCTCAAGGCTCAAACCCTGGCAGATGATACAGTGTGAATAGTCCGTTTCCAGTCCAGCTCGTTCGGTGTGTGTATCTGCTTAAGATCATCCATGATCTTAAAAAAAACGACATCCTTTTTTATTTTTTATATTTTTTATTTTGTATCAATGTATCACAAACACTGATACAAATACGAAATTAAATAAACTGTTCAACATGGAATCAAGGATATATAATAAAATACCAGTCGGTTTGTCGGTTTTTGTGCACATTTTATCATAAAAAGATCATAAAAAGGCTGGTCTAGATTCATAAAATCAATCCTTCCTTTGTATTTATCAGATAAACATACGAAGTTATACTTTATCCAATCTGAAATGCCATCTGAAAAAAATTCAATCCAGTTCTAAATTGATAAATTTATTATGTCGGAAAAATTCACACTAATTTTAGTCCAATTTTAAGATGGCTGCCATACCATGAAGATGGCCTCTGAAAAAATGTCAAACAATTTTATTTTCATATTGTAGGTCCAGAACAATAAAATAAACCACATTTGCAAAAATCTACATGAAATTTTCATGCCAGTCAGATTTTTGACATCCAAACGCAGTAATAGCGACAAAGGCTAAGGCATGATAGAGCAAAAATTATTTGTTTATTTATTCTTTATTATATTGTTACGGTTGTGGAAATTCGCATTACACCATAAAGAGTGTTCAGGTGAGATATCTCAATAAGTCCATGTGTAGTTAGCCCACACCCATTGTATAGAGGGAATTTATGTGATCCATTCAGGCTGCGATCCTTCAGTTATCCATTTTTTCTTTCTCTATTGTTATTTTCAACCATTAAGCCGCCAACAACGCAAACAGCCACTACCTTTACCTTCACAACTCCATCCCGCAAACATCGCTTCACCGCCCTTCCCAAACGACACCATAACCATCAAACCACCACAGAAAACCCTCCACACCTTCACCTTTCTCCTTCACAACCAACAACCACACCACCTGTGAACACTGAACGTCGAGCTGTCTCGGGCCCGTTCGGCGATTGGTGCCAAACGCACCGAGCCGTGAGCGCGAATGGCGGCCTTTCCGAGGGAAAAATTTGGATCCAAAATGCTCCACACCCACTTCCCCTCCGTCCAATGGGCGAGCGTGAGGCGGCTTGGCCCCGCCTCCAAGCGCGTGTATGTCAAGTCCGTTTATGCAAATATGCGGATCAAGGGAGGTTCACGCCCCTTTTTGCCTGACCAATGGCTGAACAGAGGGTGGCGTGGCCCCGCGTCCAATCGATTTTGATCCGCATATTTGCATATCGGATCCTCCTGAGTCCTATAAAGATGTGAGCGCAAGGCGACTCGGGAGAGGGTGAGTTGAGCTGGGAGGAGTTTGGGAAGAGTTGGAGAGAAGTTGCGGAGGAGTTGCAGGAAAGATGGCGAACGGCGACGAGGTTGTGGTGTGGGGGTCGCTCGACTCATCGTGGGATCTAGGCCAGCCAGCCATACCCCTCTCGCTGAGCATCAGCGATTTCCCCCCCCCCCATTCGCGCTGAGATAGTGCCTAGGGGGCCCCCGTTCCTCCCCCAACCTAAACGTGGTGCCAACAAGACCGCTCGCGCGGAGCACGCCGGAGAGGACTCGCCGACCACGCCAGGGCACGGAGTCGGGGCGCAGCGGCGCGAACATTGCGGCTTGCCCGCCATCGCGTCACGAAGCCGTGGGTAAGACCTCCCCGGTCTCGTGGACCTGGCCGATCCTCCAGGATCCACGTACATTTGGTCTACGGACATGTCTGCCTCCTTGCCTATGAGGGTGGCTTTCTTTTTCCTTTGCTTTTTGTGTAAATGCTTGTGGTGGCGCCGTCTGTTAAGTAAAACTGCGTAAGTGTTGCCATGTGTCAGTCTTAGTCGGTAGTATCTCTCTTTTACTGTTTCTTTCTGTGCTTGAATACGTGCCTTTTATTATTATTATTATTATTATTATTATTATTATTATTATTATTATTATTATTACTGTGACTGAATGCATGCCTTCTGTGCTGTCTGTGTGTGTGAAATAAATGTGCTTGTTCAATTGTTCCCGCTTTGCTTCGTCTCCTTCCTTTTGTTGACTCTCCATCCTGCATCGCGTAAGAGATTGGTAGTGGGTGTAAGTTCCCGGTAACTAATCTGAACCGTCGAGGTCGACGATAACTCCACTCGGTTATCTCTGCAGTACAGAACGAACCGCTTAAGCGGTTCGTGTCCGAAGTCGACCTGCGGCGAGGTACAATCGCCCGATTAACCATCCGCGTAGGTACTGAGGTAGGTCGAGTTTGGCGAACAACCCTATCCTACGCGGGTGGCCGATTGGCACGATTGTGGTGAGGTCGAAAGACCCACCAGTGACTCGCTCCCGGCGTTATTCCGAGAGGGTCACGACTGAATTGTCCATCCGGTGGGCGACGTACCGCGATTCGAGTTACGTGGCCGATCGCACGCTGGCGGGCGCGAATTCGCAACAGTATTATATTTTTGTAGACACTGTCGAGGCTCGTAGGAGAGCTAACACACATATCGTACAACAAGGGAAGAAGGAATCAAGTGGGGTATGGAGAGTGGGGGTGGGGGGGGGAGGAAAAAAAACAGTGTGGAACAGAGACACAAGGAGATCTGTGGAAGGGAGAGGGATGGGGTGGGGTACACAAGGTAAACAAGATGGACACGACAGGTACTTTCAGGAAGGAAAACAGGGAATTTGAAGGAGGTGGGTTTTGAAGAAGAAAATATTGAGGAAGGTGGTCGAAAAGATTGTGGTTTTGGATGGATGAAGATAAGAGATGGTGGTGAACAGCTGTTTTGAAGACCTGGAGGGAAGAGTGGGATTGAACAGAGTGTGGGAGCTTCTTCCAAAGGTGGGAAAATAGAGGAAAGAAAGAGTGAAGGTGAGCAGTGATGCTTGATTTTGGTAGTTTTACCAGAAGAGAGTCGCTGGCGGACCTTGAGCGCCCTGCGGAAATATGTGGGGGGGGGGTGAGACATATTTGAGACAGATCAGGGGGGCAAGGCCAGAGAGGAGATGGTGGAAGACAGACAGACCACCAACCTGCCTGATGTGAGAGAGTAAGAGACCCAAAGACTCAGCCACATCTCTGGAGATACTAATGATCCGAAACGCCTTGGTTTCAACAGTGTGAAGCCAAGAAAGGTGAGAGGCGGAATAACCAGACCAAAGGAGAGAACAGTACTCCATCAGGCTGTGGACTAAAGCTTTGCATGTGATTAGGAGCTCAGGTGGGCCGAGGAAGGACTTTGCACGATGGAGGATGCCTTGTCGACGACTGGCTTTGGAGGTCAACATAGAGCTATGGTTTGCCCAAGAAGGATCATGGCTGATAGTGAGACCCAGAAGCTTGGATGAAAGGTCTTCTTCAACAGGATTGTTGAGAAAGTAGATTGGGGGAGGGGGAGGGGGTGGTTCCAGCCAGTCCTTTCGGAAAGCCATCGTGAGAGTGTGAGATTTGTCAGCGTTTAAATCATGTTCCACGTGTTAGACCAGCTTGTGATTTTATCCAGATCTGCAGAGAGGAAAGAAGCTGCTGCTTGCTGATCTGAGGGATGACAGATGGTATGGCAGAGTGTGGAGTCATCAGCAAAGAGACAAAGAGGATTTTCCAGAGTTAGAGAGATCATTGATGATAACCAGTAAAAGAACACAGCCCAAAACACTGCCTTGAGGATCTCCAGCCTGGGCAAGAAGAGGGAATGAAAGAACTCCATTAAGGGCCACACGTTGACTGTGACAGCAGAGGAAGTCTGCAAGCCATGAATGGAGATGGCCTTGGATACCATTGGAGGAGAGTTTGGTGAGCAGGGCAGGGTGCCAGACTATATCGAAAGCACGTGAGATGTCTTGGGAGATGGCTCTGATTTAATGTCTGACATTGAGGACCTCCATCCATTATTGGGAGAGCAGAAGCAGCATATCCAGGGTAGAGTGACCTGGTCTGAATCCAAATTGATGATCGGAAATCAAGCCATTGGAGAATAGGAAGGATTTAATGTCTGAAGCGATGATGGATTCCATAACCTTGCTGATGATTGGGAGAAGGCTGATTGGTCTGTAGTTGCAGGGATCTGTTTTTGCACTTTTTTATTTTTGTATACCTTGTCGAGGCTCATATGAGAGCAAACACACAACTCACAACAAGGGGGCATGAGACAAGAGGGGCGGGAGTGGAAGGGACAAAACAGTGGGGAACAGACATTAGGTGAACTGTGGAAGGGAGAGGGATGGGGATGGGACGGGGAACATGGCGAAGAGAAGATGGACATTACAGGGACTTTCAGGAAGGAAAGCAGGGGAATTGAAGGAAGTGGGCTTGGTTGGATTATCGGGGGTAGATAAGATCGAGGATTTGGATGGGGGATGATAAAAGGTGGTGGTGAACAGCTGTTTTGAAAGCCTGGAGGGAAGAATGGGAAAGAATAGAGTGAAGAAGTTTATTCCAAAGGCGGGAAAAAAGAGGAATGAAAGAGTGAAGATGAGCAGTGATTCGTGACTTTGGTAGTTTTACCAGAAGGGGGTTTGGAGGCAGCTTGGTGGATGAGAGGGAGGGCAACTTTGAGAAGGATGAGTGAGGGGATGAAAGGTGGGAGAAAGGTGAGCGGGGAATTTTTGAGAGAGGTGAGAGGGAGGCTTGGAGGGAGAAGAGTGGGATGGTTGCTTTGAGAGTGAGAGTGAGGGGTGAGGGGGGTGAATTGGCACTGAAGTTGGAAAAAAAGAATGGTTGATGGAAAGCGAACATTCATAGCAAACTGGGGTTTTTTAAGTTTTAGGTCATTGATGCGATTTAACACAATTCTTGATGGATGCAATGAAGGCGAATTCAGAGAATGGAGAGAAGAAGCGCTGTAATAGTTGGATTTTTTAGGCAAGGAATGAAGGAGAGCTCGAAATGAGAGCAGTCTGTTTAAATAGCAGAAGAGTAGTGCATTATGAAACAGTAAAGAGTACCACATGTGTGAGAGAGGAAGATGAAGCATTATAAGATCGTTTTTGTTGTTAATATTAATGTTTGAGAGAGTTCAACAGATTAGGTCATGGAAGTGTAGAAAAAAAATCGAGGAAGAAGACGAGGAGGAAGATAAGAGGAAGAAGAAGAAGCAGAATCAGGAGAAGGTTAGCATGTTGTTGTTGTTGTTGTTGTTGGGTATTATTATTATTTTTTTTTGAGATAAGAAAGAGATTAGTTGGGAGAATGGGGGATGTTAGGAAAGTGGGGAGGATGAAAATTGAAGGTAATGGGGAGGATAGAAATTGAAGGTAATGGGGAGAAAAAACAAAAAAAACAAACAAAAAAAAACACTATCGAACACCGAGTGGAACCGGTAGGCCTCAAGCCTAGGCCAAGGCCTCAAACACCCGGTAAGAACGTCGACAAAAATACTGACAAAATAGCACGATTTTTGAAACAAAACCGAACTAGGAACACACAGTTACATGTAGGTGAGAAAATTAAACAGTTAAAACGGGACAGATAACGACCGGAAACTTAACTGAGAATGTCAGCAGGGAGCCCCGAAGGAGACCTCTCGTTGCTCCAAACCCGGAACCGGGCTTCAAAGCATTAATTTTTATGCAGAGCATTAATGTTTTGTGATTTACAAGCAGATGGCAGATGACCTGGAGCAAATGAGAGGGTGAATATGACAGAGGGTGAGCAAGAGTAGCAGAGCAGGTTTTAGGACACATGGGCTGATGCCGTCTGGGCCATTGGCAGAATCTGAGTCGAGTTTTGACAGCAAGCTCTCCACCTTGTCAGAAGAAACCAAGCTGAAGAAACCCAGGAACAACTGGGTGCGACTGGGTAAGGTGGATACATAAAGTGATGGGTTTGGGACACAAGATTTAGAAGCAAACACAGAGTTTAGGCATTCAGCCTTTTCACATGCAGTGTCAGCTGTACAGCCATTTGAGGTAAGGGAGTGAAGACCTGCACCTCCAGGGGATAGAGGGGGAACATACACCAGAAGCAGACTTAACTGGATGCCACCAGGATTTGGAGGAGAGAGACAGGTTTGAGAGTTCAGACTTGAATTTTGAAAGATGTTGTTTTCTGGCTCTCTTGATGGTAGACACATACTTGTTCCGAGCTTTGTGGAAGGAACTGAGAATGCCTTCAGTTTGATTCAAATGTCAAACTTTTTGTTCTGAATGTTATTATCGTGTGTGTGTGTGTGTGTGTGTGTGTGTGTGTGTGTGTGTGTGTGTGTGTGTGTGTGTGTGTGTGTGTGTGTGTGTGTAAAACTCACCTTCACTCACTGATGAGCCTCTGAAACTTTGACGAAGATCCATTTGTCCATTTCTGAGAAAAATGGCGACACACAGACAGGCAGACAAATATCTCTTATAGTATAGATTATTGTCAAGACAATTGTGTCAGATAATCTTCTGAATCAGATTCGGAAGTGAAGTCACACTGAAAGTTTAAGGGTGAATATAGTTGCATTTCACTTTAAACAAGTGAAATCCTTCAATACAGCGTGTGTGGTGAATCAAATGAGTACACTAATGTTAAAATATGCAATTTATGCTTTTTCAGGTGAAAAACAATTAAAAAGCGTACTTAATATTTGAAATGTAAAAATCTTGTTATTATTGTGATAAGCACCTTTATATATAACAGAAGGAATGAAATCGTTCGATACAGCATGGCAGGAGGCCGCAAAAGAATGATTGTAAGTAAATTTCAACTACTAATGCATGACGAAATACTTGCTTATGGCTAATATTAAAGAGAATGATGGCATAAGAAGAACTTAGCCTGGAATCCTCGTGCATAACACCGCCCACACAACACATGTGGTGTCCTTTGACCAATCAGGTGCAGTGCAGTTACAGTATCGTTTCCTTCAGCTCGATTGGTCTTGTCCTGCATGTGATGTTTTCAGGTTTTTTTTCGTTCTTGTTGAATCTGAGGAGATTATTTTTTCGTTCTTGTTGTAAGTAAATTTCAACTACTAATGCATGACGAAACACTTGTTTATGGCTAATATTAAAGAGAATGATGGCATAAGAAGAACTTAGCTTTCTGCGGTCGGCACGAAATGCCATGGTGGACAGAAATGTCTTTCGTTCGTTCGTTCTTACATGAGGGGAGCGTTTCTTCGTTTTTTTCCATCAAGCAATAAATGAAATGGTTTTCACATATATAACACATTAGTTTCACAAATTTCCATTGAAATACTCGGGTATTTCCGTCAATTGTTGCCATTTCCGTCGAGGTTACACACCGCATCTACCGGATGGCCGCCATTGGCTGTCTTGAGGCACGTGGGAGGAAGGGGGACACCGGACCCACTGGAGACGTGGTAGAAGACGCCGGGGACATTTCAAACTCGGTGCAATTGTATACAGCGCACGTGCTGTAAAAAGCATTTCCTCGTTCAGAGAATTGACTCAACAGAGAGAGATGGGATTTTATTTGACGTTTAAATGCAAAGTAATGAAAAAATAAATTCCAAATTTCTGCTGGACTCTCACTGATACTTCTCTGATTTTACCCCACAAATGCGAAGTGAAAAGTGGTGTTAAGCAACTGGTTAAAGTCCGTCTGTCCATCTCTCTGTCTACAAATGTCAGTTTATGATTGAAGAAAAACTTAAATAAAGAATTCTTGCTTTTTCTTCTCTTACATCTCTTTTACTCTTTATTTCTCTCTTTCGTTATCAATCTCTCTCGGGAGAAGGGAATTTTTGCAGAAATTCTTCTGTAAAGCTCACTTGGCTGCACCTGGATGGGGTTGAGGGTCATGGAGTAGCGGCTGAAACCCGAATCCTGTCCAGGTTCCTCCTGATGACTCCATCTTTGCT
This sequence comes from Eptatretus burgeri, assembly GCF_056783735.1. Taxonomy (NCBI): domain Eukaryota; kingdom Metazoa; phylum Chordata; class Myxini; order Myxiniformes; family Myxinidae; genus Eptatretus; species Eptatretus burgeri. The sequence goes on from NC_140971.1 coordinate 83,624,095, forward strand.
CTTCACTTCGGGTTCTTTCTTGGTCTTCCGTTTCATAGGATGTTATATTTTGAACACGAATTGGAAAATATTCCTGCCATTTAACAGAACTTTGTCTGAATTTGTCCTTACCATACATGTGCAGAGAGCAAGCAGTGAGATAATATTTTTTATTGTGTCTGCCTGCTGGTAGTCAAACAAAATTGAAAATCATTCCAAACAGGAATTTGCTGTTATTAAGGACATTATAAAGGACACAAACAACAGACACAAATAACTAATGTAACGTGTTAGATAGGGTGGTGTAATTGACACTATGTCAACAATGGGAAATTGAGGAATAAATTAATTTATACATCTTTTGCAATATTTATTTTATTTAAATTGAATTATACAGTTGAACACGAGAACACAAATGTCCTTGGCACTTTTTCAAAACCCTTCCGTTTCGCAGTTCTTTCACATGTTAATTAAAGTGATGTATAAGGGTGATGTATGTAAGACTGCCTCAATAGCACTAAACTTCCTTCCTCTCCCTTCTAAGAAATCGTTTTAAAATAATTTATGTTTATTTTTATACCAAAAGAAAATTTACAAAATGGACATAAATTTGATTTATTTATGAAAAATCATGCAGCTTCGATGTCCTCCATTTTTGGCTTCGCAGAGTCTGGCTCTTTCGACAGAATTTTCCATAACAGCAGACAATAACTCTGGCTGCAGTCCTCGAATTTCTGCACAGATGTTGCCCTTGAGCTGCTGAATTGTTTGGGGCTTATTGATGTATACATGCTCCTTTAGGTAACCCCAAATAAAGTAATCGGGAGGCATCAAATCAGGAGAACGTGATGGCCAAGAAATTTCTGAATTTCGCGAAATTATTCGGTGTCCAAAAATTTTCCTTTGAAGCTCCACCGTGGCTCGTGCCGTGTGGGCCAGTGGCTTCATCTTGTTGAAACCGCATCTCAGGTTTATCCTTCACTGCAGAACGCACAAAATTCTCGAGAATGGCTTGATACGGCTCACGAGTGACCGTCGTTGCACTGCCATCCTCATTGTCAAAAAAATAAGGGCCGATAATCCTTTCTGACGTTACACCACACCAGACAGTGCATTTGAGAGGATACAACTCATGTTGATGAATAGCCCTAGGATTCTCTAATCCCCAGAACCTACAGTACTGCTTATTCACAAAACCGTTCAAATGGAAATGAGCTTTATCGCTCATAATCAGTTAATGAACAAATTCGTTTTCTTCATTAACCAACCTCTGAATTTGGACTGAGTAATTTAAGCATTGTCGATGATCATTCGGTTTCAACTTTTGCACCAATTGCACTTTATATGGGCACAGGTGCAAATCGTTTCTTAGTATTCGATACAGTGACATCCGAGACATCCCCAACTGGTCAGAACGTCTGCGCATCAATGTTCCTGGTTCTTCTTGAACACTGTCCAGTACACGTTCACGATTAATCTGCGAACAGACTGAACGTGGTCTTCCAGATCGTGGCAAGTCACTTACTGACCCATATTGCTGAAAACATTGAATCAACCGACGAATCATGAAATCTGAAGGTGGTTTTCTGGCATTGAAGTGTCGGCAGTATGATCTTTGGGTGAGAATAATAATTGATCAATGAAATTTAAAATAAAAATCCACGATTTTGGTTTTTTTGTTCAGTTGTGAATTTCTCCATGGGTAATTTCCAAATTTTAATCTAAATTGTGAAAAGAAAAGAAAGACAAATTATTAAAAAACAGAAATGTTATTTAATTTCTGAATCCCAAGGTGACCTTTGAGACATCCGATTTATGGCTCATTTCCGGCCATGTATGAAAGCACTTTTTTTTAGCGATTTTGAATCGCACCACTAAAAAATAATCATAAAACCAAGCCCACGTAGTTTTATGATTCTGTAAAAAAAAAAAAGAATCATGCCCATAATCATTGGGGGTTCTGCTATTTCGAAAAGAAGCAGTTCACTAATCTGTGAAATAAATGATATCCCTAGTTATCGACTTCGCCAACGCTATGACCAATTGAGAGCAGGGGAACAATCTCATCATGTTACCATGTTAAGTGGATGTCATAAGAAGAAAAAGAGGAGGAAGAGCAAGAAGTGGAGGGGTGGTAGATGCGAATTGTTTGTTGGTTGTGCTTTCTTTTGAACGATGAGTCATCCCAAATGCTTTAACTTAATGTCACACACACACACATACACACACACACACACACACACACACACACACACACACACACACACACACACACACACACACACCAACAATACATTCAAATTTGTTCATGTTCTTTTTGAAGAATGCCAGCACATTAAAATGTACATTCAATAAAGAAACATTATTTTCGTGGTAGCGTGGAAGCCAATTTTGTTTTGTATACACAAAGGCAGGATAGAACATAACAGATGGAACACACTGCAATGTTAGGAAACACACTAACAACAGAGGGACACTTGGAGGAAGAATGAGCAAGGGTAAGAATGTATACGTAAGTTGTTGTGCAAAAAAAACATTGGTGGCTGAAATGACCATGCAACTAGCTGATGATGCTAGGTTTTTTTCCAAGTGATAACAGACATGTTTATATTGACAAAAATTGCTTTAGTAATATGTGTGATGTCCAAAACAAACTTGCACTCGTCTTGACATTGACCAAATCAGCTGATTCAGCTCTCTTGAGATATTGGGTCATTCTTCAACCCAGGCCACTTCCAGTTGATGAAGAGACTGGGAGAATTTGGGATGACAGGCAGACCTCCCTCGGATGGCCCAAGCATGTTCAATCAGATCCAAGTCTGTAGGTCTTGTAAGCCAGTCCACGTGAGTGATGTGGTCCTGAAGTACAGCTTTGGCAATATAAGCATGGGGCTGACAGGCATTCCCATCCATAAAGATGAAGTTTAGACCTTGAATTTCGGTTTGAGGTTCAACTATGAGAATAATTATTTCATCCTGTATCTGGTCCCAGTAAAAGTAATAGAAGAATAAGACCAGTGCTTCAGCCAACTTAAATGCAAGCCCATACCATATATCAGGCTGCTGACACCAAAATGATCATCCTTCCAAAGGGAACAAAAAGCAAATTGCTTCCTCACCTCTTTTCCACACTCTGGAACAGTGATGGCCAATTTGTGACCAACAACAATACCTGCAGCCACATGGTTTTGCACGTTACACTATGTATGGGGACTTTAAATGGTTTACACAAAACATGGTCACCATGAAATAGCTTTAATGAAGTGGTAGATTTATGACTTTAAATGCAATTTATTTTGCGTTTATATGTTCAAAAGTTTATTACCTTCTTTGTATTTATTCTGGATGTTGAAGATCTGAAGAATAAAATCTGAAACGAATGTGCTAAAATCTTTGTGTCAGTGTTGAGATATGTTCAACGCTCGCTGACGTACATCCATGTATGCAAGTCAGTGGTTCACAATTTGAGCAATTATTATAAATAAAAAAATTGTAAAATAAATATCTCTGATTCTAGACTTTTGAAACACCCTGTATAGGTGAATATGAAACTCTTTATAAATTATAATGTATCATTTTGGCTTGTATGTGTGGTAAAGGGGATTTCGCAGCCCTTGAAGTTTTTTGAGGGCCGGACCTGTGGCCCTCTGAGATAAGGTTGCCCAACAAGGCTAGTCGAGTACATCCAATGTTGAAGTCTTGGCAGAGTCTAGAAAGGTTGGTGAAAATAACACGGCGTCAAGTGTTCACCCTCCCGTTGTGTGGTGTCTCCTATTGCATGCACTGCTGTCGATGGTACTGTGTTCAGGGGTTTTGGAGCGATGGTCTTCTTGACCAGCTCATCGCACAAACATGTGGCTTGTTGTCAAACTTCATCGAAATTTGTAGGTTGCTCTTTGCATGTCATTCTGGAGAGATTGTCATGTGCAGACATGCATGTACATTCTGTGGGAGACGTTAGTTGCGCATGAACCCAGGATCACTCATTTTGTAGGAGGATAATTGTAATGTCACTTCTTTCACATCCAATCTCCTGATCGGGTTTCTTTTCTCAACAAGCATGAATTGCATCACATGACGAACAGATTACTGAACTGTGAAAACCGTCGTTCGTTTCACAATTTAAAAATTATTGCTTCATTTTTTCTTGTTAAGCGTATACATTAATAGGAAGAAAATAAAAATGGAATTTTTTATTTATTTCAAACCTCTGTATACATTTTTGGTGTCTTGGACTATAGTGAGTAACTTGTTGAGAGAATTTTTAACACAAAAATATAGAACCGATTGAGGAAAATGTGTTTTTAGCTTCTAAAGTAAATTATTATTATTTTGTATGAATCCTGTGGAGACTGATTGCATTATTGCTGGGAGTGCAGCTGTGCCACTGATGCAGTGCCCCCTGTTTCCAGGAAGCTAGTACTCATTTTGCCGACCTCGGAAGGATGACAGGCTAAGTTAACCCCGCGTGGTTTTATTTAACGTTTGCCAGTGGCTCAAACTGAAGAACCGTAAGATCTTCAGCCAGCTACCTTAACCGCTAAGCCAACACAAGGCTTTCTAAAGTGAATGAAAATGAAGGTTTAAAAACATATATTGGGCAGATAATAATGAGCAAGTTTTTATTTCCCTTAAAATAAAATAATCTTTCCCATTCCATCTTCTAACAGCACGGCATTTGTCTTTATCACTTTGCCTTGTGCAATAGCTTTCCGGACAAATCCCATATTGTATTTTGCATTCACCAACGACGATAAAATTAATAATATTTTGCATCTTATTTCAGTATCTTTTTAACGAGGACACTTGTATTCGAGAAAACGTTTTTTTAAAAACAATGTTGGCTGCTACTAGTTTGTTATTTTAATTGGAATTTTTTGTGCCTTGCCTGTGTGGGCGTTCATTTGTGCGTGCATGCATGCGTACAGAAACATATGAGTGGCCACAGCAATCAAAAGGATTTTATTCCTCAAACACTGCCTTACAATCACACTCTTGTGAATATGTAAGTTCCTTTTTAAACTACAATTTTTCGATGTCAAATAAAACCTTAAATAATAATTTTTTTAAAGGATTGTGGCGATGAATGCTATGGTTTTGATTCCAGCCATATGAAATGTCCCATTGAAATCTCTGTTGGGCCAAAACTGTTGAATTCGCCTTGACAATATTGATAAACATCATGTTAATCACAAACACTTCCCCGATTTATTACATTGTCCTTATATATGTGAAACTATCTTTCTTGCTGAAATATATTTCTGAAAAGTAGTTTTAAATATTTAAGGAAATTATTTTAAATATTTAAATATAAAAAGAATTTTAAAATAATATTTTTTAAAACCCTTTTTTTTTTCCAAGTGACTTTCCACAAGATAGTGAGTGATTGGCTACAACCTAACAACAGTACTATTGTTCAGACCCACATCTGCTGTTAAATAACACCAGGTGGGTTTGATTCAGCCTGTTATCCTTCCCAAGGTTGGCTAAATGAGAACGAGCTTACTGGAAACAGAGGGCACTGTATCAGTGGCACACCTGTGCTCCCCAGCAATGATGCAACCAGCAGCCATACAATGCTTACAAAATAATAATACCCATATCTATAAAAGTGGGGGTGAGGGAATGCATTTATAGGGGCATGTATGCAGCCATGCGAAGAATATTTTATCCAAACATCAATTCAAAATTTTCAACCAGGCTTCTTTGCTGATCTGTGCACTGCTTGAACAATTGAACATTTACACAATCATGGAATTTCCTGATTATTTATTTATTTATTTATTTATTTGTCTTACTCGTGCAGCAAAAAAACCTACAACCTTGAATGCATAAATGTTTTCCCATGGTGTATTGTTATTAAAGAGTACGGCAAACTGAGATGTATGGCAGCCGGTTGGAAGTCCACATTTATATGATTCGTGCGGCAGTTTGAGGACTTGATAGTAAGATGTATCTTCTAGTCACAGGCTGGGCTGCCAGAAGCAGAAAGCATCTTAACCCTTGAGGTTTGACAAGCTCATATCAAGGCTCATCAACCGAATCCATCTCCATGCTTTCAACGGGATGTCAAATTAAACCTGGAGCTTTGGCGAATATTAATGCTTCAGAGGCTTGCTTTTTGGAGTGTAGGTAAATGAGGAATAAGAAAGATACATTGTGTCTCTGTGCACCTGTGTGAGGAAAGCTTTGAGTTATATCACTATCATTTACGACTCAAATTAGTTCACTCAACTTCAGTGAGGCATCGTCACATCACTCTTGGAAATGTCTGAATTAATTATTGCACTTTAAGGACTTATGTGGACACAGAGACAAAACCAGAAATTTACTTTTTTTGAAACTGTTTCTTCTGTAAACTTAAAAAAAACCAAATTAATCTGTCCATTTTAATAAACCCAAATTAAAATTAATAAACACCCCTTTTGAAGATAATTAACAGCCTTATTTAATTATTATTTATCAAGGCGTTACCCTTTGTCACCTCACTGTCCCTCGCTGGGGACTTAAGTCACCATTTTTGGGAGCCTGCTCAACAATGCCTTGACTTGGAACAGGCCGCAATGGTTTCTCAATGATAAACTTTATTTTTCAATTTCCTCACTCATATCATCGAATGCCTGATCATCATACCAAAAATTGCTGGATACATTGTGATTCTTATAAATGCCTGGAGATGCCAGTGTTTGTGGCTTTATTTCATTTCTGCACATGCCATAGCCTCTAGAGTCTCTTAATCTGAGCTGAATTTCAAATTTTAAGCTCTGGAATTGAACTTATCAGTAGTTCCGACTGCTCACAAAAGTGTTCATTTGTCCATTTCGGACATTGCTCGACATTCTGGGTGTCTACGGGTGCATGGTGTTTGTATGACCGATCGGCGATTACTAATCACTTGCCAAGCCAGCCATTCCTTATTAACCATTTCATTAGAGTGCTTGCTTGAGTGCTTAAGCCACTTGGCAAGTGCCATACAAGCTGCTTGGGTGTTAGTTTCCAAGCCATGGCTATCAACAGCAAAAGTATTCGCACTGTCATTGAATATATCGAATGACTTAAACATAGTTCAGACCCTCCTCATCTATGTTTGGCCCAGCGTTGTCGGGTGGTGGCTTACCCGCTGAAAACGTGCCATTTTTTATTTTACATGGTTTCCCCTTTTTGTACCATCTTCGACTTATCACTTCAACACAGAGAGATACATTTAAAAAATTTAACGTTTCGTTTTTAAAAGTTTCTTCAACTGTTTCATTGGAGTGCTTGCTCTAAGCACTCTTCAAGATTCGATCTGTGATACTGCGGTGCAGACCTCCATGAGGACATCTCCAGAGTGAGAAGGCAAAATAAATTATTTAATTACAATGAGTAAAAAATGTTTTCAGTTAGTACAAAGCAATGAATTACCTGATCATGGCAGGTTAGCAGAGAGGTATGCTCTCTTACTTCAAGCTGACGAGACTGGGTTAGAATCCCGATCCAGCTATAAACTGTCATCCTGGTGTTTCACAGGCTGGGTGATTCATCAATGTGTGTTCCTTCTCTCGGATGTACGTTCAACTGGAAGTCACATCTGCTGGAATCCCCCCTTTCCTCCTGCCCTCTCTCCTTCAGTAATCTCTCTCCTCTCTCCTCTCTCCTCTCTCAGACTCACACCTCTCCCGCTTAATATCTCTCTCTCTCTCTCTCTCTCTCTC
>NC_140971.1:83634267-83716767 GCF_056783735.1 Eptatretus burgeri
TATATATATATATATATATATATATCTTCTTCTTCGTCCTTCGGCTGCTCCTGTAAGGGGTCGCCACAGCGGATCATCCGGATGATCCGCATAGTGATTTGGCACATGTTTTACGCCGGATGCCCTTCCTGACGCAACCCTGGTCGCATATATATATATATATATATATATATATATATATATATATATATATATATATATATATATATATATATATATATATATATATATATATATATATATATATATATATATATATATATATATATATATATAGTGAGTCAGAAGTAGCACCCGATTTCTGTCAGTTGATTGTTTGCCGTTTGTATTAGTGTATAAGAAGGTAGAAATAAATGAATGATATGTTTATCTAACCATTTATTCAAGAAAAAAATATTACGGAATTGTACCAAGCTGTTTTACTTGCAATTTTCAAAGTGCCCTCCCTCGTGATCGATGCACAATTGCAGCCGAGCAGGCACAGAGCGGCACACACGTTGCAGAGTTTGATATCAATTTCCTCAAACTTTGCAGTGATTTGAGCCTTCAATTAAGAACAGTACGAGGCTTTTCACGATAAACAAGGTCTTTCATGAGCCCCCAAAGAAAGAAATCTGGAGGTGTAAGGTCTGGGGAGCGTGCCGGCCACTCGATCGGACTGCGGCGGCCGATCCACTTTCTGAGAAAGTTTTCATCAAGCCACTGACGAACACAACATCCATAATGAGGTGGAGCTCCATCATGCTGGAAATAACAGTCCTGATCTTGTACCCTGGGTCAAAAGAAGGTTTACAGCATATCGCAGTAAATATCTGCAGTGACAGATCCCTCAAAGAAAAAGGGTCCAATTATCCATATTGGAGATATGGCTGCCCGAACTGTCACTCCAGGTAAATTTACCTCCTCCTCAACCGTCACTCTTGGGTTGTCGAATTGCTACGGCCAATCAAGAAATGAAAAAAATCCCACTTGATACAATTGTGTCTGTTAATTGTGCCATTAAGCTTAAAACATGCCTCATCTGACCACCAGATGTTGTCTATCATTGTGTCATCTTCGTGAAGTTTAACGAAGAACTTCGCAAAATTGAAGACGGCGGTCGTCATCTCCATCATGAAGGGCATGCAGTAAGTGTGGAATGTAAGGTTTCCATTTTTTTCTGGTGAAGGATACGGATAACACTTGATTGGCTCACTTCCAACTCTGCAGATAAACGGCGAGTTGATTTTTGCAGACTTTGTTCTCGTCTTCTGATGGCTTCTTCAGCCTTAGCTACATTTGTTGCCGTTTTCGGAGGACCGGACTTCGTTGCAGTGGCTACCGACCCTGTTGCTTCAAATTTCTCGACAATCAATCGTATGTTTCTTCCCTGAGGTGGGTTAATATCGAATTCCTGTGCCAAACGGCGTGCCGCCATCGTTGGTTGTTCATTACCTTTGTAGCAATGTTTCATGGCCGCAATGCGTTGATTCATTGAAAGGTAATTCATGGTTCAATTTGGTGCAAATTCCATAACTTTCCAAACTCGCAGCAATAATCTGCAAAACAAAATCAAAAATAAATAAATTACGAAAGTTAATAATCTGAAAGACCATTATTAACAACATGACCTCCCAGAAAGAATCTGACAGCCGAAAAACAGAAATCGGGCACTACTTTTGACTCACCCTGTATATGTATGTATATATATATATATATATATATATATATATATATATATATATATATATATATATATATATATATATATATATATATATATATATATATATATATATATATATATAGGCTCCAACAGGTTTAATTCTGTCGTTCACCTCCTTTCATAGTCCTCCACGTTTGAGAAGCTGCAACAGTCGTTTGACAATCTGACCTTCCACCTGAGGCGTGCGATCATGTTCCGTTACATCGCCCAGATATTTAAATTTGGTTTCGTCTTTCAGGATGTCCATCATCTTGTCGATGTAATGAATCTTATTCATGAATACCACTCCGGTGCCTTTATCCGCTTTACGGATATGAATGACAGCATTCCTCCTCAATCCTTGTATTGCCAAGAGAACATCCCATTGCTTGTGAATCATGAATCATGAATAAGATTGATTACATCGACAAGATGATGGACATCCTGGAGCCCAACGTCCAAGAATGTACGGCCTGCCGAAGATTCACAAGGAGAATATCCCGTTAAGACCGATACTGTCCATGGTGCGATCAGCACAACATGAACTTGCCAAGTGGTTGGGAGAGGTACTGCAACCAGTTTTGGATTCACTTTCTCATTTCGTGGTTAAGGATTCCTTCACATTTGCAGAATCAATTAGAGCTAAAACACCGACAAGTGAGGCCAACATCATGACATCCTTTGATATTAAAATCTTGTTCACGAATGTACCATTGATGGAGACGATTAAGATATGCGCACATTTGCTGTATCACACCGATCTGGAACAACCGATGATCTCGAAACACGTCTTTGTGGAATCAATGAACACAGCAACAAGGGAGGTGGAATTCAGTTTCAACAACATGATGTATGTTCAAACGGACGGTGTGGCCATGCGTTCTCCATTAGGCCCAGCTCTTGCAAATATCTTTGTCGGCTATCATGAAATGCAGAAATTGACTGGTCAGCAAGGGGTCGATTCCCCCATTGTATACTATCGGTACATTGATGACATTTTTGCTTTGTTTGAGTCGCGGACGACATGTGACAATTTCCAGGCATGGCTCAACACGCTCCATCCAGTGCTGAAGTTTGCCACGGAGCTGGAATCATGAAACACGTTACAGTTTTTGGAAGTGTTGGTTGATAGATCCAACCTTGGTTTCACAACATCTATCGACCGGAAGCCGACTTTCACAGGGCAGTATACTCGCTGGGACTCCTACAGCTCCACGAGAAACAAAATTGCCTTGATCAATATCCTGGTTATGCTTCAGTCACATTTGGCTCAGCGGCCATAGGGTCTAAAAAATCTACGGCCACTAGCAATTATGGGGCGGCCGCAGTATTTCCACAGTCACACAATGTAGCAGTCACATATGTTTTTATTTTTCGGGGAGCCACACGGGGTATTTAGAAATTGTGGAGACCGAAAATGTGGGGTGCCGTACGGTCTTTGATTTGATGTCGCACGGTGATCTTTGGATGTCCCTGCGGCCGCCATAGAATATTCAAGGCAGATGCAAAGTAGCCTCAAGATGCCAGCAAGGCGACCGCAAGGGGGCCCTAAGGCAAACGTGGAAATAGTGCGGCCGCCGTAATTTTTTGGGGGTTGGCAAAATTAATTTTTCATTGATAAGAGCCTACGGAAAACGCAAGAATAACGCAAGCCCACTGTACGCCCTACGTACAGTCGACGTGGAACACATCTACATCATGGCTACGGCTTGTCGAATTGCTACGGCCAACCGGGAAATGAAAAAAGTTATAACTCCGCGCTTTAATTCCACGGAGACCCCTACGGCCTGTAAAAGATAGTCGTACGGCATAGGGCCACCCTGAGGCCATCTCAGAAACTCTGCGGCGCCGCACGTTTCTGTCAATTCAAAAGGGGGGGGGTACGGACACCGTATCCTAGCCATAGAGCAAATGTGACTAATGCTTTAACAGAGCACAGAGGATTTGTTCACCTTGTAATATTCCTGCTGAAATTAAAAAAAAAATCATGAATATACTCGGTGAGAATGGTTATCCTGAGCATATAGTTAAGAGATACGTGCACAAGTTTCTAAACACGACAAGAGATCGGAAGATTGGTCCGGACAAATGTCCAGTCTATATCAGGATGCCCTGGAACGGGCAATCATCATGAAGGTTTGAAGTACAAATCAAACATATTGTGTCCAACACGTTTCTGGTTGTGCAACCCCGAGTAATCTTCACCTCTCGCCGTTTGCTGACGTCAGTCAACAAGGATGTGCTACCCACCTCACAAACCAGCAATGTTATTTATGAGTTTAAGTGCCGATGTGAAGCTCGGTACGTGGACCGCTCAACAGTAAGATTGGCTGATCGGATCAAACAACACGTCCCCTTGGTGATTCGAAGAAAGATTGAGGGTTAGAACACAACCAGTGCGAGCATGGAGAAATATCCAGCAACCTCCGGCCACTGTACCTGCTTCATTTGCCATTTCACAGCACCTGGATGCCAACCCTATCTGTGCAGACCAGTACAATGCAGATATGTTCAGGATATTGAGCCGAGGTCAGAGCTCGTTTCATTTACGTATGTTGGAAGCAACCTTCATCCTAACCACTGATCCAATGTTTTGTCGCCAAAAGGAATTTGTACGATCTCTGTGTCTCTTTCAGCATGGAAAGATCAAGGGAAGTACGTTAACAAATTGTGAATGGACCTTAGGGGAAACCAATCCCCCCTCTCTCCTGGATGTGGTTCCAAACGTGAATCATCGGCGAACTCTGCTCCAGCCATTGGGAGCTCCAGGTGAAGATGATGAGCCGATCAGTGGGCGTTCGGATTAACCGCGACGTCATTACGGCTTAACCAATCAGCGTCTACCTTATTGAGACCTGCGTATAAGGCACGCGCCTTCACTTCTTTCCTCACTTGCTGCAATTTTTACCCTGAGGAGTGCAGCACGAAAAGCTTCGGTCACTATGTCGTGTTTATTTGGAAATATATATATATATATATATATATATATATATATATATATATATATATATATATATATATATATATATATATATATATATATATATATATATATATATATATATATATATATATATATATATATATCCTGGTGTTGGCGCAGTGGTTAGGGCAGTGGCTTGGGATCCAAAAGGTCCTGAGTTCAAGCCCCGTTGGGCCACTGAATTAATACACCAGGGGGTTGACTCAGCCTGTCATCCTTCCGAGCTCGGCGAAATGAGTACCAGTTAGAAGGTGTACCATATCCCTGTGCCGTAAGTTAGGTGTACCATATCCCTGTGCCGTAAGAGGCGACCAGGGTTGCGTCAGGAAGGGCATCCGGCGTAAAACATGTGCCAAATCACTATGCGAATCATACGGATGATCCACTGTGGCGATCCCGAACAGGAGCAGCCGAAAGAAGAAGGAAAGATATATATATATATATATTAGTGCATGCCCGTAGATGCGTGGCCGTACGTTCAAACCCTCCCCCCCCCACCCCGCAAAAAAACTCAAACCGCGTGCCAGAAACAACCACACAGGCTGTTCCTTTGCTCTCGCGTGCCCATATGTGCGTGGCCGTACATGCAAAAAAAAAAAAAAACTTTCAAACAACTACACAGGCCATTCCTTCGCTCTCATAAACGACGACTGGATTGAGGCATTATGTTTATCTATAAATGTGGATAAGAAATCGAGAAATTATTAGAATACAGTGAGTCATCACTATCCAAAAGTAGTGCGTACCCGTACGGAATGTTCACATCATTCCACGAATTATCACTTGCATTGAAGTAACAACTGCTGTGATACTTACACACAGAGTTAATTAAAATCAAGTTTACCTCCCTGTCTTTACTTGCCATGACATTCGCTGCCATTTACCATTGGCACTCCTACCCCACGGTAACTAAGGCACCGATCGATCCCCATCGTAACCAGCACGGCACGTGACGTCATCGTTGGCCGGCCGTGCACCGGCCTACGCAGCCACGTCGACGCAGCAACGCGTCCTGTGATTGGTAACTAAATGGCGCATCGGCCACGCCTACGCAGCACGTGTCCTGTCATTGGTTGGTAAATAAATGGCCATAACTTGGGAATCACTTGTCCGATTAATATCAAATCTTGAAAAGGCACATCCTCAGGTCCCCAGCAATATAGCTGGCAAGTTTCAATTAGATCGGACCAGTGGTTGTCGGGAAACAGCGGTCACAGACACATAGACACACACACACACACACACACACACACACACACACACACACACACACACACTGCTGGAATTATAGATAGATGAAATGAGGTCAAGGAGATGACAAATGAAGGGGTTGAATGCAGACTGCAGAGCAATGAGTAAGGAAACCCGTCGTTGTGAATCGTTTTTACCACCAAATTGAGATGTATTTTGTTGACAAGCATGTTGAGTAGAGCTGAATTCCTTAACACTTCCAAAGGCCACAGCGTTTTGATAATTGGAAACAAAAAAAAGTTGTGCAATTTTTTTTGATAAATTATTTTTGGAACAATTTTTCTTCAATAAATAAATAATAATAAAAATCGTCTCCATGTACATTGTACACACCTTTATCTCGTTAGCACCTCTTCATAAACAACATCGCTGAGGAAACGGCGCTTCTTCTTTGTTTCCTCATCCAGGGCAAGAATACGGAGGCTTTTCATGGCCAATTATTCAATTAGCGCCAACGTATTTTGCCTTTACGCAAGGAAAAACACGAAGAGAAGAGAAGAGAAGAGAAGAGAAGAGAAGAAACCCGTAATGGCGAACGCGGCTGAGTTTCTCTTCCCTATCGACCACGGCTACGCAGCAACGCTTCCTGTCATTGGTTGATAAAAAATGGCCGCAGCAACGGTTCCTGTCATTGGTTGGTAAATAAATGGCCATAATTTGGGAAGCACTTGTCCGATTAATATTAAACCTTGAAAAGGCACATCCTCAGGGCCCCAGCAATATACCTGGCAAGTTTTGATGAGATCGGACCAGCGGTTGTCGAGAAACAGCGGTCACAGACACACACACACACACACACACACACACACACACACACACACACACACACACACAGAGATTGCTGGAATTATAGACAGATATTGTTAGGGAAATGGCCCTTATTGGGACTATTAAGTATAGGACAAGCTCAGACCCCCCATTAAATGCCTGTTTAGATAGGTTGTTTGGTATAAGGGACGATATGTGTGTGTCGAGAGGTGTAAAAGACTGTGTTTTATTTTCATACGGTGGTGAAACGATAGATGATTCTTCTTCCTCTCCTGTATGAAAGGAAGAGGTGTGGCCTGGAAATGAAGTGACGCGAGGGGGTGGAGCCTTTGGAGTTGGTCGCCGAGAGAAGGGAGAAAAGAATGCAGGAACAAAAGATCGGTGTGTGGAAAGAGTCGCTCTCGAAGCGCGACGTGTTTTAAAAGTGAGAGAAAGAACGAGGCCTCAGGTTGAGGCTTCCTTCTGAGCTTGGGAAACTGCAGTTGGCTTTGAGAGGCTGCCTGGACGTGGAGTCGACGATCGACTCGTGCGGGGAGGTGATCTACCGATTCAGCCTGCGTCTGGCCGCGGAGCCTCCGTACTTGTTCACACACCAACGGCTTGTCACGTTTGCCGATATGCTGGCCGAAGGCCGTCAACCTCGATTTGGGCCTTGTCTGGAGAACAGGCCAGGCCTGGATTTGTGTGCTGGACCCAGGAGAGAGGTCGGTGGTCTCGCATCGTCAACGTTGCGGGGAGCCAGAACGTGATGAGGAGAACGTGCGCACGTGGTGCCTTGAGGCAACGGGAGTGCTACTCCGCCATTTCTTGTTGCGCGGCACGTTCGAGCGGGAGTTTGAACCTGTGGACACCCGCTTGTTTGTTACGAGCGACATTCGTGCTTTTTGGACGCTTTCCTCTCGTCCATGAGCCATCACCAAGTACTCTGTCTTGTCCTGCATGCATGCTGTTTGTCTGTCTGTTTTGTTTGCAAGTGTTGTATAAGGCATATTTCAGTTGTAATCCCCTCGAAACCTGTAGTCATGGTTCCCTAGTTAAGAACGGGTTGATTGCTAATAAAACCATTGTCATGTTTATTGCTTGTGTTGTGATCCATGATGTTCCCCAATAAATCTGGTTAATTCGTATGAAGTTGCCGCTATGGATTAATGCGTGTCGCGTCGAGGAACGATCTGTTCAATTGGCGTATAAAACCAAAGGGTTACAGACTGGTAGACTCTGCTCGGTCTCTGACAAAGCCAGTCTGTAACCAGGGGTTCTATCTCCCCAACTAGTAAGGTTCAGGATTATGTTGGTATTGATTATGATTATGTTGAAGACGCGTGACCCGAGGCCTGTGCCGAGCCGGTCGGCGTTATAGATTACCGGAGATGGTGTCGAGGGTGGCGCCAGGGACCGGGTCAGATTCCCACCACCCCGGATCCGCAACTATATATATATATATATATATATATATATATATATATATATATATATATATATATATATATATATGTATATATATATATACAGTGGGGAGAACAAGTATTTGATGCACTGCCGATTTTGCAGGTTTTCCCACTCACAAAGCACGTAGAGGTCTGTAATTTTTATTATAGGTACACTTCAACTGTGAAAGATGGAATCTAAAACAAAAATTCTGAAAATCACATTGTATGATTTTTAAATAATTAATTTGCATTTTATTGCATGAAATAAGTATTTGATCATTTGATAAGCCCGGTCTACCCTCCGTGTGGGTACTTAGGTAGGTCGAATTTGGTGAGCAACCCTATCCCACGTGGGGGGCCGATTGGCACGATCGTGGTGAGTCCGAAAGGCACACCCGTGACTAGTTCCCGGCGTTAGTCCGAGAGGGTCACGACGGAATTGTCCGTCCGGTGGGCGACGTGCCGCGATTCGAGTTACGTGGCCGCTCGCACGCCGGCAGGCGCGAATTCGCAACTATATATATTGGATTATAGAAATGACTCGTATTAAAGATTGGTGCCTTCCAGGTGACATAGAAAGCTAAAATTTTGCTGGCCGATGGACATTGAAGCCTTTAGACCAGGAAAAACCACAGAACCAATGGAAAGCATCTGCAAATGAAAATAAGTCAATGAAAAACAAATGCAGGTGAGCGACCCAAAACAATGGGGATGCATGGTAATTTCACATCAGGATGGACATCGAAACCGTTACACTGGGAGAAAAAAAACACATAACCCTTTGAATGCATCCATGAATGAAAATATAGGCAAATGAAAATAAATAAATGAAAAAAAAATGCAGGTAAGTGACTTGAGACAATTCGGAAGCACAGTAATTTCGCATGCTGATGGACATCTAAACCAATACACCAGGAAAAATTACAGAACCATCGGAAAGTGTCTGCAAATGAAAGTATAAATAAATGCAAAAAAATCCAAAAAACAAATCAATTTATAAACAAGCAGTCATAGACTGGTACTTAGGAAATCGTCAACTTGACCTCTGACCTTGTCTAATAAAAGCTGCCTCTCGAGAAGGTAGCGACGCAAACCAGAAGTTTCTATGATGATTCTGTACCAAACCATCCAAAATCGAATGTTTGACCTCACTGTGACCTTGACCTTTGACCGATTTTGACCAAAATCTAATCAGCATGAGCCATCACCCTCCTGAATCACGTGCTGTAATTTGACATTGGTAGCTTCTTCCGTTCTCGAGTTATTATGCCTACAAACAAACACACAAACATCATCATCATCAATATACTTACGAAATCTTTAGGTTTGAACCTGTGGTTTTAGATTCGATATCTTTAGATTACGTAAGTAACAAATGCCGGTGAGTGACCCAATACTATGGGAAAGCACGGTTCGTTATTGCTTATAATGTGAAAGCATACCCCGCTGGTATATATATGTATATATATGTATATATATATATATATATATATATATATATATATATATATATATATATACATATATATATATATATATATATATATATATATATATACATACTATATATGTATAGACTGCAGACGTTTGATCACAAGTGAGCATTAAGCTTGGCCCTGGCTCTTCGGAGGAGAGAGAAACAATGGTTCTGAGCTGTGCTGAGAGACCGCCAGTTGCAATCAGTAAGTTTTTGGGTTCCATGAGGAGGATGTGAGTGTTTTTCATGTGATTGTCTAATTACACACATCAGTATACTTACTTGGGCTGAAATAATGCACAGAAAATATGAACATGAGGTATAATGAATTTGTGAAGAAGATAAATTAATCCATTAGAGAAGAAATTCTAGACGCACTCAATGTTAGGAGCTGCTGTGATGATGGACCAGTCTTGGTTGGAGAGAGTGGATTTAAGGCCAGATCGTGGCTGGAGAAAGTGGATTTAAGGCCAGACCAATCAGCTTTAGCAAATTGCCATAAAAGTCTACGCCATGGGGGTTCTCTACTAACTGGCAAAGAAATGCCAGCTTTTACCAATGCATGGTCAGAAGAGCCTGGAGGAACTGAAGAGAAACAAGACAATTTGGATACTGCTTGCTGTTTTCCCATCACATCAATTTCATGGGCAGGAACCATTTGGTAAAGTTCAAGCTGCGCCTTGATCTGCTTGAGGTATCCATCGGCATCTCTTCCCATTACAGGATTGATGTCGACTGGGTCACTGTCTCAGTTTTCATTGGTCTTCAGTTTATTTCCACTCAACACAATTCCTAATGAATGTTTCAAATTTGGATCAGGCCTCTGTTCATTTCCTCCCATATTTGGGAATCCATTATTTTTCTCTTGATTGGCTGCTCTTCCAATGATGGTTACCATTCTTCCCCCAGACTGACATGACAAGTTCGAGTATGAATGGTTGCCATTTGAGTAGATGTATGATGAAAAGGAAATTGATGAAGTCCAGTCATTTCACAGAACAACTTAACTGCTTGGCCATGGAGTGAAGGATTTTTTTTTCCACCATTTTTGAGGTTTGAGAAATGACGATGTCACAGTGGTATAATAGATACAATGAAAATGATCGACAGGTGAGGAATCGTGTCGAGCTTTTGTTAGTTGTTCTGGCAGTTGTGGGTGCAATAGCATGTACTTAATCCTGCGGTGGTTCAACTGTGGTGTTTAGATGCTCTCCACTCTCTCAAATCTCTTCCCTGTCTTCACTGTTTTTTTTATCTTCACTTGCTTGTACCCATCTCCACTGCCTTCACGTGCCTGGAGCCAATGCCAATGTGCACATTAGGCAATTTCAAGACTCCTTCGGTGTTTCGATGAGATTGTACCACAATTGTGGCAGTCTCGGTGTCTGAAACAATTTTGGAGCTTCTTTCCTTGAGCCCACTCCACGACGCTGTATGCTGACATCACCTCCAAGTTGCTTTAACTGTGCCAAAGGTTCATCAATCATCACCAGAACTTTGCTAATAGCTGTGATTGAAACTGACCAACACTATTCTGTTGTGCTCTTCCAGTGTTTGCTGGTGTTCTTACCTTATGTCGTCTCTCTCGGCACCCTCCCAATGAGCCTGTCTTGTGTCGTTTTCAATCTTCTAATCCCATTTCATTAATTTTTCCCCTTACCATTTAACAGCTCTTCGTGGACCATAGCCTGAGAAGTACTGATTATTTTCATTGATCATTGATTATTCTTTGTCATTTGCTTTGTTCTTGAATTCCATTAATAAATTAATTTTTTTTAATCAAGGTGTTGCTACTGGTTCAATTCTATGGTGCGACTGGGCTCTCGATAAATCTGCTCAGATTTTTTTTAAAGAGTGGGGTTTTACTCAATTTGCACCACTATCTGAACTCGTATTCAAAAGTCCAGGTTTTGTAAATCACGATCCAGAGGTGCGGAGAAATACCCGGAGAAATAGATCGGCAAAGAACTTTGTGAAATCACCACCATCTGGATTCCCATTGACAGCCATGCTGTCAGCTTTGATGAATGCATGTGTTAGCTTGTCCACAACATTCTGTCCCAGTCAAATATCTCTGGACATGCTGCTGCTGGTTTCTCAGTAATGATTGAAGGCCATAAATCTCAATCAAGAGGTCAGGACTGTCTCCTTGGATATATGGTGGGAATTTGATGCAGTCTGGCATTCTGCTTTGTTTACCATGCTCCCTGTCTTTGGTATACAAGGCCACCTTCGTTCCTGGATATCTCACTTCCTCCTCTAATTCAGTCAACATGTTGCTGTCAATGGAACCCTCTCCTCCCCTTTCTCAGTGGAATCTCGAGTTCCCCTCGGCAGTGTATTTAGCCCAGTCTTGTTCCTCGTTTACATAAATGACCTCTCCGATGCTATGAAAACCCTCTCTTCCTTTTTTCAGATGACTCCACATTGTGCCGTACAGTATCCCATCCCACTGCTTTGTAGACAACATCACTATCTGTTGGTCTAGAATTGATTAGATGCTGGTTTTCAAAGTGGAACATGTCGTTCTATCCTTGAAAATTTCACTGTCTCACCATGTTGCTCTGGAATAATCGTCAAACAAACCCACCTATGTATTTTCATGGTTATTTACTTGAAGAGGTTGAGTCACTTGAACTACTAGGCCTCACCATTAGCTGTGACCTCTCTTGGGCCAAGCACATCGTAAGGTTGGCCTTCTCAGGTAGATGCAGACTGAGCATCCTCCATTGATCCTAGTCTTTCCTTGGAAAATCAGAGCTTCTCAGTCTATTAGGCCTTTGTCTATAGTTCAGTGGAGTCTTTCTCTCTCTCTCTCTCTCTCTCTCTCTCTCTCTCTCTCTCTCTCTCTCTCTCTCTCTCTCTCTCTCTCTCTCTCTCTCTCTCTCTCTCTCTCTCTCTCTCTCTCTCTCTCTCTCTCTCTCTCTCTCTCTCTCTCTCTCTCTCTCTCTCTCTCTCTCTCTCTCTCTCTCTCTCTCTCTCTCTCTCTCTCTCTCTCTCTCTCTCTCTCTCTCTCTCTCTCTCTCTCTCTCTCTCTCTCTCTCTCTCTCTCTCTCTCTCTCTCTCTCTTTCTCTCTTTCTCTCTTTCTCTCTTTCTCTCTTTCTCTCTTTCTCTCTTTCTCTCTTTCTCTCTTTCTCTCTTTCTCTCTTTCTCTCTTTCTCTCTTTCTCTCTTTCTCTCTTTCTCTCTTTCTCTCTTTCTCTCTTTCTCTCTTTCTCTCTTTCTCTCTTTCTCTCTTTCTCTCTTTCTCTCTTTCTCTCTTTCTCTCTTTCTCTCTTTCTCTCTTTCTCTCTTTCTCTCTTTCTCTTTCTCTTTCTCTCTCCTCACACCCCAGCATCACGTTTTTCTCTCCCAGATGCTGAGCAATCTAACCTCTCAACATTATTGGAATATCGTGCAATGATGACGAAGCACAACGTGTTTTTTCCCATCACATGCAGGTCAGTGGTGTATTTTTTCTGCGTCTTCTCTGATATTGCTCCCACCGCTCTCTCAATCATCTGACCTTCCCTGCGATAAGCTCCAGGATACATCCAGCATGCATTCTTTCATGAACCTATAACTGGTTATACTTGCAAAATGCAAGCTGACTGCACACCTTCACTCCTTTGATTCCTGCTCCTCCTGCATATGTTAACAACTTCCAGAGGCCTTCTTTCCCATTCTTTCCATCAAGGATTCAGGTGATGAACAACCGCCTCGTCTCATCCCCCATCTTGACCCATGATCCCTACTTCCACAATTAACCCTTTCTAATCCAACCAACTCACTAGCTGGTTTCAATGTTTCCTTCCCTTCTCTCTCTTCCTTTCCTATTCATTCCCATGCTGATTGTGCCGAATACTGGCCGTGCTCTTCCATGAGCTGTCAATTGCACCTTGCTCTTCCATGAGCCTTGCTGTTGTCGAGAAAATAAATTAATAACAATGTTTCTAAACAGTAGAAAAACAAACAAACATTAGTCTCTTTTGTGACCATGTAAGTTGGTCTAAGGCCAGGACTTGTGGTTTTCTTGGATGATGATACATTTTGGTATTTTGGCCGAAGTGCAAGTGCATTCATGAGAAAATATTTTCTTGCTTTGGTAAGACCATGTTCTTTTGGGTTAAAGTACACATGTTTAGCTTGTACAATATTTGGGTTTCTATCTTTTTCGTGGATCCAAAAAGGTGATCCTCTACGAGAAACATATTCAATACTAATGCTGACAAGTTACAATACTGAGCTTGCATACTTTGGGGCTGTTGTCTTTGGAAGTATCTCGTTTGCTTGGTGACCTCTCATTTCATCTTTCTGTAACTCAGCAACACTCTGTAAAAGTTTGTGCCATTATGCTTCTATTATTAGCTTCCTGCGCAAGCTTTCAAGTTCGTTTCATCGCCAAAAAATACAGTTGAAAGGCAATTCAGGTTTAGGTGCTTCATCTCCCACCGTTATCACACTAGTTTTATTTATGAAAGTCTCACTAAGGGCTGGAATGAAAGCTCACCTTTCAAGTCCATTAAGTAAAAAAACACATGAACTTTCTCTCCTTGTAGAGAAATACTGTTATTCTCACGCCATCCATTCATCATATTGGTGTTTTCAGCCTTTCATTTAGTCAGAGCAAAATTTTGGAAGGAAAGAAGGAATTTCTAGTGGTTAGGTAATTAATATAAATATTTCACAAATCATAGAGCCTAGTGTTGGTTTAGTGGTTAGAGTGGCTGGTTTGGGGTCTTAGGGTTCTCAGTTCAAGCCCTGGTTTCCACTGAATCAACACCAGGTGGGGTTGACTCAGCCTATCATCCTTCTGAGGTCAGTGAAATGAGTACTATTGCACTGGTATAGGGGAACACTATCAGTGGCACAGCTGCACCCCAACAAAATGATAGCTACCTGACAGCCAAGCTGTGATATGCAAGAAGAAGTCACAGGTTAAAATTTTGTACATGAGTTATTTTGTTGTTGTTTAGGTATGATCAAGGAAATAAATCTGAGGCTACAACCTCCATGATGTGGGTATGATTGTCCTGAGCAATTATTTTTGTTTGTCCATGAGTATTACCGTAAAGACTACTAGATACAACTAAAGAGTTCATAGCACACATTGCCCCACGCTGTCTTGAGAAACAAGGACATGGACAGGGTCTACGAGCTGTAAATTTGATTGGTCATGACAACGTGAAATGCTGTAATATTTTGATTAAGTACATGCTAAATGTAAGGGTTTTTAAAGTTTAAAAATGATTAATGTTCTACAGTGTTCAAGTATATAATTTAAACGAAATAAAATAAAGATTTTAAAGGTTGTAGAAAAAAAAATTCCAGAAGTTTACCACCATCGATGCATCACCTTTTACTCCACCTTTTTTTTTTAACACCTTACAATGGTTCCTCGTTCCTGTTGTGTGTGTCCTTTATGACGTCCTTAAAATCGAAGATTCCTGTTTGGAATAATTTTCACTTTTGTTTGACTGCCAGGCAGGGAGACAGAGTTAAAAAATTTTTTTATCTCACTCCTCTTTGCACAAGTGCATCTGGGACGAATTCAGCACCAAAGTTCTGTTAAACTACAAATTTGTGTTCCAATTCATGTTCAAAATATCATATTAAATTGAAGTTAAGTTGTTCTTCTATCATAAACAGATGTTTGTAGATAGAAGGACAGACAGACAGACAAAAGTGAACCAACTACTTAATGCTGCTTTTTGCTTTGCATGCGTCGGGTAACAATGGCTAAAGTATCAAGGTGCTAATATAAAATAATGGTATAAAGAGACAAACAAGCAAAATGATATGGGAATAGGACACAATGGCATGTAAAAACTTCACTGCACTATTGCACCCATTAGTGTATCAAAGAAACATGATTGAAAACACCACATGTGAAACTCATTCATCCTTGGTTTTTGTGTTGCAAGGCCATTTTTTCCATTTTCCACATGATGCAAACACAATATGCAATGCCTATAAGAAATTACAGAGAAATGGTGTGAAAAGCACTGGTGTTGGTGGAGGCAGCATGGGAGAGCGAGCCAAACTAACAGCTCTTTGACGTAATACTGACGACATTCTTAGTAAAGTACATGCTCAAGAACGATCTCGATATATATATATATATATATATATATATATATATATATATATATATATATATATATATATATATATATATATATATATATATATCTCTCTCTCTCTCTCTCTCTCTCTCTCTCTTTCTCTCTTTCTCTCTTTCTCTCTTTCTCTCTTTCTCTCTTTCTCTCTTTCTCTCTTTCTCTCTTTCTCTCTTTCTCTCTTTCTCTCTTTCTCTCTCTTTCTCTCTCTTTCTCTCTCTTTCTCTCTCTTTCTCTCTCTTTTTCTCTCTCTGATGTACCATAGGGCCTACTCTTCACAGAGTGTCAGCACCACTGAAGCAGCTTTCTGAGCAAGGGTAAGCAGGAATTTGGAATCTGGCCATGGTGCCGGAAATAACTCGTCTACTCTCCGTGAAGGACACTGTTGGGATCTTTAACGTCCACGAACTAATGGTGGCAGGTAGAACGCCTGTTTAACGTCCATCCGAGGGATGGTGCACACATTTGATGAATCACTGCCTGTGAAACACCAGAATGACAGTTTATAGCTTGGCTGACATTTAAACAGCTTAATGGCATGTCTGCATACCTCTCGGCCATCCTGCCACTCCTCAGGATGATATAGGTATATTTTATTATCTAATTATCCATACATTTATCATATGCACAGGATTGGGGTAAAATGCGATAAATTAGACAAATTAAAATTGATATAAGGAACAGAAGGGGAGGATATTGGAGAGACATGGAAAGGTAGGAGGGTGTGGCAATATATGGAGAGGAGGAAAGGGAACAGAGGTGGGAACAAAAAGGTCCATAGGAAGATGATGAAGGAGGGGGCACAATCTAAAAAGAGGAGGAATGCAAAAGAAGGGAAAGGAAAATGTTCAAGGATGGAAGACAAGATTGACACCATTTTTGTTTTCATAGATGGTCCTCGAGATGCTTTTGAGCTCTCAGGACAGCATTTTCTATTGCTCAACAGGCGATGAAACGATTTTGAGCTGCTTAAACCTCGTACAGGTTCAGGAAAAGTCGGCTCAACCTAGAATTCGGCATAAATGCTTTAAACACAAACGATTTTTCGGTCACAGGTCAAATGTGAATTTGTGTTTTAACTGGCATGGGTTAACGATTGGTCCAGACGAAGGATAACTGTAAAGAACAGTTATGTTGCTACACTAGAGGGAGACACTTGCTATTACTTCGTCATCTGACTTGCGTGATCAAAATGAAAAGGTAAATACATCACATCGTAATCTGCAATTTTGAGAAATGAAAAATAAAAATCCGCAAAATAACTTCACTTCTCCCATTCCACCATATATAAGAAAATTTCTGAACAATCAAATTGAAATGATGCAATTCACCTTTAATCATTGATCCACAAGATCCACAACTCATCACATACTGCTGCTGCTGCTACTACTACTACTACTACTACAACAATATCTACTCTGCATTTGGAATAATATCCAATATCATGGAATATTTGACCCTGGGCCACTCCTTGTAATCCCAAACTACTTTCAACTGCTATTTCCACATCCATTCCCACCTCCACTCCCCCACCTCAACTCCATTCCACCTCCACTCCCCCACTCCACCTCCTAATGTATACATGATAAATTATGATAATAATGATAATAATTAAAACTCAAGAGGTTACCCAGCCTGTCAGGCTTGGTACCCTTATAACAACAACAAAAAATAATAACAACAACAACAAGTAAAAAATACATCAAATGTCATGGCCCCATTGTTTTAGCAATTTTGCAGTATGGAGTTAAAAAGTTAGCCCATATATATATATATTTACAACTAAAATGGCCGCCAGTCTATCAATCGGCCATATTTGATCAGATTGCAAAATAAAGTGAGGGGCACGTGTATGCCATCATGCAATGTGATTGTGCCAAGTTTGAACAAAATCGGACCATGCATGTCTGAGAAATGGTTGGGGACACATTTAAGTAACAAAATGGCAGCCAGTCGGCCATCTTGGATTTGACCTCAGAATAAAAAAATGACGGGCTTTTGTAAGCCACCATTCATAATCTGTCACCCAAGTTTGAAGAAGATCCGTAAATGCATGTCCGAAAAATATTTGAGGATGTGTTCGACGCCGGGTCTTTTTATTAAAAATTGAAATGGCCACCAGTCTGCCATCTTTGATCAGATCGCAAATTAAAGTGAGGTGCACCTGGTATGCCATCATGTACTGTGATTGTGCCAAGTTTGAATAAGCCTGTTCGTGTTCCTATCTCTATCGCCTCCACATGATGTAGGGAACCGAAGTTAAATTCCCATAAACCATATACGTTTATGCATTTGTTCATTACCTCCGGCACTGAAGGAGGTTAGGTTTTCACCCCTGTTTGTTTGTTACTTGGCAAAAAAGTTTTTCGCCAAGTATGTTGGTCTGTAGCATCTGTCTGTTTGTCTGTCTGCATGTCACACAATTTTTGGCTACAGTTTTCAAGCAATCATTCTGAAACTTTTTGTGGATGTTGGTGACCGGCAATGGACAGCAATGCCTAATTTTGGTGAAGGTCCGAATCTGGATCCAGATCTGAGAATATTTTAATCCGATTCTTCACCATTGAGAGATGGGACTAAAAACTATACAGTATTGCATGATATCTCATGAAGTTGAGGACGCATTCAGATTAAACTTGGCAGACATATTTGTGGACTACCTCTCTCTAAGTACTAAGAAACTTGGCAGGTGTGTGACAAGGCCGAATTGATTCAATTTTGGTGAAGATATGAATCCGGATCCGGATCAGAGAATTTTTAAGTGATTCGTCACCATTGAGAGACGGAGCCAAAAACGATATGTGGACAATATCTCAAAAAGTTATGGTGGATTCCGAGGAAACTTGGTGGACAGGTTGGGAATTCCATTAGGAAGAAATGATTCAATTTTGGTGAAGATCCGAGTCCAGATCTGGATACGATAATTATTTAATTTTGAACTGATTATATTCACCATTGAGAGATGGGGCTAAAGACAATATTGCATGCTATCTCAAAGCGTTGTGGACGGATTCGGTTGAAAGTTGGTGGACATGAGTATGTGACAAGGACTAATTGATTCGATATTGCTGAGGATCCAAATCCGGATTCAAGAATTTTTCAAGTGATTCTTCAGCATTGAGAGATAGGGCTAACCTAATATAAAGTAAGATATCTCAAAGAGTTGTAGACGGATTTGGATGAAACTTGGTAGACAAGTTGGGTGTGTGACAAGGACGAATTGATTTGAAATTTTCGTGAAGATTACAATCCAGATCTGGATACGAGAATTTTTTTAAGTGATTTTTCACCATTGAGAGATGGCGCCACAAACTACCTGTGTGTGGCATAATATCTCAAAAGTTGTGGACGACTTATGAGAAAACTCGGTGCATGAGTTGGTTAACTGACAACAAGCCGATTCGATTTTTGTTCAGGTCTGGATTCAGATCCGACTTATCAATGGGATACAAAATGTAAACTGTTCGGCCTGACGGAGGTATCCGAATCCTACCAAGAGCTGTTCCATTTCGCCAAGTGTCACTCTATGAGTGATTTTTCATTTGTCTGTTTGTTTGTTTGTGTGCAGGATAAACTCCCGTCCAGACATAAACACACACACACACACACACACACACACACACACACACACACACACACACACACACACACACACACACACACACACACACACACACTGCCTTTTATTAGTATAGAGAAGCTCTACCAGGAGTTGATAGATCACTCGAAAACAGGAAACTAGATAATAATAAAATAAATTAAAATCGTAATTCCTTCCACTACACATTTCAGTTAAAATATAAATGGCTTGCACTAGTCTGGTTAGTTGCAATTGTTAGATTACTATTGAGAGATTCATTAAATACATGAATACATTAAAAGAAAAGGTATTGGGGACAATTATTACCGGTATTCAAACAGCGTCCAATTGGTGTGAATTAGCTTGTTTTGGGAGAAGTTGAGTGCTGGGAAAAAAATGGAGGAAAGGAGGATCAAACTTACAGTATTTGTTCTGAAAACATTCCCTTTGCAAGATGTCAGTTTTCACCTCCTGTATGAAAGTGGAGGTTAAACAAAGCCGTTAGTTTTTGGTGTAAAAATTTCGGAATAAAACCCACAGGGAACCGACCGCACGCAGTTAAACAACGTTTGGGCCGAGGTGATGCGAGCGGTGCGATGTCACTGTGAACCCGCATAAAATGATCGAAAGAACAGTATAGGCCATTGGCCTACCTGCAAAGGTAAATGCATTTTTCTCACAGTTCCTGATTATGCATCAAGGGATGCAATGGATGCAACAGTGATAAAAGTCATGGGGCACCCATTCATATTTGTGAAAGTGGCCACACATGTGCATCTGAGTTGCATAACTGTGTATATGTGGGACATTCAGAAAGATGTCAATATATGATTATTCGCAAAAGTCTGAGAAAGAACGACATATTCTTCATCTTCCTCTTCTTCGTCGTCTTCTCCACTTCACTTTATAAGTGGTGAGGTCCGATGACCCTACTTCTACCCTGCCTTGACCACAATACTCCTCCACCCCTCTCTGTCCTCAGCCAAATCTCTCCACTCTCCAACCACGCCCACCATACTCATGTACCTGCTTACACAATCCTACCATCTCAACCGCCATCTCCGTATTTTCCTCCAACATTTCTCCCTCAACATATCCACTCTCTTTGCCATTCTCTCTTCCCCCATCTGCACCAAGTGTCCAGCCCATCTCAGCCTGCAATTCACCAATCTCCCCGTCAAGCTCATCTGCACACCAATCTCCTCCCTCTGTTCATCCATCCTCCTTCACTGCCACAATCCTGACCCAGTTGTTCTTGTAAACCTGCAGCCTTTGTTGTTATCTCTCTGTAAATGCCACCATCTCCAGATCATAAGCGTAGGCCAGCATTACACATGACATCAGAACCTTCCATTTCAATTTTCTTGATATCTTTATGTCTGCCATTACTCCCTCCACCCTCATCCATGCAATCACACCCACCTGACTCCTCCTCCGCACCTTACTGTTCGGTCACTGTTCACCGCACCCAGTCACTGTTCCTTCCAGATACTCAAACCTATTTCCCTGCCTAATCTCCTTCCCCTCTAAACTCGTATTCATTTATTTTCTGTGCTGCCCAACCCACATCACCTCATTCTTCTCCATACTCATCCTCAGCCCATGTTTCCCAAAAGCATCCTTCCACTCCCCCAGTACTTCCTGCATCTCCTGCACACTCTCCACCACAACAGCTAGATTATCCACATACAGAATCCTCCCCATACTATCCCTTAAGCTTCCCTTCTTGCTTATCAGCTCTATCACCGTGATAAACATGAGTGGGCTGAGTGCTTTGAAGCCTCAAACCGATGTTTATACTGCACTCCTCAGACATTCCAGGACCAATGAAAACACTTCCCTTTGTTCCCTTACACCAACCTAACTTTTGCTTCCAGCATTACCATCGATCTGTGTTACCATCGCCATCTCTTTTGGGACAGTGTCGTCAGCCTTCTCCAGGTCAACAAATCCCAATGTCATCTCACCTTGCACCTCCAACTTCTTCTCCACCAAAACATTCCTTACCTTATCCACAACTCTCTTTGCTGCATTTCTTCTTCTGCCCATAAAAATGCAGCAACCCTGCATCTATCCTTGATCTCCACCCCTCCCTATCCTTGATCCTCTCTCTCCTCTTCCAAACCTCCTTATTTTCACCAACTGCCTTCGCTACGTCCTCCGTCTACCATACTTGGTTTCTATCCCGAGACGATGCATGCTTTCCTAACGTGCTTCCACACAAAAGTTCTGCAATTCCCCTAAACGCCTCTCCATACTTCTTCTACTCATCCAAACATTCCGCTTCTTCGCTAAGTTGCTCATACCTAGAACACCATCCTCTCCTTTTACTTTAGGACAATGTTTCCCCCACATAAAATAATCTTCTCACCCCTGATTTTAACCTCTCTCCTTTTCTTCATCCATACCACAAACACCACATGCTTGTGCTGGGTGGTAACATGCTCTCCTGCCGCTGCCTTACAATCCTTAACCCTGCACATCTGTTGCTTCCTTACCACCACCAAATTCAGTTCTATTCTATGTTATTCACTCTTATCGGTAATCCTTTGGGTTTCCCACTTTTGAAAGAATGAACCAGCTATGGCTATCCCATTCCTCTCTACCAGCTCTTCGCTCTCTCTATTCCACATTCCCCAACCAAATCTACCAAAACATTCCTCTCCATCCGGCTCCGCTACTCCCACTTTGCTTTAAAGACCCTCCCCCCCCCCCCCCCCCCGCAATGCACAGCATGCCTCCAGTTCAACCATTCCCATCATCCTCTCCAGTGCGTCCCTGAATTCTTGCTTCTCTGCTCCAGTCCTTCCTGTTTGTAGCTCATATACTGACATAACACAAACCATTTGCCTTGTATCATCGCCCATGACATAACTATCTAGCTATCCCCTCTTTAATTTTGACCACCTGCTTGCTGCTCTCTCTCGACACTATTTTTCCCACGACATTAGTCTTTCCATCACCACCTGCACACAACAGCTTGTATCCTCCTACCAGCCTCCTCACCCTGTCTCCTTTCCATCTGCTCTCCAGCACACACAACACTTCCAACCTTCTTCTCCTCATCATCTCCATCATCTCGACTCCTCGCCCCATCCCCCACCCTCATTGTTCCTGCATTCAGACAACCGAGACAAACCTCGCTTCTGAACTGCTGCTCACCTGGCAGAGCCAGCACCATTTTGATCAGTTTGGGATGCTCAGGTCATCAATCATCAGCGCTGCCCAGGGTGACCTGCTGCACCCACTACCCTAGCCTGTTATTATAATCTTGTGTGTGCGCATGTACACACACCACCTTCTCTCCACTCGCTCCCCACCTTCCCCAACTTTGAGACACTCATCCTGACCACACCCAGTCTCTGTTCTCTGCCTCCCCCAGCCCCCTCTACCCCAGCCATACCCTTCCTTATGTCACACTTTCCTTAATACATAAAATTTCTGCTAATT
The DNA here is from genome assembly GCF_056783735.1 of Eptatretus burgeri. Lineage (NCBI taxonomy): Eukaryota > Metazoa > Chordata > Myxini > Myxiniformes > Myxinidae > Eptatretus > Eptatretus burgeri. Next base: position 83,656,989 of record NC_140971.1, read on the forward strand.
CAACTTACAAGTAAATCCATCCATCCATCCATTGGGACCATACTCTGTGTAGAGCGTTGGTGCTGCTTGAGCAGTCTCCTTGGCTATTGGTTACAATCCTGGACAAGTCGCCACTCCGACACAGGATACCAGCAAGCTGACACTCATTTTGCCAATCTCGGAAGGAAGACAGGCAGAGTCAACCCCACCTGGTATCAATTCAACAGCTGAGGGGGATTTGAATTCAGGACCCTAGGATCCCAAGCCCACCACCCTAACCATTAAACCAACACCAGGCATTAACAAGTAAATGCTTTTCACAAAAATCACAGTTCAAAAGTCACTCAGTTCGACCCTCATCACACTCACGCAATTACGTTCCTCGACTCCCACACTCAGACGTCCTCGACTTCACAGGTACAAAGAACAACTGCTGTGCGAGCAGCGGATTCACTCCACTGCAATGCGGGCCGAAGCGAATCCACTCGCACAAAGAGCAACCGCAGCTCCAATATCGGGTGGTCGCGAGACCACCCTTATTCTCAGTTTTTCCGTCTGTGCTTCAAATGAAGTCGGATTGATGAAAAATCCTTACTGTTGTTTCTCCAGCTCTTCCAGGTTGCAGTGAAGAGGGATAGATTCATTGGTGTTGAGATGCCGAGGCTTCAAGATTGCACAGTGGTCCTGATGGGGGAAAGGGGGGGGGGGCAAACGAAGTAGCTACAACCTTTGTCTTATGACTCTTAGTCCCCCTGGTAAGTTTGGTTTCGAGTGGATAAGTAACAAACGAATGCATCAGACACAGACAGACAGACAGACAGACAGACAGACAGGCAATAAATTGCATATTTCAGTATGATATCAATAACTCGGTGGTGGAATGGTGAGAGCATCTGTTTTGAGTCTGGGAGGTTGGCAGTTCAAACCCTGGCCAAGCCATACCAAAGACTTTAATAATGGTATGTGCTGCTTCTTTGCTTGACGTTAAGCATATACTAAAATTATAAGAACATAAACAATCTCCACATGTTGACATTCATGGCAAGGAGGAAATTCGTCCTTTGGAAATCCCCTGGTGAGTGTGGTGAAAATGGTGGCATCATTGTTGTGATGTTGCTGGGACCAGGAATGCCCCAGCAAGTGAGGGCAGTGTCCTCAGGCTCGTTGGCTGTTTATCGATCTCCTCTAAGTCTTGTGTTATGTCTCTTTTATTAATCTGCATGTCCATGTATGTGAGGTGTGTGTGCATGTGTGGCAGCTGCTTCAACATAAGGCTTAAGATGTTGTTGAAAAAAAAAACAGCTCCTCCTGGGGATAACTCACCTACTTTTCAAGAAAGACCTGTGATCTTCAATGTCCACCAGCAACCGTCCTGCTATTCGTTTATATGCATCACAAGGCTGCGGGGTAGCATCATTGGCTGAGGGTGTTGCTGTGCCACTGAAGCAATACCCTCTGCTGGTTAGGGCAGGAATTTGGAATTTGGTCATAGTACCGGCGATGGCTCACCAACTCTTCGCGAAGGACACTTTGGAATCGTTAACGTCCACCAACAAATGCTGGCAGACGGGACGTCCAGTTTAACGCCCATCCAAGGGATGGCACACACATTGGTGAATCACCTTGCTTGTGAAACACCAGGATGTCAGTTTATACCTGTGTCAGGATTCATACCCAAGCGAGACAGCTTACAGCCGAGAGTGCACACCTCCAGGCGATCCTGTCATCCCCACCAGCAACCACCATGTAGCTTTACATCTCTCGAAGTAACAGCACACTTGGTGTTGCACTATCCTCCCTGCAGAACACCCATCTGACATTTTGTCGTCGGGTCGTTAATCAACTCCAGACAATAGACATATGAAAGGTAAGTGTGCTCAATCTGCACTAAGCACCATCCTGTGTCACAGCTCACTGCGAACAAGAGGTGTGGACACCAGACAGACGTTTCACCTGTAAAGTAATCCAATTTGGTCCGAAATGACTTACAATAACATGGCACGATCAATTGATTGCACTTATGTAAATACAAAACGTTCGATGATTTCACTATCTTGGGGTTTGTAATGTTTACAAATAGAAAGCTATTGGTAAGAAAGGAGATCAATCCAAAGTAACAAAAAAAAATGGATGAATAACTCACTGTGCAGACCAAATATGAGAAAATATCAATAAACACGATAAAGAAAATTTTAAACAGAAGAAAAATGTAGGTAACCAATTTATTTACACAGTGTATCAAGAAAGTGTACACCGCCTTTCAAAATTTTCAACTTTTGTTGCCTTATAACCTGGAATTGAATTGTATTAAATCAGACTTTTTCCACCTTTATTTACACATCGTAACCCATAACTTCCAAGTGAAAAACAAATTCTACAAATTTCAGAAAATTAATCAAAAATACAAAACTAGAATATCTTTGTTGGATAGGAGTCCATCCCCCTGAGTTAATACTTGGTGGAAGCACCTTTTACAGCAATTACACCTGGGAGTCTGTTGGGACAGGTTACTACCAACTTTGCACACCTTGATTGGGCAATATTTGCCCATTCTTCTGCACAAAAACGTTCAAGCTCTGTCAGGTTGCATGGGGAGCAATGATGAACAGCAATCTTCAAGTCATGCCACAGATTCTCGATTGTATTTAGGTTAGGGCTCTGACAGGGACACTCAAGGACATTTATCTTATAGTTCCTGAGCTACTCCAGTGTAGCTTTGGCTGTGTGCTTCGGGTCGTTGTCATGCTGAAAGGTGAACGTCCGTCCCGATTTCAGCTTTCTTGCAGAGGGCAGCAGGTTTTCCTCTAAGATTTTTCTGTATTTTTCTCCATCCGTTTTCTCTTCTCTCCTGACAAGTGCCACAGTCCCTGCTGATGAGAAACATCCCCATGACGTGATGCTGCTACCACCATTCTTCAGAGTAGGGATGGTGTTCTTTGGGTAATGTGCTGTGATGGGTTTGCACCAAATGTAAGGTTTTGCATTTAGACCAAAAAGTTCCATCTTGGCTTTGTCAGACCACAAAACTTTTGCCACGTGGCTTCAGAAGCTCCGGAATTATTTTTGCATACATCAAACGGGACTCAAGGTGGGCTTTTTTGAGTAATGGCTTCCTTCTTGCCACCCCACTGTACAGGCCAGACTTGTGGCGTGCTTGGGATATTGTTGTCACATGCACACAGTGACAAGTCTTTGCCATAAAGGCATGTAGCTATTACAACGCTGCCATTGGCCTCTTTGTAGCCTCCTTGATCAGTCTCCTCCTTGCTTGGTCACCCAGGTTGGAGGGATGGCCTGATCTAGACAGGGTCTTGGTGGTTCCACATGCCTTCCACTTCTTCATGATTGTCTTGACTGTGCTCCAAGTAATATTCAAGGCCTTTGAAATATTTTATACCCATTTTGTGATCTGTGCCTTTCTACAACTTTATCCCAGAGGTCTTTTGAATGCTCCTTGGGGTCCATGGTTGAGACTTTGCTGTGAAATGCACCATCCTGCAATAACAGCTGATTTTATTCCAAAATAATCAGAATCATTACAATTTAATACAGGTGGAGGTCAATTAACTTCGTGTGTGATTTTGAAGGTTATTGATTACACGGAAAATAATTTACAATTGCTATTATAAGGGGGTGGACACTTATCCAACCAATATATTCTCGTTTTGTATTTTTAGATCCTCCTGGAGGATCTCAAAGTCTTACTCACGTTGTTGTTCTTCATCTTCTTGTGGACATTTTTGTTTCACAGCCTACTTTTTTCATCGAAACTTCCTGAAACTTGGCATACATATGTAAAAATACCCTGCGCAGACAGTAACCATCTCCGATTTTGAAAATTCCTCCTCGAAAAAAAAAAGTTATGACGTCAAAATATCTCCGCTAATGGGAATCGCCGAAAAAATTATCTCCGAAACCAGGCCAGCTTTTTAAATTCTGTTTGCAGGAATCGAACAGGGCATTCGCAGAGATGAATTACCGCACATATGATACATCACTATTACGTCATATCAATTTTTATGACGTCATTCCTATTTTTTGACATTTTTTGTTTCACAACCCAGAGTTTTCATCGGATCTTCGTGAAACTTGCCATGTATATGCAGAAAGCCCACGTGCAGGCAGCAACCATCTCCGATTTTGGGAATTCTTCCTAGAAAAAAAAGTTGACGTCATAATATCGCCGCTAATGGAAATCGCCTATACCATTATCTCCGAAACTCGGCAAGCTGTTTGAATTTTGTTTGCCGGAATCAAGCCGGCCATTAGCACAGATAATTTATTGCAAACCTGATACATCACAATGATGTCATATTCGTTTTTATGACGTCATCATTAAGAGGACGAGGATCTTAGCTCATTTGAGCTTGTTAATTAATTTTCTGAAATTTGTAGAATTTGTTTTTCACTTCGAAGTTGTGGGTTACGATGTGTAAACAAAGGAGGAAAAAGTCGGTTTTAATGCAATTTAATTCCAAGCTATAAGGTCTCAAAAGGTGAAAAATTTGAAAGAGGGTGCAGACTTTCTAAAGTCCCTGCATGTCTTACATACAGTATTTTGATATAGCAGTATATATCTTAAATAGCTGGAATGGTACTCGGTCGAGCACATACCTCTGCCACGTAATGCCTGATCCACGACAACATATCGGGCCCAATACATTTTTGAGATATTGTGCTATACAGTATATCGTTTTTGGCCCGATCGCTCAATGGTGAAGAATCACTTTAAAAAGTCTAGTAGCCAGATCTGGATTCGGATCTTCACCAAAATTGAATCAGTTTGTTCTTGTCACACACCCAACTTGTCCACCAAGTTTCGTCCGAATCCGTCCACAACTCTTTGAGATATCCTGCATATAAACAGACAAAAAACAGACAAAAAAAAACAGACAGGGGTGCAAATATAAACTCCTTCCATCTTTGGTGGTGGAGGTAATAATATGCTTGTTCGTGTGTGGGTGTGTGTGTGTGTGTGTGTGTGTGTGTGTGTGTGTGTGTGTGTGTGTGTGTGTGTGTGTGTGTGTGTGTGTGTGTGTGTGTGTGTGTGTGTAACATTCGTTTCCACCGATTGGTTGGACAGCTGCCCTGACTCCACCCACAATTGGAACTTCAATCCCCTCCTCGAGCTGAATCGTCTTACACCTGTTCTATACTTAGATTGTCGCTACAATACAAACCTTCGAAATTATTGGGACTGTCCGTATGTTTTGGAATATGGGGTGATGGGTGGAGTGCAGTGTAGGGGGACGTGAGGAGGTGGAGAAGGGGTGAGGAGGTGGTGAAGGAGGGTGTAGAGTGTGGAGAACTATATTCCTGATCTATCTATCTCTATCTCTATCTCTATCTCTATCTCTATCTCTATCTCTATCTCTATATCTATATCTATATCTATATCTATCTCTCTCTCTCTCTCTCTCTCTCTCTCTCTCTCTCTCTCTCTCTCTCTCTCTCTCTCTCTCTCTCTCTCTCTCTCTCTCTCTCTCTCCATGAAATTCCTGCTGTAAACTTGTACCATAATTAAATAAATAAAACCCACGTTCATCGGATAACCGAACTGGGTTCGATTGTTGTTCGGTAATGTGTGAAAAAAAAACTATTTCATTACAAATGAAATTCACACGTCTTCACCAAGAATGCCGAAAGATGCCCGGATTTATAATTCCATGATTCCGTGACCGCTTTATCAAATACGATTATTAAACAATGAAGATTACACATCGCTTGATCATGAACATAATTATACTGATAAGTGTTCTAAATGGAATGTTTATGTTGTTACACACTGACTCTCATTATGAAGACAATTTCACATTGTATCATGGATTTTTTAAAAAAATAATATGCACGATTTAAATAATCTTGTATGACATCATAATCACCCAATTCGAAAGGAGACGTGATAAGTTAATTCGCCACTCATGTGTCACAAAGAGCGTTCAATTTTTTTATTTTTTTTATTTTTTGAGGGATACATAACAGAACGAAATGCACCGATGTTTTATTATCTCTCAATGCGTGGACATGTCATGATATTCAATAAATATTTGTCTCTGACTGTTGTGAAAATCTTGTTCCGATGACATCTTTTGAAGAAGGCCAACTGTTTCGAAGACGATTTTCAAAACCTTTATTTATTCTTCTTTCTTTCCTCCCTCTGATGTTATAAATAAAGCCTGTTTATATGAATAATACTTTTATTTTTGAAAGCACAGATTAAGGGAGAAGGGATAGGCACAAAATCATGATTTTCTGAATGACCAGACCAGGTGGGGCAGGCAGATTATTACCCACCTTGAAGGTCGTTAATGTGCCACCTTGGTTTTTACTGAAAATCCATGATTAACATATGGCACGTAACTTGAAACCAATTCAACATTTTAAAGCTGAGAATTAAAGCACCTATTACTGTTGCGTTTCAGTTGGAGTTGGACATGAGCCACGACCCTTGGCATGCCAGTACAGTTCGTCCACCCTGCAGATTAATAAAATAATTACATATTACATACAGACTGAGTTCCTACTATATAAGATTTGGTTATGCTGCTGAGATTGCTTGTCCAAAAATCGTAAGCGTCTTGTTACCTCCGCCACCGAAGGTGAAGGAGGTAATGTTTTCACCCTTTTCTCTCTGTTTGTAACGTGATTTCGTAAGTATATTGATGACTTCCGTCCTCTGTTTGTGAGTTTGTTACTTACGAAATCTAAAGATTTCGGAAGTATATTGATTACTTCCGTCCTCTGTTTGTGTGTGTGTTACTTTCAAAATCTAAAGATTTCGTAAGTATATTGATCACTTCCGTTTCTGTTTGTTTGTTTGTGTGTTTGTTTGTTTGTTTGTTTGTAACTAGAAAACGGAAGAAGCCACCAATGTCAAATTACACCACGTGATAACTCGAGAAAACTCGAGAACGGAAGAAGCCACCAATGTCAAATTACACCACGTGATTCAGGAGGGTGATAGCTAGTGCTGATTAGATTTTGGTCAAAATCGGTCAAAGGTCAAGGTCACAGTGAGGTCAAACATAATTCCATAAATTAATGTGGAGAAATGGAGTATTTTTGCTACGCTCGACGTTGCGAGTTCGTTTTAACTTCAATTTTAATTTTGTCTTCGGTTTTTGCGATTGCTTTGGACGCTTAAAACTCGGTTGTTGAAATTCTGGTAAAAATCGGATGTTTTGGATACGTTTTAAGATTGCATAAAAAATTTCACTCGACGTGTCACGGGCCGTCACGTGATGCAGTGTGCTCGAGCAGACGCGTCGTTGAGTCATGTTAAGGTTTTCCGTGTGTGCGCTGACGGTGTTTTCGATAAAGATGGTGTTTAAAAGTCATTTTTTAATCCCAATAAAGGTTATCGTGCATGCCTGACTCGCTGAGCCGTCGGATTATGTAAAGATTGTTGGTGGATGGCCGAATATTACGGTTTTGTGACTTTGATAAAATAATATAAAATAATTGCGTTGAGAAATAGAGATTTTTGCTTCGGTCGACGTTACGATTTTTGATGGTTTGGTACAGAATCATCGTAGAAACTTCTGGTTTGCGTCGCTACTTTCTCTGGAGACAGCTTTTATTAGACAAGGTCAGAGGTCAAGTTGACGATTTTTTAAGTACCAGTCTATGACTGCTTGTTTGTAACTTACGAAATCTAAACATTTCGTAATTTATATTGATGACTTCCGTTTCTGTTTGTTACTTACGAAATCTAAAGATTTCGTAAGTATATTGATGCCTTCCGTTTGTTTGTTTGTTTGTTTGCTTGTTGGCACGATAACTCGAGAACGGAAGAAACTACCAATGTCAAATTGCACCAAGTGATTCAGGAGGGTGATAGCTAGTGCTGATTAGATTTTGGTCAAAATCGGTCAAAGGTCAAGGTCACAGTGAGGTCAAACATAATTCCGTAAATTCACGTGGAGAAATGGAGTATTTTTGCTTCGCTCGACGTTACGAGTTCGTTTTAACTTCGATTTTAATTTTGTCTTCGGTTTTTGCGATCGTTAAGGATGCTTAAAACTCGGTTGTCGAAATTCTGGTAAAATCGGATGTTTTGGAGACGTTTTAAGATTGCATAAAAAATATTTCACTCAACATGTCACGGGTCGTCCCATGATGCAGTGCGCTCGAGTAGTTGCGTCGTTGAGTTACGTTAAGGTTTTGCGTGGAGAAATGGAGATTTTTGCTTCGGTCGACGTTACGATTTTTGATGGTTTGATACAGAATCATCGTAGAAACTTCTGGTTTGCGTCGCTACCTTCTCGAGAGACAGCTTTTATTAGACAAGGTCAGAGGTCAAGTTGACAATTTCGTAAGTACCAGTCTATGACCGCTTGTTTGTTTGCTTGTTTGTTGGCACGATAACTCGAGAACGGAAGAAGCTACCAATGTCAAATTACAGCACTTGATTCAGGAGGGTGATGGCTTGTGCTGATTAGATTTTGGTCAAAATCGGTCAAAGGTCAAGGTCACAGTGAGGTCAAATATTAGATTTTTGATGGTTTGGAACAGATAACTCGAGAATGGAAGAAGCTACCAATGTCAGATTATACCACGTGATTCAGGAGGGTGATGGCTCATGCTGATTAGATTTTGGTCAAAATCGGTCAAAGGTCAAGGTCACAGTGAGGTCAAACATCCAGAAAATGATAACTCGAGAACGGAAGAAGCTACCAATGTCAAATTACACCACGTGATTCAGGAAGGTGATGGCTAGCGCTGATTAGATTTGGGTCAAAATCAGTCAAAGGTCAAGGTCACAGTGAGGTCAAACATCCAAAACATTCGATTTTTGATGGTTTGGTACAGAATCATCCTAGAAACTTGTGGTTTGCGTCGCTACCTTCTCGAGAGACAGCTTTTATTAGACACGGTCAGAGGTCAAGTTGATGATTTCGTAAGTACCAGTCTATGGCTGCTTACTTACGAAATCTAATGATTTCTTAAGTATATTGATGACTTCCGTTTCTGTTTGTTTGTTACTTATGAAATCTGAAGGTTTCGTAAGTAAATTGATGCCTTCCGTTTCTGTTTGTTTGTTTGTTTGTTTGTTAGTTTGTTTTTTTTGTTTGTAGGCACGATAACTCGAGAACGGAAGAAGCTACCAATGTCAAATTAGACCACGTGATTCAGGAGGGTGATGGCTAGCGCTGATTAGATTTTGGTCAAAATCGGTCAAAGGGCAAGGTCATTAGGAGGTCAAACATAATTCCGTAAATTCATGTGGAGAAATGGAGTATTTTTGCTTCGCTCGACGTTACGAGTTCGTTTTAACTTCGATTTTAATTTTGTCTTCAGTTTTTGCGATCGCTAAGGACGCTTAAACCTCGGTTGTCGAAATTCTCGTAAAAATCGGATGTTTTGGAGACGTTTTAAGATTGTGTAAAAAAATATTTCACTCGACGTGTCATGGGTCGTCACGTGATGCAGTGCGCTCGAGCAGACGCATCATTGAGTCACGTTAAGGTTTTCCGTGTGCGTGCTGACGTTGTTTTCGATAAAGATGGTGTTTAAATGTCATTTTTTTATCCCAATAAAGGTTATCGTCGCATGCCTGACTCGCTAAGCCGTCGGATTATGTAGAGATTGTTGGTGGATGGCCGAATATTACGGTTTTTTGACTTTGATAAAATAATATAAAATAATTGCGTGGAGAAATGGAGATTTATGCTTCAGTCGAAGTTACGATTTTTGATGGTTTGGAACAGAATCATCGTATAAACTTCTGGTTTGCATCGCTGCCTTCTCTGGAGAAAGCTTTTTTTGGACAAGGTCAGAGGTCAAGTTGACGATTTCTTAAGTACCAGTCTATGACTGCTTGTTTGTTTGTTTGTTTGTGTGTTTGTTTGTGTGTTTGTTTGTAGGCACGAAAACTCGAGAACGGAAGAAGCTCCCAATGTCAAATTAAACCACGTGATTCAGGACGGTGATGCCTCGTGCTGATTAGGTTTTGGTCAAAATCAGTCAAAGGTCAAGGTCACAGTGAGGTCAAACATCCAAAACATTCGATTTTTGATGATTTGGTACAGAATCATCGTAGAAACTTCTGGTTTACGTCGCTACCTTCTCGAGAGACAGCTTTTATTAGACAAGGTCAGAGGTCAAGTTGACGATTTCGTAAGTACCAGTCTATGACTGCTTGTTTGTTTGTTACTTACAAAATCTAAAGATTTCGTAAGTATATTGATGACTTCCGTTTCTGTTTGTTTGTTTGTTAGCTTGTTTGTTTTTTTTTGTTTGTAGGCACGATAACTCGAGAACGGAAGAAGCTACCAATGTCAAATTACACCACTTGATTCAGGAGGGTGTTGGCTTGTGCTGGTTAGATTTTGGCCAAAATCGGTCAAAGATCAAGGTCACAGTGAGGTCAAATATTCGATTTTTGATGGTTTGGTACAGATAACTCGAGAACGGAAGAAGCTACCAATGTCAAATTACACCACGTGATTCAGGAGGGTGATGGCTTGTGCTGATTAGATTTTGGTCAAAATCGGTCAAAGGTCAAGGTCACAGTGAGGTCAAACATCCAAAACATTCGATTTTTGATGGTTTGGGACAGAATCATCGTAGAAACTTCTGGTTTGCATCGCTACCTTCTCTCAAGACAGCTTTTATTAGACAAGGTCAGAGGTCAAGTTGACAATTTCGTAAGTACCAGTCTATGACTGCTTGTTTGTTTGTTTGTTGGCACGATAACTCGAGAACGGAAGAAGTTACCAATGTCAAATTACACCACTTAATTCAGGAGGGTGATGGCTTGCGCTGATTAGATTTTGGTCAAAATTGGTCAAAGGTCAAGGTCACAGTGAGGTCAAACATCCAGAAAATGATAACTCGAGAACGGAAGAAGTAACCAATGTCAAATTACACCACGTGATTCAGGAGGGTGATGGCTAGCGCTGATTAGATTTGGGTCAAAATCAGTCAAAGATCAAGGTCACAGTGAGGTCAAACATCCAAAACATTCGATTTTTGATTGTTTGGTACAGAATCATCGTAGAAACTTCTGGTTTGCGTCGCTACCTTCTCGAGAGACAGCTTTTATTAGACACGGTCAGAGGTCAAGTTGATGATTTCGTAAGTACCAGTCTATGGCTGCTTGTTACTTCCGAAATCTAACGATTTCGTAAGTATATTGATGACTTCCGTTTCTGTTTGTTTGTTTCTTTGTCAGTTTGTTTGTTTGTTTGTAGGCACAATAACTCGAGAACGGAAGAAGCTACCAATGTCAAATTAAACCACGTGATTCGGGAGGGTGATGGCTCGCGCTGATTAGATTTTGGTCAAAATCGGTCAAAGGTCAAGGTCACAGTGAGGGCAAACATCCAAACATTCGATTTTTGATGGTTTGGTACAGAATCATCGTAGAAACCTCTGGTTTGCCTCGCCACCTTCTAGAGAGACAGCTTTTATTAGACAAGGTCAGAGGTCAAGTTGACGATTTCGTAAGTACCAGTTTATGACTGCTTGTTTGTTTGTTTGTAGGCATGATAACTCAAGAACGGAAGAAGCTACCAATGTCAAATTACACCACGTAATTCAGGAGGGTGATGGCTAGCGCTGATTAGATTTTGGTCAAAATCGGTCAAATAGCAAGGTCATAGTGAGGTCAAACATTATTCCGTAAATTCATGTGGAGAAATGGAGTATTTTTGCTTCGCTTGACATTACGAGTTCGTTTTAACTTCGATTTTAATTTTGTCTTCGGTTTTTGCGATCGCTCATGACGCTTGAAACTCGGTTGTTGAAATTCTGGTAAAAATTATTTGTTTTGGAGACGTTTTAAGATTGTGTAAAAAATATTTCACTTGACGCGTCACTGGTCGTCACATGATGCAGTGCGCTCGAGCAGATGCGTCGTTGAGTCACGTTAAGGTTTTCTGTGTGCGCGCTGACGGTGTTTTCGATAAAGATGGTGTTTAAATGTCATTTTTATCCCAATAAAGGTTATCGTCGCATGCCTGACTCGCTGAGCCGTCGGTTTATGTTAAGATTGTTGGTGGATGGCCGAATATTATGGTTTTTTGACTTTTATAAAATAATATTTATTAATTGCGTGGAGATATGGAGATTTTTGCGTCGCTCGACGTTACGAGTTCGTTTTAACTTCAATTTTAATTTTGTCTTCGGTTTTTGCGATCGCTTAGGACGCTTAAAACTCGGTTGTCGAAATTATGTTAAAAATCGGATGTTTTGGAGATGTTTTAAGATTGTATAAAAAAATATTTCACTCGACGCGTCACGGGTCGTCACCTGATGCAGTGCACTCGAGCAGACGCGTCGTTGAGTCACGTAAAGGTTTTCCGTGTGCGCGCTGACGGTGTTTTCGATAATGATGGTGTTTAAAAGTCTTTTTTTTATCCCAATAAAGATTATCGTCGCATGCCTGACTCGCTGAGCCGTCGGATTATGTAAAGATTGTTGGTGGATGGCCGAATATTACGGTTTTGTGACTTTGATAATAAAAAAAATATTCAATAACTGCGTGGAGAAATGGAGATTTTTGCTTCGCTCGACGTTACGAGTTCGTTCTAACTTTGATTTTAATTTTCTCTTTGGTTTTTGCGATCGCTTAGGACGCTTAAAACTCGGTTGTCGAAATTCTGGTAAAAATCGGATGTTTTGGAGACGTTTTAAGATTGTATAAAAAATATTTCACTCGACGCGTCACGGGTCGTCACGTGATGCAGTGCGCTCGAGCAGATGCGTCGTTGAGTCACATAAAGGTTTTCCGGGTGCGCGCTGACGGTGTTTTCGATAAAGATGGTGTTTAAAAGTCATTTTTTTATCCCAATAAAGGTTATCGTCGCATGCCTGACTCGCTGAGCCGTCGGATTATGTAAAGATTGTTGGTGGATGGCCGAATATTACGGTTTTGTGACTTTGATAAAATAATATAAAATAATTGCGTGGAGTAATGGAGATTTTTGCTTCGGTCGACGTTACGATTTTTGATGGTTTGGAACAGAATCATCGTAGAAACTTCTGGTTTGCGTCGCTACCTTCTCTGGAGACAGCTTTTATTAGACAAGGTCAGAGGTCAAGTTGACGATTTCTTAAGTACCTGTCTATGACTGCTTGATTGTTATCTTGCCAAAACGAAGTTTTTGCAAGATATGTTATTCAGCTTGTCCGTTTTTTTTTTTTTTTTTTTTTTTTTTTGATGTTTGTCTGTAATCACTTATAAAAAATTCTGCAGAGCACAGTTATCATTGGAAATTTTTGTAACTTCGCATATCAGAGGCCTATAGAGGTCCCTTTCAGTGCACAAAATTTTGAAGGTCAAAGGTCAAGGTCACTTTGTCACAAATCAGGGTAGTTGACGAAACCCTTCTTTTTTGAGTAATTTTGATCGGATCGTCTTCAAATTTCATGGGAATATAGTTCATGGTCTGGCGCTCAGCTGATTAATTTTTGGTGGCGATTCGCCTTGAACTTCATGGTTCGCGCCTGAGGTCAAACATATTTGACCCCAAGGTCAAATTTTCAAGTTTTAGGAACCATATCGTGTAGTACCTCAAATTGAACACCTCGATGAGTGCTTTCTTGATTTGTCAAGCTTGAGACATTACGACGTCATTTGGTGACTTTATGAGGCAAACGCATATTTTTCATGGTTACTCTGTAGAACCATTCTCATCGGAATCTCTCGTTGGCAGATATTCCTCAAGGAGTCGCTCCTGGTGTATAGCAGCTCTGTTCACCTCAGTGTGATCTTAAAGATGTCACACGTGGTCACCTTTTGGCAAGATAGGGTCACCCTGCAGGTGACATTGGTTTATTTGTTTGTTTGTCTGGAACCCGTATAAAAAATTCTGTAGAGCACAGTTATCATTGGAAATTTTTGGAACTTCGCATATTAGAGGCCTATAGGGGTCCCTTTCAGCGCATAAAAATTTGAAAGTCAAGGTCACTTTGTCGCAAATCAGGGGAATCGACGAAACCCTTGTTTTTTGAGTAATTTTCATCGGATCGTCTTAAACTTCATGGGAATATAGTTCATGGTCTGGCGCTCAGCTGATTAATTTTTGGTGGGATTGGCCTTGAACTTCATGGTTAGCGCCTGAGGTCAAACTTATTTGACCCCAAGGTCAAATTTTCAAGTTTTAAGAACCATATTGTGTAGTACCTCAAATTGAACACCTCGATGAGTGCTTTCTCGATATGTCAAGCTTCAGACATTATGACATCATTTGGTGACGTTATGAGGAAAACGCATATTTTTCATGGTTACTCTGTAGAACGATTCTCATTGGAATCTCTCGTAGGCAGATATTCCTCAAGGAGTCGCTCCTGGTGGATAGCAGCTCCGTTCACCTCAGTGTGACCTTAAAGAAGTCACACGTGGTCACCTTTTGGTAAGATATGGGTCACCCTGCGGGTGACATTGGTTTATTTATGTTTTTTTCTCTTCTTCCATTTCTGTCTTTTAAGGCTTTCAAGTTTGATGAAGTCGAAAAGGGGGGGGGGGGTGGTAAGAACCTTCCTGTATCTTCTTCCCAGAACTAACAGTATATATTTTTTATGTTTTTTTTTTCTCTTCTTACAATTCTGTCTTGTAAGGCTTTCAGGTTTGATGAAGTAGAAAGGGGAAGTAAGAACTTTCCTGCCCTTTCTTCCCAGAACTTTCTTGATATCGCTCTCATCAAGCACCATCAAACAAAGAACCACATCAATAGGTTGAGATCCCCAAGAGTCTTCTTGGTAGAAACCACATTTCAAGTATCCAAAATAAAACCAACTTACAAAGTCTCCAAGGGATAACTCATTTCCTGATTTTTTCAAAATTTGTGAGACTCCAAGGTAGGTTTCATATTTAGAACCATCTTAGCAGAACCCTTTTCCCGAGTCTCCCAGTTAGTTATTTAAACCATCAAGGCAGAACTCATTTACTGATTTTTAAAAAAAATTGTGAGTCTCTGAGGTAAAACTTATATTCTGGTTCATCAAGGTATAACTTGTTCAGTGGGTATTATCTTGATAACTCGCAATGAGTACTATTGCTGTAAAACTCTTTTTCAGGATTCTGCGGGTCTCCAAGGTATAACTCTTTGGTTAGGTCATCAAGGTCGAGCTCATTCTGTGGGTCTTGGTCGCGCATAAGATTTTCAACCAAACCAACAATTTCGCCCAAGTTGTGGCAAAAGCAGTATTTTCATTTCGTATTTCTGATACAATTTCCTGTGAGAGAAAATATTAATGTATTAATTAAGTGATTTAATTATTAAATGATTATATGCTTAAATCAAACTCTGTAAATAGGTAAATAAAATCTTACCTCAGTAGATAAGAGGTTTGAATCCAGTTCATCAACTTGAAGGTTTAGTTCCATACAAGTAGTAGAACTCCACGGAACTCCAAAGTCATCCCACTCAAGCTCAGCACAGCAGTCCATTCTCAGTAAAAGTAAAAATATGTTTACATTCAGTCTGGGTTTCAAGCCTTTATATAGAAAGACTAGTGTGGTGTAGCAGGCCTGTGGGGGCAGGGCATGATGTGGAGGAGTGGTCGGCGTGATCACGTGCATGCAAGGGATATAGGAGTGCGCGCCGCTTGAGGCATTGTAGTGGTTGCTGTAGTCGCTGTGGCTTGTAGAGTGCATTGAGTATGTAATAAAGGGGAGTTACGGGCAACATACGCTCATGCTCCCGCTCGTGCAACAAAGCTGGGTTGGACTGTTCCCCCGCTCGTGTCTGCCTTCGAAGCACCACTATCACGACACCACAGTTTGGCGACGAGGCTGTTCGGATCGGCATGTGCAGGGTGGTTGGGTTCGGATCGGCAGCGAGTAACTCAGCGCACCCCGCCAGGTTCGAGGTTCCGAAGGAGCGCATCGCGAAGAGCGTATCACAGGTTCGCATGCCGCGCGCACAGGCTCCGGAGCCAGGAGGCTCGCCAGCACGGGCATCTCACCAGCATGGCAGAATGTCGGGGCACGGCGCAGGGACGCATGCCCGTCTTCGTGGGAGATGACTTCGAATTGTTTTCTGAACAATTGGGCTGCTATTTCCACGCGAATGATGTGGATGATGAAGGCAAACGCAAGTCGATCTTGCTCACCTCACTGTCAAGGGAGCACTACCGGCTGCTGAGTGATTTGGTAGCTCCAGATAAGCCCAGTGATGACGGGCTAT
The DNA here is from genome assembly GCF_056783735.1 of Eptatretus burgeri. Taxonomy (NCBI): domain Eukaryota; kingdom Metazoa; phylum Chordata; class Myxini; order Myxiniformes; family Myxinidae; genus Eptatretus; species Eptatretus burgeri. The sequence continues at coordinate 83,673,104 of NC_140971.1, forward strand.
CGTTTCAGGATATCGTGGAGAAGATGAAGACCCACTTGGCGCCAAAGAAGTCATTGCAGCTCGCTCGGTACCAGTTCGATCACCTCGCGAAGGGTGTGGAGGAGCGCATTGCAGATTTCGTGGCACGGGTGAAGCATTCGGCCGTGGCTTGCAAGTTTACGGCAGAGGAGCGTCCGGTGCGACTCAGAGATCGCTTTATTTCAGGTCTGCGAGACGCGAAGATGGTGGCAGCCATTCTGCGGGTGAGCGACGTTACATTCGACTCAGTGGTCGGGACTGCGTCGGCTGTCGAACAGACGCTCACGGATGTCCGCGCCATCGCCGGCCAGGACGTAATGAGTAGCTCCAGCTGGGGCATGTCGGCTGATTCCGGGGTCCACGCGATGACCCAGGTGCCCCAGGTCGCGCGCGCGTCTGGCGTTGCGGGCCGGGGGCGCGCGCCGCAGCGCGGCCGCACCGGGAGCGAGGTGGATTTCCAAGGGTGCTGGGGGTGTGGTGGTCCGCACCTGCGACGAGTGTGCCCGTATAAGAACACCGTGTGTTTGCATTGTCACAAGGTGGGACATTTGAAGCGTGTGTGTCGGATGGTGGGTGCCTCCATTGGGGTCTTGGATGGCGAGGTGCGGGAGGACCCCAGTGACCTGAGGAGCGGCCTGCAGCCGGGGCATAGCGATGCCGGCGGGCCGGAGCAGGATATGCAACCAATGTTGAGTCTGTTTTCGATTGGTCCGGAGGTGACAAGACAAATCATGGTGGAAGTCGAGGTGAATGGCGAGCCGACCGTGTTTTAGGTTGACACCGGGGCTGCAGTGTCGGTCATGGGCGAGCGGGCGGCTCGTAGTCTTCGCGGTGTTCGCCTGGTCAAGACGACCTTGTCGCTGTGCACGTACACCGGTGAAGCGATTGCATCGCTTGCGGTGGCCGACGTCTCGGTGGTCTGCCAGGGTCGAAGCGTCCTACTCTCGGTGTTTGTGGAACGAGGGGAGTGGCCCGCCCTTTTGGGTCGGGACTGGTTGGCGCACCTCGAGCTGGATCTCCAGTTCGTACCTCCAGGTGCGCCGGTGCTTCCTTCGAGACCCGAGGGCGAGGTTCTGGCGGCAGGAGCCACATCGATGCAACGGGAGCGGCCGTTCGTTGCTTCCTGCAACAATGATCTGCGGTTCAGGAGCAACGGAAGCCGTGCCAGCTCTCGCGCTGAGCTCTCGCGCTTCGGCTGCGCTCATGATGCAAGGCCCGCCTGTGTTGTTCAGGCGGTGTCGACGGGGAGTTGCGGCGAGCCCGTCACGTTCAAGAAGTTCACGGATCGCGACTGTCGACGGCAAGCAGGTCATCGCAGCGTCGCGACGACAGCCAGGAGACGGACACGTGATGTGGTTCATGGGTTGCTGTTCATTGCGTATTTGATTTTCATTGCTCAAGTGATGCAGTTTAACGTTGTTGAAATAAATGCCAGCAGTTCAGGCGTGAGAATATGTTTGGCGGGGATCAATCGATGGGATTTTCATGATAACGGATGTGATGTGAAGGCTTTGGGAGCGATTGTGGAAAATAAAGAGGTTTTATTGCCCTCCCGCTGCCACGGGCCACGGGTTGTTACTTTGTCATGTGCGGGGGTTTTATCGGGAAAACGCGCTGTACGGAAAAAGGAGTTTGCAATTGCACAGATGATGTTCTTATTGATTTATGACGGGCCTGGGTTTGTATGGAATTCCTACCGTCTAATTGTTGTGTGGGTCTCAGAGATCGACTCGGAGCCGGGGCTGGTTCGCTGTTCAGCGTTACCCCCACCTCTGATTTTGGCAAGGTCAGACGTGCTTGGTGCCTGGGGTGCAACTCTCTGTTCTCGCCCGAGGCCGTTTGGACATACGTTGGAATCTCAACTGATTGTAGTGCGTGGGTTGTTATGGGGTATTTGTTGCGTCCAGCCGACGGCGCTGTTCAGCGTCCCCACCCAAGGTCAGTCGGGTTTGGCAGTGGTGCCACAGTTTCCAGACAGCGGCCTTCTGGCCTCGGAATGTTTATCTGCTTCAGGTCTGGCTGGGGGAGATGTGCCGCCTTGTCGGCCGTAGGCGTTTGATGGTGTCGTGGGAGGTTTGCTCGGGAGGTCGCCACGACCTCGCCGGAGGGCGTGTAAGCATGAGCCGCCTGGGGGCGCTTTTGCTGCGTAGTGATGCTGTGCTTCTTGCCTTGCTTCTTGATATCTGTAACGCGGTCAGGGTTTTGTGGGTTCAGTGTGCAACTCAGTCTTCGGAACCTGGCCGTTGCAGCTCCACTCGCTCGCATTGACACGTTATATGGTGTGATGTGCCTATGCTTTATCTTTTTGAGGCGATTATCGTTTTTGGTACCTTATCTGCTTTTATATCGTGGTATCCTATGCTGCTTCTGGTTATTATGATGATGGTCATTTAATAATCATAGTTTTAGGAGGGAGGAGTGTGGTATAGCGGGCCTGCGGGGGCAGGGCATGATGTGGAGGAGTGGTCGGCGTGATCACGTGCATGTAGGGGATATAGGAGTGCGCGCCGCCTGAGGCGTTGTAGTGGTTGCTGTAGTCGCTGTGGCTTGTAGAGTGCATTGAGTACGTAATAAAGGGGAGTTACGGGCAACGTACGCTCACGCTCCCGCTCGTGCAACAAAGCCGGGTTGGACTGTTCCCCCACTCGTGTCTGCCTTCGAAGCACCACTATCACGACACCACAACTAGTGGGTGTGGTTTCCTTTGGAAAATAGAGAAAATTATTTGGCAAAGAGATTAACTGGAAATTATGTAAGAGTCGGTGGTCCTCACAAAAGTGGGTGGGGCTTAGTAGAAGTGGGTGGGGCTTAGGAAAAGTGGGCGGAGTTTAAGGAAAGTTGGTGCAGCTTATGGACAGTGGGCGTGGCTTATGAAAAAGTAGGCGTGGCTTATGAAAAATAATGTGTGGCTCAGGAGGTGGACAAACAAGAACATTGAGAGAAGTTTATCATTTCATTTCTGCTCAACAAAGACACATAAACTAAGAACTAAGTTCTAAAATAGTATTTGTGAATATACTCGATGGTGATGACTGTAATCGGAAAATTAATTTATTACATGAAGTGGAACATGATCAAATATTCCTTTGGCTCACTCTTTGAATGGAATGATGATATAAAAGAAATGTTGTTTTAATCAGTGTCTCAAAGGGACAGAGATCTTAATTATAATCCCAATTTAAGTCAGTCCCTTAAATTAGTCCCAATTTAACATTGGGGGGTTGGAAGGTGGAGGAGGGGAAGGGGACAGAGATTAAACTTCTGGTTTGAGCTTTTGAGTCATGAGGCAGAAAGTTTTTTCAATTCATTTGTATTATCCCAGTCTCCTGTTTAGGGGTTAAATAAGAGAGTTTTTTCCCTCATTCATTTGCATGGGGGAGGGGTAAATGGGGAGAAAATCAGACTCCTGTTTCGGGCTTTTTAACCTTAAATCAGAGTTTCCCCCTTTTCCCCCCTTGATTTGAATGACTGTACTAGAAAACAGGTCAGGTCAGGTATGGGAGCATGTGCCAGAACAGCACGTCGCTGCGTCCACTTTCCGCCGGTACTCCAGGGGCCTCCGTCTGGCCATCCCCCAGGCAGATGCCAGGCCCATCCCCATCTCCTTGAGATAATGGTCAACCTGTTGCAACCATGAGGCACGTGGTCGACCCACTGGCCTCCTCCACTCATGAGACTCCCTCTCTGAGAGAATCTGGTGAGCAGGATCAGAGTCAGGAAAACGAGCCACATGTCCATACAGCCGCAACTGACGCTCACGGACTATGCAGGTAACAAATCTCATCCGAGTCTCTCTCAGCAACCGCTCGTTGGACACAAAATCCGACAAGCGATAGCCAAGGATTCTCCGAAGAGACCTGGTACCAAAGGAATTAAGTCTCCATCTCAGATCCTTGGTCAGAGTCCAAGTCTCGCACCCATAGAGCAAGACTGGAAGTACCAAGGACCAGAAGACTCGGACTTTCGTCCTCCCGCACAGGTACCGGCAGCGCCACACCCCATGATCCAGTGAATCCATGACTCCCCAGGCCCGACCCAGACGTCTATTGACCTCTGAATCGCAGCCAGCAGAGACATGAATATCACTGCCAAGGTAAGTGAATCTCTCCACGACCTCAACATCCTCACCACAAACAGACACAGACAGGACAGCAGCATCCAAGATGTCACCGAAAGCCTGGATCTTAGTTTTGACCCAAGAAACCCGTAATCCCAACGGCTCCGACTCCTCATTCAGCAGCTCGAGGGCCCCCAAGAGGATGTCTAAAGTCTTTGCAAACATTACTGCATCATCTGCAAAGTCAAGGTCCGAGATCTTGACATTCCCAAATGACGCACCGCAACTTGATCTCTCCGACATCCTCCCTAGAATCCAGTCCATACAAGTGCTGAAAAGTGTGGTGGCAAGTACACATCCCTGACGAACTCCAGTAACAACTGGAAATAAGTCAGAGATGGTACCACCACACTTCACAGCACTCTCAGTACCAGAGTAGAGTTCAGACATCAGATCGATCAGTTTTGGTGGCACCCCACGAAGACCAAGAATCCTCCAGAGGACATCCTGATTCACTGAGTCGAACGCTTTACAGAGATCAACATAGGCTGCAAGCAGCCCCTGCCGAAACTCTCGGCTGCGTTCGGTGAGGACACGAAGTGCAAGGATACGGTCAATCGTTGACCTCTTTGGTGTAAAGCCTGACTGCTCTGGACGCTGGTGCTCAAGCAGATGGTGGCGAACCCTATAGAGAATTATCCGAGCAAAGACCTTGCCCGGCACTGAGAGCAGCGTCACCCCTCGGTAGTTGTTGCAGTCTTGGCGATCACCCTTCCCTTTCCAGAGAGGGACAACAAGGCCCCTCTTCCAGTCAGTTGGGATGATGCCTGTGTTCATCACGCGGTTGAGCAGATTCCAGCTTCTGGATGCAGAATGACACGACCAGTTCCTTGCAATTGAAAAATGTACAGTCAACCAGAGAGTCCAAGTCACCAGACATTGGCTCAAACTTGCTTTGGTCGATACCATTCCAACCTGACTGGAAACGCTTGAACATAGCTATTTCAGGACCAGAAAATGGGCCAAAGCATGTCTTGAATGCTGCCTCTGCCACGAGTTCCAGAATGTGATGGCGGCATGCGAAGTGAAAGAGTGATCGTCCTAACTTTTGCTGCAGAAAGGTGCATGCACCAAGTTTTGGTCCAGTGTTGAAGGCCGTCGTATCAAAGCTCATGCCAACCACTTTGTCAGTCATTTGTCAGAGAGTTCCCATTCCTCAAGGCACTGCATGACTGCACTTGCTGTTGCTTGTCCAGTTCCTTCAGGGAGTTTTGGTAAGGCAAGAAGCTTTTGCAGTTCCTCGTTGGTCAGTGACAATGACAGGAAGACAATCAACTTTTTGCTTTGTGTCACCTGGAAGCAGTTTGCCATCCCAATGAACAACGAGGCTCGTGTTGCTAGCATAGCATTCCCTGATCTCATCTGCAATACACTTCCTTTGGGTTCTGCTAGATCTCCTGATTGATGACCCGTTGATGGCCAACTCAGAGGGGTCTTGACCCAGAGTAGAAGCTGCTGCCGACAGTATATAAACTGCCGATCGGTCACTGACCTTGGTGCGGTCCAGGGCTGAAGTCAGCTCTGGCGTAACAATGTTCCTTGCGCGACGTGACCTTTTTAGAGCTGAGTGAGTCGCACCAATCTCCTGATCACTGATTTCAGGACTGCTGTCTGTTGAGAATGCCAACTGAGTGGTCTCCTCTCGTGCTGCTTGCTCCTCCATGTTGCACAATGCTCTTTTTGTCGACAACTCACGGCACTGAAGGGCTCTCTCCTCCTTTCCTGCTAGCACCTTGTCAACTCCAATCATGAAACCCCGCTGCCCTGGCTCCCGTTGTGCCTTGAGGAATTCTCGGTCCGCTGGTATCTTAATAAGCGGAAGTGCCTCGACATGGGCAATGTCAAACAAGTCACCAAGGCTTGCCTGAAAATTCTCTTCCTTCTGTATCTGAGGTGCAGATCGCCATGTCTTTCCTTTCAGGATTGACCTGTACTCCTCCAGTTTCCTCTCCAGCTTTGCGATGACATTCCGCTCTTCTGCAGTTGGAATTCGCGCCTTCTCCCAGATGAGCATTGCCTCTCGAACGACTTGAGTTTCTGCACTCCTAACTTCCAACTTGTCATCTTTGTGCAACTTGAAGTACCGTTGGAGAACCTCTGCACAAGATGGAAGCTTATTTCCAGGCAGCTCATCAGAAGGGAAGCCAATCAGCCACACAGAGTGCTTTTCACGAGTCACACATGCAATCACACCTAAAATGAGACCAAAGAATAATGAGTCAGTGGAAACAAATTGTTGAGAATGTGCATAAAAATATTGCTTCTGCAGTGAAGAGGTTTATATTGTTACGGCTGTGGAAATTGACAGAACACCATAAAGGTCCCGAGATCAGTTAGGCCGATAAGTCCGTGTCCGGATAGATTTCCCCACCGTTGTTTAAAGGGGACTATTCATGTTAACCGGGCTGTGATCTTTGAGTTAGCCGGTATTCTTTACTATCGTTATTTTGGACCAACCACGTCCACCACCAACATCTTTCTCAACAACCGCTTTACAACAACCACCACCACCACCAACATCGCTCTCAACAATCGCTTTACAACAACCGCCTTCCACCACCACAACCACACCTGCCTCTCACCAAACCATGCCATCCTCACCACTTCGCCAGCAACCGTCAACATCTCCACACCACAAACATCGCCTCACCTTCGTCTCCGAAACGACGCCATCTTTGCGCCAGCCGCGCCGAGTCCGCATCGAGCGGCGTCGCTGCAGGCAGACGCGGGACGTTTGCTCGTTGGATCAAGCTTGATGATCTCGCGCACGTCCGCTTTCCGCGCAGAGGTCAGAGGTCGAGGATCGGAGGCCAAACCGCGTCTCACCAGCCCTATAAAAGGACGAGCAGAGTGCCAAGCTCGCGTTCGAGTTGGGTCAAGTCGAGTTGATCGGTCGGCCTGAGTCAGTCTGGAGAGGTCGGGGAGTCGGGAGGAAGCCAGAAGCCAAGGAGCTGCGTGGAAGTCTTGGCTCGTGGCGGAGTCGGGAGCTTGGAGCTTGCAGTCGGTGGAGAGTCCGGGCGTCGTGAAGGAGACGCGAGCTGGAGGCGCAGCCTTGCCTGCTGTGTCGCGCGGAACCGCGCGTTCGTGTGGAGAGAGCCGGAGAGAGCTCGCCAGCCAGCGACAGGCGGTCCGAGGTGATCGGGCTTCGGCGCAGTTCGAGCATCACTGAGGGATGGACGGGTTCTTACAGAGCATCAACTCAAAGAGAGCAAAGACCCGTTCGTTCCTCTCAAACAAGTTGCCGACTGAGACCGAATCACCCGGCCGCTTGGCAAGGCCCGAGCTCGACCGCGACTACGCTAGCTGCCGTGGGGAAGGAGCATCACGGGTCGCCCAAGCGCGTTCATGTGGAAAGAGCCGGAGAGAGCTCGCCTGCCACATGGAAGGCCCAAGCTCGACCGCGGCTATGCGAGCTGCCGTGGGGAAGGAGCATCACGAGTCGCCCAAGCGCGTTCGTGTGGAGAGAGCCGGAGAGAGCTCGCCTCCCACACGGAAGGCCCGAGCTCGACCGCGGCTACGCTAGCTGCTGTGGGGACGGGACGTCGCGGGTCACCCAAGCTAGACACCACGAGGGTGCAGGTAACCTGCAACGGTCTCGTGGGGCTCGTTCGGTCTGCCAAGTCCCACGCCATAAAGACCTAAGAGGTCCAGTCTGACCCCATTGCCTTTGATGGGGTCTTTTTTCCTGCTTTTCTTTCAAATGAATGTTGTGGCGCCGAGTCCCGTAAGTAAAACTGTGTAAGTGACTGTACATTAATAATTACTTATAGACGGTTGTAGCGCTTTGTCTTCCCCACGTGCCGTGCCGCATTCATTGCTTGTTCTGTATACGTGCATGTTGGTGTTTTTGAATGACTGCATGATTGTTCCTGCATACGTAGAGTAAATAAATGTGCTGGTTTAAATGTAAACCTGTGCGTTGCGTCCATGCCCCCATTGAAATGCCATCTTGTATTGCGGAATATTAGTTGGCTTTTAAATAGCCGGTAAAGTGATCGGGTCCAACGGGGCTGCACGATATCACCCCGCTCGGTTATCCCAAAAGGAAGCGGGCTGCTTAAGCGGTTCGTTTCCAAGCGGTCCCGTTGAGGTACAACCTCTCGGTAACCTATCTGCGCGAATAATTAGGTAAATCGAAGATTTGGCGATCGGACCCTGTAGCGTGCGGGTAGGGTACGGACAAGGTTGTGGTGGGATTGAAAACCCATCCGTGACTGGTTTCTGACGCCATTGCAGAAAGTCACGACTGGATTGTCCGTTCGGTGGGCGAACCGGCTGCTATTGGTGAAACGCGGTCGTTTGCACGCTGACGGGCGCGAAAACTCCAACAATATTAACCTCAAAAAGATCACCAAGCTGAGATATAAACCCACAACTCTGTACAGTTCAGTCACAGTTTGACGTCATGGCACAAAACAACAGGGGTCGTGTGACAGTGGTAAAATCTGTTGAAATCAAATGGAACTTCACTCAATTTTTTTTCTTCCCAAGTGGAACCATAAAATAATAAATAGCTCCGCAAAGCGGGCGTAACCCCTCAGCCCCTTGACGCAAACCAATTTCAAGATGGTGGCCATATTGAAAATCGCAGCACGCCCATTTTCGATAGGAACCTTCCTCTGCTCAACCCCAACACACCCAGCAAAAATGGATTTAATCAGATAAGGCGTTCTCCTCAAAATTGACGGAAACAATTTCAAGATGGCTGCCGTAGCTGCCACAGTGAAAATCGCAGCGTGCCCATTTTGGAAAGGAATCTTCCTCTACTCAACCCCAGTATACCTCGCCAGAATAAAATCAATGTGTGAAGCCGTTCTCAAGTTATTGTCTGGAAACCAAATTCAAGATGGCTGCCCAAGCCGCCATATTGGATATCGGATTGTGCTTTATATCGAAAGGAACCTTCCTCGAACCACCCCCATTATATCCCCATGAAAATAAAATCAATTTGTCAAGCCGTTCTCAAGTTATTGTCCAGAAACCAAATTCAAGATGGCTGCCCTCGCGCCATATTGGATATTGCATCGCACTGATTATCGAAAGGAACCTTCCTCTACCCAGTCCCAACACACCCTGTAAAAATGGATTTAATCGGACTAGGCGTTGTCCTCAATCTACGGAAACCAATTTCAAGATGGCTGCCATGGAGGCCACATTGAAAATCACAGCGTGCCCATTTTCGAAAGGAACCTTCCTCTACTCAACCCCAACACACCCTGCAAAAATGGATTTAATCGCACAAGGCGTTCTCCTCAAAATCGACAGAAACCAAAAGTTGACAGACTGATGCCCGGACGGACGGATGGACGCCCGGACAACGCCTATGACGACAATACCCCTTTTTCAGCCCAATTCGGGCTAAGGGGTAAAAAAGCACATTTGAAAAGTTGAAGTTTGTATTTTACGACCACCCTAATATATATATATATATATATATATATATATATATATATATATATATATATATATATATATATATATATATATATATATATATATATATATATATATATATATATATATATATATTGTTGTGGTTGACGAAATTCGCAAACCACCATTCAGGTCCCGTAGGTGAGATATCTCTGTAAGTATATGTGTAGTTAGCCCAAACCCGTTGTTTAGAGGGAATAAATGTCATTCATTCGGGCTGCGACCCTTTTAGATAGCCGTTTTTCTTTTACTATCTTTATTTTGGACCAACCGCCATTACTACCACCACAACCACCACCAACCGCATCTCGACAACCACAGCCACCTTCTCCAGAACCGCCTTCACAACATCCACCGTCTCCACAACCGCTTTCACACACCAACCACCAACCGCAATGCCGCTTCACAACAACAACAGCAACGCTAACAGCCACGACCTTTACCGTCACAACTCGCCCTCGCAACCATCGCATCACAGCCATTCCCGCGCCGCTTGTGGGCACCGATACTGGACTCGTACAGGGCGCGCACCGAGCAGCGGGTGCAAAAACACCAGCCTTTCCGAGAAATCGGATCAAGAATGATTCACGCCCACTTCTGTTCCGTCCTCTCAGCGAGCGTGGGGCGATTTGGCCCCGCCTCCAGGCGCGTCGGAGTATAATCGCTATATGCAGATTCGCGGATCAAGAATGATTCACGCCCACTTTTCCTCTGTCCAATGGGGAGCGTGGCTCCGCCCCCGAGCCGTTCCTGATCCAAAAATCTGTATATGATTTCTCCTGTCGGACTATAAAGCACCGAGCGCGGAGCGAATCGAGGCAGTTGGGAAGAGTTGAAGAGTTGAGCAGTTGGGAAGAGTTGAAGAGTTGAGCAGTTGGGAAGAGTTGAAGAGTTGGGCAGTTGGGAAGAGAGAAAGCAGTTGGAGGGAGTTGAGAAGAGAAAGCAGTTGGGAAGAGAGAAAGCAGTTGGAGGGAGTTGAGAAGAGGAGGCAGTTGGGAAGAGTTGAGTTGAGAAGAGGAAAGAGTTGGAGAGTTGTGGCGGCGGCGAAATCAGTCGAGAGAGTGTCTGTCGGGGTCCGGAGAGGCTGGAGAAGCCAAGAAGCTTTGTGGAGGTCTGCGCTCGTGTCAGAGTCGGGGAGCTGCGGAGAGGGGAGGCCGGTAACGCGGTCGAGGTCGCAGTGGCGTCGCTCGTCGCGGGACCCAAGCCAGCCAGATATCCTCCTTCCCCCGAGCAACAACAACCCCCCCCCCGTTTCACCCCCCGCGCTGAGATAGTGTGAGAAGGGGGCCCCGTTCCCACCCCATTCCAGGCAGTGCCAGCGAGGCCTGCGGAGTCGGGGCGCCGCCGCCATTTTGCGGCTCATCACCAGAAGGGTAGGCTCGACGCGGTCTCGGCCCCAGGCCCGTCTGCCCCCTCATCGTTGAGGGTGGCCCCTTCCTTTTTCTTTTGCTTTGGAGTATATGTGTTGTCGGCGCCGTCTGTGAAGTAAAACTGTGTAAGTGTTGCCGTGTGCTCGCGTAGTCGGTAGTAGATCTGCATTGTGTCTCTTTTGTTGCATTTGCTTTTTGGGCAGAATTGTCGTGTTACTTTTACATTTGCTTTTGGTGCATAATTTTTGTGATTGTATATGTGTGCTTTCCGTTTGCCGCGGAATAAATGTGCTTTATGTTGAACTGTTTTTCCCATTTCGCTTCGTCTTTTCTTTTATTGAATCTCCATCTTACTTCACGTAAAGGGTTGGTCGTGGGCTAAATACGCCCGATAATTAATCGGAACTGTCGAGGTTGACGATAACACCGCTCGGTTATGCCGATAGTACGGAACGGGTCGCTTAAAGTGGCCCGTGTCCGAAGTCGACCTGCGGCGAGGTGCGATCGCCCGGTCTACCCTCCGTGTGGGTACTTAGGTAGGTCGAATTTGGCGAACAACCCTATCCCACGCGGGGGGCCGATTGGCACGATCGTTGTGAGGCCGAAAGGCCCACCCGTGACTAGTTCCCGGCGTTAGTCCGAGAGGGTCACGACGGGATTGTCCGTCCGGTAGGCGACGTGCCGCGATTCGAGTTACGTGGCCGCTCGCACGCCGGCGGGCGCGAATCCGCAACACTGGTGTCACGAGTGGGACACAAACCCATCCCCCTCCTCACGGCACTGGTGTCGGAGAGCGGGAAAACGAGCTCTCCTGTCTCCAGCTAAATTTACGGGAATCGGTCCAGGGGTGAGAGGAGCGACCCCCGATTCCCTCCAAATTACGAGCGATTCAAATTAACGCTTTACGAGAAATAAGATGGCGTCTCAAGGCGAGCGGGAGCCGGGGGTATTAGAAATGGATTTAGAATGTGTAGAATCCATGGTCCAGGATGAAAACCCCGTGCAGGAAATGTTGGTTGTGCAGGAACACGAACTCCCCCAACTGAACCCAGAGCCCGAAATAGGTGCGGCGGCGGCCACGGTGTATGACACCTCCCCTCCCCCTCTCCACCAAAACCCCCCGATCCTTGCCGAATCGGCTCACCCAAGCGCACCCGACATGGCCCAGCTATGCGCCATGCTGGCGGCAATGACAGCGAGGATGGATACAAACACAAATGAAATGAAAAACGAAATAAAAGGCATGAACGAAAAGATGGATACAAACACAAATGAAATGAAAAACGAAATAAAAGGCATGAACGAAAAGATGGATACAAACATAAACGAAATAAAAGGCATGAACGAAAAGATGGATACAAACACAAACGAAATAAAAGGCATGAACGAAAATATGGAAACAAACGCACTCAAAATGAAGGAAGAAATGAAAGAGCTGCGGGGTGAGACGCAGAACATGGGCCGAAGCCTGCAGGCGGGCATGAAGGCAGTGACCAGGGAGCTTAAAATGGCGACGCCACGTGTGGGAGCGAACGAGCTGGGAGTGAGTGCAACGGCTGTCAGGCTCGCGGTGGAGGCGGGTGACAAAGTAATTCGGGAGACGTGTTGGGCGAGGGTCGTGACGGAAAAAGTGACGGTGACCGAGAGGGAAAAACTAATTGGGGTGACGGAGACGTGCACGAGGGAGATAACAAGGGAAGAGACGGAAATAATAGTTGAGACAAGGGAGATAACAAGGGAAGAGGTGACTGAGTTGGCAGAGACACGGGAGATGGGAACGATAGAGGGAAGACTACACGATGAAGACGGGGTAAGTGACGCACACACACACACGGAGGTAGTGGAGGATAATGAGGGGGAGCTGGCGGACTGGGTGGAGACCCAGTGCGAGCAGCTGGATGGCCTCCTCCAGGAACGAGGGGAGGGAGTATGCCCCCTTGAGGTGAGTCACGACCAGGTGGGTCCGGTCGTGCTTTGCGAGGTCGAGGGGAGGAGTGCTGTGGACAGGTGCACGGAGAGCTTGGGGGGTATAGAGGCCCCGGAGATCCCTGTGGGGACACGAATCCCCAGTGTGGTTGTCCCGGAGTGTGTGGTGTCGAGGTGTGTGTTCACGAGTGTGGCGAAATGCGTGCTGCAACGCACGCACAGCGCGGGTGCAAGGGCGTGTGTGAGAGCGACCGGGTGGGTGACAAAGACCCAGTGTGTGGAAGCGACCCCGTGTGTGAGTGGTGTGGTGGCGACTGTGCCGGAGTACGTGCTTCCCAGCACGCCGTGTGTAAAAGGGGCACCGCAAGTGGAAGAGGCCGTGTGTGTGAGTGAAACGCCCAGTATGAATGGAGCACCACGAGTGAGTGGAGCCACGTGTGCGAGGGAGGTGGCATGCGTGAGTGAACGGCTGAGTGCAAGGGAGACCGTGAGTGTGAGAGGGACAGCGTGTGCAAGGTCGCTGTATGTGAGGGAGATGTCGGTCGGCATGTGTGAACATGCAGCCGCGTCTCCCGGTGTGAGTTTAATGGTGAGGTGTGTTAGCGTCGTGACACGCGGGAGTGCGTGTGTTGAATGGAGACGGCGACAGAGGGACAAAAGCCGGGTAGCGGCTGTAGCTGTTTCGGGGACCGTGCCGGGTTCGCCCAGCAGCGAACGCGAGGTCCGTGCTGTGCAACGCACGAGGCCCCCACGTGCTCGCTTGCGAGAGTGAAGTCCCGGTCCAGAAACGAGCGCGGTGAATGTTGCCGATCCCGCGACGGACAAAGTTTAGGTGGGATTACGGATTTGGACCGGACGGGTTCTCCACGCGGGCGGGTGTGTTAAGCTCCCACGGGCAAAGCACATGTGTTCGCGTGGGGAACCCCTCGAGATGTGAGGCTTGTTTTTTTTTATGCGCCGGGTGACGTCATGGCTGCGTGTGTGTGTGTGTGTGTGTGTGTGTGTGTGTGTGTTTGTGTGTGTGTGTGTGTGTGTGTGTGTGTGTGTGTGTGTGTGGTTGGAATCCGGCAGGAGGGTGAATCCCTGCCGGATGGTACCGTCCAAGAGGGACGCGAACGGCTGCCATGACGTCACGCCACAGGTGAGCGGATGTGAATTGCCGCGCAGGTGCACAGGTTGCGGGTTGCCGCGCTGGTGCTGCGCATGTGGGAAAAAGAAAGGCAAGCCTCACTTTCGGGTGCACAGGATTCCCGGGCAAGGGGTGGAAGACCCCCTTACCAGGGCACAGGATGGAAACTAGTTAGGGGAAGGGTTAGCATAGCAAGACCGGCTCCATGGGGCAGGGGTAAGTCCTCATGGGGCCCGTGGAATGGATTAGTTAGAGGGATTGTAGCGAGATTTAGGTTGGGAAATTGATTAATGGGATTATTTGGAGACAGTGACTGACAATGAGTGTGTAGTAGTTGACGTAGATTAGCTGCGTAGTGTTAAAAGGAACGTGCTTTAGTGTAAGAGACGACGTGGGAGCACGAGTTCAGTTAGGGGATGCAGATAGAAGGATGGCAGAGTTCAGCGGTGTGTGTGTTGAAGAGTTGTGAGGTGAGTACATGATGAGTGAGTGAGGCCAGCGGGTCTCTGTGAGTGGAGCGAATGGGGAATGCATGGTGCGATGAGTGATTGGGGGGAGGAGTGACTCCCGCCCAAGGGACCCCGGGGTCAGTGTAGACTGAGTTAGTGGGTTAGTCAAATTAACAGATATGGAAGTCGTTTTGTTGTTGGTGGGAAAGTAGGCTCGAAACCCGTTTGGAGGGGTGCAGGAGCCCTGTTGATGGGCTGGGAGCGTGGCTGCGAAAGGTGAGTATCGCTGAGTGGGTACCCCGGGCACCAAGCTCGTCGGCCGCAGTAGGCCAAGGGCCCATGGGGGGCCGGGATAGCATAGTGGGCACGGGTGCGTCTGCTTGGTGCGGGGGCCCGGGGCGCCATTAGCCGCATGGGCAGTGTTGTGGGCACGGGTGACCCTCGGAAAGGGGCCCGGGAAGCCAGCCTGCCACGTGTGCGTTTCAGGGGAGGTGCCATGGGGGGCACTCCCTGGTGTTTAGGGAGCTGGTAGGCTCGGAGGCAGTGTAGTGCCCGGGGGTGCCATAGCTGGAGATTCGGCAGAGGGTCGTGCCTGCCAAGGGGAGCCACGCATCCCAGCCATGAGACCGTGTGAGGGCACGGAGAAAAAATTGGGGGGCGAGGCCCGAAATTGTAAGGACACTAACACAGGCGACGGGAATCTGGGTTGATAGAACCAATAGTTTAAGCGAGAGGCGCTTGTTGAAAGCCCCGGGGTAGTTTAACAGTTAAATGGATAGGGTAGAATAGGAAGTGTACCCCTCCACACCATCCATCCCCTCGCTCTCGTTGTGGGCCGCTGGACCCACTTTGTGTTATAGATCGCTGAAGTCTGGGGAGGCCATTCTGAGGCTTGAGTTGGGCCTCGACACAGGACGCTAGCTCTCCCTTATTCCCCTCCGGGAAGGGAACGTAGGGGTTGGGAGTAGGCTAGGTGACAGGATAGGTTAGCCGAACAAGGAGAGTACAGGGGGTTAGGGGACGATTTATAGTGGGGAAGTAAAAATAAAAAAATAAAAAATAAATAATTTGGGCTAAATTGGGTTTTTTTTTTTACAAATTAAGGGAGTGGGTATGTACAGTGACAGGCAAAGGCGATAGGTGGGAGGGAGACAGGTAGGTAGGTCTGAGCCCGCCTTCCGAGTGGCCAGCACCACCGCACTCCCTCCACCAACCTCCACTGAACGGCAAAAGCTGGCCAGCTTCATCGGCTGGCTGTGTTGCTGCAAGGCCTGTGCCGGCTGGATCGTCTGCAGCTGCTGTGCTGCAAGGCTGTACCGGCCGGATCGTCTGCAGCTGTTTTCTTTGAGGCCTGTGCCGGCCAGTTCGTCTGCCGGCTGTGCTTGCCTGCAGCGGCCTTGTTCTGCAGGCTGTGTTTGCCTGATCACCTTTGCCATGCCCACTGCCCCTGTTCACCAGCCCCGTTCAATTTTTGCTTTGCCCCCCCCCCCCTGTTCATTGCCATGTGCGCCAGGATCAGAAAGCAACAGTTTGCAAGCTGCGAGAACTGCCCTGTTGGCAGCTACAACACGGGCCTGCAGTGGCGGCCCGTGCACCGTGTTTGCGTCCATCCATTCATCCATCCATTCGTTGTGTTCATTGCGTGTGCCACTTGAGCTGGCACGGAGACTGCGTTTGTGCAGCCCATGCACCGTTGTGGTTCACTGCATTCAGTTCAAAAGGGAAGGCCTTGGACTGCGTGTGAGCAGCCGGCCACGTTCCCTGTCACCTGCATTGTTTGAGTCAGAGACTGCATGCGAGCACCCTGGCTCCCTGCTAACTGCTTTCTTTTTGCAGAGTTCATTGATCCTGGGCCATGGTTTAGTGTAAAATTTGTAAGTTAAGGTTAAGATGTGCTGTAAATATGAGTGCGCCCCCGGCATGTCTGTCCTAGCGCCGGCAATTTTATTTAAGTCGTCCGTGTGAGTGAGTTTGTTTAGGTAGTTACTCAGCCCTCAGGTTATTTATTTTGGGGACACGAATACCATGAATGTCGCACTCAGGGATCCGTAGGTAAAATGTACTAGGGGAAAACTACACATGATGGCACACGAAAATTTGACGACTCGGGACGAGTCTGTAAAAAGGGGAGGGGGTAGTGTTGTGGTTGACGAAATTTGCAAACCACCATTCAGGTCCCGTAGGTGAGATATCTCTGTAAATATATGTGTAGTTAGCCCAAACCCGTTGTTTAGAGGGAATACATGTCATTCATTCGGGCTGCGACCCTTTTAGATAGCCATTTTTCTTTTACTATCTTTATTTTGGACCAACCGCCATTACTACCACCACAACCACCACCAACCGCATCTCGATAACCACAGCCACCTTCTCCAGAACCGCCTTCACAACATCCACCGTCTCCACAACCGCTTTCACACACCAACCACCAACCGCAACGCCGCTTCACAACAACAACAGCAACACCAACAGCCACGACCTTTACCGTCACAACTCGCCCTCGCAACCATCGCATCACCGCCATTCCCGCGCCGCTTGTGGGCACCGATACTGGACTCGTACAGGGCATGCACCGAGCAGCGGGTGCAAAAACACCAGCCTTTCCGAGAAATCGGATCAAGAATGATTCACGCCCACTTCTGTTCCGTCCTATCAGCGAGCGTGGGGCGATTTGGCCCCGCCTCCAGGCACGTCGGAGTATAATCGCTATATGCAGATTCGCGCATCAAGAATGATTCACGCCCACTTTTCCTCTGTCCAATGGGGAGCGTGGCTCCGCCCCCGAGCCGTTCCTGATCCAAAAATCTGCATATGATTTCTCCTGTCGGACTATAAAGTACCGAGCGCGGAGCGAATCGAGGCAGTTGGGAAGAGTTGAAGAGTTGAGCAGTTGGGAAGAGTTGAAGAGTTGAGCAGTTGGGAAGAGTTGAAGAGTTGGGCAGTTGGGAAGAGAGAAAGCAGTTGGAGGGAGTTGAGAAGAGAAAGCAGTTGGGAAGAGGGAAAGCAGTTGGAGGGAGTTGAGAAGAGGAGGCAGTTGGGAAGAGTTGAGTTGAGAAGAGGAAAGAGTTGGAGAGTTGTGGCGGCGGCGAAATCAGTCGAGAGAGTGTCTGTTGGGGTCTGGAGAGGCTGGAGAAGCCAAGAAGCTTTGTGGAGGTCTGCCCTCGTGTCAGAGTCGGGGAGCTGCGGAGAGGGGAGGCCGGTAACGCGGTCGAGGTCGCAGTGGCGTTGCTCGTCGCGGGACCCAAGCCAGCCAGATATCCTCCTTCCCCCGAGCATCAACAACCCCCCCCTGTTTCCCCCCCCGCGCTGAGATAGTGTGAGAAGGGGGCCCCGTTCCCACCCCATTCCATGCAGTGCCAGCGAGGCCCGCGGAGTCGGGGCGCCGCCGCCATTTTGCGGCTCATCACCAGACGTGTAGGCTCGACGCGGTCTCGGCCCCAGGCCCGTCTGCCCCCTCATCGTTGAGGGTGGCCCCTTCCTTTTTCTTTTGCTTTGGAGTATATGTGTTGTCGGCGCCGTCTGTGAAGTAAAACTGTGTAAGTGTTGCCGTGTGCTCGCGTAGTCGGTAGTAGATCCGCATTGAGTCTCTTTTGTTGCATTTGCTTTTTGTGCAGAATTGTCGTGTTACTTTTACATTTGCTTTTGGTGCATAATTGTTGTGATTGTATATGTGTGCTTTCCGTTTGCCGCGGAATAAATGTGCTTTATGTTGAACTGTTTTTCCCGTTTCGCTTCGTCTTTTCTTTTATTGAATCTCCATCTTACTTCACGTAAAGGGTTGGTCGTGGGCTAAATACGCCCGATAATTAATCGGAACCGTCGAGGTTGACGATAACACCGCTCGGTTATCCCGATAGTACGGAACGGGTCGCTTAAAGTGGCCCGTGTCCGAAGTCGACCTGCGGCGAGGTGCGATCGCCCGGTCTACCCTCCGTGTGGGTACTTAGGTAGGTCGAATTTGGCGAACAACCCTATCCCACGCGGGGGGCCGATTGGCACGATCGTGGTGAGGCTGAAAGGCCCACCCGTGACTAGTTCCCGTCGTTAGTCCGAGAGGGTCACGACGGGATTGTCCGTCCGGTGGGCGACGTGCCGCGATTCGAGTTACGTGGCCGCTCGCACGCTGGCGGGCGCGAATCCGCAACAATATATATATATATATATACTAGCTGAAGTACCCGGTAATACCTGAGAAATTTGCTCGATTCTCCTCACGCTAGTTTGACTGAGGCAGTAGTTGTATGAAGAAAATTAGGAAGGCTTCTTTTCTTCCTCAGATTTATGGAAGGAAGGCTTTATGCTGCTGTAATCCTCAGAGAGGTCATAGTTGAAGGTGGCCTTGAGCCACTCAATGTTTCTAGCAGCAGTGGCAACTGTCCTTGATGTCCTGCCAAAACCCGGACCTAGAAACCTGGAATGTGAGTTTTGTGCTTCTCTCGACCGTCGGTGTGACGCTCTATTTGCAGTTGGGCGACTCTCTCTCTCTCTCTCTCTCTCTCTCTCTCTCTCTCTCTCTCTCTCTCTCTCTCTCTCTCTCTCTCTCTCTCTCTCTCTCTCTCTCTCTCTCTCTCTCTCTCTCTCTCTCTCTCTCTCTCTCTCTCTCTCTCTCTCTCTCTCTCTCTCTCTCTCTCTCTCTCTCTCTCTCTCTCTCTCTCTCTCTCTCTCTCTCTCTCTCTCTCTCTCTCTCTCTCTCTCTCTCTCTCTCTCTCTCTCTCTCTCTCTCTCTCTCTCTCTCTCTCTCTCTCTCTCTCTCTCTCTCTCTCTCTCTCTCTCTCTCTCTCTCTCTCTCTCTCTCTCTCTCTCTCTCTCTCTCTCTCTCTCTCTCTCTCTCTCTCTCTCTCTCTCTCTCTCTCTCTCTCTCTCTCTCTCTCTCTCTCTCTCTCTCTCTCTCTCTCTCTCTCTCTCTCTCTCTCTCTCTCTCTCTCTCTCTCTCTCTCTCTCTCTCTCTCTCTCTCTCTCTCTCTCTCTCTCTCTCTCTCTCTCTCTCTCTCTCTCTCTCTCTCTCTCTCTCTCTCTCTCTCTCTCTCTCTCTCTCTCTCTCTCTCTCTCTCTCTCTCTCTCTCTCTCTCTCTCTCTCTCTCTCTCTCTCTCTCTCTCTCCAGCTGACTCCGCTTGCCTGGCTCTTTCATGAGCAGATCTATCAGCAGTTAGCTGTTACCGTGTGCGTGCAGATCGAGAATTCAAATAACAGGAGGAGAATGTGTATGTTTAAAAAGTCAACGAATACGAACATTTTGTATTTCAAAAAACCCTAGCGTTTTTAACCATAAACCCTTTTGTTACGATTAATACGCCGGCGCACTATTCAAAAGCCTTTAAAAAAAAAAAATGGGAATTTTTTTTTTATATATATTTTTTTCATTTTTATGGAAAGCCACTTTGCACATCCTGGAGCTGAATGTTATGTCTATATGAGCGTAAAGTTTCATCAAGATCGGTTCACTGGTCTAGGAGCTTATTGGTTACAAACAAACAGACAGACAGACAGAAGGACTGCCATACATATATATATATATATATATATATATATATATATATATATATATATATATATATATATATATATATATATATATATATATATATATACTGTTGGCATGCAAAATATACATATATGAATATGCACATACATATATGTGTGTCCACATTTCATATGGTATATATATATACATATATATATATATATATATATATATATATATATATATATATATATATATATATATATATATCGGTTCAGCCATCGTCGGCGATGGATCTGTTTCAAATACACAGCTGGTTCATTAACGTCCTGCAAGGTGGAGATAATCAGCTGCCTGCCCCACCTTCTCTGGTCTGCACGTGATGCTGGTCCATTCATTTTCATTGTGGTCAACTCTTATTCCATTCCCTTGTTTGCACATCTTATTCCTTTCCCTCGTGTGGTCTCGATATTATGCTAGTCTATTATTTGTGTTTGACTCTTATTCCCTTTCTTTGTCTCTAGCAGCTCATCCAAAAATGATGATTGGGCTTACCCTTCTCCTGTATATTCCAGTTGAAAAAAGGATTTCTCCTCATTTGAGTGAGGCTCCAACCTTGAAATGCAAAGAGAAAGCAGATAAATGGATTATCAGCACTACGTCATATTTCCCAGTGCTATGTTCATCCAGTCACACCGTTAAGGTTCCTTGTTTGCCTGCAAAGGCTTGTAAAATAGCAGATCCATGTGCTTAAGGACAATGACGTCATGCGCTTCATTATATCAAAATTCATCTCTGACATTGAATCGTAAATCCACCAAAAACAAATTTTATATTTGCTTATATGACTAAATTTAGGTAAATCGTCAAATTTAGATGGTATTCGTCAATCCAACCCAGAACGTCAGCTTAGGCTGACTGTTCATTTCATCACAATTAGTGTAATAACCTCTCATATGGCGTCTTGAACATGCAAGTGAAGGCTTTTGTGCCATTACTATGTACTGTATTTGCATAAATTAGAGACACTGCCAATAGTTTATGGAATGTGTATGTTAAGTAAGATTGGATGTGGATGTTAAGTGATGGCAATTGTGGAGTAAACCAAAAAGGTAAAATAAGATGTAGATATCTTCAGTATGAACCAATGCTCCTCCTGCTCCAACTACCTTAGTCTAAGTCTAAGCTTGTGTCTCAGGGGCAAAATACTTGTATTACCTCGATTTGGGGCAAAGGGTTTTAATATCTTTAGTGCAATAGATATGTCCACAGTTTATGAACTGCTTTTGCATTGTATTGCACATGAAAGAGGATTTTTTTTCCTTTGCAGTCTGCAGGTCTCCTTGAATAAATTTGAAATGCAGTGCACAAATGCTAGGATATAGTTATATGATAGTGGGGTTACAAGATGCTTAATTGATAAGTTGGGTCAGGAAAAGAGGAGGATCAGATGAAACAGACTTCACATGAATTATGAAAATGACATGAAAAGTTGATGTAGATATTATAACCTGAACACCACAGTTGGGTATTTTCCATTGCCTTTCCTGATTCCTTGGTTGGTACCATTTGAACTCCTACTTTCTTGCATTGCCAGGCGCTCCTTCATTCTCTCCATGAGTGCCAAAGTCCGCCCCTCCCCCCTTTCTCTCTCCCCTCCTCATCTGAAATAATTATGTGTCCCTGTAATATATGTGGGTGTCACAAATGATTTGTGAGCCGTTATGCGGTGTATTAGTGCAGTGCTCGGTTCGCGCTACCATGCCTAATGCTTGACATAAAATGTACTGCTTCAAAACGTGTTGATGATTGTGTAATGTATGTAATTGTATTATACTTGTGCAAAAGGGAAACAGGTTATAACGTTGGGGTTAACCTTTCAACTGGTTAGAATGATCGCCGAGATGCGGTAATTTTCCAAACGCTTCTGCGGTTATGAGTGCCAGGAAAACACTCATTCCTTGTATAAGGAAGAACCTTCACAGAGATTCTCTTTAAGGAGTATAAATGGGAAGCAGGGAAGAAGAACGGAAAGGCCTCTCAATGCTGAGGTGTGTGCCGTGCTGCGTTTTGGGTTTCTGAATCCATTCTGGGTTGCAAGACTTTCACCTGCCATTGTGGATTGATTCATCAATGGACCATCACATCCCCGGACAGTGGTTAATGTTGTCATGCTAAGACGAGAGATAAAACATTTGCTTTTTCCTGCATTCCCTTCTACATCTCTCTTTAGGCCTAACCCTAAAGGTGTGTTTATGCAAAAATGTGACTGTGGACGAAATGTTCCGAGAGTTGAAGTGTCTGAATGCAACTTCGTTTTCATTCGATCTGGAAAATCTAATTGGTATAATAAGGAGTGAATGTGTGTGAACACAGAACAAGCATTTGATCAGGCTTTAACAAGCTAAATGAGAGTGTGACTGGCTATCCAAGGCAGTGACTTTCTTTATCAGAGCATTTGACTCAATATCTCCAGGGAGAACTCACTATCGGAGGTCAAATTTGTCTCTGAGTGAGTGACTCGCTGTCTGAGGGAGTGACTTGCTGTCTGACTATCTGAGGACACCGTCTATGAGGATGAGTCTCACGAGTTGAGGGTATAAAGGTCCCGAAGGGAGGGACTCGTTATCAGAGGGTGTGACTCCAAATCTTAGAGTGAGAATGCCTTTCTTAAAGCATGACTCTTATTCATATTTCAAATTATGTGAATGGTTCTCCAAATGTATGAATAACTATCACAGTACAATGTATAATTTCGATTGATTCATTGTCGGAGGGCATGACTCAAAAAAGAGTGCAGTGCCCGCAATTATGAAGGCGTGACTCTCTATCCGAGGTTATTACTCACTATCTGCGAGCATTATAACGAGGAGTGTTGTCCCACTATCTGGGTGTAACTCGATATCCAAGAGCATGACTCACTATCTGAGGATGTGATGTGGTAGAATGCGTGAATAGCTATTGATTATATGGTTTGCATTTTTGAGGTTGAAAATCACGATGTGAGGGCACAACTTCATTTCTGAAGACACGACTTTCTTTCTGAGGGTGCTACTCTTTCTGAGAATACGGCTTTCTCCCCGAGGGCACAACTTTCTATTCCAGAGTGTGACTCTTTCGGTGATGCTACCTACAGGTTTGGTCAGGTCAGGTATGGGAGCATGCGCCGGAGCAGTGCGTCGCTGCATCCACTTTCCTTGGTATTCTGGAGGCCTCCATCTGACCATCCCTGAGGCAGGTGCCTGGCCCACCCCCATCTCCTTGAGATGCTGATCAACCTGCTGCAATCACGAGGCACGTGGTCAACCCAATGGCCTCCTCCAATCACAAGGCTCCCTCACTGAAAGAAACTGTTCAGCAGGATCAGCGTCACGAAAAGGAGCCCCGTGTCCATATAGCTGCAGTTGACACTCACAGACTATGCAGATAACAAATTTCATTTGAGTCTCTCTCAGGAACCACTCATTGGACACAAAGTCTGACCAGTGATAGCCAAGGATTCTCCGAAGAGACCTGGTACCAAAGGAATTAAGTCTCCATCTCAGATCCCTAGTCAGAGTCCAAATCACATCTGAAGAGCAAGACTGGAAGCACCAAGGACCTGAAGACTCAGACTTTCATCATCCTGCACAGGTACCAGCAGCTCCACACCCCATGATATAGTGAATCCATGACTCCCCAGGCCCGAATCAAACGTCTATTGACCTCTGGCTCTCAGCCAGCAGAGAAATGAATATTACTGCCAAGGTAAGTGAATCTTTCCTTGACCTCAATATCTTCACTGCCAACAGGTACAGGCAAGATGGCAGCATCCAAGATGTCATTGAAAGCCTGGATCTTAGTTTTGACCCAGGAAACCTGTAATCCCAGTGGCTCTGACTCCTCATTCAGCACCTCGAGGCCCCCAAAAGGATATCTCGTCTCCACAAAGATGACTGTCATCTGCAAAATCAAGGTCAGAGATCTTGATATTTCCAAACGATGCACCGCAGCTTGATCTCTCCGACATCCTCCTGAGAATCCAGATCATACAAGTGCTGAAAAGTATGGGGGCCAGCACCCACACCTGACAAACTCTAGTAACAACTGGAAATAAGTCAGAGATGGTATCACCACATCTCATAGTACTCTCAGTACCAGAGTACACTTCAGCCATCAGATTGATCAGTTTTGGTGGCACCCCACGAAGAACAAGAATCCTCCAGAGGGCATCCCAATTCACTTAATCGAATGCTTTGCAGAGAACGCTTATTCACTGAATTGAACATGTTCACCCCTTACTGGCTTATATAAATTGAAGTCATTTTAAAGGCATGTGAGACGACTGGAAACCCAGACACAGTAGACAAATTCTCTCATCTCTTGACTCTGGTGCCATCAAAAATGGATTGAAACAGTAGAGTATAGATTTTACCCATCCCAGCAGGAAAGCTTGGCTTGGAACCTTTTCCACTACCTTGATGCTGCTCGCCCACTCCAACATCACCCACCATAAGTCACTGCGAATATTGTCACATCAAAGCTCCTCCAGAATTCTAAAGGCATCATGTCTAACCAACATTGGACCAAAGGGTGTAAAGAAATTTCTGCTATCATGACCACACCACTTATACTGCGAATCTGGCATTACCATACACCCTTCATGTATTAGAAGAAGCACTCAAATCAACAGTCTGGGAAAGCAGCTGGCCAAGATGATATATATCCAGATTTTCTAAATAATCTTTTGCCTAAAGGTAAAGCTCGGTGCGCTTCCTTCTTTCTGCTATCTATCATTCTGGCACCATTCCTTTGATGTGGAAAGAAGGTAAGGTTATCACCATACTCAAACCAGGGAAGCTGTTCATTGACCCTTCAAGTTACTGACCAATATCATCACTCTGCACATCATACAATATTTGAGCATCTTCTGCTAAGCCGTATCCCATCGCTTGTTGAGCCTTCCATCCCAGTGGAATTGGCAGAATTCAGACCAGAGAGAAGCTCGATGGATCAGGTCCTGGCTTTAACAATATACATTGAGGCTGGATACCGCACTCTTTCAAGAGTGGTGTTGCCTTGATAGATCTGTTAGCAGCTTATGGCACAACTTGGAGACATGGGCTCCTTCTCAAGATTGCATAGCTCATTCCCTGTCATGCAGCCATGCAATACTAGCTTCTCTGCTAAGCAACCGTCATTTCAGTGTCTTAATTGTGGATATGCCCAGTGCACCAAGAACTCTGAATGATGGTCTCCCCCAATTTTCAGTGTAAACCCCTGATGCTTTTCAACATATTTACAAGTAACCTTCCTGTGACTACTTCACAAAAGTTTGGTGGTGATATCGCTCTTGCCTACCAACCTTGCGCTCTTGATGATGTGAGCAGAGTTCCTACCAATTACTTCAAGGTTTTGGAGGAGTATTTCACCAATGGAGACTCTGTCTCAATCCATCAAAAACCACTGTCACTGCTTTCCATCTGAGCAATCGCCTGAATCATGCCAAACGAGATGTCTCCTGTGGTGAGTCAGTAAAGAATTAACCACACCCCAAAAATATTGGCATCACTCTGGATCGCAGCCTTACATACAGGGAACATCTGAAAAGGGTTTGTTAGAAAATGAAGACTGGAGTGATCCTCATCCGTAAGCTTGCCTAGCACGAGCTGGGGAGCTGGCACATGCAGCCGTTACATTTCTACTCTCACTCTCGTGTATCCCACGAGAGAATACCGCACTGTGCACCTGTCTGGGTCATGACCAGTCACACTAAGCACCTTGATACTATCCTGAACTCCACAATGATAATTCTATCTGGGACACTGAAGTCAACCCCTCTACCATGGCTCCCTATGCTGACTAACATGAGATTTTTCAATCTTGCTTTGCAATCTCAAAAAAAGAAGAAATGAGATTTTTCAATCTCATTCTTCCCCCCAGGTCTTTAGGACACGTTTTCATTGTCATCATGTTCACCACCATCTCAGATCATCCCCAATCTAAAACCATGATCTTTTCTACCCTCGTTAACTGAATATCGAAAGGAATGAAGGCCATATGGCCATATTTACCTTTTGAGCACCTCATCTCAAGCCCTCTTCCTTCCAGGTTTCCAGTTTTTTCCTTCCTGGGAGTTTCTTTTTTTATCCGACCCATGCATTCTTTCCTGCCCCATACCCATTGTTTGTCAAAGTCTGCCCCTTCAACTCCATTGTTGGTGCCCCCCCCTCTCTCTAGTCCTGTTATCTCCTGATCCATTCACTGTATCGTACAAGCTTGTCCATGAGCATTGACCCTGCATACAAAAAAAAAAAACATCGCACCCTCGGACATTCGCAGGCAAGCACGAACGTCACAAGTGTACCTTCAACAACAATCCATGAAGAGCTCCTGAACCGTCCAAAACTGCAGAGATGCCAGTAGAGTCGTCCGAACCGACTATGAACCCCACATGGAAGGACCACTCATCATATCATAAGTTGAAAAAAACAAAAACTGAGAGCCAAGTGTGCACCTTTGGCCATCAAGATTAGACAGTGCTCCATGTGGTACAGGACTGTGTGCAGAAGAGATTCAGTGGGTCCTTTGCAGAACGACACAGGGCCACTGATCCTGTAATCAAATGGCTTTCGTTTCTCGATCTTCCGTTGTAATTGTCTACAAGATCCTACGAAAGAAAAGGAAAGAAGAAGTACAGTGTACTTCATTTCCCTGTAATAAATTTAGTAACAACACCTTTTGAACAGACCTCCTATATGGTAATCATTTTGTGAGTTTTGTATGTCAAGTGAAGGTAAAAAAAAAAAAAAAATTCATTATTCAGGGCAAGCAAAAAAATTTTACTTGTGCTGTCATGAAAAAAGTAAACAAGGTGTGATTAACAATAAAGTGTCATAAGAATGGCTGTTGCCACCATTAGTGTGGATCACAAAATGAGGATTTAGGGCCAAGTGTAACGATCACAGACCATCAGTGTGACAGCATGCCCATCAATGTTACTACTTGAGGTGATGCGAAAATAGAGTGGGGTCTGAGAGGAGGAAGATATATTGGAGAGAAATGGCTTCAGTTCACATCACTTTCTCTTTTGCTGCGATGAAGGGCAATGCCGAAACGTCAGCGCTTTGTGATCTTCAACGGCAGATAACTTTCACCGTTTTATTCTCGAGGAAAAGTACAATCATTAATACATCAAAAATATAACCTCATCTTTTCCCAGGAGGTGCCAAGTTGTTATCAAGGTGGAAGGAAGTCCATCCATGTCGTAATGACACAAAGTGGTCTTAGTTAAGAAGGTCAATCTTGTTTCAGCACCATTAAGTCAGTTTGAGGGTGTTTCTTCATGCATATTCAGTTTGCGAAAGCCTGGTGTTGGCTTAGTGGTTCAGGTGGCTGGCTTGGGATCTTAGGGTCCTGTGTTCAAGCCCCTGTCGATTACTGAATCAACACCAGGTGGGGTTCACTCAGCCTGTCATCCTTCTGTAGTTGGCAAAATGAGTACAGGTGTACTGGGGTAATAACCGTTCGGGGTAACCTGTGTTGGAGTGGTGACTTTCCCAGGACTGTACTCCTTGCCAATGAAACTGCCTCAGCAGCCATATGTGACTTGATGGCACAAGAGGATTGGTATTATTACTTGGCGATTTCTTTTTTTTTTGCCAAGTTTCTTGGTCTGTAGCATTTGTCTGTTGGGTGGTCGCTAGACTACCGTTATTCTCAGGTTTTCCGTCTGTCTGTATGTATGTAATGGACAGCTCTGGAGGCCGGAGGAGTCAACCGATTTTGACGAAACTTGACTGGTAGGTTCATACCAGGATCTAGTTGTACGCTTTTGAGCACCGTTGCTATGGATGCCACCGTTGCCTAGCAACGGGACTTTGAAATTTTTGAAAAAATGCGAAAAAAAAAACTTTTTCGAAAATCAAAAATCGGCTTCCGCACTTTTATGCGCACTACAATCAACCTTTTTGTCAAAAATTTTCAGCCCGATCCGTCAAAATCTGTATGACTAGTATGCAATTATGTAGCAACCACCCATGTCGCCTACCGGCTTGTTTGTCTCTTTGTGTGTTTGTCACACGATTTTTGGCCACAGTTTTCAAACAACCGTTCTGAAATTTTTTTGTATGTTGAGGTGACCGCCCAAGGACAGCAACACTTAATCTTGGTGAAGATCCGAATCCGGATCCGGATCTGAGAATTTTTTAAGTGCTTCTTCACCATTGAGAGACGGGGCCAAAAATGATATATTGCACAATATCTCAAAAGGTTACAGATGGATTCACACAAAACTTGGTGGACAGGTTGGGAGTGTGACAAGGACGAATTGATTCAATTTTGGTGAAGATTCGGATCTAGATCCGGATACGAGAATTTTTAATGTGATTCTTTAATCCATTGAGAGATGGGATCAAAAACTATGTATAGCACGATATCTCAAAAAGTTGTGGACGAGTTATGAAAAAACTAGGTGGATGAGTTGGTAAGGTGACAAGAACAAGCAGATTAAATTTTTGGTTCAGGTCCAGATTCAGATCCGACCTATCTGTGGGATACAAAACGTAAACCTTTCAGCCTGGCGGAGGTATCCGCTCCACCGAGTGCCGTTCTGTTTCGCCAAGTGTCGTTCAATGAGTGATTTTTCATTATTATCTTGCCAAAACGAAGTTTTTGCAAGATATGTTAGTCAGCTTGTATGTTTTTTTTATTTATTTTTTGTTTGTTTGTTTGTCTGTAATCACGTATAAAAAATTCTGCAGAGCACAGTTATCATCGGAAATTTTTGTAACTTCGCATATCAGAGGCCTATAGAGGTCCCTTTCAGTGAACAAAATTTTGAAGGTCAAGGTCAAAGGTCAAGGTCACTTTGGCGCAAATCAGGGGAGTCGACGAAACCCTTATTTTTTGAGTAATTTGGATCGGATCGTCTTCAAACTTCATGCGAATATAGTTCATGGTCTGGTGCTCAGCTGATTAATTTTTGGTGGCGATTGGCCTTGACCTTCATGGTTAGCACCTCAGGTCAAACATATTTGACCCCAAGGTCAAATTTTCAAGTTTTAGGAACCATATCGTGTAGTACCTCAAATTGAACACCTCGATGAGTGCTTTCTAGATATGTCAAGCTTGAGACATTATGACGTCATTTGGTGACGTTATGAGGCAAACACATATTTTTCATGGTTACTCTGTAGAACGATTCTCATCGGAATCTCTCGTAGGCAGATATTCCTCAAGGAGTCGCTCCTGGTGGATAGCAGCTCTGTTCACCTCAGTGTGACCTTAAAGAAGTCACACGTGGTCACTTTTTGGCAAGGTTTTTTTGTTATACTATTATTCATTATGCAAGTACTTTTATGCTTTTGATCTCGTTTATGTGAAGCACTGATTTTCTTTTGATAGATGATGAATAAAACGATTGTTTTTCATCAAATGAGTTTCATTGTTTCACTGCGTATTTACTATTGTACATAATTAATCACATTTAACACAACATAACCACAAAATTGATATGGGACATGCATTCAAAAATAAATATTTCTGACACTATCCTAGCCAAGTTACTCCTGATGACCTCCTGATCATCCTCCTGATGATCTTTGCTGTTTTCTTATTCAAGTTCCTTTTGATGACTCCAATGCAGTCTTTGGTTTTCCGTTTGATTATGTTTGTGACGTATCCTGTTGCTGTGTGGACTGTGCTTTCTTGCTGATGGCCTTCTGGTAGGTAGCTTGCATCTGTTGCTGTTTTTGAGCCTGGAGAGTAACTGTTGAAATCTATCTGTCTGGGTTCTTCCCGACATCTGCATTCTTTGTTTTTTTTCACATTTCTCTTTATTCATTCGAATTCTTGCTTTTATCTTTTCTTTTATCTCTTTTACTCTTTATCCCCTCTCGTGTTCAGTTGTCTTACCCTTCCTCCCGCCCTTGGTTTACTGAAGCTTGTGGCGAGGCAGTTGTCCTGAAACAACTTGCCTTTGCCTCATGGAAAGCAAACCCAACTGAGGGCAATCTCAGTTCTTTCCACAAAGCTCGGAACAAGTGTGTATCTACCCTCAGGAGAGCCAGAAAACAACATCTTTCTCATCTCAAGTCTGAACTCTCAAACCTCTCTCCCTCCTCAAAATCCTGGTGGCGTTTAATCAAATCTGTTTCTGGTGTATGTTCCCCCTCCATCCCCTCCCTTAACTCAAATGGCCGCACTGCTGATTCCACACGTGATAAAGCTGAATGTCTAAACTCGGTGTTTGCAGCTAAATCTTGTGTCCTAAACCCATCACTATCTCTACCCACTTTACCCAGTCGCACCCAACTGTCCCTGGACTCTGTATCCTTTTCTCCTGACAAGGTGGAGAGCTTGCTTTCAAACCTCGAGTCAGATTCTGCAACCGGTCCAGACGGCATCAGCCCACGTGTCCTCAAAGCCTGCTCTTCTGCTCTTGCTCACCCTCTCTCTGTTCTATTCACCCTCTCATTTGCCCAAGGTCATCTGCCATCTGCTTGGAAATCTGCAAACATCACTGCCCTGCATAAAAAAGGTGCAAAAACAGATCCCTGTAACTACAGACCAATCAGCCTTCTCCCAATCATCAGCAAGGTGATGGAATCCATCATCGCTTCAGACATGAAATCCTTCCTCTTCTCCAATGGCTTGATTTCCAATCATCAATTTGGTTTCAGACCAGGTCACTCTACCCTGGATATGCTGCTTCTGCTCTCCCATCATTGGATGGAGGTCCTCAATGCCAGACAGGAAATCCGAGCCGTATCCCTGGACATATCACGTGTTTTTGACACAGTCTGGCACCCTGCCCTACTCACCAAACTCTCTTCCCATGGTATTCAAGGCCATCTCCACTCATGGCTCGCAGACTTCCTCTCCTGTCGCAGTCAACGTGTGGCCCTAAATGGAGTTCTTTCATCCCCTCTTCCTGTGCAGGCTGGAGTTCCTCAAGGTAGCGTTCTGGGCCCTGTTCTTTTTCTGGTTTTCATCAATGATCTCTCGGACTCTCTGGAAAATCCTCTATTTCTCTTTGCCGACGACTCCACCCTCTGCCGTACCATCTCTCATCCCTCAGACCAGCAAGCATCAGCTTCTTCGCTCACTGCAGATCTGGATAAAATCACAAACTGGTCCAACACGTGGAACATGTCTTTCAATCCAGACAAATCTCACATCTCACTATGTCTCTTCGAAAGGACCGTTTACAAAACCCCCCCATCCACTTTCTCAACAATCCTCTGGAAGAAGTCTTTTATTTCAAACTTCTAGGTCTCACTATCTGCCATGACCTTTCCTGGGAAAGTCACATTTCCAACCTCGCCTCAAAAGCCAGTCGCCGACTGGGAATCCTCCGTCGTGCTAAGTCCTTCCTCGGCCCTCTTGAGCTCCTGACCACTTACAAAGCTTTTGTCCATAGCCTGATGGAGTACTGCTCTCCCCTCTAGGCTGGTACTCCTGCCTCCCACCTTTCTCGGCTTCACGCTGTCGAAACCAGGGCATTTAAGATCATCGGCATCTCCCGCAATGAAGCTGAGTCTTTGGGCCTCTCACTCAATCACCGCAGGTTGGTCGGTGGTCTTTCTGTCTTCTACCGACTCCTCTCCCGCCTTGCCCCCCCTGCTCTCTCTGCGATTTGTCCCCACCACATTTCCACAGGGCGCTCAAGGTCCGCCAACAACCCCCTTTCTAGTAAAACTACCAAAATCACGAATCACTGCTCATCTTCACTCTTTCATTCCTCTTTTTTCCCGCCTTTGGAATAAACTTCCTCACTCTATTCTTTCCCATTCTTCCCTCCAGGCTTTCAAAACAGCTGTTCACCACCACCTCTTATCTTCCCCCATCCAAATCCTCGATCTTTTCTACCCCCGATAATCCACCCAAGCCCACTTCCTTCATTTCTCCTGCTTTCCTTCCTGAAAGTCCCTGAAATGTCCATCTTCTCTTCGCCATGTTCCCCGTCCCATCCCCATCCCTCTCCCTTCCACAGTTCACCTAATGTGTCTGTTCCCCACTGTTTTGTCCCTTCCACTCCCGCCCCTCTTGTCTCATGCCTCCTTGCTGTGAGTTGTGTGTTAGCTCTCATACGAGCCTCGACCAAGGTATACAAAAAAAAAAAAAATTTTCCTGGTGTTGGTTTAATGGTTAGGGTGGTGGGCTTTGGATCCTAGGGTCCTCAGTTCTAATCCTGCTCAGCTGTTGAATTAATACCAGGTGGGGTTGATTCTGCCTGTCATCCTTCTGAGATCGGCAAAATGAGTGCCAGTGTGCTGGTATACTGTCAGAGAGGAGACACATCCAGGATTGTGTCCAATAGCCAAGGAGACTGCTTAAGCAGCACGAACATTCTGCACAGAGTATGGTCCCAATCTCCTCTCCTCCTCCTCTTTATTCCTGTCTTTCTTTATCTGGCTGTCTAAAGAGAAGTGAATTATTGCAGAAAATCTTCTGTGAGGCTCACTTGGCTTGGCTGGGCCTGGATGGGTTTGAGGGTTGTGGAGTAGCAGCTGAGACCTGCATCCTATCCAAGTTCCTCCTGATGACTCCATCTTTGCTTCTTACTTCATCAGGTTCCTTCTGATGACTCCAATGCAGTATTTGGTTGTCCGTTTGATTATCTTTTGAGTTGTTTCATCTTGGTTAGATTCCTGACCTTATTAAATTTTGGATTGGTACGCCACATGTAGGTTTTTGCATCACAAAGCACATCGTCTTTTGCATGTACATTGAGCCAGGTATCCACCTGACTGCATTAGTTTGTGGACATTAAAGATCCCATCTTGCACAAAGAGTGGGCGAGTTATCGCCAGCATCCTGAACAAATTCCAACTTAATCCTGCCACCTTCACTCGAACATCAGCTCTGGCCTGCTAGTTTGTGAAGGATGGGGCCTAAACTTCCCTTGCCGGCACAATAAGGTGGGATTAATTCAGTCAGCAGCTATAGTAGTAGTAGTAGTAGTAGTAGTAGTAGTAGTAGTAGTAGTAGTAGTAGTAGTGTAGTAGTAGTAGTAGTAGTAGTAGTAGTATAAGTATACTTTTGTTGGAAAGGCTTTAGAGTTTAGAAGCTTGCGCTCAGGACACAGGAAGGCTCAGGCAGGCATAAGTTTTCCTGTTTAATCTCACTTGGCTTCATCATCTCTGCAAGTCCATGGTTAGAACTGCAATGGAGAAGGTGAAGTATTTTAAAGAGAAAGCACCACCAAAACAGATAAGGAGGGAGATAGACTGAAGCAAAATTAAATGTGTAAAAATAAAAGTAATCATCTAAGTCGTAGTAGTCGTGGTCAGAAAATAATCTTGAAATGACAGGAAGCACCAAAATACAGCACTTTATTCCTAAACTGAGTGTCTATAAGTCACGCATGCATTGATAAACTATAAAGCAAAACTCACCACGAGCTGAGCACTTCAGGTGACACTGCGACAGTGAACTGCCAGTTCAAGCTTCTTTGACCCTTGAACCTCTTCCAGCCTCCCTTGCCTCGTTTTGATCTCCACTTACCAGCACAATCATTATTTACAATCTAACACCTTTTCATTGTCCTCATTAAAGTGGGTCACAGATCGAATATGTCACATTTAAGTGTTTCCAAAAGGTTGGTAATTCTATCATTGTTTGCTTTTTGTTTTATCACATTTATATTTGTATTCACATTTGTATCAGATTTTATGAAAACCTGTTGTGAATGGGGATGAGGTTGAGTGTGGTCGTGGGAGAGGTTGGTTGTTGGTTGTGGTTGGTGTTGTTGTTGTGGTTGTGGAAGGAGGGAGAAAATGTGCAGGGTGAACAAGTAATGGAGGTGCTTATCAGGTCAGGTCAGGTATGGGAGCATGAGCCGATGCAGCACGACGCTGCATCCACTTTCTGCCGGTACTCCAGGGGCCTCCATCTGTGCATCCCACAGACTGATGCCTGGCCCATCCCCATCTAGTTGAGATATTGATCAATCTGCTGCAACCATGAGGCATGTGGTCAGCCCATTGGGCTCCTCTACTCACGAGACTCCATCACTGAGAGAATCTGGTGAGCAGGATCAGCGTCAGGAAAACGAGCCACATGTCCATACAGCCACAGCTGATGCTCAGGGACTATGCAGGTAATAAATCTCATTTGAGTTCTCCAGCAACCGCTCGTTGGACACAAAGTCCGACTAGCGACAGCAAACTATTTTCCAAGAAGACCTGGTATCAAAGTAATTAAGTTTCGATCTCAGATCCCTGGTCAGAGTCCAAGTCTCACATTCATAGAGCAAGACAGGAAGCACCAAGGACAAAGACTTGGACTATCATACTCCTTCACAGGTACCGACAGCACCACACCCCATGATCCAGTGAATCCATGACTCCCCAGGCCTGACCCAGACATCTATTGACCTCTGGCTCACAGCCAGCTTAGACATGAATATCACTGCCAAGATAAGTGAATCTCTCCGTGACCTCAACATCCTCACCACAAACAAGTACAGACAGGACAGCAGTGTCCACGATGTCATTGAAAGCCTGGATCTTAGTATTGACCCAGGAAACCTGTAAACCCAGTGGCTCCGACTCCTCATTCAGCACGTCGAGGGCCCCCAAAAGGATGCCTAAAGTCTCCGCAAAGATGACTGCATCATCTGCAAAGTCAAGGTCCGAGATCTTGACATTCCCAAATGACGCGCCGCAACTTGATCTCTCCGACATCCTCCCTAGAATCCAGTCCATACAAGTGCTGAAAAATGTGGGGGCAAGTAAACATCCCTGACGAACTCCAGTAACAACTGGAAATAAGTCAGAGATGGTACCACCACACTTCACAGCACTCTCAGTACCAGAGTAGAGTTCAGACATCAGATCGATCAGTTTTGGTGGCACCCCACGAAGACCAAGAATCCTCCAGAGGACATCCCGATTCACTGAATCGAACGCTTTACAGAGATCAACATAGGCTGCAAGCAGCCCCTGCCGAAACTCTCGTCTGCGTTCGGTGAGGACACGAAGTGCAAGGATACGGTCAATCGTTGACCTCTTTGGTGTAAAGCCTGACTGCTCTGGACGCTGGTGCTCAAGCAGATGGTGGCGAACCCTATCGAGAATTATCCGAGCAAAGACCTTGCCCGGCACTGAGAGCAGCGTCACCCCTCGGTAGTTGTTGCAGTCTTGGCGATCACCCTTCCCTTTCCAGAGAGGGACAACAAGGCCCCTCTTCCAGTCAGTTGGGATGATGCCTGTGTTCCAGGCAGAGCACAAAACTGCATGCAACGACACGAGTGCAGCATTTCCACCAGCCTTGAGAAGTTCGGCATGGATCCCACAGATCCCTGGAGCTTTGCCCCGTTTCAACTGGTTCACCGCAGCCCGTGTTTCCACAAGCGAAGGTGGACCACAGTTGATTTGAGGGTCAGCAACAGGGATTGTAACACCCTTGACGTCCAACTCGACAGTTGGGGGATCAGCCTGGTACAACCACTCAAAGTAACCGGCCCAGTGGGCCTTCACTTCAGACTCCTCTGTCAAGAGCCTACCACTCTCTGCTCGAACTGTAGTGCTCCGAGGGATGGGCTTGGATGAACGTAATGCGCGAATTCCCCTGTAAGTGGAACGAGAATCACCTGTCCACAGGTGATGCTCTACCCCCTCACAGATTCCTCGCACATAGGCCTCCTTGTCCACCCTCAGTGCACGTACAGTTTTACGCCTCAGCTCCCTGAACAGCTCAGCTCTGCCATTCAGCCTGGCCCTGAGACTCTGGTCAATGGTATCCAGTGTCCCTTGAGAGACAAAATTCTTCTTTGCCCTGCGGTGAGCTCCAAGGCATCCACGGGCAACATCAAGGAAGGTGGTCTTGAAGGCGCTCCACAACTCTTCAGGACCCCCCAAAACACCCAGACCCCCTAAGTATCCACTCAGCCTGTTCGCAAACTCCTCAGCTACTCTCTCATCCCTGAGCTTGGCAACATCCAGCCTCGGCTGGGATGGTACCATTCTCCAGGATTTAAGGTGCAGCTTTAGAGTTGCTACAACAAGCCTGTGGTCAGTATTGAGGAACTGAGCACTCCGGTAGACCCTGCAGTTCTGGATCATCCTCCAACGACCGTCAATGAGGACATGGTCAATCTCCTTTGCCACACCACCAGCGTTGGAATACCAAGTCCAGCGATGAGCTTGTGGGCGCTGAAACCATGAACCAGCCACCCTCAGTCCATGACTTCTTGCAAAGTCAAGGACCTTAGCGCTATTCTGGTTCATAGTTCCTGACCCATGGGGACCAACACACACCTCATAACCGTCCCTATCAGTTCCAGTCGATGCATTGAAATCCCCCAGGACTAGAAGTGTATCTCGTCTGGGGCACTGATCAACCACAGACTCGAGTGTGGCATAGAATGTGTCCTTCACGGTGAGATCACTCGCCTCAGTCGGAGCATAAACAGAGACCAGGGAAATGACACCTAAGGAGTGACGAATCCTTAATCTCATAATACGCTCGTTGACCGGTGTTACCTCAATTATCATTGGGGTCAGCTTATTGGACACAGCTACAGCAACTCCTTGGGTATGGTAACCATCAGAACGACCAGACCAATCGTAGGTGAAACCACCCACCATTATCTCGCCGCAATCCAGTCTCCGAACCTCAGAGAGAGCTGCAATCCCGATGTCCAAACGCTTGAGCTCAGATGATAACAGACAGGTGATCATCCTCTCTTCGGGATAGGACATTCCCGGCACCCACCCGAAGGGACCGCCTCAGGTTAACCCAAGGAGACCGCCGTCTGTTGCTTATCATGCATTATTTTAATTTTTTTTCTGCAGGAGTGAAGCTCACGAAAATACAAGGTTGAATTGATAGTTGGGATAGCAGGGCAACAATTATTGGGCACAAGCAGCAAGGGGATAAAGGAACAGGAAAGGAAGAAAGAGATAGATGATGAGAGAAGGGGAGGAAATGCTGAAATAAACAAGTGAGACGGTTGAGTTTGGAAGGGTCAATGGGGTAATAACAATCGTGGATCAGGATCTTGGGATTATGATATTTTGGGGGCCTTGTACACAAAAATTATTTCAACCCAAAATTGCAAAAGAAGAGAACTCCGTGTTATTTTTGCACAAAAATGCCCCCAAAAGAGGACTCCGTGTTATTTTCACACTCACTTCGCCGATGTTGGACTCGACTGCAAAAATCCGGAGGAATCCAATGTTTTATTGCCTTTTTCCCCCCCTTGGGAAAAAAAATGCCATGTTCATGTGTTCCATTAGCAATCGGCTTGCTATCGCTTGCCAAGCCAGCCGTTCCTCATCAGCCATTTCATTGGAGAGCTTGAATGCTTCAGTGTTTAATCCACTTGGCGATTGATTGAGTGCTTAAGTCACTTGGCGAGCGCCATCCAAGAAACTTGGTAATGGAACACACCCCAGCACTTGCACGTGTGTTCAGTTACCAAGTTTTTATTTTCTTTTGTTTTTTGTATACATAGACAAAGTTCATGGAAGAGCTAAAAGTTTATTGTGGAGCAGTCGTGAAGTGGCTTAAGCACTCAAGCAAGCAGTCCAACAAAATTATTGATGAAGATTGATGATTTGATGATTTTAACCTGGTGTTGGCTTAGCTTAGCGGTTAGGGTGGTGGCTTTGGATCCTAGTTCAAGCTCTGCTGGCTGCTGAATTAACACCAGGGGGTTGACTCGGCCTGTCACCCTTCCGAGGTCGGTGAGATGAGTACCAGTGTGTACTCTGGTAAGATTACCAGAGTACCAGTACAAATAAATTAACACCAGAGGGTTGACTCGGCCAAAAGGCTGCACACGATGGGAAGGGGTATTGACGGATTTATTAAATCTTCTTTGATGTGCTGCAGGCATGATGGGCCAAATGGCCTCCTCCTGTGCAAAATTTCCTTGTAAGGAATGACTGGCATAGTAAGCTGATTGATAATGGGACACACCCCAGAAGTGCGAGACCAAAGACCCTTTTCTTTTTCTGCCATTTGAGTTACACAAAAAAAACAAGTGGAGGCCATTCAGCCCATCATGCCTGCACCACATCAACACCACACCAATTTATCAAAACAAGATCAAAATAAGAAAATGCAAAATGTATTTTTTTAATCAAGTGTTTTTTTTGTGTTTTTGTAGTTTTAAAAAAAAAATTGGAGAGAGAGGTATGAAATAAAAAAGAGAGAAAGGTGAGGGGTGGAGGTGGGGTTAGCAAAGAGAATGATATTTTATGCTTAATGACCGAACACAAAAAAAAAACTCATGTCAGAACAGCTGTACACACAATGACATAACAGAGTTTGTGAAGTAATCTGCTGGCACATCTGCAAAAACTTTGATATTCCAGTTTTTGTGGGAACATCAACCAAAAGCAATCACTGGAAATATGGGAGTACCTACCAGTCACGTACGACCGAATGATCCCATCGAGCGTGAACATTGAAAACAAAGCGTTGTGACCAGATATCATCATTAGGTACAAAATTGAGAAGAAGGCATTGCTACGTGAGGTGTTGATCCCAGTGATTTTCGACTAAACAATGCAGAAATCAAGAAAATTACCAAATACTAAGACCTCAATCATGAAGTGAAAAGATCCTGGAAGTTGAAGAATGCCAATGCCAAAGTGATGACGAGGAACCTCGTGGGAATGATGAAGAAGAAGCTCACAGAGATATTAAAAACCATCCCTGGGAATATCACTACAAACAAACTACAGTTGGATGCTGTCCCAGGCTCAGTAACGATCCTGAAGAGAGCCCTCTGCACAAAACTTTGAAAACAGAAAACATCACTTGGTCCATGAATGGTGACCCCTTACCGAAATGAAGGTGGATACTTTGAGCCCACCCTGGGAGGACTCCATTCCACATTAAATTCACATCCACATTCTGAAACCACACACACACACACACACACACACACACACACACACACACACACACACACACACACACACACACACACACACACACACACACACACACACTTTGAGACCTGGGGTGGGAGCATTCAAAACCAACAACTTGTAGATGCAGCGACATTTGCACCCCACCGGTCGGTTCCAAATCTGATTTCTACATGTTAGTCTCCTCAAGAGGGGTGAATGGTGGGGACCAGAGGGAGGGTTGGGAGAGAGAGATAGAGGAGAGGGGAGGGGTCGGACAGAGAGATAGGGAGAGAGGGGTCTGGGTCGGAAAGAGGGATAGGGCTGGAGGAGAGGGGGTAGGGTTGGGAGGGAGAAGGGTGAGGGATTCCAGCAGTGGTGACGCCCAGTTTATCGTCCATCCGAGAAACCACACACATAATGATGAATCGCCAAGCTTGTGAAACACTGGGAAGACAGTTTAGATCTGGGTTGGGATTCGAATCCAGGCTGCACAGAGTGAGCATGCGTACCTCCCAGCTTTCCTGCCATGATGTGTTGATTCCTTAATTCAGAACTGAAATTATTTTTTTATCTCATGTTGATCATATCATTTATTTTGCCTTCCTACCTCCAGTGAAGAACCACGGTATTGCAATTGAATGTTGAAGAACATGCCAAGTGGCTTTCCCACATAAGGCACAAAACGTCAGAAGAAACTTTTAAAAGCGAAAAGTTTAATTTTTATTTGTATTTATCTCTGCCAAAGTGATGGGGTCGTATAATAGAAGAACAAAAAGGGGAAACGTCGTGGAAAATAAAATTTCACATTTTCAGTCAAACAGCCATCGCCCTTTGCACCACAGAACAACACGTGCCCAACGCAGGTGAGTATCCCTTGTGGTGAATTGAGGTGAATTGAGGGACATGACGCGGGATCACATGTTGTGCGTCTCGCATATAAGGGGAGGTCTCCGCGGCACGGGGTGATTGTCCCCGGGGCATTGCCATTTACATCGGCTGTTCACTTGGTGCTCATTGACTGAAGGTGCTCATTGACTGGTGAGAATGGAGATTATATCGAACTCCGTGCTTACGCGGATTTATTCTGCGATGGTTAACTGCACATGTATACGTTACTGCTTATGTACTCCTAGCTGAACCTGTATTCCCCGGTGTGCCCGTAGAAGCGGCTCCAATCAAATGGAATAAAGCCTAAACTCTGAAGGTTCTTCTCTCGCTCTCACTTCAATTTATTCAATTTGGTTTTCTCGGCTCTCTCAACCAACGATGGACAAGATCTACAAACCAGAGAGGTTCGACGCAGACCCAAACGCGACTGACGCAGAAATGAAATGGTCGCATTGGTTCTGTTCCTTCTCACACTATCTGACCATCATCGAGGAGGGAGCTGACAAATTTGCCGCTCTCGTGAATCATGTCTCGCCCAGCGTGTACAGGCTCTTCTCGGAGTGCGACACTTACGAAGCAGCGATCGACGTGCTGCAGGCGCTCTACGTGAAGCCCAAGAACGAGGTATACATACGACATCTTCTCAACACACGCAGGCAAGCAGCCGGGGAGACAATCGATCAGTTCCTGCAAGCTCTGAATCAGCTGGGAAAAGACTGCAGCTTCCGGGCCGTAAGCGCCGAGGAACACCGAAAGGAAGCGACACGGGAGGCATTCATCTAAGGACTCAGATCAGCCCACATACGGCAACGCTTACTAGAGAAAGCGCAACCCACTCTTGACAAGGTAGTCGATCAGGCTCAAGCGATGGATACGGCTCAGCAGCAATCTGAGTCATTTGGGACACCGATGCTGCTAATGAACGCTGCTACGATGGGAACCCAAGGAACCCCACTGGCACAGACACAGCCAGACATAGGGGATGGAGAAACACCCGAGGAGCCGGATACTCAGGCCACGTCAAACTCCTCAGCAACTGCTCCGGTTGGTAAATGCTTCTTTTGTGGGTACAAAAGGCACCCTCGTCAAAAATGCCCCGCCAGAGATGCCACATGCATGAATTGCGACAAGAAAGGGCATTATGCCAGGGTATGTAAATCT
This sequence comes from Eptatretus burgeri, assembly GCF_056783735.1. Lineage (NCBI taxonomy): Eukaryota > Metazoa > Chordata > Myxini > Myxiniformes > Myxinidae > Eptatretus > Eptatretus burgeri. The sequence goes on from NC_140971.1 coordinate 83,713,908, forward strand.
ACTCTAAGGAGAAATAAACCCACTTCTGCGGCTCTCTACTCGCAAAATAAATTAACTGCAGCCTCCCCGGGGAATCTATCCAAGGCTATCATCAACGTACGAATTAACGGGCATATGGCTGAGGCACTGATTGATACCGGTAGCTCTGAAAGTTTCGTCAACAGCTCGCTAGTAAAGGGCAGGAAATGGATAATCCACCCGACAGACAATACGGTATGCATGGCCGCCACCTCACTACAATCCCGCGTACGAGGGTACTGCAATGTTGAATTGGACGTAAAAGGGTACACACATCGGGATGTAAGGGTACTGGTGCTTCGTGATTTGTGCGCAGACGTAATTCTGGGTCATAATGTCCTCAAGCAGCACACGAGCGTCGAAATACCCTTTGGAGGAAGCAAGCCTCGTCTAATTTTAAATGCGTTGACCACCGCGGAGGTGACGTCCCCCCAGCTGTTCGCTAACTTGTCGCCGGTCTGCAAACCGATAGCGATCAAATCGCGGCGATATACCACTGCTGACATGAATTTCATCACCTCAGAAACCAAGCGATTACTGGAAGAAGGAATTATAGAACCGAGCGATTCGCCATGGCGCGCACAGGTGTTGGTGACCAGCAGCCAGAACCATAAGAAACGAATGGTTGTCGATTATTCCCAAACGGTCAATCGCTTTACCCAACTCGATGCCTACCCCCTGCCGCGCATAGACGAGATGGTCGAACGCGTGGCCAATTATAAGGTATTCAGCACCATTGACTTGCGAAGCGCCTATCATCAAATTCCCATCCGAGAGGAAGACAAACCTTACACCGCATTCCAGGCAGGGAGGCGCCTCTACCAATTCAGGAGAATACCTTTCGGTGTCACGAATGGGGTAGCTTGCTTCCAACAGGATATGGACGACATCATCTCAGATGAAAACCTCAAAGACACTTTTGTTTACGTGGACAATGTCACAGTGTGCAGTAGGGATCAGGGGGAACATGATATGAATCTGGACAGATTCTTGAGCATTGCTAGAAAATATAATCTGACTCTCAACTACGAGAAATGCGTATTCTCGGCAAGGTCAATTGACCTTCTCGGCTACACGATAGCCGACGGCACAATTAAGCCTGATCCTGAACGATTGCGCCCACTTCGTGAGCTACCACCACCTCAGGACTTGCAGACAATGCGCCGGGTGATCGGCATGTTCGCTTACTATGCGAGATGGATTTCGCAATACTCCGAGAAAATACATCCCCTAGTGCATTGCAAAAACTTTCCACCAGATGCCGCTGTTGTAAGAGCTTTCCACAGCCTCAAGGATGATATCAGTAAGTCCGTGGTTTTATCGATCGATAGCTCGGTGCCCTTTGTGGTGGAAACCGACGCTTCAGATCACGCGATAGCTGCTACACTTAATCAGTCTGGGCGACCCGTCGCGTTCCTCTCGAGAACTCTCTCTAGAAGCGAGCAGAGACACTCAGCGATAGAGAAGGAAGCGTACACCATCGTCGAAGCGCTGCGGAAATGGAGACATTATTTACTGGGAAACCACTTCACGCTCGTTACGGACCAACGATCCGTGGCATTCATGTTTGATGGGAAAAATAACGGGAAAATTAAGAATGAAAAAATTATGAGATGGCGGATAGACCTAGCTTGCTACAGTTACGACATTGTTTACCGGCCCGGGAAGGAAAACCCTGCTGCAGATACCTTCTCTCGGGTCTACAGTTCGGCAACAATCAGTCAGGCTTTGCAAGACCTACACGTGTCTCTCTGCCACCCAGGGGTAACCAGAATGGCACATTTCGTGCGCAGACAAAATTTTCCCTATTCTGTTGAAGATATTAAACAAATGAATGCTTCATGCCCTGTTTGTGCTGAACTAAAACCCAGATTCTATGGCGCGGCATCTGGCAGACTGATCAAGGCCACTTCCCCCTTCGAGAGACTAAACATCGACTTCAAAGGGCCCCTGCCGACCGAGACAGACAACAGATACATATTCACCGTTGTTGATGAATATTCAAGGTTCCCTTTCGCATTTCCGTGCTCGGATATGACCTCGGGCACTGTCGTGAGATGTCTCTCTGACCTCTTCGCTATGTTTGGGAAACCTTCGTACATACATTCAGACAGAGGGCCGTGTTTCATGTCGGCCGGGCTAAAACAATTCCTACTAGAGCTCGGCATAGCAACTAGTCGAACGACGGGTTACAACCCACAGGGTAACGGGCAGGTGGAACGGTATAACGGGGTTATTTGGAAAGCCGTAACTCTGGCGTTGAAATCAAGAGGACTGGGCCCCGAGCGGTGAGAGGTTACCCTTCCCGACGCTCTGAATTCCATACGCTCTTTGCTCTGCACGTCCACCAATGCAACTCCTCACGAACGAATGTTTACTCACCAGCGACGTTATGTTGACGGTAAAACGGTGCCCAACTGGCTGACCCATCCTGGAACAGTGTTCATGAAACGCCCGGTAAGACAAAGCAACTATGAACCCCTGGTGTAGGGGGTCGAACTCATTGACACTAATCCAGAGTATGCTCATGTCAGGCTCCCGGATGGCAGGGAGACCACTGTGTCGGTTCGCCATCTGGCTCCCTCAGGTACTCCTCCCGCAGGTACACCACCTTCTGGCACTCCTCCTTCTGACATCCCCTCCCCAGGTGTTCCCCCCCCCCAGGAACTCCACCGGGAGACGGGGCTGCCGCGTTCCACCCGAGAGCGATCGAGGAGTCATCCCCGGCACAAGTCGAGGCTCACCAAGAGGATCGGGAGCCTCCCTCAAGTGAAACTGCCATTTACTCCTGGAGAGGTCGACGAATAAGGCCCCCTCGACGACTCAATCTGTAAAGGGGATT
>NC_140971.1:83721767-83791767 GCF_056783735.1 Eptatretus burgeri
TTTATTTATTCAATTATTTTTTCCCAAAGTTAATTTTAATAAAGATATCTCCCACATCATCAAAAAATATTTTTAAATTGTGATTTACATTACTTGATCGCTGATCCCGAATCCAGGCCGAAGTAACCGGAAATTGCGTCAAAATCATCAGCTGTGCGGCGCTTACATGTACCACGGTATAGTTAGCAAGTATACAGTTGTGAACAAGTTTTATGTAAAGTCAGAAGCGAATGTAAGAAGAATTTTACGTTCGCTTCTAGGCTTTGCCTATTCCATATTAGCGAACGCAGTGAGCTTCATACTGAACACGTGCAAGTGAGAGAATAGGAAACAACAACAACAACAACAACAACAACAACACAATCCCCCTGACTATTTGGAATCCGTGTCATTGGATATGACATTTTGCTTCCGGTTGTTTTTAAATGCTGTGCGGTGTATAAATACGATTGGGTTTTATTTCTATCTTGTGAATATTACTTAACGTGTGCACATGAGAGAATAGGAAACAACAAAAACAACACAATACCCTGGCAATTGTGAATCCGTGTCGTTGCCTATGACCCCTTTGCTTCCGTTTTTGTTTTGTTTCTGGGTTTTTTTTTGTTTCCGGTTTTTGTCATGGAGAATGATGCATGCCGGGAGATTAAGGCATCGTCGGAGACATGAAAGACCCAAATAATATCAGACATGGTGTATATTTCCTCCACTGATTTCAATAAAGATATCTCCCGCATCATCAAAAAATAATTTTTAATCGTGATTTACGTTATTTGATCGCTGATCCCGAACCCAGGCCGAAGTAACCGGAAATTGCGTATACAGTTGTCAACAAGTTATAGGTAAAGTCAGAAGCGAATGTAAGAAGAATTCTACGTTCGCTTCTAGGCTTTGCCTATTCCATATTAATGTATAAAGTCCTGTCTCCTTCAACTGCTACTCCAGCTAAGTCTAACTATACCAGGATTCCCTCATTCCTTCACATTGAACCCTCTCTATGGCAGCTATTTCGTTCTTCAGAAGTGATGAAAACTGTACATCACATAGCAGGTGAGGCCTCAATAAGTTCCGATGCAGCACGAACGATACCTACTTTGATTTATAATTGATCCCCCTGTGAAAACAACCTAAAACCCTATTAGCTTTCCCTCAAGCTACCTAGCACTGAGCTGTCCGCTGACTACCCCCCCCCCCTGACCCACATCCTTCTGTGTGACATGCTCCAAGAATGCCCCCTGCATTATGGAGGCCTTATTGCCATTTTTCTTACCAATCCTCACCACCTTAAATTTCATTTCCTATTGTTAAACTGCATCTGCCACTCTTTTGACCAATCTATGAAAGTTTTTTTTTTTCCTGAATCTCACCACCCATAGTAATGGGTTTGCTGCTACCACCTAAACCACCCTTTGCTGCTATCTACCTTAACTCCAAGCTTTGTGCCATCTGCCAAATTAGAAAGCCCACTCTTAACTCCATCGTCTCAATCATCTATCTATAATTCCAGCAATCTGTGTCTGTGACCGCTGTTTCTCGCCAACCACTGGTCCGATCTAATTGAAACTTGCCATGTATATTGTTGGGGACCTGAGTATGTGCCCTTTCAAGGTTTGATATTAATCGGACAAGTGCTTCTCAAGTTATGGCCATTTATTTACCAACGAATGACAAGACACGTTGCTGCGGCCATTTATTTACCAAACCAATGACAAGACACATTGCTGTGGCCATTTATTCACCAAACCAATGACAAGACACGTTGTTGCAGCCATTTATTTACCAAACTAATGACAAGACACGTTGCTGTGGCCATTTATTTACCAAACCAATGACAAGACACGTTGCTGCGGCCATTTATTTACCAAACCAATGACAAGACACGTTACTGCATAGGCGTGGCTGATGGGGAAAGGGCACCATTTAGTTACCATGGCGTAGGAGTGGCAATGGTCAATGCCAGCGAATGTCATGGCTAGCAAAGACAGAGAGGTAAACTTGATTTTAATTTGGATTTTAATTAACTCTGTGTGTGTAAGTATCACAGCAGTTGTTACTTCAATGCAAGCGATAATTCGTGGAATGCATGTGAACATTCCGTACGGGCATGCACTACTTCCGGATAGTGATGACTCACTGTATTCTAATAATTTCTCGATTTCTTATGCGCATTTATAGATAATCACAATGCCCCAATCCAGTCGTCGTTTACAAGAGCAAAGGAACGGCCTGTGTAGTTGTTTGAAAGTTTTTTTTTTTTGGTTTGCATGTACGGCCACGCACGTACGGGCATACGAGAGCGAAGGAACGGCCTGTGTGGTTGTTTCTGGAACGGCCTTTGTGGTTGTTTCTGGCACGCAGTTTGAAAGTTTTTTTTCCACGTACGGCCACACACGTACGGGCACGTACTAATTGATGTAAATTATAGATAATAACGGTCCTAGTTCTGATCCCTAAGGTACCCCTGACTTCCATCCTTCCAGCCAGACGTCCTCTCATTCACAACCACTCTTTACTTCTTATCACCAAGCCAGTTTCCATTCCAGTTAACCACTCAACCAGCCTCTCTGCAAGCAAGCCCTCACCTTCCCTAACAATCATTTTCCCCATTGCAAAAAACTGGTTCTAGTTGGGAATATCCATATTGAAACTGAAGTCATTGCCAACTGGTCTAGCTGATCAAGGAGTGAGCCTTGCTGATTGTGCAATTGTACTAATTAGTGGTGCATTTAGTTTTTAACACTCATATTGGATTGTCCTTAACACCATTCATATTGCCACTCATGTAACTCTATGATATTGTTACGAATTCGCGCCCGCCGGCGTGCAATCGGCCGCATACCTCTAATCGCAACCGCATCGCCCACCGGACGGACAATTCAGTCGTGACTTTCCAGAGATAATGCCGAAACCCTGTCACGGGTGGGTCTTCAACCCCACCACGGCCGTGCCAATTGTCTACCCACGCAGGATAGGGTCACTCGCCAAATTCGATATACCCAAGTACCTGCGCGGGGAGCCGACCGGGCAGCCGTACCACGACGCAGGTCGGCTTGGGACACGAATCACTTAAGCAGTCCGTTCCGTTCTGCAGTGATAACCGAGCGGGTATTATCACCGAACTCGCCGGATCCGATTGCGACGATGGGCAGGTCGTGACGTCCGTTTCCCACGGCCACTCGGACAGCCGCGCCTGATTGCGCCTTGCCAAGGCGAGGTGATCCGGGCCCCGGCCGACAACTCGGTTGAGAGGAAGGAATGGGTCTTTTAGTGCTCTGTCAGAGTTGATGCTCTATAAGAGTCGAATGCTCCAAGACCCCGTCTGTTCCTCAGCGATGCGCGAACCGCGCTGAGGTCCGATCACCTTGGACTGCCTTGACGCTGGCAAGCTCTCCCCGGCTGTGGTCTCCACGCAGATCCTTGGCTTTCTCCGACTGACTCTCTCCAGACTTCGGGCTCCACTCGGCTCTCTGACCCCTCCAGACTGCAGGCACCACTCGGCTCTCCGACCCCTCCAGACTGCCACTCTCCAGACCCGACTTGACTGCCTCGAAGCTCCGTTTTGCTTGCCCTTATATAGGGCCGGGGGGGACGAGATTTTTCCTTTGCTCTCTGACCCTTGACCCTGGGCGGAAAGCGGACGTGGTAGAGATCACCGGCCCTCTGGATCCGATTCTCCGAGACGAAACTTCCACACAAAGCGGACGTGGTAGAAATCAACACCCTTCGACCCCACAGGCCCCGCCCCTTTCTCTCCTGTGATCCATTTTTCGAAGCGAAGCTTCCACACAAAGCGGACGTGGTAGAAATCACCAGACTTGCGCTGCATGGCGAGAGAACCCTTGCCTCTCCCTGCAGTGATGCCGTTTGCTCAGATCCCGCCGCTGCTAGCGCAAAGATGGCGTCGTTTCGGGAATGAAGGTGAGGCGATGTTTGTGGCGTGGAGATGTTGACGGTTGCTGGCGGAGTGGTGAGGATGGCGTGGTTGTTGAGAGGCAGGTGTGGTTGTGGTTGGTGTTGTGGTTAAGGGGAGCGATGTTGGTTGTTGTAATCATGGTGGAGATGTGGTTGGTTCAAAATAACGATAGAAAAAGAAAAACCTACCTCAAAGGGTCACAGCCCGGTGAATACGAATAAGGCCCATTAAACAACGGTGGGGAAATCTAACTGAACACAGACTTATCGATCTAACTGAACTACGGACCTTTATGGTGTTCTGCGAATTTCCACAGCTGTAACAATATCATTCATTTGGCAATTCAGGGCTTTAATTTGATTGGCGATTTCACTATATGGTTATTACCTGCGTCATCATATGTGGATGGAGGTTATGTTTTCATCCCCTGCCTAGTTGTCTGTCTGTGAGCGAGATATCTCAAAAGGTTGTTGATGGATTCGGACGAAATTTGGTGGACAAGTAGGGTTCGTCACAAGTATGAATTGATTAGATTTTGGTGACGATTTGGATTCGAATCCAGAAATGGGAGTCTTCTTGTTTTCAATTTTCAAGTGATTCTTCACTATTGAGAGTTGGGGCCAAAACATTGTATCGCATGATATTTCAAAAAGTTGTGGACATATTATGACAAAATTAGATGGATGAGTTGGATGGGTGACAAGAACAAGCTGATTCGATTTCGGTTCCGGTTCGGATGCAGATCCGGCCTATCTGTGGGATCCAAAACTAAACTGTTAAGTCAGGCTGGGGTATACGCTCTACCGAGTGCCGTTCCAATTACCTCCACCACCGAAGGTGGGCCGTGGTTTTCTTTTCACCCCTGTCTGTCTGTGAACAGGATATCTCAAAAAGTTGCAGACAGATTCAGATGGAATTTGGTGGACTGGTTGGGTGTGCGACAAGGAAGAATTGATTCAATTTTGGTGAATATCTGAATTCAGATCCAGATATGAGAATTTAAGTGATTCTGCACCATTGAGAGATGGGTTAAAAACCATATATAGCACGCTATCTCAAAAAGTTGTAGTTGAGTTGTTCAGGTGACAAGAACAAGTTCATTCGATTTTGGTTCAGGTCCGGATCAAGATCCGGATTATCAGTGGGATACAAATTCGTAAACTGTTCAGCCTGGCAGAGGAATGCACGCTACTGTGTGCCGTTCGAGTTTCGCTCGCCAAAGGATTCAGAGAGGGTATTCCATTTGGGTCCATTTGTTTGTTTGTCTGTCTGTTTATTTGTTTGTGTGTTTGTTTGTCCACGCAGAACTTTCGTGTTTTTCTCCGCAACTGCTTGTCAGATTGAGATTAAATTTTCACCATTGGTGCGACTACTCATGTAGAATGTTATAATAACAAGGAAATCCAACATGGGTGGAAGCCATTCAGCCCATCATGCCTGTGCGAACACCACACCAACCCATGTACACAAGATACAAGGAAGAAAATGCAAAAAAAAAGTTTGAATTAATGAAATAAAAAAATTGTTTTTTTGTTTTTTGTAGTTTTTTTAAATTAATTCATTGTTTTTCCTTTTCTTCCCCTCGGGGAGAGGGCATGGGCTTGGTTAAAAACACAACATCAACCACACAACCCCCCTTGATAAGACCCCCACCAACAGCACTCCGTACACAATCATCCATCAATACTCAAACTACCTAAAAGTCTTATCAACATCCCCATACCCCTCAATCTCCATAACTTCCAGGTTCCGATCTAATTCTAATTTAAACTTATCTCCTTTTTCTGCTGCCACTACCTTTCCAGGAGGCCATTCCATGCATTAACTACTCTCTGAGTGAAAGTTCCCTGCCTCACTACCATCTTAATTCTCCTCTTCTTTACTCTCAAGTGATGGCCCTTGGTTCTGTCACTGTCTACTCTGTTGAATATATTCATCTACATTCTACACTTATTTTATTTATACCTTTCATTGTATTAATAATCTCTACCAGCCGAAACCCCGTCACAGACGGATTCCGTTCATTCAACCACCCTCACCAGCTCATACACACTCGAGGGACATGGACTGGACAGGGTGTGCTTGCCCCCACCTACTCATCCCCCACCCCTGCCCCATTCTCCCCCGCCTCCCACCCCCCCACCATCAATTTGCTTACTCCCGCCCAAAAATTTAATTACCCCAGCCCGTCCCCGCCTCTTCACTCCCCACCCCCCGTCTCTTGATTCCCCACCCCACTCGCCCCCGGGCCCCCGCCCCTCTGTCCACCCCTCACACTCAACCCCGCCTAATTCACCCCAGCCCCCGCCCACTCATCCCCCACCCCATTCCCCCCCGTCTCCCGCTTTCAATTTGCTTACCCCCACCCAAAACTTTGCTTACTTTGCCCCCCGCCTCTTCACTCCCTGCCCCTGTCTCTTCATCCCCCGCCCCCGCCTCTTCATCCCCCGCCCCTGCCTCTTCACTCCTCGCCCCCGTCTCAACGAAAAGTGCTTATTCTGCTTCAGAGTTGAAAGTTGACTATTGCCACTATGTGCGATGCACTCTTACAGGTACGAAGTTTCTTTCAGTCCAGATCACAGTACCGAGAAAAACGTGAGGCGGCCGCTAGGAGGAGCACAAAATTGGTCCTTCAGTATTAATATATAGATCATATCTCCTCGTAACGCCCTCCTTTCTAGTGAATAAAGCCCTGTCTCCAGCTGCTCCTCATGGCTAAGTCAAGCTTGGCCCAGAATCAATCGAGTAGCCCTACGCTGAACCCTCTCTATGACATCAATGTCCTTCCGGAACTGTGGTGGCTAAAACTATACACAATATTCAAGATGTGGCCCTCACTAAATTCCTGTGCAATGCTAACACCACCTATTTTAATTTATAAATGATCCCCTCCGAATACTGCCTAAAACCCTATTTGTTCTCCCTATCGCTGCCTGGCACTGTGCTGCCTGCTTACCTCCCGTATCTATTACCAACCCCAGATCCTTCTCCTGTGTGACACGCTCCAAAATTACCCATTGTATCCTGTAATCTCTATTTTCATTATTGTTTCCCATCCCCATCACTTTACACTTGCTCAGGTTAAATTACATCTGCAAATCTTTTGCCCAATCCATGCAAGTATCAACACTATCCTGAATCTGATCACCACCCCCTCTGCTATCCACCTTACCTCCAAGCTTTTTGTCATCTGCAAATTTGGAAAGCGTACTCTTTACCCCATTATCCAAATCGTTGATGTAAATAATGAATAGTAATGGTCCGAGTACTGATCCCTGAGGTACCCCGCTACTTACATCCTCCCAGAAAGACATCCTCCCACTCACAGCCACTCTTTGCTTCCTACCACTATGCCAGTTTGCAAATATAATTAGCTACCTGACCAGCCACTCCACAAGCCCTCACTTTGTATAACAACTTCCGATGTGGTACCTTATCAAATGCCTTCTTAAAGTCTAGATATTCTCTGTCCACTGGCTTTCTCTCATCCACCCAATCAGACACTGCTTCACAGAACTCTAAAAGATTGGTTAAACAGGAACTAACTTTGGTAAACCCATGCTGACTACCTTTAATTAGTTTGTATTTGTTTAAATGGTTCCTCATCTGGTCCCGAATTAATGTCTCCAACACCTTTCCCACAACTGAAGTCAAACTAACAGGTCTTTAGTTTCCCAATTCTTCTCTGGATCCTTTCTTAAATGATAGTGTTACATTTGCTAATCTCCAATCCTCCGGTACCTGTCCTGACTCCAGTGAACTATTGAAAATATCCGTTAACATCTCGCTTACCTGCTCAGCCACCTCCATCAATACTCTCAGGTGCATAATATCTGGACCCAGAGCCTTATCTTCTCTTAGATGACCAAGCTGTTCCTTTACTTCCTCCACTCCAACCTGGATCTTCTGTAAAAGCCCTTTCTCACCTCCTCTATAGTTACTCTCAGCTATTGGCAATTAACCTGACTGCTCTTGTGTGAAAGTTGAAGACAAATACCTGTTTAATAAGCCTGCCATCTCACTTTCATCACTAAACACTCTTTGCGTGACATTCCTCAATGGGCCCACACTTGTTCCAACCTGTTATTTTCCCCTGATATACTTAAAGGAAGCCTTGCTGTTATGTTGAATATTCTTAGCCATGTCTCCTTCTCCGACTCTCTTTTGGCTTACTGAGTCATTTTATTAACTTGCCTCTGTTTACTTCGTTAGTGATATAAATATAACTTCAGTCCTGTTATTTTAAACCTAATAAATGCCTTTTGCTTCTCCTTAATAGCATTCTTTATCTTACTGCTCAACCACCCTGGTCTCTTCCTACTTCTAGTTTTACACCTCATTGGAATGTACTTAATCTGTGCTGTACACATTTGATGCATCAAGGTTTCCCATTTCTCTGATCCTGATTGTCCTGTTATTAGAGTCTCTCAATCTACATCACCCAATTCTCTCCTCATACCCTCAAGGTTTTCCAACCTGAAATCTAATAGCCTTACTCTACTATCCTGAACTCGAACCCTTAACAGAAACTTTGCACACACAATGATATGGTCACTTGCTCCTAAATGCTCCCCTACCTCCACCTCCTCCACAATGTTGGGATCATTACTTAAAAGGAGGTCTAACACTGCACTCACACTCGTGAGCTTATCTACAAACTGGGTTAAAAAGCAATCCTGGACTAAAACGAGGAAATCCTCATCTGCTCTGCCTTTTCCCTGTTCCTGGACCCAATCTATCCCTGGCAAGTTAAAATCCCCCATCATCAATACTCTTCCCTCAACACATGCCCTTTTTAGTTCTTCATGAACTCCTCCTTCCTCCTCTTCCTTCACACCCAGAGCCCTATAAAAGCATCCTACCAGGATCTCACTCTTTTTACAATCTATGAATCTCCACCCATACAGAATCCTCAACATTTATTCCTTCCTTAATGTCACCCCTTTCTCTTGATGCAATGCTCTCCTTTAACCAGATTGCTACTCCTCCTCCTATTCTCTCCTTCTTACCACAATGATACACCTTGTTGCCTTCTAATCCTGTCCTCCAGTTACTCTCCTCCTTAAACCATGTCTCACTTACTGTAACTCTGTCGTACTCCTCGCGATCTACTTTGGCTTCAAGTTCTTCCATCTTATTATTTAAACTTCTGGCATTGGTATGGAATATATTTAACTTTTCCTTTCCTGAAATTCTGTTTTCCTGCCTGGCCTTGGTCATCCCAATTACTTCATCCGTTCCTTCCTTAATAGCTTCCTCGCCCTCCGCTGACCGAAAAAAGCCTGAATTCCTTCCTCAATTCCCACTGCAAACTTTGCCCCCTTTCTGTTTAACATGCTCTATCATTCCAAAAACACCCCCTTTGTCCCCTAAATGATTCCCACTGCTTCTTAAATGTAAAACCTTCCACCCTACATCATTCTTCCAGCCATTGGTTGACGTCTATTGCTCTGTTCATAATTTCTATATTGTTTCCTAATCTTGGGAGAATCCCAGAAAACATGACCACACAACCCTTTACTTTCAGCCGCTTATCCAATATCCTGTATCTATTTTTCTAAACTTCTGAGTAAACTTTCCCTCCATCATTTACACCGAGGTGTACAACAACCAACTTCTTCCTGCCATGACCCGATACAATATCGTTTACCCTTCCTTCAATGTCCCAAACTTCTGCTCCTTCATAACTACACAGAATTATATGTCAACAATCCTTCCTGCAGAATGAAGAATCGACATATTTAATAATCTCCAAAACTGTCTCACATGTCTCATTTCCACCCATTTCCATTGCTGCACCTTCAGCAGTGCCGACACCCACTGTACCTCCACCACTGCCCGCACCCGCTGCCCCTCCACCAGTGCCCATACCCACTGCACCTCCACCATTTCCCACACCCGCTGCACCTCAACCACTGCCGCACCCGCTGCACCTCCGCCACTGCCCACACCCGCTGCACCTCCGCCACTGCCCGCACCTGCTGCACCTCCGCCACTGCCCACACCCACTGCACCTCAACCACTGCCCATACACGCTGCACCTCCGCCACTGCCCGCACCCGCTGCACCTCCACAACTGCCCGCACCCGCTGCACCTCCGCCACTGCCCGCACTCACTGCAATAATGATAATTATGACGTCATAGATCACGTGGTGTGGCAGCCATGTTGGGAAAAACGGAAAAAAATTGGACATCTGTATCTCTGAAACCGCACCAAGGAAAAAATTTAAACTTGGCACACGGCAAGTACTCCTCGTGGGGAATGAGCTTGACTCTTTTATGATGTCATACGTGCCCTCCTACTGACGTAATAATTGCATATTCACAACGCCACATCCGATCAGTATGAAAAATTGTGAGGGTCATCTTGGGATAAAATTGTCTGCAGAAAAAAAATATTCACACGTCATCGGTCACGTGATTCGGCAGCCATGTTTTTTTTTTGTTTTTTTTTAACCTTAAAAAATCTTCTCTGAAGTGGCTAACAGATCGAGGCAAAACTTTACACGTATGACCGCATGTCCATGAGGAACAAAAGGTTCAAACATATGATGTCATTGGTCACATGGTTTGGCAGCCATATTGGATTTACCCTAAAACCGATAAAAATACACCACTCAAAAGAAGTCCCAGTGAGGGTCTGCAATCTCTGATTGCTATTTTTCTTGTTTGGTTTTGTTATCACAAGTATCGTACATCCCAAGGCTTTGGATTACCCACATCTTCACAGATCAAATACAGACTGAGATCCTGGCATGGAGTCATTCCATAACACCCCTTAGCAACGAACAGCACACCAAAGTTTGATACACCGTGCTGTCAAGTACACTTTGTCATGGTGGATCAATTTCTCGGATGCTTCTCCAGACATGTACCCCTTCAACCAATCATTTCCAATCGGAATCTCCTCGCAATGAAGAGAATGATCCACTGTGATCAATTCTCGTGTTGTGATGGATCCACAAGGGGCAACCACCAAGATGTCAAGAATGCTCGGGAACCTTGCAACACATCTGCCGAGGATGCAAAACGCGCTGCAGATAGTAATTAAAATAAAGAAATAAATCCACCTTGAGCAGCTGCTCACCACACACACACACACACCCATCCCCCAAACCTCTCATTTGAATCGAAATGAGCCATGCCTTCACCAGACTAACTGCACACTTCTGCTCATCGTAACTACGACGCCAGTTGTTCACTTCCAAGGCGAAATGCAAGCCAGATGGGAACAGTGACAGAGGGGTCAACGACTGCAAAGTGATGGCATCTAGATATGCAGTTGCAGCTGGAGCGCGTTTTCGACGTGCCAACCCGTCCCGCAGACACTATGGCATAGAGACTGACACAGGGTGCAGATTTCAACATCCTCCTCGTGGACCCCAATGCTGGAATGATTTGGTGACATCTGTGACATGGCACGCCCTACTTTAGTTATCAACTCACTCCAGGTACCCCTCCATTAGTTACCATGGCGATTTCAAAGCAGATTAAGTCGTGAAATTAAGTGCTGTCATGGCGAGACGTGTTAATTTCTTGACAAGCTGAGGGTAATCAGTGTAATGCGAACCAAGCAAGGCTGTTGCACGCACGATTCACACAAGAGGTGACATAGGCAATGGGGGATGCCAGTGAGGGCCATATATTTATTACGTACATGAGATGCCCCATCCGGTGCAGACCATTTTCCATTAGTAGCAAATCCATTTATTTTCTGTCTCTCTTTCTCTAAATATATATATATATATATATATATATATATATATATATATATATATATATATATATATATATATATATATATATATATATATATATATATATATATATATATATATATGATCCTGGTGTTGGCGCAGTGGTTAGGGCAGCGGCTTGGGATCCAAAAGGTCCTGAGTTCAAGCCCCGTTGGGCCACTGAATTAATACACCAGGGGGTTGACTCAGCCTGTCATCCTTTCGAGGTCGGCGAAATGAGTACCAGTATACTGGGCCGGTGTATACCCTGGTTAAAATAGGTTTACCATATCCCTGTGTCGTAAGGGGCGACCAGGGTTGCGTCAGGAAGGGCATCCGGCGTAAAACATGTGCCAAATCACTAAGCGGATCAAACGGATGATCCGCTGTGGCGAACCCGAAAGGGAGCAGCCGAAAGAAGAAGAAGAAGAAGATATATATATATATATATATATATATATATATATATATATATATATATATATATATACATATATTGATATGCATATATCGATATACATACACATACACACACAGGGTGTTTCAAAAAGATTGAAACAACTTTGACTTCCTGCCATTTCTTTGTTTTTTGACCTCTACCATTTTCCTTTTCTTTCAAGGTTTGGTGGTGTTATCGTGGTGTTTGTTCCCTGGGATTTCTTTCTCCGTAGCTCAACTATGCAATTGACAGTGAAGCATAAGACAAAAGTGGTGGCTCTGTGGTATGAGACTAAATCATATGTGGACTTACGACGGAGGTTCTGCCGGGAATGGGATCTCAGAACACGTTTTGGACCCACACATTGTACCATTCAACGTATTGTGAAATATTTTGAGCACAAGGGTACAGTGCACAACAAGAGCAAGGGCAACAGCGGCAGGCCAGCATCAGTAACCAAGAGCCAAGCCAAATCGACGCCATGTGGGATTCTGCAGTGGACAGTCCCAAGAAGTCCCACCGCCGGCCTTCTGGGAGCTAGCCATCAAACCAACATCAGTCTGGTGTATCCTCACTCAGGAACTGAAGCTTTTCCCATATGTCATCTCTATTGGGCATAAACTGAGTTGAGATGACATGAGGAGACTTGAGATGTGCAATTGGCTCAGTGACAGGATGGAGCGGTACCCAAACTGAATCAACCTGATCTTGTTCAGTGATGAAACCCATTTCCACTTGAACGGTGCCAGCAACAACCACAACAACATTTTCTGGAGGGCAGAACCACCTGAGGAGATCACTGAGAGGTACATGAAAGGGCCTAAGGTCACATACTTCTGTGCCTTCAATGCCAGATGGGGAATGCCATGGCCTTACTGGTTTGAGAATGACAACAGCAGGACGGTGATGATCAATGGTGAGCGCTACTTCCTGGGCCATGCTCTAGAAGTTCAATAATGATCTCGCCCAAAAGGTCACCTCAAACCAGCTCAGCACGACCTGGTTTATTCAGGATGGTGCACCCCCACATTCAGCTGATGACACCATCACTTTCCTGTGGAAGCTCTTCAAAAACTGCCTCATTGCCCTGGGTACTGCTCATGACTGGGCATCCCATAGCCCAGACTTGACCCCTCTGGATTACTGGTTCTAGGGGGCTGCCAAAGGCTCTGTCTACACCAAACACCCTGCCACACTGGATGATATGAAGCAGGAGGTGTCAAACTACCTCCAGGCAGTGCCACATGAGAACTACAGGAAAGTTGGACAGAATATTCGAGTCAGGATCAATGCCTCTCTGAACCATCACTTTCTCGATTTCTTTCTCGATGTGTGCTCATTGGAGGGGCACACATCGAGAACGTCAATTACAAGGATTTTGCGTCAATGCCAATTTCAGACCTCGGGTTCTCACTAACTCCAGCAGTGACTTACTGCAATAGCAATCAGCGATAGAAAATACCATGTCATAAGCTTTCAAGAAATGTTTGGTTCACATTCCTGAGGTTTCTCTTTCTTTGAAAATAAACATTTAAAGTTGCATCACTCTTTTTGAAACACCCAAATGAGAAAAAGAAGACCCACCTACATCATTCTCTCACCTGTGAATGGAGCAAATAACGAATTAGCTCTCACCTCATCAATTAAACCCAGGTGGCTAGGATTATATTATTAAATCGACTCCTCCCATGCTCTTCCAGCTGAAGAAGCTGCAGAAAGCAACCATGAGAGGCTACCCAAGGTAAGCCTTTTGCTGTTTCAAACTCTTCCCAGAGTTCCTCCACAGCTGTAATGGTTTATGGTGCTTGTGCTGGCATGAAGATTGAAGCCTGAGTCTGTGGCGAAACCACATTTCTCAGAGGGAATGGTAAATTAGAGGGCTGAGGGACTGTGAACTGGCAGCTTGATCGGAGATGGTTGGAGGTGGAGGATTGGTAATATTTTAAGTTGACGATTTGGGGTTTACATGATTTTTAGTTCACCTGGACTTTAGTCAGGTGAACTTATGCTAACGAGCAGTGTCTGTAGGTGAGTGAGTCAGTCAGTCCATAAATACTGTACTTCAGTCATTATCGCTTGAACCAAACACACGATTTTGATGAATCTTAGCTACAAGTTTCATATATGATGCCGAACAAAGGTGTATTGAACGCATCAAAATCTGTGCTCATCAAAGGGGTCTACAGGGGTTTTCTCATCCCCCCCCCACCAAAAAAATGGTATTTGCTCTTTTCTCTGAAACCACACACACAATTTCAATGAAACTTGAGCACAACCTTAATCACCAGTAATGCACCAAAGTGTAATGACCACATCGAAATCTATGCTCATTAAAGGGGTATACGGGGGGGGATTTGACCCCCCAAATAGATATTTGCTCTCTTTTCCAAAACAACACACACACAATTTCAATGAAACTTCACCACAAGCTTCGTCGCCTATGATGTACCAAAGGTTGTTCATGGCATTAAAAAAAATCAGGGCCTAAGGGGCTCTGCAAGGGGGTTGAGCCTCCCACCCGCAATTGGTCTTTGCTCTCTTCTTCGAAACTACAAACACAATTTCAATCAATCTTGACCACAACCTTCATCTCCTGTGATGTACCAAAGTTTGTTCATGACATTAATAAAATATCAGGGGCATGGGGGGGGGGGGGGTGTTGAGTGACTGTTGCTCCTAATCCAGGAATATCCATATGTAAATATGTATATATACACACACACATACACAACTGAAATGTGATTTATATCATGTGCATGTGTGCAGTCCGTCGTTCATCTGTGTTGGCACACCATTGTTCTTGCTAAAAAAAAAACCCCAAAAAACCATATTCTCTACCAAATCCAAATTCTTTGGAGCAGCAGGTGGTGAGAATGCTTTGTGGACAAGTTGAAGACCCCATCACGCCAAGAAACCCCTGCGTTTCCCCCTTCATGCCCCGTATCCTACAAGCATCCCCTTCAGCCCTTCCCGGTACATTGTTATTCCGCATTCCCGAGCACATCACCGGCTCAGGGAAACAAGATTTATTAGACCGTCCGGTCTCTATCTGCAGGGGCTAATGACATGTACCGCAGCATCATTGATTTGTATGAAGAACCTCCGCTCTTCATTTATCACAATTTACGCGGCTGGAGTTTTGTCGCATCGGAGGAAACTCAGGAGATGCTGTGCGAAGCATTTTTCTCTCCCCCACCCAGAGCAGGACGTTTGTTCACCAAAGCCCTCCATTCGTCTGTTTTCTCGCCTACCGTCATCATCTTCAGGCCGTGCATTAAATGCTACGAAGTCCAAATCATACAATAATTCGCAATTTGCCTGCGAGAGCAATCGTCTAAATAATTCATGCTTTCATAAAGGTACATCTTCAAAGTGTCGCGTGTTTCAAATATATACGTATTAGATGCACAGAGTGGCTGAGCTCCTCCAGCTGCAAGGAGGTCCTCGTTTTGAAGCCTTTGGATCCCTATACATTCACCTTTCTAACCACAATCAGAATGGTTGCACTGTTAGCTTTGGGTCCCAATTACTAAATGTCTCTTCACCTTGAGAAGGTAAGGTCAAAACCTAACAGCATATTTCTGTGGAGCAGAGCCCAAAGGCTTTTCAAATCAATTTTTCCTTGTGTTTGCTCAATTGTGATACGTGGTTCAGGCATTCACCCTGCCCTCCCCCCATCTCATTTTCCATAAAAGATGTTCCACTGTGTGGCATCTCGATGCAGTTCAAATATCCTGTTTTTCTTGGTATACTATACTGAAATTAGATAATAAACGCTGAGCCATTTCCACTTTTTCCACTGGAAACGCAATTATTCCCATGACTGTGCCATCGAATGCACAGTCCTCGCTTCTCTTGTCGTCACCTGAACACGAGAGAGATTCGTCGCTGGATAATGGAAGATTTGCTCTGATTTCTTCAATTAACTTCCCTTGAGCCAGACGACTTGATTCACCTTCACACCTGCCGGTCATATGGACACCGAGAAGGAACCACCGCGCGGATGCGTTGCAGAATTTGCTCAACGCGTCAACTCAAGGGGACTCGGCCAGGAAGTGGGGATGTGGTAGAGCCTTGAAATCCAATTCACAATCTCATGGAATGCACAATGCCCCGATGGTGCCAAGTGTACCAATCACTGTGACCCCGATTGCAAACACGGCTGGGTGGATTCGAACCTTCATCCATAGATCACCCCACATGATGGTCAAACTTGTACCATGGATGTGCATGTAGAATAAACAATACAGCTAGTCTAGTTAAAACTAGAGAGTTCATAGAACACCTTACCCCATGCAGTCTTGAGATAAATATAATGATGATATCTCTCTCTCTCTCTCTCTCTCTCTCTCTCTCTCTCTCTCTCTCTCTCTCTCTCTCTCTCTCTCTCTCTCTCTCTCTCTCTCTCTCTCTCTCTCTCTCTCTCTCTCTCTCTCTCTCTCTCTCTCTCTCTCTCTCTCTCTCTCTCTCTCTCTCTCTCTCTCTCTCTCTCTCTCTCTCTCTCTCTCTCTCTCTCTGCCTGTGGCTGCTGGTTGCATCATTGGTTGGGATGTGGCTATGCCGTTGATGCAGTGTCCCCCTTACCATTTTGCCGACCTCGGAAGGATGACAGGCTGAGTAAACCTCCTGGTGTATATTAATTCAGCAGCCAACAGGGCTTGAACTCAGGACCCTATGATCCCAAGCCACCACCCTAACCACTAAGCTGGGATCCCAAGCCACCACCCTAACCACGAAGCCAACACCAGGCTTATAATGATAATAATAATAACGAGAAGGGCACTCAGTAGAACACATACCTCCACCACGTAATGCCTGATCCATGAGAACATATTAGGCCCACAATATTTTTGAAATATCATGCTATACAGTACTATATCGTTTTTGGCCCATCTCTCAATGGTGAAGAATCACTTTACAAATTAAATAATTCTCGTATCCACATCCGCATTCGGATCTTCACCAAAATTGAATTAATTCTTCCTTGTTGCACACTTAACATGTCCATCAAGTTTCGTCCAGATTCGTTCAGATTCGTCCACAACTTTTTGAGATATCATGCTTTATATGTCATTTTTGGCCCTATCTCTCATTCTCTCATTTATAAAATTCTCGTCGGATCTGGATCCAGATCTTCACCAAAATCTAATCAGTTCGTCCTTGTCACACACCGAACCTGAACACCAAATTTCATCCGGATCCGTGCACAACTTTTTGAGATAGCCTGTACACAAACACAGACAGACAGAGAGGAATGATAACATGACCTCCTTCACCTTCAGTGCAGAGGAAATAACAAGAGGAAAATATTTTAAAAATCGAGGGCATGGTCAGGGTCTTCCAGCGACAAATTTGATTGGTTGTCATGACGTAAAATGCCATAATATTTTGTCCAAGTCCTGCTAAATGGAAGGGTTTTTAAATTGGCAAAAAGGTGATTTGTGTTCTTTAGTGTTCAAGTGTACATTTCAATTGAAATAACAAAAAGACTTTAAAGGTGAATGAAAAATTTAAAATTTAATTGAAAAATTAAATTTAAATTAAGTTGTTCCTCGATAATAAACCGACGTTTGTTGATGCATAGACAGACAGACAGACAGACAGACAGACAGACAGACAGACAGACAGAAGAGAACCAATTGTTTAACCCCACTTTTCTTTCTGCATGTGTGGGGTAAAAAAAAACACTTTAAATATAATTGCGGTAGTTATAACTGTAACTGTTACATTGTTGAGCATCTCAAGGCAGAGCACACATCTTGGTTTTCTTACCATATTGTGCACAACAATAAATATACAAGGGTCAATGGGTCATGTCCCAATGAGTTGAACAACAAAGGGTAGCAGGTTCATAAACTATGTACCAAAGGGTATGGGGGGATGGACATATACAAGGAGTATAAGGAGGAACAATGGCCGATACAGGAACACAATGGGAAAGAATCAACATGTGCAGAAGAGATCATGGATGTGCATGGTTGAGGGCATGA
The DNA here is from genome assembly GCF_056783735.1 of Eptatretus burgeri. Classification (NCBI taxonomy): domain Eukaryota; kingdom Metazoa; phylum Chordata; class Myxini; order Myxiniformes; family Myxinidae; genus Eptatretus; species Eptatretus burgeri. The sequence continues at coordinate 83,739,847 of NC_140971.1, forward strand.
TGTAGTAATGAACAGTATATTTGAAAGACGATACAAACACACAGGTAGATGAGGATAAGGGGATGACTCAAGGTATGTGCGCAACCAGTCTATACTTTAAGAGCATAAGAACTCGGAGGTTTGTAGACGAACGTGAGCAACTAGTGTGGCTTGGGGAGGACGGAGGAGGGAGACTGCAGGAGGAGCAATACCACATGTAAGTTGGAATAAAATACAGAACCGACCAAGTTGTCACTGGTGGGAGAGTGACAGTCCTTGGGAATCTGTCCCCTGCCTTGAGCAACTAATGGTGGAGAAGGCCTTGTTTTAACTACCCAAAGAAGAGAAAGGTGGGAAGTGAGACCACTATCCTATAGTTGGGAGGAATACTCCATGAAGTTCCATATGAAAGCATTGTATACTGTGATGAGTTTAGATTCCTTAGGTCTCCGGAGAATACCCAGACGTTGATTGGCCTTTCATCATAGCTTGGTGATATGATCCTCCCAAGAAAGGTTATGACAGAATACGGTGATGCCAACGAGTTCCAAAGACCGCACATCTTCCAGCGACTGTCCAGAGAAATGGATTGGATATATAGTGTGATTTCCAATACTGGTGGAGAGCTATTCTGAGAGTGTGTGACTTGCCTGTGCTGAACATCATGGCCCAAGTGGCTGGCCATTGGCTTATCTTGTTGTGGTTTGGTGAAAGGAATTCAGCAGTTTCCAGGCTATCACAAGTGTGATGTATATTGGAGAAATGAAATATATTGGAAATATATAGAAATATATTGGAGTCAGTGGAGAAATGGTAAAATTTGTTTTCAATCACAATCAAATAGATCGTTGATATAGACAAAAAATATTGTAGGTCTAAAGACACTTTTTTGGGGAACCCCAGCCTGAAGGGAAGGACTACAGTAAGTACGATTTACACTGTTTCTGCTAAAATTGGAATTCACGCAACCATAAGCAGGTGGCCCTGAATACCAAATGATTACAACTTAGAAACCTTGGCTGGAATGCACACAGTATCAAAGGCTTGAGGGATATCCAGAGAGATGACCCTAACTTGTTTTTCATAGTTCAGAGCATCAATCAACTGCTATGTCAAAAGGATTAGTATATTCAAGATGGAATGGCCAAGTTTAGAAGCACAATGGTTGTTGGACATTGGCGTGTTGGAAGTGATGTTTGCAACTTTCCACGAAGGATGAAGTTTTTTTTTTTTTGTTTACCTTGGTCGAGGCTCGTATGAGAGCGAACACACAACTCACAGCAAGGAGGCATGAGACAAGAGGGGTGGGAGTGGAAGGGACAAAACAGTGGGGAACAGACACATTAGGTGAACTGTGGAAGGGAGAGGGATGGGGATGGGACGGGGAACATGGCGAAGAGAAGATGGACATTACAGGACTTTCAGGAAGGAAAGCAGGGAAATTGAAGGAAGTGGGCTTGGGTGGATTATCGGGGGTAGAAAAGATCGAGGATTTGGATGGGGGAAGATAAGAGGTGGTGGTGAACAGCTTTAAGAATAGGCAGCTGAAAGTTGCCTATTCAAGAAGGAAGAGAGAGAGGGAGAGGGAGAGAGAGAGAGAGAGAGAGAGAGAGAGAGAGAGAGAGAGAGAGAGAGAGAGAGAGAGAGAGAGAGAGAGAGAGAGAGAGAGAGAGAGAGAGAGAGAGAGAGAGAGAGAGAGAGAGGAGACCGTGATAGGCCCATCCACGAAGGAACTGTGAAAAAGAGGAGAGAGAGAGCATATGATCGGAACTGAAGTGCAGTTCCTGAGAAGTTGAGCAGTTATGCCGTCAGCACCAGTTCTGGGAGAGGTGTCAATCTGAGAAAGAAACTTCTTCACCATGGCAGGAGAGGTGTCCTTTTTTTTTTGCTTCCCAGAGGAGAAGGGCAGATTGGCGGGCACATTCTGTAAAAGTCAAAAGGATGGATATAGAAAATAACGGATTTGGGACCTTGACCTTTTGATTGAAGACAGAGTTTATGAAGTCTGTTTTTCTTGAGCAAATGTCCATTATGACTCCATTCTTTAGGAACGACAGAATGAAAGGGGAATGTGCATGAGACCCAAACCTAAACAGCTCCTACCAAGCTTTGGAGGATGGTGAGAGGCTGGAGAATATGGATCACAGGTGAGCTGATAAACGCCCTGGCTCTTCTTAGGACAGATACACAATGATTCAAAGTTGTGTAGCAAGACTGCATGTGGCCTTCAGTAGTGTTTCCTTCCCAAGAGTAGACCTTGAGTTCCTTTCCAAGAGTAGAATGCGCGTTCCTCTCTTTCCCCTCATTTTTCTCCACATGCCTTATTTGACCAAATCTCCCTCTATGTTGAAGGTGGAGTCCTGTGAACTTTGAGGCTGCACTTTAGAGTGGATTAAAAAAAAATTCCTCCATGACCGCACCCAGCAAGTCTTGATCGAGAGCCAACTTTGCTCTGAAGCCCAAGTAACATTCCCAGTTCCTCAGGGTACGGCCCACTTCTGTTCCTGATCTTTATTAGCAATCCACCAGATAGCATCTCAAGTGACACACCATGTCTCTTCGCAGACGACTGCATCCTCTACCGGCATATTAATCTGCCCAGGACTGCACTCGTCTCCAGATGGATCTTGACATGTTACAGGACTGGGAGAGGAAGTGGTTGATGGAGTTTCATCCATCTTAATGCCAGATCATTCACATCACCAACAAGTAGAAGCCCATTCTCCAATCTTATTAGCTTCATGACCACACCCTTGAAAAGGTTAAGTCAGCAAAATATGTTGGTGTCCACATTTATTCAAAGCTGAATTTCAACACCCATGTGGATGCAACCGTCAAGAAAGCCAACTCCACGAACGCCTTCTTGAGTCAAAACTTCAACCGATGCAACCATATAATTTAGAAGACCACATTCACAACTTACCTCTGACGAATTGTGGAATATGCTGCAACAGCATGGGATCGTCACACTCGGCTTAATGGTCCAGTCCAGTATGGTCCTCAAGATGGTCCAGTATGGAGGCGCTTGGAATGCCACTGGTCACTACAGTTGTACCAGCAGTTGTCACCCTAATGCTTGAAGAACTACAATGGCCTACCTTGGAGAGTAGATGACTCCAAAACCGTCTTGCCTTGATGTACCGCATTCACAACAACCTGGTGGACATCAGGTGAAGTGCATACCTCACTGAAACATCCTCACGTACTAGAGGACATGGATCCCACTTCATGATACCGAGCTGCAGCACTCAGGTATATGCCTCATCCTTCTTCCCCCGTACCTGCAGGGATTGGAACCACCTGGAGAAGGATGCTGCCACTTCATCCTCCCTCGACACCTTCAAAACTGCATTGCGGTTGCTCGCAAGATAAGATTACATCTGCTCTTTATTTTTACTTGCATATATATATATATATATATATATATATATATATATATATATATATATATATTTGCATAATTTGGTTGTGTCGGTGCTGTTCCACGCCTGTGCACAACCACATTGTGGTAATCTTCATCTTGATGAAGCAGCACTTATATGGAAGGAAGGAAGGAAGGAAGAAAAAGGGGAAGCAAGAAGATCAGAGCAGGATTTGAGAACTTGACTAATGATGTCATTGGAACCCATCAACAAAGCAGGGTCTTGGGTGGACAGAATTTCTCTACATTCTCGGATGAGAATGATATAAAGTCCAGTGGCGAGCGGGTACAAGAGGGTAAGATGCTAACAGAGCGGGACAATATTGTGTGCACAATATTTTATACATTCTGCCCAATCTCAATCAGAGTCTGCAGAAATGCCATTTGATGAGGAAGGGAGGAGGAAAAGAGGGGAGAACACACCCAAGTGGACCTGACAAAGTGTCACCATGACAGAAGAATGAGACCAGTTGGCGAGTTTAGCCTTGAGATTTACCGGATTACATTTTCTGGCTTGCCTCAGGATGGACACAAACTTGTTGCGACCCTTTCGGAATGAACTAAAGATGTCCTCAGTCAGGATAGCTTTTAATGATGAGAAAGCAAACTCTTTGACCACAGCCTATTCACAGGATTCAGTGTATCAGGGCATAGATGATTGATCGGATAGCCACAGGCAGGATGGGATAAAGCGGTGCATGAGTTAGAGTAGACTTTTGTGAAAGTATTCTCAGGTGGAATCAATATCAACTGCTGTGAAGATGGTAGCCCAATAATTTTGTGAGAGGGCAGATTGCAATTCCTGCCAGTTGGCCTGTACAAACAGCCATATTCTGCATCATTGAGGTTGCTCTCCTGCAATAGCCAGAGAGATATGAACTTTGACAAGGAAGAGATCAGAAGAGTCCTGAAGGGCAAAAGAGGAACAGGAGAGATTGGATGGAAAGGTCATCATTATTAGGTTGAAGGTGGAAGATGTACCACTTGCAGAAATCTGGGTTGGGAAGTTCACAGATTGGTTCAGATTTACATTCTCAGAAGGTCTTTGCTGCAATGCCATGGCTGGTTGTTGCAGAGCGAACACCGAACCAGCCATGGCATTGCGACAGTTGAAATCGTCGCAGATGAGGAACATAATGTTGGGATGGATGGTTACAAGTTTCATCACACTAGAAGAAATGGACGTAGATAGAGAGTCATCATCATTGTGTGGAAGATCCATCCACCCATTGGGACCATACTCTGTGTCGAGTGTTGGTGCTGCTTCAGGAGTCAACTTGACTATTGGGCACAGTCCTGGATGGGTCACCACTCCAACACAGGATACCAGCATGCTGGCACTCATTTTGCTGACATCGGAAGGATGACAGGCAGAGTCAACCCCACCTGGTAATAATTGAAGAGCTGAGTGGGATTTGAACTCAGGATCCTCGGATCCCAAGCCCACCACCCTAACCATTAAGTCAACACCAGGCATTGTGGAAGATACACTACACAATCGAACATTAGGTGGTTAAGAAAATGTTTGACATGACAAGGTCCAGTAATATATGGTTGTCATTTCGGGAGATGTGTGTTGGAAAAGAAACAGACTAAATCCAATTGTTTCACAGAATGATTTGGCAGCTCAGTCATGTTCATTGACATGAACCAACACCAACCAAGTTGGTATGGTGGAAATGAAAGTATCAACAGATTAGGAAGGGAAACAGGTGTGAGCGGAGAACAGAATTCCATTGTTTATGGAGAGAACCTCGTATGTTGAGTAAATGGAGTGGGGGTGGGGGGGGGGCAATAAACCTGGTGTTGATTTGGTGGTGTTGGCTTTGTGGTTAGGGTGGTGGCTTACGATCCGCGGGTCCTGAGTTTAAGCCCCAATGGCTGCTGAATTAAAAACAAGGGGTTGATTCAGCCTGTCATCCTTATGAGGTTGGCGAAATGAGTGCCAGCTTACCAGTATCCTGTGTCGGAGTGGCGACCCATCGAGGATTGTGCCCAATAACCAATAGATTGTGCTCACTTGTTAAAGTGACGCAAGGAACATAGAAGGATGACATGTTTGTAAGAGCATTAGGAGACACTCACACGAGTAAGGAAAATAAAGAAAATAAGTGGAGCAGATCACGTGACAGGGTGAAGCTTATAAAAACAAGAACAGAGGAGCAAAACATAAATGTTTATCCAAAACACCAAAAATACAACTAGCGACGGGTACCAGCAACAGGAGGACGAAAGGACAAAACAATTCCAGACGGTATCCTTATCGTTGAAGGTAGATGACCTGCAGTGCAAAGCCATGTGTGTTCTCCAATGATGAAACGGAAACAGAAGTTTTCTTCCTGAGTGTAAGGATTAGCGATGCGCAGTCTGGACACAACTTAAGGTTTTATACTCCTTGAAATATTGCAATTGTCCCAGCTGTCTCTCGAGATCTGTTTGTGTGGACCATGCCGTTGATCAGGATTCATGTAGCTCCTGATGCCATAACAGTGAAGGGGTTTGTAATCATATGAACCCCCAGCAAGTATAGACAGCTCATGCGATGATGATGAAGGGGGTTGAATTGCAGGAAGTTGGGATTATTACCTCTGCCACTGAAGGTGAAGGAGGTTATGTTTTCACCCCTTTCTGTCTGTTTGTTGGATTCGCTATATATGCTAGATATCCCTTATTGTCGGGTTGTGTGTGTGTGTGTGTGTGTGTGTGTGTGTGTGTGTGTGTGTGTGTGTGTGTGTGTGTGTGTGTGTGTGTGTGTGTGTGTGTGTGTGTGTGTGTGTGTGTGTGTGTGTGTGTGTGTGTGTGTGTGTGTGTGTGTGTGTGTGTGTGTGTGTGTGTGGACAACGCGAGGCTCCACAGCACGAACCAGCGAACCGATTTCGATGAAACTTTGTCAACATGTGCAATATGGTCTGGGAATGTGCGCGTTTGAATTTCGTTGCCTAGCAACCACCCGTTGCTGTCAGGTCAGGTCAGGTATGGGAGCATGTGCCAGAACAGCACGTCGCTGCGTCCACTTTCCGCCGGTACTCCAGGGGCCTCCATCTGGCCATCCCCCAGGCAGATGCCAGGCCCATCCCCATCTCCTTGAGATGATGGTCAACCTGTTGCAACCATGAGGAACGTGGTCGACCCACTGGCCTCCTCCACTCATGAGACTCCCTCGCTGAGAGAATCTGGTGAGCAGGATCAGAGTCAGGAAAACGAGCCACATGTCCATACAGCCGCAACTGACGCTCACGGACTATGCAGGTAACAAATCTCATCCGAGTCTCTCTCAGCTCATTGGACACAAAATCTGACCAGCGATAGCCAAGGATTCTCCGAAGAGACCTGGTACCAAAGGAATTAAGTCTCCGTCTCAGATCCTTGGTCAGAGTCCAAGTCTCGCACCCATAGAGCAAGACTGGAAGTACCAAGGACCTGAAGACTCGGACTTTCGTCCTCCCGCACAGGTACCGGCAGTGCCATACCCCATGATCCAGTGAATCCATGACTCCCCAGGCCCGACCCAGACGTCTATTGACCTCTGGCTCGCAGCCAGCAGAGACATGAATATCACTGCCAAGGTAAGTGAATCTCTCCACGACCTCAACATCCTCACCACAAACAGACACAGACAGGACAGCAGCATCCAAGATGTCACCGAAAGCCTGGATCTTAGTTTTGACCCAAGAAACCCGTAATCCCAACGGCTCCGACTCCTCATTCAGCACCTCGAGGGCCCCCAAGAGGATGTCTAAAGTCTCCGCAAAGATGACTGCATCATCTGCAAAGTCAAGGTCCGAGATCTTGACATTCCCAAATGACGCACCGCAACTTGATCTCTCCGACATCCTCCCTAGAATCCAGTCCATACAAGTGCTGAAAAGTGTGGGGGCAAGTACACATCCCCGACGAACTCCAGTAACAACTGGAAATAAGTCAGAGATGGTACCACCACACTTCACAGCACTCTCAGTACCAGAGTAGAGTTCAGACATCAGATCGATCAGTTTTGGTGGCACCCCACGAAGACCAAGAATCCTCCAGAGGACATCCCGATTCACTGAATCGAATGCTTTACAGAGATCAACATAGGCTGCAAGCAGCCCCTGCCGAAACTCTCGCCTGCGTTCGGTGAGGACACGAAGTGTAAGGATACGGTCAATCGTTGACCTCTTTGGTGTAAAGCCTGACTGCTCTGGATGCTGGTGCTCAAGCAGATGGTGGCGAACCCTATCGAGAATTATCCGAGCAAAGACTTTGCCCGGCACTGAGAGCAGCGTCACCCTTCGGTAGTTGTTGCAGTCTTGGCGATCACCCTTCCCTTTCCAGAGAGGGACAACAAGGCCCCTCTTCCAATCAGTTGGGATGATGCCTGTGTTCCAGGCAGAGCACAAAACTGCATGCAACGACACGAGTGCAGCATTTCCACCAGCCTTGAGAAGTTCGGCATGGATGCCACAGATCCCTGGAGCTTTGCCCCGTTTCAACTGGTTCACCGCAGCCCGTGTTTCCACAAGCGTAGGTGGACCACAGTTGATTCGAGGGTCAGCAACAGGGATTGTAACACCCTTGACGTCCAACTCGACAGTTGGGGGATCAGCCTGGTACAACCGCTCAAAGTAACCGGCCCAGTGGGCCTTCACTTCATACTCCTCTGTCAAGAGCCTACTGTCATGGGCCGTTGCTGTGCAGCGGCCAAAAAACTGCGTATAGTATTTTCAATACTTGTCCTTCAGTTTTGAATGTAGAGAAACGAGACTTCGGAATTAAACACTTCGAGATATTTAGAAAATTTTACTCGAGCCGATTTTTGATTGAGATTTTATTTTTCAAATGGTAGTCCTTCAAAAATCGGGTATCTATTTACCGTCATTTTTTATGAGGGGCTTAGGAAAGTGGGCGGAGGTTTGGGAAAGTGGGCGTGGCTTATGAAAAATATTGTGTGACTCAGGAGATGTGGTCAAACAAGAGCATTGAGAGAAGTTTATCAGGTTTTTCGTGTGTGTGTGTGCATGCGTGTGTGTGTGTGTGTGTGTGTGTGTGTGTGTGTGTGTGTGTGTGTGTGTGTGTGTGTGTGTGTGTGTGTGTGTGTGTGTGTCTGCAACGCGAGGCTCCACAGCACAAACCAGCAAACTGTTCTCGATGAAACTTGGCGATCAGGTGCCATATGTGCTGGGAGTGTGCGCGTTTGAGTTTTGTTGCTAAGCAACCACTCGTTGCTGTGCAGCGGCCGAAAAACCGCGTTTTAAGAACCCAAACGGTAACTGACGTAGCGCGGCTTCTATGATAGGTGGAACGTTCAAATTCCGTGTATGGATAGAGTTTAATAACTACTACAAAATTGAACCACGCAGCATTTTTCCAGATTCGGTCACCAAGGGTGTCGGGGCTGAAATACACAAATTTCGAAAAAAATACTTTTTCTCGACCTACGTTCACTATTTTCAATACTTGTCCTACAATTTTGAATGTGGAGAAACGAGACCGGAATTGAACACTTCGAGATATTTAGAAAATTTTACTCGAGCCGATTTTTGATTTAGGTTTTATTTTTCAAATGGTAGTCCTTCAAAAATCGGGTGTCTATTTACCGTCATTTTTTTATGAGGGGCTTAGGAAAGTGGGCGGAGGTTTGGGAAAGTGGGCGTGGCTTATGAAAAGTATTGTGTGGCTCAGGAGGTGTGGTCAAACAAGAGCATTGAGAGAAGTTTATCAGGTTTTGTGTGTGTGTGTGTGTGTGTGTGTGTGTGTGTGTGTGTGTGTGTGTGTGTGTGTGTGTGTGTGTGTGTGTGTGTGTGTGTGTGTGTGTGTGTGTCTGCAATGCGAGGCTCCACAGCACAAACAAGCAAACCGATTATTTTTCAAATGGTAGTCCTTCAAAAATAGGGTGTCTCTTTTCCGTCATTTTTTATGAGGAGTGCCAGTTGGCAAAATACGCAATAGGAAAAATATTGCCAGGCAGAGGAACAATTGTATGTGAACCAATACGTCTTGGCAATGAATCTTCGTCAGTGGATCGATCAGAATGAAAAGCATCGTATCCAGCGCTTCGATCCTAGCGAATCCATTGTCGCCTACCGGCTTGTTTGTCTGTTTGTTTATTTGTGTGCAGGATATCCCAAAAAGTTGTGGACGGATTCTGACAAAACTTGGTGGACACGTTGGGTGTGTTGGAAGGATGAATTGATTCGATTTCGGTGAAGATCCGAATCCGGATCTGGATGCGATAATTATTTAATTTTTAAAGTGATTCTCCTTTATGTTTTTTTAAAATGTATTGGGCCCGATATGTTCTTGTGGATCAGGCATTGCATGGCGGAGGTATGTGCTCTACCAAGTGCTCTTCCAGTTTGCTCTGCTCTAGTCTGCTCCACTCGTCTTCTCTACTTTAGTCTGTTCTGCTGGGGTCTTCTCTGTACTAATGATGGATAATATCCAGAAACACAGCGTGTGGATGATGCTCTTACCCTTGGGTAAGCTGACATGAAGTTTAGAGTGTAATCATGTTCTCCTGCTAATTCTATTGTTTCGTTTTCAGCACATGGCTGTCAGTTTGCATCGTTGCTGAGAGCATGGCTATGCTGATAATGTGGTTCCCCCTGTACAATGGAGCAGGAATTTGGAATTTAGCCAGGGTGCCGGAAATATCACACACACTCTTTACAAAAGGCACTGTGCGATCTTTATATCGACCAACTAATGTTGGCAGAGAGGACGCCCAGTTTAACGACTATCCGAGGGATACACATTGATGCCTTACCTTGCCTGCGAAACACCAGGGTGACAGTTTATGGCTAAGTCGAAATTCATATTCAGGCTAGACAGCTGAGAGGTGAGTGTATGTACCTCCAGGCTATCCTGCCTGCCCCTTCCTACTAATGACACTGCAGTATGAGCAACTACAGTATGTAGGGGGCTGTAGTGAGCAGCAAGATCTGTTTTTCTAGTCCACACATAGATGGTTCTAGTCCACACATTAAGGCCACTCCGCACAGAGAAAGATCTGTCACCTACCCAAGTCATTCACCAAGTTTTGTCATAACTCATCCAAAACTTTTTGGAACTATCGTGCTGTACATCGTTTTTTGGCCCATCTTTCAATTGTGAAGAATCAGATAAAAAAATTCTCGTTTCCGAATCTTCACCAAAATTGAACCAAATGGTCTTTGTCACACACCCAACCTGTCCACCAAGATGCATCTAAATCCATCCAAATAACTTCTTGAGATATCCTACTCACAGACAGAATGACAGACAGAGAACCAAACAGGGGTGAAAGAAAATACAACCACCGTCCACCTTTGGTGGCAGAGATAAAAATGTGAAAAAGAACGTTATTAGCCCCTGTTAGACTTGTTCAAAACGGGGTCTCATGGGTTGGGTCTCGTCCGTCCATACGTCTGTCTGCAGCCACATCTCAGACATCTATGTATTGGTTTTATTTAAACTTGGCACAAAGACAATACATGATGGTACACATATGTATGTCATTTTATTCCGCGATTCGATCAAAGATGGCGGACTAGTGGCCATTTTAGCTGTAAAAACCCGAAGTTGAACACAACCTCGACCATTTCTCGGACATGCATTGACCGATCTTGTTCAATAAACTTTTAGTTATGTTCTTAAAAGCCTACAAAATGATATTTTTCACGATGCTTGACATCATGTTTTCATGATGATGCAACAACCTTATTGTGTGCCACTGGGTTCTTCCGATTCAACTGAATCCGAGTATATGGGTTGCAGATGTTGAGTGAATGAGAGAAAGGCAGGTGCGTTGGAGGAGGAAGGAGATGGGTGACGTGAAGCTCACAATTTCTCCAGCATGAAGTATCCAAATGCTGGGTGTCAGGCAATACTCTACTGTCACGATGTTGGGGGCCAGATTATATCTGTCAGCAGAGCCACTTTATAGCATTAAGGCCACTCTTGGTGCTCAATCCTGCCTGAGATTCATTCTGATTCTGCTCACTTGTGTCCTTGACCTCCTCCTTTGTATGCAGAACGACTCTGTGAGCTGCATCATTGGCTGGGGGCACGGCTATGCTGCTGATGCTGTGCCCCCGTCCCAGTACACTGGTGCTCATTTTGCCGCCTCAGAAAGATGATAGGCTGAGTCAACCCCATTTGCTTTATCGCTGAGCTGATATATATATATATATATATATATATATATATATATATATATATATATATATATATATATATATATATATATATATATATATATATATATATATGTAGTGGTAACTCAAAAAGAGCACATATTTTAAAAAATATATTTACATGTTATATATATATATATATATATATATATATATATATATATATATATATATATATATATATATATATATATATATATATATATATATATATATATATAATCCAATGGCTGACAGGGGCCCAAACTCAGGACCCGAAAGTCCCAAGACAGCCACCCGAACCATTAAGCCAACACCAATCTTGTGTCCTTGACTTTGAGCAGCTACAGTGGTTCCATTTGGCTTGGCCTGTTCTTGTCTTCTGCTTTCCTCTGCCCATTTGTGCTGCAATCTCTTCATTTTACTTCAATCTCATCATCATCTCTCAATCCTCCTACATCTCCACAATCTGTCTCTATATGCTGTCTGTGCTTCAACACTGACTTATATAGCAGATTTGCTCTCCCAAGTAAGTTTTTTTTCAGTGCGAGACATTCACGGGGTTTAACCTGTCTTCAAGGTCTGGCTCTTTTGTCACCTGTTGCCAGGCTATCACTACTGGCAGTGAGCAAAGTGTGTGTGTGTGTGTGTGTGTGTGTGTGTGTGTGTGTGTGTGTGTGTGTGTGTGTGTGTGTGTGTGTGTGTGTGTGTGTGTGTGTGTGTGTGTGTGTGTGTGTGTGTGTGTGTGTGTGTGTGTGTGTGTGTGTGGGGGGGGGGGGGTGGACTGTGTGTGCTCCCAAGGAGAGGAGAGAGCATATTGTGTTCCCTACCATTATGGCTGTAACTAGCTCTGTATTATTCCCTCACAATTAAACTTCACCAGATCTGACGACATGCGCACTAATGATTTTGCATTTAGATATGTATTTTAACCGTTGCAATAATGTCCATGATATTTTTGCTCAGGACAATCGTTTATCGCAGCCATGTCATCGCCGACCTTCTTCACTCAAAAAGAGCGCAGCAATGGACACAGAGAGGCAGAAGGGACAGGAAAAATTTAACAAACATCTCCCGAGATGGTGCGACTAAACAATGCAAAACTGTGGCAACAAGCTTCATTTAAAAAAACACAAAAGGGAAGATGACACCGTTTCACCCAAAAAGGTCAAAACAGTTGAAATCTTTTAATGTTATAATTTTCCATATACAATCGTGTAACTGCAAATTTTACAACATTATACAACAGAGCATCCTCCAAAATTCTACACTCACCCCTCCACCAGCTGGTAACAGCCTCCTTGATCACCTCGTGTTTTATACATAACGTAATCACAGGAGCCAAATCATAACTCCTACACTACATGATATGCAGCGTTCCTTGCTGAGTTATTCTCATCCCAAGGACCTCCACAACCAAGCCTCCGCTTGTGGCCAATCCTCTAATTATAGCGGCCTGCCGTGGCCTGCAGATGCTTTCGAGACACCAAGAATTCAGTGAACTGCCTGGTGATGCGCCTTGTTAGCTTCAAGGAGCCAAGGCAGATGGGTGTGAGCACGCGCGTCATTCGGAGCTTCTCAAACCTCGCACCCGCTCCCCCGTCCACGGCTCCTCTCTCGTCTTCATGGCCCGACGTGACAACTTCTGAAAAATTAAGAGAAAGGCAACATTAATTAAGTTGGTGTCGAAGCGAAAATTTGCGCGAAAGGTCACGGCTAGTGCGGTATTACGGTGCGGCATACATATTAATGCTCCTTAATGAAGACAGCTTTCTCTCACCCTCAGCCACTGTGAGGACACTGCAGCCCCTCACTAAACTGTCACATGTCACTTCGTTGCCGGCACCTCGGCAAATTAATAAAAGTGCCTGCTTTGCCGAAGGGGGAAGAGAGAGAGAGAGAGAGAGAGAGAGAGAGAGAGAGAGAGAGAGAGAGAGAGAGAGAGAGAGAGAGAGAGAGAGAGAGAGAGAGAGAGAGAGAGAGAGAGAGAGAGAGAGAGAGAGAGAGAGAGAGAGAGAGAGAGAGAGAGAGAGAGAGAGAGAGAGAGAGAGAGAGAGAGAGAGAGAGAGAGAGAGAGAGAGAGAGAGAGAGAGAGAGAGAGAGAGAGAGGAAAAAGAGAGGGGAGAAGAGAGAAAGAGGGGAGACATGGAGAGGGAAACTCCATCCTGATGAGAGTCTGCATCCCTTTTGTCTGTATTTGTCACAGGGAAATGAGATACCATTCTCACAATAACACCGTTACTGGAGCGCTTCATGCAAGTGGCGCCGAATGGATGAGGCGGACGTTGGTGTTAAATGCTCTCCCTTGCATGTGCCGTGATGCTCGCGGGCAGGGGAGGCAGAACACACCGGGCTGTTGAGAGTCTAATTTGCCTGTGTGATGGGGATAGGCTCTTTCACTGTCTGCCGCCCTTGTGTGGATTTGTGGATAATGGGCCGCGTTCCACACTACAGCCTTCGTTGCAGTCCGAGGTGCAGTGATAGGCTATTGCAAGTCAAATTCGATATTACCTTTATGCTTGTGCAGGGAAAATGGGTTAAACATCTATTCTTTGAGCAAAAGCTCTGTGTGCGTGTGTGTGTGTGTGCGTGTGCGTGTGCGTATCTCAGGGCCTCTGTAAGTGTATTCGGCATCCTCCGCGAACATCAGCTTTGCGACCCCCCACAATCACCTTTCCAAAATGAATTATTGTGCATTGTTACGAATAAAACTTTTGCATTTAAAACTAGAGGTCATCGAACACCTTACCCCACGCACTCTTCAGAAAAACGACATGACACTGGTCTTTTAAACTCTTGCTAATTGCGTTACAGAGCACAATCTATGTCTCTGAGCACAAGCACCATTTTCTTTGAATTTCGACAATTCCAGAGAGAGAGAGAGAGAGAGAGAGAGAGAGAGAGAGAGAGAGAGAGAGAGAGAGAGAGAGAGAGAGAGAGAGAGAGAGAGAGAGAGAGAGAGAGAGAGAGAGAGAGAGAGACAGAAATTTTATTGGTTGAGGTGACATAAATGACATAGAAATTTATCCAAGTACTGCTAAACTGAAGGTTTTTGAAAGTGCCAAGAAGGTGATTTGTGTTCTGCAGTGTTCAAATGTATAATTCAATTTAAATAAAATAAAAGATTTTAAAGGTCGGAGAAAAAATACACAAAAACCCAAAAAATTCAGAAATTTAGTGGTAATTGATGCACCGTCTTTTATTCCACCTTATTCAACATGTGAAATTAGATATTCAAGCCTGTTGTTTGTGTCCTTTATGACGTCCATAAAAGCAGTAAGTTTCCTGTTTGGAATGATTTTCAATTTTGATTGACCGCCAGACAGAGAAAACAAGAACCCCAACAACAGCAATGCAGAGCTCTTGTAGACTTGCAACATGTCATAGGTAAAAATTACCTTACTCCTCCTCGATGTGCATGAACACTTGGGACAAGATTCCATGCAATTTGTCCTCTTCAGTGCCAAAGTACTGCTAAACTGTGTGTTCATGTTGTGATCCATTGTCCAATTCGTGTTTCACAGTGTTCAAAATATATAATTCAATTGGAATAAAGTAGTTCCTCGATCATAAACTGATGTCTGTACTCTGTAGGCAGACAGATAGGGTGAGCCAATTGCCACTGAAATGGGGAGTGTCAAGAGGATGTGGGGAGCAATAATTGTGTTGGGGACGTTATCTGTGAGTTTGTTTTCATAAACAAGGTTCAAACCATCTTGTGGGCATGCCAACTTTGGAACTTGGCTTTTCAGCCTTCCATATTTTTTTTCCTATCTGCCATGGTGCCACTGCAACAGAAAATTTTATATTAAAAAACAGATTTCTTAGAAAAATAAAGAACTATACCAAATGGTATAATATTGTTACATGGAAAGGGGTGGGGGGGATTCAGAGCGAGACTGTGGTAAGTGTAGTATGGTCCATGTGTTTCAAATAGTTTAGGTTGCCATGTAATCGGGACCTGTCAGAGAAAGTCGTTTGTTACATGTGATGCTGAAGAGGCAGGGTAAGTAATTTTAGTCAGGGTAGACAGTAATATTGTATGTGTAAACACCTCTTGTTTGTGGGCCGGGCCAGGTGAGGACTTCCCATCACAGAGGCACACATGTCACATGTAGGCCATCAGCCATGGCTCAGAAAGTGCCTGAAAATCAAGTTTCGTTACACTCATGGGGTGGGGGTAGACAAAACCTTGATAATATTATAGTATATATCCAAATACATATGTATCCAAAAGTTCTCCACTCAAATAGCTGCAGTTATTGTGTATTTTCATCTTGAAAATCGATGCATTCGCCGTGCTCTCTCATTTGAATTTTCTCCACACGGATCACGTGTAGACCACGTGACGCCTCGACAGCCAATAGATCGGCTGACATCGTATGCAAATTACGTCAGACTGTCATGTGACCAGCAAAGTTGTCCAAGATGGAAGCTTCCTGCATGGAGGAAATCACCGACAGCTGATCGGCGATTTTTGATGAATATGGCCAGTGAGGATGCTCCCCCATGTATTATTCACCAGGACAATGGAGCGAACGAAGAAGTCAAACGTTTTACGTCTGTAAGATGGGATAAATGGAGAGAAAGTGTCAACAAATGGCTCGTCTTAGACGGTCACGGACGATGGTTATCCGAGAGTGCCGACGCGAGAGGACGAACTTCGATCATGGGCCTATTGTACCCGGAGTGTCGGTATAAAGATTTCAAGCTACCCCCCTTTAAAGTTACCTCCCGGTAATCTGAAATCGATTTCAAGTTACCCCCGGGGGTAGCTTGAAATCAATTTCATCCTACCCCCTACGATTTCAGATTACCCCCCCCCCTTCAAAACATTTATTTATGTATGTTTATTTACAAAAAATAGTAATTTAATTGGTATTGAAAAGTAATTAGGGAAAAACTATTGACCACGTGACCGCCTTTAAAGAGTTTGCAATGAATTTTGATTTTATTTTGAATGATTTTATTTTAATATTGTTATTAATTTAAATGAGTATTTCTCATACAGTTATAGTTTTTGCCACATTTTAATGAAATCCTTCTTCGATATACTGTAGTTGATCCAAATAGACATCCTGGTATATCTTTTTAACCAACTCAGACTACACTTACAATTATGGAAACAACGCAATGAAATCAATGTATCAGAAAGGCAATAAAAACAGCTTATTTTTAATTCACAATTTCGTTGTGGTGGTGGCTGCCAGGGTATCTCTCGTTTCTTGAAGCGCGACTGTGTCGCTGATGCAGTGCCCCTCTACCAGTAAACGTACTGGAACTGGTACTCATTTCGCCGACCTCGGAAGGATGACATGCTGAGTCAACCCCCTCGTGTATTAATTCAGCGGCCAACGGGGCTTGAATTCAGGACCCTAGGATCCCAAGCCACCACCCTAACCACTACTCAGGACCCTAGGATCCCAAGCCACCACCCTAACCACTGATCCAAAACCAGGCTACGCACTCAGCATGTCGTCCTTCCGAGGTCGGCACTCTCGGCTAAATGTCGTTCGTGACCGTCGAAGACGAGCCATTTGTTGACACTTTCTCTCCATTTATCCCATCTTACAGACGTAAAACATTTGACTTCTTCGTTCGCTCCATTGTCGTGGGGAATAATACACGGGGGAGCGTCCTCACTGGCCATATTCATCAAAAATCGCCGATCAGCTGTCGGTAATTTCCTCCCTGCAGGAAGCTTCCATCTTGGACAACTTTGCTGGTCACATGACAGTCTGACGTAATTTGCATACGATGTCAGCCGATATATTGGCTGTCGAAGCGTCACGTGGCCCACACGTGATCCGTGTGGAGAAAATTCAAATGAGAGAGCGTGGGGAATGCATCGATTTTCAAGATGAAAATACACAATAACTGCAGCGATTTGATTGGAGAACTTTTGGATACATATGTATTTGGATATATACTATAATATTATCAAGATTTTGTCTCCCCACCCGATGAGTAGAACGAAATTGCACGATACAGCTTACGGCTGATGGCCGAATGAGTACAACGAGGCTGATCACTATCTCTCTCTGGCTGATGTGTGGAGGTCGTGGTGGTGTAGTGCACTGTGGAACCCAGAAGAAGCAATGATGATTACTTTATTTATTGGTGCCACCTCGTGAGTGGGACGGCCCTGAGGAGGACTTCGCCAAAGAGGAAGAAGAGGAAGAGAAGCTGATCATAGAGGAGTTTTGTGAGGCAGAATATGATTGTGGTTTTCTCTGAAGAGCTTTGGGATTGACCCAAGCTTGTTTCATCCTGTTTTTGGTGAGGGAAAGAAGTGTCCTCAGAGAGAGAGAGAGAGAGAGAGAGAGAGAGAGAGAGAGAGAGAGAGAGAGAGAGAGAGAGAGAGAGAGAGAGAGAGAGAGAGAGAGAGAGAGAGAGAGAGAGAGAGAGAGAGAGAGAGAGAGAGAGAGAGAGAGAGAGAGAGAGAGAGAGAGAGAGAGAGAGAGAGAGAGAGAGAGAGAAACTCCACAAGCACAGAGTGCAAAGAAGTGCTTTGAAGAAGGAGAAGAAGAAGAAGAAGAAGAAGAAGAAGAAGGGCCTAGAGAGAGGATGGAGGGCAGACTCAGAGGATGTGTGGAAAAAGAACAGAGAGGATCACAAGCGATGGATGAGGGGCTACTCATCTCTGGCTTACTCCATCTTTGGACTGACTTTGTGTCACTGGCTCTCGTCGTCTCGCTCCTGGCTTTCAAAACCAGGCTGCATTGAGTTCTGCATCTGCACATCATAAACAAAGGAAAGTCCCGCCTGCAAACCTTAATGTGTGTATAAGTGTGATCTGTGGTGCCTAAAGTGGGCTGGGTTTCACTCTTCACTTCTCATCATTGTATAGGAGTTTGTACATCCACATTCGCCTGTTTGTTTCTTTTCTTTCGCTTGGTTTGTTCTAAACTGCTTGTCTAGTGAACCCCCCCCCCTAAATATTCAATACAAAGTAAACCCTTTAGAAGCTGAGAAAATGTGTTTGAGCTATTTGCTTCCGTGCATATGCCATCAATTTTGGCTCAGTTGGGTGACCTTGGAGAACGGTAAAGAATAATAACAACGCAGTGCACTAAGAGACCATTTGGCTGTATCCAGAGATGAAAGGTCCCGGCGCTAAGGTAAGGCATACCATGTTAACAGAGCCTCAGACATGACATTACGTTTACGTATATGTATATGTACATGTTGCTTATTCGAAAGACTCACTCACTCATTGATATCAATGTTTGGTACCTTCCGGATATTAAAGCCGATACACCACGAAAAATTACAGAACAATTGGAAAGCGTCCGTAACTGAAAATATCTGTTAACTAGAACGGGCACTCATAGAGCGCATACCTTCGCCACCACTACTTTTTTTGTTCTTGGTATGAGTGTGGGGAACTGGTTTCATATGAATGGTCTTATGACACCAACCACATATCTATAATGTCATGACCTCCCCCCCCCAACTTTCAGGGGCTACGGACTAAACAACAATCAACTCACGTCATTTTGGCGAGCCTTCACTTGCAAACTCGGTGAATATGTTTCAACAAGAGAAGGTAATCTCGTTTGATGCTGGTTTTATGCAAATCGAATAAGAATTGACTGAGTTATGCCGAAAACCGCATATTTTTCAAGGGTGTGACCCCCACCCCCCCCGACATTTTACCCCAACCGGTGACATGTGTTATGACGTCATTGTGTCACAAGATTGGGCATTAAATTCTGAACATTTTGGTGCTGGGTTCATGTAAAGTGGACAAGAATTTACCGCGTTATGACAAAAACCGCATATTTTTCAAGGTCGTGACCCCCCTGACCTTTGACCCCTAACCGGTAACAAGAGTATGGGCGTCATTGTGTCATATTGCATATCACAAGATGAGGCGTTGAATTCTGAACATTTTGGCGTTAGTTGCATGCAAATTGAATAAAAATTGACCGTGTTATTGTAAAAAGACGATTTTGACCTTTTCTTGACCTTGACCTTTGACCCGAACGATCCCAAAATCTAATCGAATGCTTCCTGGCTAATAACCAATCATCCCACCAAGTTTCATGCAATTCGGTTTAATACTTTTTGAGTTATACGAATCACAAGATTATAAATAAACAAATACACGCCGACCAAAACATAACCTTTCGCAGAATGCGAAGGTAATAAGTGCAGCCTTATTGTGCTCGTTGCAGGGGAGTGACCCAAGACAATGTGGACGATGGGAGGCCATGCTGCAACATCTGCTATTTATTATGTACCTACGTATGAAGCATGGTTCATTGTTACTCAATATATGTAAGCATATCCCACAAACATCTTTACTAATGAAAGCAATGTGTGTGTGTGTGTGTGTGTGTGTGTGTGTGTGTGTGTGTGTGTGTGTGTGTGTGTGTGTGTGTGTGTGTGTGTGCGTGCGTGCGTGCGTGTTTCCTCCATAACTCCAAAACCATAAAACCTAGCAGCCTGAAGCTTTGCATGCACACTAAGAAAATTCCAAAGAAGTACAAGAGTGAAAATTGGGTGTTTGGGGTTAATTAAAACACCCCCTTTTAAAGATAATTAACAGCCTTATTTAATTATATCCTTCATCAGGCCATCCTTGGCCAACTCACCCCCTGGGTCTTAAGGTGTTTCCCAGGTAACCTCACTGGGGTCTGAAGCCACCATGTTTTCTGGCCTGCTCAACCATGCCTTGACTTGGAACAGGCCACAGCGATTTCGTAATGATAGAGTTGTTGTTTTCACTTTCCTCACTCATATTATCTTTAGGTTGTTCGTTTTGGTAAAAGTACCCATTCAATCAATGAGACAGACATACGTTTCCGCTTGTGTTGGGAATCTGCGGTGGCGTGCAGTTGGTGTCTCGGGAGGTGTCTCATCTGCTGAAAATGTGCAATTTTATTGTGACAGATCATCGTTTTGTTTAAACATTTGTGCGATCTCCAAATATAATCCATCCCCTCACTTCGACATCGATACATATATAAAAAAAATAAGGTCCATCCGACCAGGTGTTTGCCATGATCTGGTTGTGAATGCAAAGAGCAGACTGGATCGACATTTTGTGTCCTGTGCCTTGATATATTTTTCAGGTGAATTTTCCTAATTTCCCACTTGAATTTCTCTTTCAAAGAACTCTGTTTAAAGGCAAATCTTTGTGTTTGCCGTTTCTTTGTATTTCGTGTGTGTGTGTGTGTGTACATTTGCACATGTATGAATGAACACAAACTGTGTATAACGGAACTTGGTGTGTGTGTGTGTGTGTGTGTGTGTGTGTGTGTGTGTGTGTGTGTGTGTGTGTGTGTGTGTGTGTGTGTGTGTGTGTGTGTGTGTGTGTGTGTGTGTGTGTGTATTATTATTTAATACAGTACATGCCTGCCCACTGCGGCCGCTCACCTGTATTAGCAATTTCGTACGTCCTGTATTAGCAAGTTGTGCATGCCCACACAGGATTACAAACGGTGTGGGGATGGTGGTAGCAAAAATGCAAATGGTGTCTTCTCTCATCGAGCTGCCGAGCTGGGCACAAGAATTCACATTTATTACCACATCTCATGCAGTTTAAATGTTTTAATGGCGACGAGGTGCTCATTTGTTCGATAAATGTAATTTTTTGATGTCTCGGGTCCATAATAAAATTTTGTATTGGTGTCAAGGCCGGTGACCAATTGCAAATTAATTGTAAGGTTTGCGTGCCCGATTTGCATCGAGGAACACAACAATGATGCTCAACCATTTTGAAATTGACACTATTTCATTTAAATGCTTAAAATTATGTTAAAAAGACTCTTTCACTTTCAGATTGTGCCCTAACAATGGCAGGTTAAAAGTTCCCATATGAGCAGAAACGGGTCACTGAAAATATACACACAGTGCATGCGCAAAGGACCTCGTTAGCTTTCATACATCATTTGGAAGTACTATATTCCCGAATCGGGAATCCCGATGGTCGTGGAATTACTCACGCCATGGTTATAATTCCAGTAATGAACCACATACCATGCCGGGACACAGAGAGTGAAAAACAGATTTTATGCTAACAATCAGAGGGTAATGGAAGACAGAGAAGAGAACAAAATGCACACAGTACAGTAATTTAACAATACAATTATACCACCCTCTCATGCCCACGATATCTCAATTGGTTTGACGTAATTATAACAATTAATGTGGTTAACATACACAGTTAATGTGTTTAACAAATACGGTTAACGTGGTTTGTACCACAGATAGTAAAGACTGAGGGGAAATGAGGAGACAAAGCAGAGAAAGAACCATTTTAATACGTAAACTCCACATGATGCCTGTGTGAGGTCAGTGCCATGTTCTCTTATTGGTGGGGGGGGGGGGTGGGGGTGTTAAAGATGGCGAAGTTCTCGTGATTCATGGCTGAAGTTGTGAAGTTGTGTTGTTCTTAAAGTTTTGTCTTGAGGTCTCTTTTCAGGATCATCACTGAGTTATTGGCAGGTCATGCAAGATCAGATCTGTGACTTGCTACGGGTATCATGCAAACCTGCACTAACCTGTTTCATGGTCGGATTGACAGCCACTGAACCGTCTCCCCACCAGGTTTTCTGGTGAGGAGGGTGTATGAATATGGACAGCCAGCAGGATTAAAAAGAAAACCTGTCAAAGGGCGGTGGAGCGCCTTATGAGCCAATGGCCATCCATATCTAATGCATCCCTATCTGAGCCAGTGTCTGTGGACGTCCTCCTGCAGTGGGTTACTTCTTATTGGGAGGTTGGTGGCAGGATTTGCACTCCGGTCACCATAAAATCCTTCTTTACGCAAAATGTATAAAAAGCAAAAAGAAATCTGAAAAACCATTCTGTGGGAGTACCAGCTGTGCAGCTGCCCTCTAAAAAGGGCAGCTCACCAGATTACAGGATTGGGGCAAAGCCTTTGGGACCTCACTCTTTGATAATAATTAATAGGAGGAAAAACACAGGGCAACCTTCCCAAGTCAGATTGCAATAGTATGTGTCAGGGTTGAGCTGAGGTGTCGCCCACCATACGGTGGTCTCCTAGGGTTAACCTGAGGCGGTCCCTTCAGGTGGGTGCCTGGAATGTCCCATCCCAAAGAGAAGATGATCACCTGTCTCTGTTATCATCTGAGCTCAAGTTTTTGGACATCGATATTGCAGCACTTTCTGAGGTTCGGAGACCGGATTGTGGCGAGATCATGGCGAGTGGTTTCACAAACTATTGGTCTGGTTGTTATCATGGTTACCATTCCAAAGGAGTTGCTGTTGCTGTGTCCAATTAGTTGACTCCAATTATAATTGAGGTAACACTGGTCAACAAGCATATTATGAGACTAAGAATTCGTCACTCATTGGGTGTCATTTCCCTGGTCTCTGTATATCCTCTGAATGAGGCGAATGATCTCACCGTGAAGGAAGCATTCTATGCCACGCTCGAGTCTGTGGTAGATCAGTGCCCCAGGCGAGATACTCTTCTAGTCTTGGGGGATTTCAATGCATCGCCTGGAACTGATAGGGATGGTTATGAGACATCTGTTGGTCCCCATGTGTCTGTAACTGTGAACCAGAAGAGCACTCGGTTCCTTGAGTTTACAAGAAGTCATGGACTTTTGGTGGCTGGTTCATGCTTTCAGTGCTGAAAGGCTCATCGCTGGAATTGGTATTCCAATGCTGGTGGTGCGGCAAAATAAATTGACCAAGTGATCATTGATGGTGGCTGGAGGATGATCGAGAACTCCAGGGTTTAGCGGAGTGCTCAGTTCCTCAATACCAACCAGAGACTTGTTGTTGCAACTCTGAAGTTGCAGCTTAAATCCGGGAGAATGGTACCATCCCAGCCTAGGCTGGATGTTGGCAAGCTCAAGGATGAGAGGGTATCTGTGGAGTTTTCAAACAGGCTGAGTGGGGATTTGGGGGATCTGGGTGCCTTGGGGATTCCTGAAGAGTTGTGGAGTGCCTTCAAGAACACTGTCCTTTATGTTGCCAGTGGATGTCTTGGAACTAACTGTAGGGCGAAGAAGAATTTTGGCTCTCAAGGGACACTGGATACCATTGACCAGAGCCACAGGGCCAGGCTGAATGGCAGAGCTGAGCTATTCAGGGAGCTGAGGGATAAAAATAGATGTGCGCTAAGTGTAGACAAGGAGACCTGTATGTGAGGATTCTGTCAGGGGGTCAAGCATCACCTGTGGTCGAGTGGTCCTCGTCCTACTTCCAGTGGAATTTGAATATTACGTTCTTCCAAGCCAGTCCCTCGCTGTTCTGTAGTTGGAGCGGAGGGTGGTGGGCTCTTGACAGAGGAGTCCAAAGTGAAGGCCCGCTGGGCCAGTTAATTGGAGCGGCTGTACCAGGCTGATCCACCAGCTGTCCAGTTGGATGTCAGAGTTGTTACTATCCCTATTGCTGATCCTGCAATCAACTGTGATCAACCTTCATTTGTGGAAACAGGCTGTGTTGAACCGGTTGAATGGGGTATAGCTCCTTGGATCTGTGGCATCCATGCTGAACTTTTCAAGGCTGGTGGAAATGCTGCATTCAAGTCACTGCAGTTCTGTGCTCTGCCTGTCACACAGGCATCATCCCAATTGACTGGAAGTGGGGCCTTGTTGTCACTCTCTGGAAAGGGAAGGGTTATCAGCAGAACTGCAGCAACTACTGAGGGGTGATGCTGCTCTCAGTACCATGCAAGGTCTTTGCTCAGATAATTATTGATGGGGTTCACCACCATCTGCTTGAGCACCAGCACCCAGAGCATTCAGGCTTTACACCAAAGAGGTCAATGATTGGCCATGCCATTGCTCTTCAGGTCCTCACCAAACACAGATGAGAGTTTCGGCAGGGGCTGCTTGCAGCGCATGTTGATCACTGTAAAGCGTTCAATTCAATGAATGGGGATGCACTCTGGAGGATTCTTGGTCTTTGTGGGGTGCCACTAAACTGATCAATCTGATGTCTGAACTATACTCAGGTACTGAAAATGCTGTGAGATGTGGTGGAACCATCTCTGACTTATCTATCTATATATTACTAAAACTCTCATCTTGTATGTATGTATGTATGTATGTATGTATGTTCCTGAAATACAGCCAAAAACAGTGCACGATAGCGCAAACATTTTCGGGCCACCTTTCTCACCATTCTCCTGCGGTGTGCAGTATGAAGTTTAGTTCAAATCGGGCAACGAAAAAATGATTAAAATATCAATTCCCGATTCAGTGAAGTACTCTTCTGGAGTATTTGATCAATGCAAACAACCTCAGCAGTATAGTTCTCTGGAGCTATCTTTTTTTTTATTATCGCTCATTCATTTTTTTTTTTTTGAAATGATTTTTTTATCAACCGCTGTCACAACGAGAACCCAATACGTTCACAGGTCATCTAGTTTCCAGTTGTTAGTGGAGTTATTCAGGGGTGTGTACTGGCCCCCACACTTTTCAGTGCTTTTATGGACTGGATTCTGAGGAGAGCGTTTGAGAGATCAAGTTGCGGTGCATCATTTGAGAATGTCAAGATCTCTGATCTTGATTTCGCAGATGATGCAGTCATCTTTGCGGAGATTCGGGATATGCTTTTGGGGGTCCTTGAGGTGCTGAATGAGGAGTCAGAGCAACTGGGATTATGGGTTTCCTGGGTCAAAACCTAGATCCAGGCTTTCAATGACATCTTGGATGCTGCTATCCTGTCTGTACTTGTTTGTGGTGAGGATGTTGAGGTCACAGAAAGATTCATTTATCTTGGCAGTGATATTCATGTTCCAGTTGGCTTTGAGGCAGAGGTCAATAGACATCTGGTTGGGTCTGGGGAGTCATGGATTCACTGGATCATGGGATGTGGCGCTGCCGGTACATGTGTGGGCGGACGAAAGTCCCAGTCTTGAGGTCCTTGGTGCTTCCAGTCTTGCTCTTTGTATGCGAGACTTGGAGTCTGACCAGGGATCTGAGATGGTGACTTAACTCCTTTGGTACCAGGCCTCTTCGGAGAATCCTTGGCTATCGCTGGTCGGTCTTTGTGTCTAACGAGCAGTTGCTGAGAGAGAGTCAAATGAGATTCGTTACCTGCATCGTCTATTAGTGTCAGCTGCGGCTGTATGGACATGTGGCTCGTTTTCCTGATGCTGATCCTGCTCACAGATTCTCTCAGTGAAGGAGTCATGCGAGTGGAGGAGGCCAATGGGCCGACTACTTGCCTCATGGTTGCAGCAGGTTGATCAGCATCTCAAGAAGACAGGGATGGGCCAGGCATCTGCCTGGGGAATGGCCAGACGGAGGCCCCTGGAGTACCGGTGGAAAGTGGATGCAGCGACGTGCTGCTCCGGCGCATGCTGCCTACCTGACCTGACCTGACTGAGCCCTGGACAGCCTCCAACGGTGGTTCCTTTGTGGTAATGTTCCCAGGAATGGGTTGTTGGATCTTTGCGAGGTTCTTATTCATCATTCCCATTGCTCCAATTATCACTGGTACAATTTTGACGCTCTTCAGCTTCCAGGATCTTTTATCGTCATTCTTAGGTTCTTGATATTTGGTCAATTTCTTGATTTATGCATTATTTAG
The DNA here is from genome assembly GCF_056783735.1 of Eptatretus burgeri. Classification (NCBI taxonomy): domain Eukaryota; kingdom Metazoa; phylum Chordata; class Myxini; order Myxiniformes; family Myxinidae; genus Eptatretus; species Eptatretus burgeri. The sequence continues at coordinate 83,765,902 of NC_140971.1, forward strand.
ACCAAAATCACTGGGTTCTGAAACCTCAATTAGCAATGCCTTCTTTTCATTTTTGTATCTGAGTACTATATCTGGTCACAGTGCTTTGTTTTCTACGAGACGACCCGTGAACCCGTTGTGGCAGCGGTTGATAAAAAAAAATCATAAACAAAAAAAACAAACAATCAAACGAATGAATGAATAAATAATCATAAAAAGATGGCTCCAGCGAACTATACCGCTGAGGTTGTTTGCATTGATCAAATACTCTCGAAGAGTACTTGTCTGAATCGGGAATTGATTTTTTAATAATAATTTTCCTTGCCAGATTTGAACGAAACTTGATATTGCGCGTCAATGTGAAAAAAAAACGGAGAAAAGAAAGTCGAAGAAATCATTGTGCGTAAACTTCTAAACACAATTTTATATATGAATGAACAAGGAAGTGTTCGATCAAAATAGCGATAAATCGTTTTTTGTCTATACTAAATGTTTGAGACTTTTAAATAAATCATTTCAAGAAAAAAAAAAGATAGCTCCAGCGAACTATTCCACTGAGGTTGTTTGCATTGATAAAGTACTCCCGAAGAGTGCTTGACTGAATCGGGAATTTATTTTTTAATATTTTTTTTCTTTTCCCGATTTTAACGAAACTTGATTCTGCACACCGCAGGCGAATGGTGAGTAAGGGGGGCCGAAAAGTTTTTGCGCTATCGTCTACCGTTTTGGCTGTATTTTGGGAACATACATACATGCATACAAGATGAGAGTTTTAGTAATATATAGATAGATGATCACGCTCGATCGTATCATCAGGTCGCACGTGAGCATTATTTCCTTGTTTTCAATGATTGCTTTTGGTTCGTTTTTCCATGAGTTTTGTGGAACTGGGATTTTGAAATTTCTGCAGATGTGCCATTGGATTACTCTACATAACTTGTTGTGCCTTTGTGTATGCAGTTGTTCTGACATGAGTTTTTACATTCCAATAGGAGGTGATTCGTGCTTTCTGTTTCTACCTTGCAGAACCTACAGTACACTTGTCTGATTGGCTGAGCCCTGCCATTGTTTTTTAAAGCCATTGGTATAGTGTCCTTGGTCTTGGGCATTTATAATGATTCATTCTCCATCCCAATTGAGTTGAACTCTTCTTAGCCAATCCACTGGTCCTTCTTTGGCTATCTCCAATCTGTCCACCTTTTTTTTTTCCTGCTCTTATGTCTTTCTCTCAGTTGTCACTTTCTGTCTATTGGTATTTCATCTTGTATTTTTCTTTGTCTGTTTTGCAATTGCTGGGGCAGTATTTGTTGCCACTTCGGTTTGGTGCGTGACATGTTCTATTCGCACCTGCTTTTGAAATTTTTGCAAGGTGAGTGAGAGATACCTTTTCGGTCTTGTTATGTTCATGCTTGTGTACAAATTGTATTCGGTAGTCTGTTGATCTTTTCACATATTCTGCTAATCCTTCAGTCATCACTCTGTATACTTGATTGAATTCCATTGGGCCTTCTTTCTTGGCAGGGACATTCTCGGGATGCATTGATTTTGAAGAACATTTTGTGGATAGTGAGGAGTTTCCTTGTTCTGATATCGAGTTTTCTGATTTCCGCTCTTGGCCAGTTTACTATTCCGAAGCTGTATTGGAGCACGGGTACTGCTAGTTGGTTTATGACTTTGATTTTGTTCCTTTGGGGAGGTATGTTTTCAGGATCAGCCTCATTCTATGCAGGTATTATTTGGTAATTGTTATGTGCATTTTTTGATATATTTGGTCGCCCTCTTCTATTCCAAGTTGTTTGTAAGATGCTTTGTTGTCTAGCTCTTGTATTGTTGTATTTCGGTCAATTTTTATGTTGTCCGTTTTTGTTGGTCTACCTTGCACGAATGAGCACTTGGCACACTTATCTAGGCCAAATTCAATTTGGATGTCATCAGAGTACCGTTTCACTAACTTCAGTTGTTCTTTCAATTTTTCATCATTCGGTGCAAAGAGTTTTAAATCATCCATGTACTGTAGATGTGTTATCCTTCTTGTTTCTTTTGACATTCTTTTATTGGTTTTTAGGGTGTATCAGTGTCCTGGCTCATAAATGAGGTTACTTAGTGGATCCAGAGCCAGGCAAAACAGGAGGGGGGAAAGACTGTCTCTTGAAAGATCCCATGTCATATCTTCAATCTGGTATTTCAATCTTTCCTTCTGAGTACAGTAGGATTGGTGTGGTATTTCATAGATCCATTGCTTTCTCAATCAAATTGATTATTTGGGGATTTATCGTGTACATTTGCATGCATTTTATCATCCATGAATGTGGGATGCTATCAAAAGCATTTTATAGTCTATCCAGGCTGTGGACAATTTGGTTTTTCTAGTATTGCAGTTTTCTAGTCTGGCCTTGTTTCATAATAAGTGGTCTCTTGTTCCATGTCAACCACTCTTTCATCCCTTCTGTTCTGTCTCGAGGCCTCCTTGTTGTGTTAGGTGGTGGTACATTGTTTCTGTGATGATTCCTGTTTAAAGTTTGTACATTGTTGGTAGACAGGTTATTGGCCAGTATTTGGGAGGTAGTTGGGTGTCTTCAGATTTTGGGATGAGGAATGTGTTACCTGCTGTGAGCCATTCATCCATTTCTTGATCCCATCCACCTATGAAGACCATACTCTGCACAGTGTCATTGCTGCTGAAGCAGTCTCCTGGGCTGTTGGACCCAATCCTGGATAGGTCGTCACTCCAATGCAGGATACTTGAATGACTCAATCATCCCAGCAAGCTGGTATTCATTTTGCCAACCTCAGAAGGATGACAGGCTGAGTTAACCCCACCTGGTATTAATTCAGCGGCCAAGCAGGATTTGAACTCAAGACCTGAGGATCCCAAGCCTGCCACGACTCAAGACCCTAGGATCCCAAGCCTGCCACGACTCAAGACCCTAGGATCCCAAGCCTGCCACTCTAGCCATTAAGCCAACACCAGGCATGATTACTGATCCCCTCAGATAAGATAATTGAATGCTTTAGCGTAGTGAATGTGGAGAGCATCATATTTCTTCAGCTAGAAGATTGGGATCACATCTGGGACAGGGCTTTTGAAGTTTACCATCTTTCAAGTTGTTGTCTTAAATTTTCTGCATCAATTATTACTGGGGGCAGTTCCTCGAGATGTTTTTTCTTCTCCTCCAGGTTTCAGATCGATTCCACGTCCTTATTGTGTTCTTTTCGATCTTCCTCAATTTTTTTCCAGAATTGTTCCAGTTAATTTTTTCAGGAGGGGATGACACATTCTGCTTCTGTTTCCTTAGTTCACTCAGGGTGATGGAGCATAAGCAACTCGCCCAAGGTGAAGGAGCATGAACCACTCGCTTAGGGTCACAGAGCATGAACCACTCGCTCAGCGTAATGGAGCACGAGCCACTCTCTCAGGATGATGGAGCACGAGCAGCCACTCGCTCAGGGTGATGGAGCAGGAACCACTCGCTCAAGGTGACGGAGCACAAACCACTCACTCAGCGTGACGGAGCATGAACCACTCACTCAGGGTAACGGAGCATGAACCTCTCACTCTGAATGACGTGGCGCAGCAAAAGCATCTGCAGAGAGTGAATGATTCGCTCAGAATGATGTTGCGCTATTGACAATGGGCACTCGGCAAGTGGCTTAAGCACTCATGCAAGCAATCCAATAAAATGGTTGATAGGGAACAGTTGGCCAGGCTGTTGCTGTGTACCATAAAGAATCATGTTAACATTAAAGCTGGTCTTTACCGTGCACGCAGCAGTTGATGAAATAAAACGAATTATTGAAATAAAATGACTTTATCCACAAAAGAGTTGCAGCTTCATGCAGAACAACCCTGGAGGCATCGCAAAGTTCAATCACCTGTGAAATAAACTTTGCAGAAAATCCGCCATTTTGCCTGCTCCTCTGTACACACAACATGTCGTACATCATTCGCGGTCCTCACAAACGTTATAACTTTTTTAATACATCCATTTTTGCCACATTTGCTTTGATTCCCTGTAGAGCACATCGCAATACATCCGAAAATATAGACACAGATCAGGCAGACGCTATGGATCGGCAGTCCCTCAGGGGGACAGGGTGTGAGGTCCTGCAGTGAATGCATGAAATAATATAGCTCAATGAAGCTGGTTAATTTGTTCACTCAATATAATTCTCCAAACAGTTGATAAAAATAAGTTTAATGCTTTGGAAATTACACATTTTCTTGTGTATGTATGGAGGAGGGAACATAGCTTGACTTGCTTAAAGTAAATATGTATATCAGCTTAGTTATAAGACTCTTTATTTCTTTAAATTATCAGATTTCACAACAGATTTCAATACTTGTTTAGTCCAGATGATATCTGATCCTCAAAACCGAAATTATATTTCGTGATATACTTTAATTAGTCCGTGAGAGTAGATCGTGGAAAGTCGTCTCATATAATGAATGAAATCGCTCCAAGCTCCAATCACCCCAGCGATGGGACATTTGCCTGCACGGGAACCCTGTGACTGTGCAATCTTCTTCATGACTTACCAAGTTGCCCGACCACTTCTTTCTGTCTTGTCTGTCCCCAACTATGTCTATATTTCATGGAATGTCTCTGGGCCCAGTTAAGGCATAGGCTACATAAGGAATCCTGTTCATTTGTTTGTGGGCACACATGGTTCGTTAAGGGAAAGGGGGTTTTCATTATTGAGCTCATAGTTTAATGCCATTTACTGCATTGCTTGCTTCTGTTTTCCCCTCCCCATACCATTTTCCATTTGTCATAATTTAACTGACTTGGTCTGAAGTAAATTCTGGCTCTGGTGGCTGCTTTATTTGGTAGTTTTATGAATGACTCGTTAAAGTGACCATTAGTCGCAGTCTCTACACTGCAAAAGTTCACATTATTTGATTTAGGTTGCCTGGTTAAAGATTAGATCAGTCACATGACTCCGATTGGTGCAGCGCTGGGCTACTTTTAAGATTTCAAATCTGCACGGTAACGCGTTCGTCAGGTGCAGATCTGGCAGGGAGTTCTTGAAGCTGTTGACTGTTGTGGTCACTTTGACATGACCCTCCGGATTTGGACTGGGAAACCAGAATGACCGGCAGCTGTAACAATAGATGTGTGTATGTATATATGTATATGTATATCTATGTGTGTGTGTATATGTGTGTGTGTATATATATATATATATATATATATATATATATATATATATATATATATATATATATGTTATTACGTACACACGCACATATGTGCACAATATATATTACAAAGCAGGAGTGTATTTCCGTCTGTCCCTGAACTACTCCCTGAGTTTTGGGGATATCCCTGCCAAACCATCTCTGGAACCTTTTGGGGCCCCTACCAGTATCTGAAGGTGGGTGAGAGGTTTCATCAACTCCAAAATTCAATTATGATTTTGAGTTTCAATCCGTACGAAGCTGCTCCTGATCTGGATGTAACCTCAGAATGGCGTTTATCTTCGTTTACCTCACGAGTGTTTGTAATGTTGTATTTTGTTATATTTAATGGTATCATATTAATTTGTGATTGGAATTGAAATATAGAAAGATTGAGTTGAAGGAAGAATGACGAAATGATGTGAGGGTTTCCACCGGTGACATTCGTGGATTCGGCATTTGCAGTTTCGCCATTGCCATTATTGAAATATTACGGAGCTTACATCTGTTGGGGTCAGCTGCAGTAAGTTTTTTTTGCCCAAGTGCTTCACAAACCGGCTGTCCATGCCTGACATTTGACTAAAGGTGTCACAGGAATGTGAAATTTATTGGTTCATGGTTTTGCATTCGCTGTTAACACCTTGGCCACTTGCATTGGGGCTCCCTCCCATGTGTAGCACAGGTACATATACCACTGTGCACTATGTACGTACATATGCTGTCCAATGCACTTGCATTCAATTGTGGACTTTGTATATAAATTTCCAATCACTTGGTGTTTGCGTTTCTTATTCTGACAAGAATGTAAATTACCTGTATGTGACGAGCACAGCTCAGCACGACCTTTCCTTGTGTGGTACAGACTCAGCAGCCCCATGAATGTGGAGCCTACTTCAGCCATCTATCATTTACCTGGTGTTTCAGAAGACGTAATAAAGTTAATGAATGACGAACGAAACATTTTTTTCCTTCTTTTTAACAGTTGAATCAATTAGATATTTGGATTCAACATTCGCCCTTATTTTATTTCCTCGAGTGATGCGGTTGGTCACGAACTTGATACTAACCCCGTTACACAGCGAACCACTCGAGGGATTTTTATACCAAGGCATTTATTTTAAAAGCGTTTCTTTGTGTTATATTTTGATTCCTTTGTTTTATGTACTTCTATATTTATATGTACATTTGTTCGTACTGTTTATTTATTTATTTGTACTCATTGACCGGTTCCCCTACAATTTGCGCACCTTGCAGCGAACAGGACGTGGCCACTGGAAATTCATCAACTTCACGCGAGGAAGCACGAATGGAGAGGAACATCATGTCGGTTGAAAGTGTGAAGTATGAAGACTTTGAAAGAAGCTGTGCCAAAGGAAAGTGACAGAGAGTGTTTGAATGTGCTAAAGGATCAGTTTGGGATGCTCTGATGTGATGTGGGGTAGGAGGGACTGCCGGGGATTGGGGGGGGGGGTGAGTATTGGATGGATAAATGAGAGACTCCCCGCATGCAGTGAGCGCAAACAATGGGTCGCAACAAATCAGACGAATGCGTGTATGCAGACAGCTGAGCGGTCCTCATGCCGACTCTCTTAGGTACCGACGATGCGCATTATTAGAAGGAATGCCTCTCTTAGGGCCGATCGCGCAAATAGTAGAAAGCATGAAAATGAGTCGTAACTTCTTTGTCTCCTCGGCTGCAATCACTTGCGTTTTGCTTGTTAATGTGAATGTGTCATGTGCCGTGCGTGAATCTTTTTCCTTTCCTTGTCAAAGCACGTGCGATGATAAGCAAAGCAACAACAACAACAAATCACAGAGAAGCACAAATTAATTGCACCTTCTCAAGTACATATATATATATATATATATATATATATATATATATATATATATATATATATATATATATATATATCTTGGACATTTAAGGCCAGTCCAAGGAAGGATTCGATCACCAAGACTCCAAGCTGCATTCGCCCATTAGCCACATCCCAGACAGAGGAAATTAAATCAGCAACAATAAAGGGAGAATAACGAACGACGTTACACCGATGCCAAGGCTACAGCAAAATTGCCAGAGGCAGGGTAAGTTGCTTGCAAGCAGCCCTATTAATATGCAACATTTATTTAGCGCTTTTCCTTTAATGTGTCAGATTATGAGCGTAAGGTAAAGCACAAGTCAACAAATTACGTCGCACTAATTGCCTGATGTCAGGTATACGGCTACGTGGTAAACAAACATTTCGCCGCGATGTATAAAACTCCATCAGAATTTTTTTTTCCTAATTAATACCTTCCTTCGGTGGATAAGAGACTTGGTGGGAAATTACCATTTCTGGCCCACCAGACCCCGCGTTACTCTAACGACGGCATCCTTCATGGCAACGCCTGTTGTCGTCCTCGTATTCTCGAGCTAGACATGGAAAACATGATAAATTAGGTACTACACATACATTTGTAATTCTGTCCTTCAATTTGGTAATTATTCAGCAGATTCCTTTAATAAATGCCAGGATGCCAAGGAGGAGCAATTAGATCGAACAGAGGAAACGCATTCACAATGTCAGCTCAGAGAGAGAGAGAGTGTGTGTGTGTGTGTGTGTGTGTGTGTGTGTGTGTGTGTGTGTTGGATTTTCTAAAGTTCTGCTCGAAACGTCGAGTGACAGAGGCGCGGATAAATGAGCGCCGAGACCCTCCTCCGCTGCCATCCTTCCCTCCCGTCTGTCCCCTCCCCCTCCGGTCCTCGACATGGGATCGACTTGCGAAGTTCGAGGTGGGGAGAGAGGTATACGACCTGCACGGCATCCTCTGTTCAGGATGTTTTACAGCGTTGGGCGCAAGACTATTGAAACGCGCCGACTCAAAGGCACCACCAGAGGCTTTCCATGAGCGTCGTGTCCGAGAGATCCCTTGCTGCGACGCACAGCCCCGAAGGCCATGGCATGATGCTAATTCATTGACGAGCGAAACGCCAAAAAAGAAAAGCCTTCCCCTTTCATGCGGCAGCTCCAGCAGGCACAAATTGCAATCACCAGCGGCCTGCAGTAAACTCCCTGCATCTTATTTACTACGAGGCGAATCCCTGCTTCAAACGAAGAGCCGCTGCCGTTATGGATCTGTACATAAAGCGCCGTGAGTGCGTGCGATTATCATTAACCATGGACCATTGTGCTTATGTTTGCAAAGCGCCGCACGCCGCACTGTACGAGTGTGCCATTGGAACGTGCTGGATCACGACGTTGCGAATGAGTGTGAGCGCATTTGCCTGGAAGCGGGAGTGTATACTTGGGCTACAGAGGAAGGGTGTGTGCAGGGGAGAGAGAGAGAGGCAGTGGGGAGGGTTTACGGGGAGGACATCACGTTCGAACGTTCATGAGATTTCTCAGGCTTACGATCTCATCACCTTCACACCCTTGTCACATTTCCCAGGACCACCGTGATTAATTAGTTTGTTTAGGTGTCCAATTAGGCGTCCGAAAGACGGTTCCCTGCACGCTGTGGCCGATTTAACGACCAGTGCAGAGAGACGCCTGTTCCGTGAGTCATCTGCCTGGGACCGCGCTGGCCGAGCTGTCTCCATGGTCCGTCGTGGACGCATTTGTTACACGCGCATTTTACTAACCCCGGGTCTCCTCGGTTCGCTCTGGGCCCGCGTTAACGAAGCCAGGGACAACGCGTGAATAGCGCAGTGGATGTGATTAGATGCACCGGTGAATGGAGAGCCGTGTGAGCCGGAGGCGTCCCGTAAGGTGTCGCCGTGTTATTTGCAGGGAAAGGCGGGACGCTATTGATGGCTTAACCGGCGCCCGCCATGCACATTAGCCCGCAAAATTAGCGCTTTGCTCCATTGCATTGCGTTCATTTAGAGCCTGCTGAAAAGCGCACACAGATAGCTCACTTATCTCGGAGCTGTCTTGGAGTCGTGTGGGTCGGACTCTCGGCCCGACTGTAAACTGTTGGACTATTGTTTCGCAGGCGGGACGTTGCATCAGTGAGCACACCATCTGTTGGACCGGGACGTTAACCCGAGCGTTGCGTCGGCGAGCATTTGTTGGTCCACCTTAAAATGATCCCACTCCATCTTTCGATGAAAAGTCGACGAGATATCCGCTGGCACTAGGAACAAATTCCAGATTCCTGCCTGAAACAGATGCATTTGAACATCAGGCCTGGCCAGCAGATTCGTGAAAGACCATGCTCTGGAGCCTTGGCTTACCCCACAAATAGGTGGGATTAATTGGAGCCATAAAACTGCTACGTTGTAGGAGTAGTCGTCGTCGTCTTGGTGGTATGGATATGATGATGACATGTAGCACACATTTTACAGATAGTGGTGTTGCTGCCGATTCAGTTTGTTGGCAAGGGTTGTGATGGGTGGTTTTGCCATTCCATTCCCAGCAGTCATTGCAGGAATTGCAGGAATTGCCTATCCCCCTGTACGTTGCGTCAAGAATTTGGAATTAGTTCAGGGTGCCGGCAATAGCTCGCCTACTGTTCGCCAAGGACACCATGAGATCTTCTGGCATCCACCATATATTGCCGGGAGATGGGATACCCGGTTTAACGTCTGTCCGAGAGATGACACACACACACACACACACACACACACACACACACACACACACACACACACACACACACACACACACACACACACACACACACACACACACACAATGGTGCCTCTCCCTGCATGTGAAACACCAGGATGACAGTTTACAGCTGTATTGGGATTCGAACCCACAGCTGAAGAGCTTAGAGGCGATTATACGTGCATCTAGACCATCCTACCAGCCTGAGTGGTATAGCACGAGACTTTCTCAGATGCTGTATTAATACAACACAGGAGTCATCCATACCATGCCCTCTTTGGAAGGCACTCCGATTGGGGTAAAAAAATAACAACTAAATAAATAATTTAATTGCCGATTCTACCCGTTTATTGGTTCAAACATCACTCAAACAACACGAGTTCTTCTTCGAGCAGTTTGCAACACATTTGAACAACAAGAAAGGAACGTCACACCTTCCATCGATTCGCAATTGTCACGTGACGGGGGGGGGGGGGGATGAAGATACTGTGCAAATGTGCTCCTGAATTAACTCGCACGTGTGTGTGTGTGTGTGTGTGTGTGTGTGTGTGTGTGTGTGTGTGTGTGTGTGTGTGTGTGTGTGTGTGTGTGTGTGTGTGTGTGTGTGTGTGTGTGTGTGTGTGTGTTACGAGTGTGAATCGAATGCGCAAATGGGTGAAAGCTTTGTCGCGGTTTCATCAAGACAGCGAAGATGATCATGATGTGAACAAATTGGAGACTGTGTGGGGGGAAGGGAGCCGTAACATGTGTATCATGACGTCATTGATTTATCAATCCGGTAAGATAATTGCTCTGGGTATTAGGTCTTCCTGTCAAGCTTCTTGAGGGCAATGTGAGGACGATTGGTCTCCAGGAACGGCCATGTGGGGTTCAGGACGTTTTCATTTCTACTCGTTCAAATTGGCCGAGCACATGTTTCCCGCCAACACTTTAAACATCACTCCTTATCCGGATTGGTAAATCCATCGAGCCATTTTTGCATCGGGACGAGGAGATCGGCGCGAACTTGCAGAGAGGGAGCGCAAATCGTGTGCACGGTGCAGCAACTGGAGAAACTTCACAAAAGTTCGTCTTTTAACCCCCTCGGAAACTTAAGCAGGTAGGTCGACGCAGTCATCAAGGTGTATGAGCGTGCAGTGATAGGAGAATGAAGTTAAATTAGAATTTCAAAAGTTATTTTAAATTTCCTCAAACTCGCCATCGCATGGAAATGCGCAAATCAAAATCTTCTCTAAATCAGCCACGACCTCTCTTACACAGACAGCTTCACAAGGAACAGTCAGCTTGAGAGTGTGCGTCGACAAAGCACGTGCACGGTACTTGTCCGAGTGGGAGCACCCTGCACCCACTGCACAGCGAATCCTCCGTGTGTCGACTTCAGCAGGAATGTACACGGATGAGCACACAGGTACTTTCGAACCTCTCAACGCATGCACCTCTCGCACCAAATATTTCAAAACAAGTTCCCTCTCGGCATGCAAACCTCACAACGGGTATCGTACAACAGGTACGTGCAGGTGTTCTGCAATCCTTCATGAAATGAATTCATTGTGGACATAACTTCAACAACGTCGACGATGATGTGTGAGTGTGTGTCTCTGTGTGTGTGTGTGTGTGTGTGCGCGCGCGCGCACGAGCATGAGCCCACACATGAACAAGAAATTACTTGCGGTGAGCAAGTATTTTTTTTTTACTGCAAATTGACTATATTTTCTACATCGTGTTGTGTGCGCTTGTACTTGTTGTTGGAACTTAAAATATGTCAGTGTAACTTTTGATGGAAAGTGGACGAGTTATTGCCGGCATCACGAACAAATTCCAGATTCCCATCCGAAGCAGATGCAGTTGAACGTCAGGCCTGGACAGCAAATTTGTGAAGGACCACGCTCTGGAGCCGTGTCTTACCCCACGAATAGGTGGGATTCATTGGGGCCATAAACTTGCACACAGTGGTCGTGGTTATAGTAGTTGTGCTTTTAGTGGTAGTCATGGTGGTAGCCATTAGTACAAGTAGTAATGCTGTCCTCATTCTATGTATGTGTGTAAAATATATATACATATATATATATATATATATATATATATGTGTGAATTTGCAGTAAAATAATAGTTATTGGTGCAAACGATTATTCAGTCAAATTCAAAGCTCAACTTCATAAGTTTGACAATCTACGCAACTGTGATCTGTACACACAGAATCGTGCATGGTATGAGAATGCACACCAAGGTTTTGCTCGCATGTGTATCCATTTTGCTCAGTTACTCCAGATGCTGCAGACAGGACAGCAAGATGGTTGTACGCAGACCTTCAAGACGAATTAAACGCCATGTGGTGTTTTGCACACCCGGGTCGTATGGAAGAGCGCGGACAGGAATCTGCTGCGGGTCAACGAAGCTGCTTCTAGGACAAAACGGGCACGAACAATGCGTGGGAACTCACTTCAAGCTTGGTGCAAAGATGCTGTCCCTGACTTCGACATACCCTAATAAGCTTTACTCCCGCTGGAAAGTTATGCTTTTAACATATCAAGGAGTTTGCGCATTCTCGCAAGGTCCTTTCACATGACGCAGGCCATTAGTGATGCCGAGTGCAGCAGAGACAGGCCGGGTCACACAAAAGCATGTCGTACCTAGCGTCGCTGTCTGCAAGCCTTGTGATGTTCATGAACAAGCTGTGTTGCAGCTTCCGGGCAGAAAGATCGCAAGCACGGCTACCTGCGAGTCTGTGAGCAAGTCCGTCACGACGGGCACGCTGTCGGATTCGCGCAACAAACGCCTGACCGCCCTCGCAACACTTCCATTTATATCTTGGATAAAAGGATTTCTTATAGGGTGCACGCGTAACACTCAAACACGACGACGTGCGCGCAATTGCAAGACAAACACTCAGCGGGTCATTTTTCAATCGACGTGCCTTATGTTGCTTAGAAAGTGCAACAAAACGCAAATTCTGCCCTTCCCCACTACCCCATGCTCCGTGAAATGAATCGATTCAAATTCATCAATTACAAATCAAAAGCCGAGGGTATTCGCTTGCGTAAGATTTGTTCCAAATTTTTGTTTTACGTTCGGAATGTTTATTGGAAATCACAATGTTTTACCTGCTTTCCTAGCTCGTGGAGATGCACCTGAAAACTGCAAGAAGGGAACGAATGAGGGTGTCGATGATTGTACGAGTATAAGAATGAAATGGTTTTTAACATAGGTAAGCTCTGACAATTATCATATTGTTATGAAGCACCGATACGACACACACACACACACACACACACACACACACACACACACACACACACACACACACACACACACACACACACACACACACACACACACACACACACACACACACCACACACACACACTGATTCTTCAATTCTCGAATAACTCTTCACGTTATAATGGATTAAAAGTTTGGTCAGAAACGCATTTTATTCTTCATAATTCATTATCTACGGATAGTAGTGCAGATGGATCAGGCGTGAAAGCGTGTCAATCATGAGGGTTTGAACCCCACTAAAATGAGCAGAGGATTCGCCTTGATGCATGAGATTAAATCGCAAGACGACCTCGATGCGCACATGCATGACATGACCTGTTAGTGGTATCTGGTCGGAGGAGACGCTCCATGCGAGATAAGAGAACTCCGAGAGCCTGACCCCGGAGTACGTGCGCCCGGCCCCGGCTTGTGCAACGCACCGCATTGGTTGGCTGTACACGGCACACAACGGCGCTCATCAATTCCCCGAGAAGCGCCGACTGATTGAGAGCATCTCGCGTCGATGTCACGTCCCCGCTCCGCCCCTCTGTTTCCGAGCAACAAGCAACTGAAAACGCGCGGGTCGCACCACCGGCACGGAGCGACTGCGCCGGGATCTGCGGGACGTGCGCCTTTCACTACAAGGCACGCTCGCCTCGCAACACGCTTCCGAGCCGTGTCCAAATTGCTCTGCGGACACAGCAGATGAGCAGAGCTAGAGGCATAGACAGAGAGTGATCGAGAGACAGAGACGTGCAGAAGAGGCCAGAGGTGGAACTTGTTGGTGGTGGTTCAGCTGAGTCTCGGTGGAACACCTCTCGGAACGCGCTGTGAACCACGACCGCAATTCCATTCATTACAGATCCTCTTCCTCTCATAATTTCACTCCTCTTCCTCTGCAGGGCTGAGCACCTCCTCCTCTCTGCCCAGACAAGTCCCCGGGAGGTAGCGTTCTTGCAAAGTGTTTGCGCTTTGGAGACTGCGGGCAGTTGTCGGAAGGAGAAGGTGCGGAGCAGGCAGCCCGGGTGGGGGCGATCGTGCGTGCAGCTGCAGGAGAGGAGCGGTGGCTCCGGCTCCCGGGAGAGCCCTGCGTGGCGGGTTGAGCCGCCATTGAGCGGGTCGCGCCCCTCCTCTCGCGTCCCTCCCACAAGCCTCCAAAGCTTCACTGCTCCCCCCGTCCTCCCGGCGGCAAGCGAGGAGCGCGCATGAGATCGCCGCGGGCAGGGCGCGCACTTGGCCAAAGTGGCAGCACGAAGGCAACTAGGAGGCCGAGATGCCGCGCAGGAAGCAGCAAGCACCCCGGCGGGTCTCGGGTAAGCCCGTCCGATTTTGCGTTTGTTCAGTGCTGGACCACCGGCCACCACACACTGTTCTGTTCCGGGAGCGGCGGTGGAGGGGTGAGGGGGGTTGGGGAGATGGTAAGTAGGAGTGAGGGGGGGAGTAGTTGGGGAAATCCGTTTGCGTGTTCCTCGTCTCGGTAACTTCTGATCCATGGAAGCACCTCGGTTCGGGTGTTCGAATGTCAAATATTCCTGCACGAATGGTACCGGTAAGGTGTCTGCCATGGAAGGAGGGGAGGGGACAGGGGGGTAGGTGGTAGAGTTTAGTGCAGGATATCTTTTTCGTAAAAGGTTCCCCATTTGTTGTTGGCCAGGTCTGACTATGATCTGCGGGACCAATTTGACGCATGATTGATCGGCCATCATCAGCACTCCCTTTGATATATCTCTTTCAAATGGACATCGATAAATGTCCCGCATAGAAAGACTTGCAGGCTGCAAATACCTCCAATCTGGACGGGCATCATATACTGTAGTTTGGAACAGTTGTCGCGAATGTTTTGGGCTATCCACTTTTGGTTCCTTTTATAAAATTGAATCGCCATGGCTTTTGAAGTGGTGCCAGGATATCTCGATGGGTTTACATAGCCATGGGGACCCATTTCATTCTCGACTCTCCCTTTCCAGGATATCCCAGCAGCAAGCACCTAATGCTCCAGCACGAACAGGCCCAACAGAACAACTTGTTTCAATTCTGCTTTAATTGTCTCCCGCCTGACAGGCACATTCATCAGAGGCTTAATGGTCAATCACAAGTTGGCAGCCTGAGTGCTTGCAGTCATCTTTTTTTTTTCCTGCACATTTGGCACATTTTAACAGCATGCCGCAGCCTTAATGGCCAGGGGAAGTTTGTTGATTGACTGAGTAGCTATTTAGACAGATGAAAAATTAACTCCCCCATTTTTCACACGCAAAACTCCCATTCGTCCTTGGCTGGGCCGACGCGGGCAACGCGTCCCTCGGGCACACCAGATGGGGTGAAGGGCACCCCGCGAAAGCTCACTCATTGGTCTGCCTGCCGTTCGGGTCAAAAATCCGAAGCACTGGGGGTAAGGAAATCGCTTTGAGCTTCAAAAGCTTTGGAATCCCAAATGCTCCAGGGGGATGTGAACACCCGTTGGACATCTCCATACATCCAGTTGTGGAGACTGTGTTTTTACGCACTCGCATTCGCTCTCACTCTCACTCTCGCTCTCACTCTCACACTCTCACTCTCTCTCACTCTTTCACAATGTTCTGACATGTACTTGTAGTTTGGGAATTCGACACATGAAGTGAGCTTTTGTTCCTGCTCAACATCTCAATACTTATTCTTTATTGCAACTTTATAGATGACTTTTTGTGAAATATACTTGCTGCAGTTCAAGCTCGATCTCATGCTACAAATTGTTCTCAAAGCTCGACAGACAACAACAATGCCACGCCGCATTTCTCGTCTGCACTCCGATTATTCTTCTCTCAGCTAATTGCTGTGTTCCTACAAGACCCGTTGCGTTTGGTCGATCACAGGGAATAAAAGGTAACGGGGCGGCAACGCCTGCCTTTCTTGGCCGTTACGGACCCATTACGGTTACCGAGTTGATAATGCATACTCGGTCCTCATTGCGCATTGGTAATGATTAGGAAATGTTGCCACGACATTTCTTCTCAAGATAAAGCATTCACATAAACATGTTCTTCATAAGTTTGTCTGACCTGTGCGTGAATGAAATGCAAAGAAAGATTTTTAAAAAGAAAAAAGGGCTACAGGCACTAAATAAAATTGCAGGTGGAGTTTACAAAAGTTTGCATGATTGCCAACTTGTACATCCGGCATCAGACAGACAAACGCATTGATATGAGAGAATGCAAACCGAGGCAATTCCCAGGTACAAGGCTGTCAAGACATCATCGATTATATAATGGGACATGATGTATCATTATTGTAAACTTTAAGGGGTTTAAGTCTATTTTTGTTTCTTTGATAAGGTTGCTTAGACCACCCTGATACAACAGGCAGCTGCAGTCAGGGTTTCATTATCCCAGTGTTAATTAGTAGGGAGACTGATGAATTTGTGATGGCTATAATGATAGGAGTTGATGTGACTTGGAACATGTCATGGGCAGAATATTTCATGCTGTTTGCTTCATGAAACAAGGTTTAAAATATGTCCGTCTATTCTACATTGTTCATCTGAATGTATTATAGCAACCGCTGCCAAGTTGTACTTTGTAACAAACAGAATATGGATATATATATATATATATATATATATATATATATATATATATATATATATATATGTATATATCCTCAGTACATTAGCAAAAGTATTGGGGCACTAAGGAAATATGCCACATTATTACTTCTCAAGCATTTATTAAATTTCTAATACGTTGTCACTATAACTTACATTTTGAACTAAATTTAAGTTGATATCACGAGTAATATTGCTTCCTTCCTTCTTCAGAACAAGTGCAGGCTTCGTGGTAGATTAATTCCCTTGAAATTCTTGACATTTGGGCAGTGTTCCAAGATGGCACAAGAGTGATTTTGACTTGGTTTAAATCGAACCTTTGCACTGTTCAATGCTGATTTCAAAAGTTGTTTTCCTCCAGCCATTTCCTAATAGACACAGCAATATGGCAAGGTATGGAGTGACATTGGTAGACCTATGGGCCTTTACCATATATTATATGTACTGTCTATTTAGAACTTCCTTGCCCATATCCGCTTGATGTCCCAGGTCATTTGACATCTGGTCGAGTAGAGGTCCTTTGATAGCCATCCTAAACTGACTTTATTTAATTTCATCAAAGAATAAATGATTGTTTCCACACTTCTAAACCTGATATACAATTCTTATGCAATTTCAGGTAAAGTAATCCAGTGAGTCCCCAAACTTGTTGTACAACACGTTTCATGTTTGATTGTTTGACACCAGTTGGTTTTGGTTTGAATCCTCAAAATAACACGTCGTCGTCGTCGTCGTCGTCATCATCATGTGCCATGCTCTATGCAGAGCGTTGTTACTGCCAAAGGAGTTACTAGGCTAGTTACTAGTTACAATCCTGATTTGGTCGCCACTCTGGCTTAGGAAGTCAGAACAGGAATTTGTCATTTGTTCATGGTGCCGACAATAGCTCACTGACTCATCATGAAGGACACCGTGGGATCTTTAACATCCACCAACTAATGCCGTCAGATGGGACACCCAGTTTAACATCCATCTGAGGGATGGCACACATGTTGATGAATGACCCTGCCTGTGAAACACCAGGATGACAGTTTATAGCTGGGTAGAGATTCAAACTCACGTTAGACTCAACCTTAGAGGCTGGTGTTCGTACCTCTAGTCCGTCCTGCCAGCCCCAAAATGTCTCACCAATTCACAACCAGTTTGAACTTGTGCATCATTTGAAACACTTACCTGTTTGAAAGATCATGCATCACCAAATTTTGCAGACAATCTCATTTGAGCGAGGTTAATGCTGTCTTTGATTTTAAGCCAGTTTGAGGTTCTCCTTAAACAATGAACTTAATGACACAACTCTTTTCTGCAGCACCTATGACTGACTATGTTGCCCATGTTTTTTGTTTTTTTTAACATCCGTGAATGCTTCACAAGAATGACTGTCAATTCCTGTATAACTTGCTCGAGATAGACAATATAATTGTACAAAATTTCAGCAATGACCTACTAATTTAGCATACATCACTCAATTAACTAGGGAGTTCATAGAACACGATGCCCCACGCAGTGTTCTACCATATACTTAAATTTAAATTAAATTAAATGATTTTAAAGGTCGTTTTAAAAAAAATTCCGTAACTTTTGCACTATTGAAGCTCAGTCTTATACACCATCTTTATACAACACCATATTTAACATGTCTGAGTACTGCTAAACTGGAGGTTCTTGGAAGTGACAAGAAGGTGATTTGCATTCTCGTGTTCAAGTATATAATTCAATTTAAATAAAATACAGATTGGAAAGGTTGTATTAAAAAATGAATTCTGGAAGTTTACCGCCGTGGACACTATGTCTATTACACCACCCTATCGAACATGTCACATTAGTTATTCGTATTATCTCACTCTTCTTTGCGGATGTGTGGTCAGGACAAATTCAGAGACAAAGTACTGTTAAACAGAAGGTTGGTTTTCCGATTTGTGTTCAATCACCTTCAATTAGAATTATGTTGTTCCTCGATCATCAACTGGCATTTGTAGATAGATGGACAGATGGACAGATATGAACCAATTGCTTAACCCTGCTTTTCACTTCGCGTGTGTGGTTAATGTCAACCTTTAACAGTCCATATATGAGGGCATGATGAAAAGTAATGCCTCCAATTTTTTTTCTCCAAAACAGGTAAATAAATTTGAATGAAACGAAGACAGATACAAACATCAATCTTTATTCTACCATGATACATATTTATTTCTCAGCATAATCACCACTGCAATCCACACATTTCTGCCAACATTCAAGTAGTTTTGTGATGCCATCACAATAGAACTATTCATCCTGCTGACATAACCAGTGCTTCACAGCAGCTTTGACATCATCGTCAGAAGAAGAATCTTCTCCATGAAGGTGTTCCTCAAGTTTGGGAAAGAGCTGAAAATCTGACAGAGCCACGTCAGGGCTGTATAATGGATGTTGTAAGGAAGTGACATTGAGGCAATCAATTTATTCAGTCATTCATGCTATCGTCATGCTGGAGGAGAACCATCCGCATGTCAGGACAAATCCTTCAAATCCATGCCTTTAGTTTCTTTGGAGTTTTAATGGAGTGCTCAGAGTTAATGGTTGTACCCTTTGACATGAATTCCAAATGGACTATCCCCTTTACGTCCCAGTGCCAAATAGCCGTAAACATGATTTCTGTCAGATGCTTGCATCTTGAATTTTTCTGCTGCTGGTGATACTTTGTCGCAGTACTCCATTGACTGTCTCTTACTCTCAGGATTGTTGGAGTGGACACACTCATCTCCAGTCACAATATTGAGCAGGAAATGGTCGCGTTTACATTCATTGCATAACAACAGCTCTGCAAACACTTTCTTCCACTTCTCCTTCATTGCATCAGTCAGCATTCGGGAAACCTGCTGTGCACACAAACTCCCTATATTTGAGAATGGTCACAATGGCCTGCACTCACTCGCGTGAAATGTCAAGCTGAGTAGGGAGATTTGCGCTGATTCTCTTTGAGAAGCTGATCGGCGTGCTGTTGGTGAGCCGTATCTGTTGCCATTATTTGTCTCCTGCAATGCTGTTTGTCTTGCAAGTCGGTTCGTGCAGCATCACTGTCTTTTGTATGCCTATCCTACCGACAGATAGTATTCATATCAATACAATCATCATCATGCAAAACATTAATTTGCTTATAAATTTTCGTGGGAGGCACATTCTCTGCTTTTAGAAACTGAATAACTGCACACTGCTTTAACCACACTGGCAACATCGTGCTGCTCTTTGCCCTCGTGACTAACGTAGAACTGAGACATCGAGCATCAGAATCACGAAACTTCACAACGAATGTCGGGAAGAACTAATGTGCGGACTGTGCTTTGTTTCATTCGAATATCTTAACCTGTTTTGGAGAAAAACAATAGAAGGCATGACTTTTCAACATGCCTTCATTCATGTATAACACAAACACATACACCATTTTTTTTCAGAATTTAAGGCTCATAGGGGAGCTAACACACACACACACACACACACACACACACACACACACACACACACACACACACACACACACACACACACACACACACATACACACACACACGGACATACATATGGATACCCAAAACATAACACAGGACTGTGAGATAAGAGAAACACACCCCTTGACGAGATAAACACAGCCACTGAGCTGGGTGGAAGTGCCGTCACTTCCTGGGGGCCCTTTGAGTACCAGTGATGCCACAACAATGGCACCGCCCTTCTCATTGCACTCAGCGGGGCATTTCCGATGGAGGAATGTCCTCCTCCCCATGGATGTCAACCTATGGGGATTGTCCGTGCTCTTATCCTTAAATGCTGAGCGTCAAGCGAAAAAGCAGCATGTTCCATTTTTAAAGGCTTTGGTATGACTTGGCCAGGATATGAACCCCAACCTCCCAGCATCGAAGCAGACACACTAAACATTTCACCACCAAGTCTAATGATTTAATCAAGTGAAAAGCGAAAAAATATGAAAGAAAAGCAGTTTTTATTTTTCAATGTAACTGTATGAAAATACATTACATGTACTTATTAGCAGTGTATGCTTACAGATTGAAGCAATAACAAACCGTGCCTCCCCATTGTCTCAAGTTGCTCACCTGCACTTGTGTATTTTTCATTTCTTTACTTTCATTATTTTTTGTTCATTTATTTATATTTTCATTGATGGGTTCTTTCCAACGGTTCTGTGTTTTTTTCCCGGTGTATCAGGTCAGGTCAGGTATGGGAACAAGCACCGGAGCAGCACATTACTGCGTCCACTTTCTGCCAGTACTGCTGATCACTTACCTTGGCAGTGATATTCATGATGAATATCACTGCCGAGCTATCTGATCAACCTGCTACTGATCAACCTGATTGAGGATCAACCTCAATCAATAATATGCTGATAAACCTGCTGCAACCACGAGGCACGTGGTCGGCCCATTTTTAATTCTCCACTCACAAGGCTCCCTCACTGAGAGCATCTGGTGAGCAAGATCAGCATCAGGAAAATGAGCCACATGTCCATACAACCATAGATGACACTCATGGACTAAGCAGGAAACAAATCTCATTTGAGTCTCTCTCAGCAACCGCTCGTTTGACACAAAGTCCGACCAGTAATAGCCAAGGATTATCTGAAGAGACCTAGTACCAAAGGAATTAAGTTTCTCTCTCAGATCCCTGGTCAGAGTTCAAGTCTCACATCTGGGGAGCATGAATGGAAGCACCAACGACCTGAAGAATCAGACTTTCGTCCTCCTGCACAGGTAGCGACAGCAGCACCACCCCATGATCCAGTGAATCCATGACTCCCCAGGCCTGACCCAGACATCTGTTGACCTCTGGCTCACAGCCAGTGGAGACATGAATATCACTGCCGAGGTAAGCGAATCTCTCCATGACCTCAACATCATCAACGCAAACAGGTACAGACAAGATAGCAGCATCCATGATGTCACTGAAAGCCTGGATCTTACTTTTGACCCATCAAACCCATAATTCCAGTGGCTTTGACTCCTCATTCAGCACCTCGAGGGCCCCCAAAAGGATATCCAGAGTTTCCACAAAGATGACTGCATTGTCCCTGAAATCAAGGTCAGAGATCTTGACATTCCCAAAAGATGTACCACAGCTTAATCTCTCCGACATCCTCCCCAGAATGCAGTCCAGGTAAGCGCTGAAAATTGTGGGGGCCAGTACACATCCCCGATGAACTCCAATAACACCTGGAAATGAGTCAGAGATGGTATCACCACATCCACAGCACTCTCAGTATCAGAGTATAGTTCAGACATCAAATTGATCAGTTTTAGTGGCACTCCAAGAAGCCAAGAATCCTCTAAAGGGCATCCAGATTCACTGAATCGAAAGCTTTGCAGAGATCAACATAGGCTGCAAGCAGCCCCTGCCACAAAACTCTCATTGGTGTTCAGTAAGGACCCAAAGAGCAATGATATAGTCAATCATTGACCTCTTTGGTGTAAAGCCTGACTGCTCTGGGCACTGGTGCTCAAGCAGATGGTGGCAATCCCTATCAAGAATTACTTACTTACTTGCTGCCCTACATGCCAGAGGCATAATGGGCAGTAACGAAGGTCCTCCGCTCCTGTCTGTTCTGGGCTTGCTTCTGGACACTACCCCAGGTCAGGTCCATAGTTTTCATTTCCTCCTCTACAGTTTGATGCCAAGTGGTTTTGGGTCTCCCTCTTTTCCTTTTCCCTTCTGGTGTCCAGTGCAGGGCTATTCTTGGGATGCTGTCTGGTTCTCTTCTCAGTATATGGCCAATCCAGTTCCAGCGCCTTTTCATGATGATGGTGTCCATGCTCTCTTGTTGGCATTGAGCAAGGAGATCTTGGTTGGATATGGTGTTTGGCCAAAATTATCTAAGGATTCTTCTCAGGTTCTTAGTATGGAAGACTGACAGCTGATTGATGTCACTTACTGTCATTCTCCAGCATTCCAAGCAATATAAGAGGGTGGAGAGGACACAGCTCTGGTAGAACTTCAGCTTGGTCTTGGTGCTGTATTGCTGGGATCTCCATACCTTGTTTAGCATTCTGAAAACATTCCTAGCCTTGTTTAGCTGGTTCTTGATGTCATTGTGTGCTCCGCCATCGTGTCTTAGTATGCTACCAAGAAAAGTGAACTCCTCAGTTATTGGAAGATTGTTTCCATTCACTTGGATTGGCAAAAGGTTTTGGATGTTTAGTGTCATTACTTCAGATTTTTTTCTGGTTTATCTTCAGGCCAATTTGTTGTGCAAAGTCACTGAGACGGGATTTTTTTTTCCTGCATGTGCTTGTGAGTGTGGGAGACCAGAGCCAAATAATCAGCAAAATCACGGTCTTCCAATGCTGAGAAGAGGGTCCATCCTATGCCTCTTGCTTGGTCTTTGGTTGTCCGACGCATCACCCAGTCAATAGCAATATTGAAGAGTAGCGCCGACATCACACACCCTTGTCGGACTCCTGTCTTCACCTGGAATGTGTGGTTACTGTTCCCTATTCTGCAAGAGAAGTTGGCGTAGAAGCTCTTAATCACTTTGACTATGTTCTGTGAGATCCCATATATTTGTAGAATGCCCCAGAGTCTGTCTCGGTGGATGCTGTCAAATGCTTTCTCGAAATCAACAAAGTTGATATATATCTGTCTCTGCCATTCTGTGCACTGTTCCATAATGTTATGAAGGGCAAATATCCGGTCAATGCATCCCCTCCCACTACGAAATCCTGCCTGGTCCTTCCTGAGCTGTTTGTCTCCTGCGTCTGAGATACGTTGTATAATAATCTTTGCCAGAATCTTGTTTGAAATTGATAGAAGAGTGATCCCTCACCAATTGTTACACTCTCGTAAGTTGTCTTTATTTGGTATCCTAATGATGACTCCTTCTGAGCAGTCATCAGGAATCTCCTTCCTTTCCCAAATAGCTGTGAAAATCTCCTTCCTATGAAGAATTATCTGAGCAAAAAACTTGCCCGCATTGAGAGTAGCAACACCCCTTGGTTGTTGTTGTAGTCCTGGCGATTACCATTCCCTTTATAGAGAGGGAAAACATGGCCCCTCTACCAGCCAGTTGGGATGATAGACCCTGCAATTATCGATCATCCTCCAGTGACCATCAACAAGCACATGGTCAATCTCCTTTGCCACATGACCAGCATTGGAATACCAAGTCCAGCGATGAGCCTGTGGGTGCTGAAACCATGAACCAGCCACCCTAAGTCCATAACTTCTTGCAAAATCAAGGAACTTAGTGCTAATTATTCTCAATGGAAGGCAATGGCAAACCACCCAGTGTAACATCTTCCCAAGAATCTGCTTTGGCAGCATCAATGCTCTGTGAAGAGTATGGTACATCAAAATCAAAAATTATATATATATATATATATATATATATATATATATATATATATATATATATATATATATATATATTGGAAAATAAAAAGGCTTGCATTTTTGGACTATTGTATCTCTTTTTCAACGTTCATGATATGATGACAAACAACTACATATTTTTGCATACATACTGACATCCACTACATATATGCATATACTGTATATGTATATATATATATATATATATATATATATATATATATATATATATATATATATACACATACTGTGTATATGAATAAATGAAAGTTAGGTTCACAATCAATCGTATTTAGAGTGTAGCTTTATACACCCTTTTCGATTCGATCATAATAATAATGTACATGGACAAAATAAGTGCAGAAGAACTTTTCAGTAGAATAGACAGTGATTGCCTGATAGTTCAGATGATGAGTTCCAACAGTAATAAGGTGGATGTCTTTCAATCAGAGTAGTTAATGAATGGAATGGTCTCATGAGTAAGGTCGTGGCAGCAGAAAAGGTAGAAAGGTTTCAAATGGAATTATATCGGTAGCTAGAAGCATTGGAGATCGAGGGATACAGAGATGTTGGCAGGACTTGTAGGTTGTTTTCTTGTGGATGAATGATGGTATCTCTCATACCTGACCTGATAATATCTGGTGTTGGTGTAACACAGGCATGATGATGGGAGGAATGACCTCCTCCCTTGCTAAAGTTCCATGTTATTTCTTGTTCGATCATTAAGTAGCATTGAGTATAAAACAGAACATTGTCTGATGCAACACATAAGCTTCTGTTATTATGGAACAAGGTTACCTGCATGGATATCCTTTTGTTAAAATATTGCACCCTGTGCTTGCAGTGATCATGCACAAACAATGCCATTGATGGTTCGACATTGGCCATTGTGAAATTATAATAAAGAATACATTTAACACCTACATGAAGGTATGTCTGTTCCTTGCAAAAGTTTTTTTTTCACTTTGCACTCAAATTGAAAAGGGGTTTGGAGGTTGGAAGGATGCTCTTTCGATGATCTCACATGACTACTGTGTTGAATATACGATAGGATGTGATGGTTTGGAGGTAATAGGGTTGATGCATGCTATTTTACAGTCATTAATGAAGAAATACTGGCCACTTGAGCCTCACCACTTTAATCCTGCTGTCAAAACCAAAAAGAAACGACATTTCGCCCTTGTCATTTTCTTCTGAACCCCCCCCCCCCACCTTCTTCATCCTCTTCCCATTCTCACCCCTGCACACACACCTATGTTGCATTTAGATTCTCCTCCCTGCTTTTTCTCCTCCTGGTCATTCACTGCTGTCTGATCTCCTTTCCCATCACACAGAGAGAAGCCCTCAATTATTTTGTATATTTATTTATAAATCAGATGCTGACACTGTCTTGAAAAGCTGGTTTTGGGGACATTCACCATAAACGTTTCCCAGGTCAGTTATTTTGGGGTTAGCTGAATTGCGTCCACACAGTTAGTTGTGAACTTGAGGTCAGTGTGTGCTATCTTTCTTGGAGTTGGATTCAGACCAATGACATTAATAAAACCTCTCTATAAATTATGAATTATGCACCCCCCCCCCCACCCTGCCTTACTTCACATATTTTTGTCAGGAAAGTTTTAAATTTGCCATCCAGCATTGATAATCCATTTTCCTTCTCGAAGGATTTAATATAATGTAACAGGAGTTATTCGCTTGCTTGCATTACCATAAAATGGCAGTATGATAGACAGTAGAGAGATCTGTTGGTGTGGACATGGCAAGGAACCAGGAAATGGTCGTCAACTCCTTGCGAACAGAACCGACCAACTACATAGCATGTGTAACACATGAATAATTCAGCAGCAATGTCAAACAGCAACCCAGCACATTCGGCACGAGAGTTTGTGCTGGACATTGGATGTCACTGCGACACTCGTATAGTGGGAAG
>NC_140971.1:83799267-83836767 GCF_056783735.1 Eptatretus burgeri
GTTTCCGTTAATGCAAACCATTCAACCAGAAGACATGTGATGTGATCAGTGGGTAAATCAAAACATGTGGAGTGTGATAAGCATTCCCCCAGATCTCCATTGGACACAGTCCTACATCAAGCGTCACCTCCAACCCAGAGGCCTTGTCCCGGCAATTCTGTCAAACAGACAAAGTTTACATGCTAATGATCAGTTAAACATCAAACAGAGCCATCTACCTAGATTCCTGGCTTATTTGCCCTCATCAAGACAGCATACTAATAAATATCTAACCAATGATGACAGCATTCATCGTTTATACATCAGACACATCCTGACTTATGTTGAGCATCGCTGTGGATTCTGTCTCACATGGTAAAACTGCATAATCCACAAACAACAACATAATCTCACACGGTCTGATGTATAAACGACAAATGTAGTCATCATTGGTTCGATATTTATTGATATGCCATCCTGATGAGGGCACATAAGCCCGAAATCTGGATAGGCAGCTCCATTTGAAGTTTAACTGATGTTGACTATGTAATCTTTGTCTGTTTGACAGTCACTGGGCTAAGGCCTCTGAGTTGGAGGTGACGCTTTGGTGTAGGACTATGTCCACTGGAGATCGGGGGAGTGCTCATCACACTCCATATGTTTCAATTTACCAGAAGATCACACCACCTGCCTTCTGGTTGAATAGTTTGCATGAGCGGGAACAATAATCTGTGTGGCAGATGGACAGTTGTTTGTGGATTATGTGGTTTTACCGTGTGAGACCTAATCCACGGTCATGTTCACCATAACAGTCAGGAGGTGCATCTGATGTATAAATAATGAATGTAGTCATCATTGGTTAGATATTTATCAGAATGATATCCTGATGAGGGCAAGTAAGTCCGAAATCCAGATAGGCGGCTCCGTTTTGTGTTTAACTGATGTTTACCATGTAATCTTTGTCTGTTTGACAGAGTTGCCGGGCCGAGTCTTCTGGGTTAGAGGTGACGCTTTGGTGTAAGACCATGTCCAATAGAGATTGGTGGAGTGCTTGTCACACTCCAGATGTTTCAATATATCTACATTTCCTGCATATCGGTTTCGCTATTGTACGTTTGCTTGAGTCAAAATCGAACATTGGAAGCTGTTGCAAACTGTGTTTCTTTCAGTGTTGTATAGAAACATTAATTGTCAAGTTTTCCTTGATCCAAGCCAACACCCAGAATTGTGGATGAAGCAATTCTTTTTGATGTGTCATGAAAAACAGATGACAATGGTATCAATATTAATTTTTATTTTTTTATCCCATTACCCTTTTTATAATGTGATACACATTAATGAGACACAAGTATACTGAGATGGAGTTATTTTTCCACATGTGTCATAAGAGATTTGTCTGTATTTTTTTCAACACTTTATAGCAGTCTTTGAACAAGTCAAGATGACAATGTCAGCTTAGTTGAAATCCCATTGGTATTTGTTCAAGACCCATTCTGTTACATTTCCATTTAAAAGTGGATTCTGGTATCTCCTTAAAACTTTGGTTGGGGTGTTAATTAGGGTGAATCTGTGTATTACCTTTCCAAAAATGTCAGAATTTTCAACCCCTACACCTTTACCACCCAATCCATTATGTGGCATGTTCATAGTATCTGTTCTTTCCTTTTTTCCCAATTACTCATATCCCCATCCCAACATCCTTTTCCCTCTCTCTGTCTTCCTTCCCTTTCCTATCTCCATCCTCTCACCATCTCTTGGATTTCTCAAATTGTTTTTTCTTAATTTATGAATCCCCAATCCCTCTTCACATATAATATGGTTCTGCATATTGTTTTATAAGCTGCTGGGCTCCATCACAGACTGAGTTGATACTTTTTATGCTGTAGTGCAATCACATACTCATCATTAGCCGACATTCTTCTTGGCCTACCAAGAACATTTTAAGGACCATATAATGATGGCACTGGCAGGATGGCTTAGATGTACACACACTTGCCAACATGCTGTCTCGCCTGGGTATGAATCTCAGCCCAGCTATGAACTGTCATGCCAGGCACAGCGATTCATCAATGTATGTGCCATCCCTCGGATCGATGTTAAACTGGGCACACCATCTGCAAGCATTAGTTGGTGGACGTTAAAGATCCCACGGTGTGCTTTGCGTAGAGTAGGTGAACTATAGCTGGCACCCTGAACAAATTCCAAATTTTTCCCCTAACTTCTTGTATCGTAGTGGTGACCCATCCAGGACTGAACCATATACACTACTTTGTCAGTACCGATGCTCTGTGTCGAGATGGTTCATGATTTGATCTGATGTATTCAGAAATTTTTCTGACAAAGAATAATGCTCATGCTTTGCAGAGCAATATTTGTGCCTACAATTAGGTCATCATAAGTGTTAAGATGGAATACTTGTCATCCAGCAATTGTTGTTGGTGGATGTTAAAATACCACGACGTCTCTCACAAAGAGTAGATGAGTTCTCACTGGCACCCTGAATAAGTTCCTGCCAAAACGATCTCAGCAACCTGCACTTGGCAAGAGTGACGAGTATGCTTCTATCCCCAAACGTAAGTGGGGAGCACTTAGTCCTGCAGTGGATTGAAAACATGATGTTGATGATGTTGATGATGATATGAGGAAGTATCACGTGGCTGTCTCTTGTGACATGGTGATATCCTCTGATATTCTTACATCCCTTCAATCTTTACATCCTGCTTGTGGATTGATGCTTGCTGGTGAATGCCATTACATTAACCATAATAAGCTATACTAATAAGTGTGTGTGTCAGTGTGTCAGTGTTTTAGTGTGTGTCCTCCATAACTCCAAAACCATAAAACCTCGCAGCCTGAAACTTTGCACACATACTAAGAAAACTCCAAGGAAGTGCAAGAGTGGAAATTGGGTTTTTGGCTTAATTAAAAAACCCCTTTTGAAGATAATTAATGGCCTTCTTTAATGATATCCTTCATCAGGTGATCCTTGGTCACCTCGCTCTCTGGGTTCTTAAGGCGTTTCCTGGGTAACCTCGCTGGGGTCTGAAGCCACCATGTTTTTTTGGCCTGCTCAACCATGCCTCGACTTGGAACAGGCCGCAACAACAATAAAGTTTTTATTTCACTTTCCTCAGTCATATTATCGAAAAAATGCCTGTTCATCATAGCTACAAATCGCTGTCTACAACGCTTTTGTAAGTACTAAAGATTTCAAATTTCGAGTTTGGAGCGATTTCATGCATTATATGATACGATTTTCCAAGATCTACTCTCACGGACTAATTAAAGCATATCATGGAAATGTTATTTCGGTTTTGAGAATCGGATATCATCTGGACTAAATAAGTGCCGAAATCTGTTGTGAAATCTGATAATTTTAAGAAATAACGAGTCTTATAACTAAGCCAATATATCTATTTAGTTTAAGCAAGCATGGCTATGTTCCCTCCTTCTACCGAGAGACACAAGAAAATGTGAAACTTCCAAAGCATTAAACTTATCTTTTTCTACTGTTTGGAGAATTATATTGAGTGAAAAAATTAGGAATGGGCCAAAATTAACCAGCTTCACGAAGCTATATGATTTAAAGAGCAGGTTTTGGGTCGCTGATGACCTCGTGTGATTTGAAGGTTGTAAGCACATTAATAAACGTGGGGTATTTATTTTCTTACATTTGAAACTCAAAATATGCTAAAATTAACTTTTCAGTCAAAACTTTTCTCGGTGATCGAAAAACAGACCGGAAGTTACAGAAGATGCTACGACGTCACGTTCTCCAAAAACTTCGTGAACATTCGGAAACAGCGTGTGAACAATGGCGAGATGCGAATCAGAGAGTGATTTCAGCGGCGATGAAATTGAGTGTGCTCATTCCGATATTGCTGAGGACGAGTCGGAGGATGATGGGAGTTTATACTATGGAGTTTCTGGCCCTGAGCCATATAAATTTGAGCCACTTGCAAGTGCCAGAAAACGGCCTATTTCGTGTACAAGTGGCAGGACTGACTGCCCGGCAGTTCACACTGACAGACTCCACCAGACAGATTGGTTTGTAGATTTTCATTTTCTTGTTCGATGCATAAAATAATGTAAAGTTTGATTCTTCTGTGACTTGATGTAATTTTTTTAACCCTCGAGTAGCCTGGTGTTGGCTCAGTGGTTTGGGTGGTGGCTTGGGATCCTCGGGTCCTCAGTTCAAGCCCCGTCGGCCACTGAATTAATACACCAGGGGGTTGACTCAGCCTGTCATCCTTCCGAGGTCGGCGAAATGAGTACCAGTTCCAGTGTGTGTACTGGTAGAGGGGCACTGCATCAGCGACACAGTCGCGCTTCAAGAAATGATAGCTACCCTGGCAGCTAAGCTGCCATACGACCACCACCAACCCTCTAGTCACTCAAGAGTCAGAAAAAGAATGAATCAATAATGGACCCAAATATAATGGACCCTTGGTGTTGGAGTCTTTCTGACAGCTGAGCTTGACCCCAGCGAAAGTAATGATGGCATGGCCGATGGGGAAGAGATTCTCAGCCGTGTTCCCCACAACGTACGGACTTCCCGATAGTGATGACTTACTCTATTCTAATAATTTCTCGATTTCTTATGCGCATTTATAGATAAACACAATGCCCCAATCCTTGAGAGGTGACACAGTGTGAGAAGATGAATCAGGAGCCAGCTGAGGAGGAGAAGGCTGAAAGGTGGGAGCAGCGTCACGCTTGTTTTGAAACCGAGCTCACTCATTGCATTGCCTTCGTAATCCTCGGCTGTGAAATTGTCACCACAAATGACAAGTCTATCCAAAGGGTCCTCTTAACACGTTTTCTTTGGGGGAAAATTCGCCCGTTTTGTTTGTACAAATCTTATCCACTGCCGGCGAATGTTTGATTCCTTCGGGAATCGGTGGGAGGGATTACCCGATTTCCAGCCATTTTCGCAAAGCATGACGACACACGTACGAGGCATGATGTACAAATATCCAAACAACTTTGTTCGACAATAATTCAAAATAAAAAAGGTTAATGTAGACAGTTGCAATCTCAAAATAAGCGAAAGATCAGCCCGCTGAACTGGACACTTCTTCAATGAGCAAGTGAGCGCCGCTTTCTGTTGGAGAGCGTGACCTCACCATCCATATATGGGCACGCGGCTGTTTTTTTCAACGGCCTCGAAAAATAACAACTTCGGAGTTAAATTTCATGAATTTTCCCAATAGTTAGGCAACCACAATAGTTTGCATCGAACTATTTAATGCACATATAATCATATTGATAAATTTTCAGAACATGTTTGGTGACCTGCAACCTGCTCTTTAATGCATTGACTGCAAGTCCTTGAGCCCTGTTCCCCAGAGGGACTGCCTGCCTCTCCATAGCGTCTGCCAGATCTGTGTCTATATTTTTGGAGGTTTCACGAGGTGCTCTACAGGGAATCAAAGTAAATCTGGTGAAAAACGGACATTAAAAAAAAGTTATAACTTTTGTGCGGACCCCGAACCGATGTACCACATGACGCATGCATAGCCGAACAGGCAAGATGGCAGATTATCTGCAATGTTTATTTCACAGGAGATTGAACTTTGCGATGTCTCCAGGGTAGTTCTGCATTAAGCTGCAACTCTTTTGTGGTAAAGTTATTATTTGAACGAATTCATTTTATTTCATGAACTGCTGCATGCGTGGTAAAGACCGGCTTTAAAGTTAAAGGGATCCTATATGATATGCATTGACAGCCTGGCCAACCATTCCTGAACAACCATTTAATTGGAGTGCTTGCGTGAGTGCTTAAACCACTTGCTGAGTGCCCATTGTCGATTGCAGTACCACGCTACATCATTCTGAGCAGATTGTTCACTCCCTGCGGAGGCTTTTGCTGCACCACGTCACCCTGAGCGATTACCAAGCCGTTTGCCATATTAACGTGTTTTCTAAATTACTGAGCCAAATTTTTTTTCCGCCCCTCACATGCAGCTGTTGATGTCGATTAATGTTTGTAAACATATCCCCGAAACATCTATATAAATGCAATGTTGGTTTTCAGTGAAAGCTACTCATGGTTTTTGGGTTGTTGCTGATATCAGCCAAGTGCGTGTGTGTGCGTGCATGCGTGCGTGTGTGTTGTTCATAAGCATAACTCTCTCTCTATCTCTCTCTCTCTCTCTCTCTGGACATATTCAGATGGTGGTTATGTCTGCATGGGTTTGTCTCCGGACGTGTCTGGGTGGTGTATATGTCCGGACGGGAGTTTGCCTCCGGACGTGTCCAAAAGGTGTTTTTCTCTGGCCAGCTTGGCTCCAGATGCGTCCAGGTGGTGTTTGTCTCTGGACATGTCCGGGTGGTAATTAACGCTCCCCCGCACATCTGCCTTCCTTTCCTCTCACCTCAAACTGTCTTCCCTTCCTCCAGCCCTCCTTGATCCCCCACCCCTCCTCACTCCCCCTCCCTCTCTCTTCTCTCTTCCTGCTCTCTCTCCCCTTCCCCCCTCTTTTTCTTACTCCCCCCTTTAGTATTCCTGTCAACAAATCGATGGGTGGTATTTGCTAGTTATAATAATCATAAATCATGTATTTTTCAATTTAATAACATGGAAATATAATAAATTGTACATATAATAATCAGAAAACATAAGATGGATTCACCCCAGCTGTGTCCTCCAGTCCTCTAAGGTGGTGCTTTCTCAGCTCATTCCTGTAGCCTTGCTAGGTTACTTACAACTTGCTCTTTTGCATTTCACTATTGTTTACCTGTTAACCTCAACTTGTGTAGGTTTTCGAGGCAAAATACTCGTTATGGACAATGACCACTTTCATATTGGAAAACTATGCAATGCCTCATGGGAAGTTGATTTGTTGGATGTGAACACCACATATTGATTAACCATGCAAGACCTCACAATCAGTTTTCATCACTATATGCAGTCTAACATTGCCATTTTGGTAAACCACCAAAGGCCTACTAATGGGAAGTTGATTGGTTATTTAATATAACATTACCTTACTTGTTTGGGAACAAAATTAAATTTTTCCTGATATTTAAGGGGATATTTTCCTGATATTTCCATTTTGGGGAAAATGGTTGCCAAAAAAAGTTATTTCTTTTCTGACTTTGCAGGGAACATGTTTGCCATGTTTTCTCTGTTACTTATATTAAATTTGTTTTTTGTGTACATGTGAAAATTCTGCTGTCAAACACAGATTATTTGATAAATTGAGCTGAATTGCATTACTGGGAGATGTTCCACCCACATCCTGTAACTTTTTTTTTTTGGATGAGGCGATGTTTCAGCTCAACTCCTGGCAAATCGAAGCTGACTGACTATCATTATATTCATAGTTTGATTCGTTCAGTATTAATTTCCCTTTTAATAATGGGTGGGAGATGTTCCACACACATTCTGCAAGTTTAAAAACCTGAACATTTATTTTATTATATAATGATAATACATTATTTTACAGCAATAACTGCAACAGTTCAAATTTCTCTTTGCTTGCTTTTTATCTCTGTCATTGAAGGTGGAATGAGGTTAAGTTTTCACCCCTGTCTTTCTGTCTGTCTGTCTGTCTGTGTGTGTTTGTGACTTGCAAAATCAAATATTTTTCAAGTACATTGGTCAGTGGATTTTGTTATTCTGTCTGTTTGTTACTTACGAAATCGAAAGATTTCGTAAGTATATTTATCAGTTCCGTTTCTGTTTGTTATTCACGAAATCTAAAGATTTCGTAAGGATATTGATCACTTCCATCCTCTGTTTGTGTGGTTGTGTTTGTTTGTTTGTAGGCACGATAACTCGAGAACGGAAGAAGCTACCAATGTCAAATTATACCACGTGATTCAGGAGGATGATGGCAAGTGCTGATTAGATTTTGGTCAAAATCGGTCAAAGGTCAAGGTCACAGTCAGGTCAAACATACAAAACATGATAACTCGAGAAAAGTTACCACAGGTATTGTTGACGGAGCGTGAGTTTGGAAGATTGAGGTAAGTACGGCGGAATTTGTGTGTGAATTCGTCGAGTTACGGCTGTTTTAAAAATTTCAGTGTTATAAAATAGTATTAAATAATTCCGTAAATTCCTCTGGCGAAATGGAGTATTTTTGCTTCGGTCGACGTTACAAGTTCGTTTTAACTTCGATTTTAATTTTCTCTTCGGTTTTTGCAATCGCTTAGGACGCTTAACACTTGGTTGTAGAAATTCTGGTAAAAATCGGATGTTTTGGAGACGTTTTAAGATTGCATAAAAATATTCCAACCGCCGCGTCACGGCTCTTCACGTGGCGCAGCGCGCTCGAGCAGACACGTCTTTGAGTCATGTAAAAGTCTTGCGTGTGCACGCTGACGTCATCGCGCTTCCCCCGGCGTCCTTTCGAGTTGGGGGGCCGTCAAGTGTGACGTTTACGTTACGTTAATCCACAGTAACTCGAGAATGGAAGAAGCTACCAATGTCAAATTACACCAGGTGATTCAGGAGGGTGGTGGCTAGCGCTGATTATATTTTGGTCAAAATTGGTCAAAGGTCAAGGTCACAGTGAGGTCAAACATTCGATTTTTGATGGTTTTGTACAGAATCATCGTAGAAACTTCTGGTTTGCTTCGCTACCTTCTCTGGAGACAGCTTTTATTCGATAAGGTGAGAGGTCAAGTTGATGATTTCGTAAGTACCAGTCTATGACTGCTTGTTACTTACAAAATCTAAAGATTTCGTAAGTATATTGAGGACTTCCGTCATCTGTTTGTGTCTTTGTTTGTGTGTGTGTGTTTGTTTGTAGGCACGATAACTCGAGAACGGAAGAAGCTTCCAATGTCAAATTACACCACGTGATTCAGGAGGGTGATGGCTAGCGCTGATTAGATTTTGGTCAAAATTGGTCAAAGGTCAAGGTCACAGTGAGGTCAAAAATCCAAAAAATGATAACTCGAGAACGGAAGAACCTACCAATGTCAAATTACACCACGTGATTCAGGAGGGTGGTGGCTAGCGCTGATTAGATTTTGGTCAAAATCGGTCAAAGGTCAAGGCCACAGTGAGGTCAAACATCCAAAACATTCGATTTTTGATGGTTTGGTACAGAATCATCGGAGAAACTTCTGGTATGGTTTGCGTCGCTACCTTCTCAAGAGACAGCTTTTATAAGCCAAGGTCAGAGGTCAAGTTGACGATTTCGTAAGTACCAGTCTATGACTGCTTGTCACTTACGAAATCTAAAGATTTCGTAAGTATATTGATGCCTTCCATTTCTGTTTGTTTGTTTGTTGGCACGATAACTCGGGAACGGAAGAAGCTACCAATGTCAAATTAAACCACGTGATTCAGGAGGGTGATGGCCAGTGTTGATTAGATTTTGGTCAAAATCGGTCAAAGGTCAAGGTCACAGTGAGGTCAAACATAATTCCGTAAATTCATGTGGAGAAATGGAGTATTTTTGCTTCGCTCGACGTTACGAGTTCATTTTAACTTCGATTTTAATTTTTTCTTCGGTTTTTGCGATCGCTTAGGATGCTAAAAACTCGGTTGTCGAAATTCTGGTAAAAATCGGATGTTTTGGAGACGTTTTAAGACTGCATATAAAATATTTCACTCGATGCCTCACGGGTCGTCCCATGATGCAGTGCGCTCGAGCAGACGCATCGTTGAGTT
Organism: Eptatretus burgeri; assembly: GCF_056783735.1. Lineage (NCBI taxonomy): Eukaryota > Metazoa > Chordata > Myxini > Myxiniformes > Myxinidae > Eptatretus > Eptatretus burgeri. The sequence goes on from NC_140971.1 coordinate 83,808,878, forward strand.
ACGTGAAGGTATAATTGCGTGGAGAAATGGAGATTTTTGCTTCGCTCGACGTTACGATTTTTGATGGTTTGATACAGAATCATCGTAGAAACTCCTGGTTTGCGTCGCTACCTTCTCCAGAGACAGCTTTTATTAGACAAGGTCAGAGGTTAAGTTGACAATTTCGTAAGTACCAGTCTATGACTGCTTGTTTGTTTGTTTGTAGGCACGATAACTCAAGAACAGAAGAAGCTACCAATGTCAAATTACACCACGTGATTCAGGAGGGTGATGGCTAGTGCTGCTGAGATTATGTTCAAAGTTAAAGGTCACAGTGAGGTCAAACATCCAAAAAAAAGTTATAACTCGAGAACGGAAGAAGCTCCCAATGTCAAATTACATCACATGATTCAGGAGGGGCTTGGCTAGCGCTGGTGAGATTTTGGTCAAAATCTGTCAAAGGTCAAGGTCACAGTGAGGTCAAACATTCGATTTTTGATGGTTTGGTACAGAATCATCGGAGGAACTTCTGGTTTGCGTCGCGATCTTCCCAAGAGACAGCTTTTATTAGACAACGTCAGAGGTCAAGTTGACGATTTCGTAAGTACAAGTCCATGACTGCCTGTTTGTTTGTTTGTTTGTGTGTTTGTGTGTTTGTTTGTAAGCACGATAACTCGAGAACGGAAGAAGCTACCAATGTCAAATTACATCACGTGATTCAGGAGGGTGATGGCTAGCGCTGCTTAGATTTTGGTCAAAATCAGTCAAAGGTCAAGGTCACAGTGAGGTCAAACATAATTCCGTAAATTCATGTGGAGAAATGGAGTATTTTTGCTTCGCTCGACGTTACGAGTTCGTTTTAACTTTGATTTTATTTGAAATTACACCAAGTGATTCAGGAGGGTGATGGCTGGCGCTGATTAGATTTTGGTCAAAATCGGTCAAAGGTCAAGGTAACAGTGAGGTCAAACATCCAAAACATTCGATTTTTGATGGTTTGGTGCAGAATCATCGTAGAGACTTCTGGTTTGCGTCGCTACCTTCTCTTGAGACAGCTTTTCTTCGACAAGGTCAGAGGTCAAGTTGACGATCTCGTAAGTACCAGTCTATGACTGCTTGTTACTTACGAAATCTAAAGATTTCATAAGTATATTGATGACTTCCGTTTCTGTTTGTTTGTTTGTGTGTTTGTTTGTGTCTGTTTGTTTGTTGGCACGATAACTCGAGAACGGAAGAAGCTCCCAATGTCAAATTACACCACGTGATGCAGGAGGGTGATTGCTCGCGCTGATTAGATTTTGGTCAAAATCGGTCAAAGGTCAAGGTCACAGTGAGGTCAAACATAATTCCGTAAATTAATGTGGAGAAATGGAGATTTTTGCTTCGCTCGACGTTACGAGTTCGTTTTAACTTTGATTTTAATTTTGTCTTCGGTTTTTGCGATCGCTTAGGACGCTTAAAACTCGGTTGTCGAAATTCTGGTAAAAATCGGATGTTTTGGAGACGTTTTAAGATTGTATAAAAAATATTTCACTCGCGCGTCACGGGTCGTCACGTGGTGCAGTGCACTTGAGCAGAGGCGGCGTTGACCACGTAAAGGTTTTGCGTGTGCGCGCTGACGGTGTTTTCAATAAAGATGGCATTTAAAAGTCATTTTTTATCCCAATTAAGGTTATCATCACATGCCTGACTCGCTAAGCCGTCGGATTATGTAAAGATTGTTGGTGGATGGCCGAATATCATAGTTTTGTGACTTTGATAAATAATTGCGTGGAGAAATGGAGATTTTTGCTTCGGTCGACGTTACGATTTTTGATGGTTTGGTACAGAATCATCGTAGAAACTTCTGGTTCACGTCGCTACCTTCTCGAGAGACAGCTTTTATTTGACAAGGTCAGAGGTCAAGTTGACGATTTCGTAAGTACCAGTCTATGCTTGCTTGGTTGTTTGTTTGTTTGTTTGTAGGCACTATAACTCGAGAACGGAAGTACCTACCAAATTCACATTACACCACGTGATTCAGGAGGGTGATTGCTAGCGCGGGTTAGATTTTGCTCAAAATCGGTCAAAGGTCAAGGTCAAAGTGAGGTCAAACATCCAAAACATGATAACTCGAGAAAAGTTTCCACAAGTATTGTTGACGGAGCGTGAGTTTGGAAGATCGAGGTAAGTTGGGCGGAATTTGTGTGTCAATTCGTCGAGTTTCGGCTGTTTTAAATATTTCAGTGTTCACGCCCATGGCGCAGAACCCCTTGCCGAGTTGTCGGCCGCGTTGTGTTTTCGATAAAGATGGTGTTTAAAAGTCATTTTTCATCCCAATAAAGCTTATTGTCGCATGCCTGACTGGCTGAGCCATCGGATGGTGTTAAGATTGTTTGTGGATGGCCGAATATTACGGTTTTATGACTTTGATAAAATAATATTAAATAATTCTGTAAATTCCTGTGAAGAAATGGAGTATTTTTGCTTCGGTCGATGTTACGAGTTAGTTTTAACTACGATTTTAATTTTGTCTTCGGTTTTTGCGATCGCTTCGGATGCTTAGCACTCGGTTGTCGAAATACTGGTAAAAATCGGATGTTTTGGAGACGTTTTAAGATTGTATAAAAAATATTTCACCTGCCACGTCATGGCTCGTCACTTGGCGCAGCGCGCTCGAGCAGACGTGTCGTTGAGTCGCGCAAAGGTTTTGCGTGTGCACGCTGACGTCATCGCGCTCGCCCCGGCGTCCTTTCGAGTTGGGGGGCCGTCGAGTGTGACCTTTATGTTACGTTAATCCGCGGTAAATCGAGAACGGAATAAGCTACCAATGTCAAATTACATCACATGAATCAGGAGGGTGGTGGCTAGCGCTGATTAGATTTTGGTCAAAATCGGTCAAAGTTCAAGGTCACAATGAGGTCAAACATTCGATTTTTGATGCTTTGGTACAGAATCATCGTATAAACTTCTGGTTTGCGTCACTACCTTCTCTGGAGACAGCTTTTATTAGACAAGGTCAGAGGTCAAGTTGACGATTTTGAAAGTACCAGTCTATGACTGCTTGTTTGTTTGTTTGTCAATCGCCTCCAGTTCACAATTCTAAACCGATCATCATGAAACTTTACCAAGTTGTCGAGGTAGTCTCAACTGAAAAGCCTATTGATTTTGAGGTCAGAGGTCATCTTGAGATCAAATTTCTAAAATCGGTATTTTTCTTCCGATTGACGTGAAAATTAAACAATTGCATAGTGCATTACTGAATTGGGGAAAAGCAACTATTTTTGAAGTCAAAAGGTCAAAGGTCAACTCAAGGTCAAACTTCTGAAATCATCAATGTCTACTGAAAAATAATCAATTTTCATCCCATAGACCTGAGATTAAGATTGCCAATTTTTATCTTAATAAAATCGACAATTTCATGTATCCATGGAAACCTTTGGAGAGGAGGGTGGATTTTGCAAGTATCGTACTCTGCACGGTCTTTTTATTGTTTGTTTGTCTGTTGTTGTTTTTTAATGTTTATCACCTACAAGTCACAATTTTAAACCGACCTTCACGAAACTTCACCACACGGTATAGTTTGTCATAAGCAAGGAGCTATTGTTTTTGAAGTCAAAAAGTCAAAAGATCAACATTGCCTAAAGGTCAACAAATTTGTCAAAATTCTAAAATCCTCAATTTTCATCCGATTAACTAGAAATTTTGGACAGGATTTTCCATATCAGCTTACTGAATTCAACCACCATTTATTTTGAGGTCAACATTGGCCAAAAGGTCAACATAGGCCAAAGGTCAACAATTTACATGATATATCTAAAATCCTCAATTTTCATCTGATTGACTTGAAATTTGAAGATGATTTCTATTTCAGGTCACTGGATTCAACCACCTATTCTTTTTGAGGTCAACATAGACCAAAAGGTCAACATAGGCCAAATGTCAACAACTTAGGTGAGATTTTTTTAATCTTCAATTTTCATCCAATTGTCGTGAAATTTGAAGAGGATTTCTATTTCAGGTCACTGAATTCAACCACCAATTATTTTTGAGGTCAACAAAGGCCAAAAGCCCAACATAGACTAAAAAGTCGACATATAGTCCTTTATAAAATTATCAATTTTCATCCATTTGACTTGAAATTTGAAGATGATTTGTGTATTTTGTCATTGAATTCATTCACAATTATTTTTTCAGGTCAAATTCATTTTATGGATTTTGCAAGCCATGCACGACATCTTTCTTGTTTTTATATTTACAGTTCAGTTTAGACATCAGTTCCCCTTTCGTTCATAGATTACAACTATTAATAATCTATTTATAATGTAGCAAGTGTACGTGATTAAGTATGTATGTATGTATGTATGTTGGACAGTTGACCTGATGTCTCTTACAATTGTAATCTGAAATATTTAACCCAAAAGACCCTGAGGACACAAAAGACCCTGAGGACCCAAAAGACCCTGAGGACCAAAAAGACCCAACCGATCCTGAGGACCCAAATGACTCCAAGGACCCAAATGACCCAGAGACTGCAAAGACCCTGAATACCCAAAAAATCCAGAGGACCCAAAAGACCTCAAGGACCCAAAACCCCAGATGATGCAAAATAATGACAGGACACAAAAGCCCTGAAGACCCAAAAGACACAGGGAATCCAAAAGATCCCGAGGCCCTAAAAGACCACGATGACCCAAAATAACTCGAGAATCCAAAATAGCTAGAGGACCCAAAAGACCCAACGGACCCAAAAGGCCCAACGTGATTATCTGGGACCCATGGAAACTCTGTATAATGCAAAATGTGACTTCAGGTCCCCAACCACTTTCCCAACTATGTCCTCTCTCCGCCACCCCCACCACCACATCCAAACTCTATGCTCCCCTCCCTCTTTCTTTAAATCCTCAAACCAACTCGATGTCCTCAACTCCCCTTCCCCCCTCAAAAGCCTCAAATTCTCAATCCCAACTCAGTCTCCTCTCTGCCCTCCCTCCCAAAACCTAACTCTGTCATCTCCTCCCCCTTTCTTCTTCAAGTAATCAACTGTCCTGAACCCCATGTACTCAACCCCCTTCCAACCCCAAGTCCTCAATCAACCCGCTTCCCAACATCTCAATCTCCCTCTTCCAATCCGTGCACCCTCACCCCCAACTCTCTGTTCTAAATCCCCCCCACCCCCTTTCGCAACGTGAGATGAAGCTTACATGTTAATTGATGACAATGAGATGTGTCATTTTCTTTTCTGATTGGACTGCAATATTTGGAAAATAGTGTTCATTGGATGGAGAAGGAGGCCTCTCTAGAGTCCGCATAAGATGTGTCATGGCCAGTTATATTTATTTCCCCATAAAGAAGGTGTTCTGCTTTTTAATGATGGTTGTCCAAATATAACAAGAAAAAGAGCAATCAGAGATTGCAGACCCATGCCAGGGCTTCTTTTGAGTGGTGTAGGTTTCAGGGTAAATCCAATATGGCTGCCAAACCATGTAACCAATGACAACATATGTGTGAACCTTTTGTCCCTCATGGACATGGTCAGACATGTAAAGTTTTGCCTCGATCTGTTCAGCCACTTCAGAGAAGATTTTTGAAGGTTAAAAAAAAACAAAAACAATATGGCTGCCGAATTACGTGACCGATGATATCATGAAGTTTTTTTCTGTGGACCCTTTTATCCCTAGATGACCCTCAAAATTTTTCATACTGATTGGATTTCTGCATGTGCAATTATGACGTCATAACGAGGGCACCTATGATTCCCCATGAGGAGTACTTGCTCTGTGTAAGGTTTCAATCATGTGACCTATGACATCATAATTATCATTGACACGTTTTACATGAGAAGTCGCACCAATGGTGAAAATTTCCTCTCAATCCGACAAACGGTTGCAGAGAAAAACACGAAAGTTCTGTGCTGACAAACAGACAAACAGACAGACAAATAGACAGACCAAATGCAATACCCTTCTCCTTCGGTGAGGGTAATAATCATGTCATTTGGCTGGGATCTGCAGCAGTGAGATTTTTTAAAGAGAGCCAGTCATAAAATCTTGCTTAGAAATCCTACAATTTTAATATTTTAAAATTTATCCCGATTAATTTCACGTCAAATATTTAATTGTTTTTCATTCTGTGTTTTTTTCCATTTTGCTATCACTTCATTTTTTTTAAATCATTATTTCTTTGAATATTAATGTTTAACCAATGACGTCATCATTTCTGCAGCGGTGCAGTCATATGACTTTCAACTGTGACTTGTCATACTACTGTTGGGAGGAGATTGACAGCTGACAGGTTTGGCTCACTGGCCTGTTTTATAGTCCAGTGGCTTTAGCATCCAAGCTGTCCAAGCTGGAATGGCCAAAGAGGCAGTCTGAGAGAGCATTCAGATGAGCTTGTTTCGAGGAATTATGTCCCACATGAATTGATGACTTTTCTTCATGGATTGACTTGCTGTTATATCGCGAGATCATTACGCTCTCAGTCGTTGAGATAAAATAATGTATTTTCTCTTGTGTGTAAAGAGCTCGCTCATTGATTGAATTGTTCAAATTTACTTCCTTCACTCCACTGACTGGTGGGGTTTGATTCCCTTGTCCACTCCTTTTCGCTACTCACACTTTATTGAGACAATATCAAACACCCCCAAACTTGCAAAAAGCTGTGTGTGTGTGTGTGTGTGTGTGTGTGTGTGTGTGTGTGTGTGTGTGTGTGTGTGTGTGTGTGTGTGTGTGTGTGTGTGTGTGTGTGTGTGTGTGTGTGTGTGTGTGTGTGTAAAGGGGGGGAGGGGGATTTAGGTCAGGGTGTTTTTAGAAGAGAACGCTGACACAAAAGGAGGTGACATTGTCTTTAATGATGTGTTTTATAAAATCACATTTGAAGGCAAGACAAAGATATTTACTGCCATTCTGTGCCATCTCAATCAAAGAAACATGACCCTTGGCAACAAGTGACAAAGTTTGGGAATGAAATGGCGTTTGCTTTGGACACACTGACCTGGCCAAGAAGTCGACTCTATAACTCGGAGTGAGATAGTCAGCCATCTTAAACAGCCAATTGCTTGAAACATAGATGATTTGTCGTTAAAGCATCGACACTTACTCATGGAGACCTTTGTTTACTTTGGGCTCGTGGAGTCGTTTATACATACTGTATATTACATTCATGGCAAAGATGTTCATAGACATCAGTTTGCTTTATTCGGTGAACTACCACCGCACCCTGGCCAAATTTCGAATTCCTGCTCTCACCGACCCGGGGCACTACATTGGAGGCACAGCTGCACCGCCAGCAAATGATGCTACCTGCAGCCATGTGATGCAACTAAAAGAAGAAGATGAAATGAACTTTTACATGAAATACGCAATGACCAGTAGACAATGGACATGCAAACACACGCATGATATGAGATTTGAACTAGGATTTTCAACATACTGATCCATGGATTCAGGTGTGAACACTAACAGGCTGACCCAAAGTTTACTCATTTTAATTGCTGGCTGGGTATCACAGCATTATCTGCTGTGGACAAACCAAAAGATTTTGATGATCTGAGTTTCATGGGTCAAAACCACAATTTTAGGGGTTCAGTTTATAACATAGCCACCCAGCATGAGGTAAAAGCACATATACAGTGTTGGAAATAATTATAGAAACACACAGGATATGCACAAACCTATACGAATAAGTGTGTGTGTGTGTGTGTGTGTGTGTGTGTGTGTGTGTGTGTGTGTGTGTGTGTGTGTGTGTGTGTGTGTGTGTGTGTGTGTGTGTGTGTGTGTGTGTGTGTCCTCCATAACTCCAAAACCAGGAAACCAAGCAGCCTGAAACTGCTTGCATTCTAAGGGAACTCCAAGGAAGTGCATGAGAGAAAATTGGGTGTTTGGGTAAATTAAATCACCCCTTTTGAAGATAACTAACGGCCTTATTTAATTATATCCTTTATCAGGCACATCATCAGCCACCTCACTCTCTGGGGTCTGAAGGCTCATCCTGGGTTCCCTTGCTGGGGTCTGAAGCCGCCATGTTTTTTGGCCTGCTCAACCATACCTTGACTTGGAACAGGTCGCAACGATTTCTTTATGATAAAATTAATTTTTTCACTTTCCTCGCTCATATTATCTAATGCCTTGATAAACATACCTACAAATCACTACATACATTGAAATACTTACAAAAGCCCAGAGACGCCAGCATTTGTGACCTTATTTAATTTCCGCACATGCCATCACCTCGAAAATCTCTTCAACTAAACCAAATTACAAAATTAAACTCTATCATTTAATTTAGCAGCAGTTCCGACTACTAAAAAAAGTGCTCGTTTGCCGAAGTCAGACATATTTGATATTTTGGGCGTCTCCGGGAGGTGTGTTTTTGGGCTTCTCTGGTGACCAAGTGAGCCATTCCTTATCAACCATTTTGTTGGGGTGCTTAAGCCACTTGGCAAGCACTCTACAATATTCGCACTCTTAAAGAATATTGCATATTGATCGACTTGAACACTGTTCAGGAGCCATTCACCTGCGATGTCCCCACGGTTGATACAAATAAAAAAACAATGGAACGTTTCGTTAACATCATGGCATGATAGCTGAGAGGTACACATGCTTGCTCAAAGCTGTCGAACCTGGGTTTGAATCCCGACCCAGTTATAAACTGTCATCCTGGTGTTTCACAGTCAGGATGATTAATCAGTGTATGTGCTGTCTCTTGGATGGATGTTCAGCTGGGTGTCACATCTGCCAGAATTCACCCCCCCCCCTTCCACCTCCCTCTCTCACCCTATCTATCTATCTATCTATCTATCTATATAAATGCAAGTTTCCAGATCGTGTCTAAGTGGTAAACGTTGTAATCACACCATGTACAATGCTGATTGATACCTCATTTTAGAGCTCTCGGGTCAAGACAATTCATACGGAAGTTTACAACTATTGTTACTAATGAAATTCCGAGTTTTATTCCTTATTTGTTGTGCATATGGCAGGGGTGGATGCAGGATTATAGCTTTGGGGGGGGGGTGCAAAAATTTACATTGTATTAAAAATATAATTTTTCCAAGCAGAGCGAGGGGAACATTTTTTGGAGGTGTTTCTTTTTGTCATAAATATAAGTATACTAAGCAATGGATAAATTACGTTATGACACCCAGTCAACTCTCTTTCTTCAATGGATGGTTCACATAAAAAGACCAAAGCAACAAAAGATAATATTACCAACAATACGACGAGGCTCGGAATCACCATTTCAAAATTCCAACAGACTGAGAATGCTCTACCAGTGAGTGTTGTTACATCATCAAATTGTAACAGTTTAACTATTTATTACCTTGTTCTGCATGCACATCATAGTCCTTTAATTTTGTCTTTTTGGGGGAAAAAAAACTGTAAATACTGCTTTGAATTTTCACCCTTTTTGAAGAACTACATGTTCGGCTTCAACTGTTGTTGTTGTTGTTGTTGTTGTTGTTGTTGTTGTTGTTGTTGTTGTTATTGTTGTTCAATCGGGATAATTAAAATGACAACAACAGAAACTTTTCCGAAAATACCTCATTGATATCCTTCATTTTCAACAATGTTTAGTAACTAACAGACCCTGATTTTTGGCATAATGTATTAGTACACTTTAAAAACGTAAATATAATGAAACACTCAAAGTATTTATACCTCCGCCACGGAAGGTGAAGGAGATTATGTTTTCACCCCTTTCTGTCTGTTTTTTTGTTTGTCTGTCTGTTTTTTTTTGTTTGTCTGTCTGTTTGTTTGTCTGTCTGTTTGTTTGTGCACGGGATATCTGAAAAATTGTTGACGGATCTGGATTAAATTTTGTGGACAGGTTCGGTGTGTGACAAGTAAAACTGATTAGATTTTGGTGAAGATCCGTATCCGTATCTGGATCCGGCGACTAGAATCTTTTAAATAATTCTTCACCATTGAGAGATGGGGACAAAACTATGTATAGCATGATATCTCAAAAAGTTGTGGACAGCTTCAGATGAAACATGGTGGGAATGTTGGGTGTGTTGAAAGGACGAATTGATTTGATTTTGTTATATACCATATCTTTGGTTATATACACCTCATTGCATGTGAAACAAGAAAAAGAGCTAACAGAGATTGCAGACCCTCACCAGGACTTGTTTTGTGTGGTGTATCTTGTGTGGCATTTGTGTGCTGGTGTGTTACTAATTAATAAGAGACATAATTAGAACTGCCACTTCATAACTGCTGGCAGTGATGACCGGGTACCAACATGTCCCGCTTTGATGCAACCCCAATTTGATTGGACACCTGACCCTGGCCCATGACATTTTATTTTATTTTATTATTATTCAATGGAATTTGGAATGGGATTAAAATAAATTCAATTAAAATCACATGGAACACCAAAAAGATACATTCCTGCATGGGAGTAATCAGAAAGAACCCAAACAAGCAAAAAGCAAAGATGAAGTCATCAGGAGGAACCTGGATGGGATTCACATTTCAGCTGCTACTCCTCTACCCTAAAACCCATCCAGAGACAGCCGAGTGAGCGTTATTCAAAAAAAAAAAAATAGAACCCAGATCAAAAAATTAAATAATTCCAGCCACCAGACCATGTGTTCAATCAAGTTGATATTTAAAATATGTATTCCCCTTCACCACTAAATCATAATTGTAAAGTTTCACCTCAATTGATTAAGCGGTTCCAGAGAAAACATTGTGTAATATTTTTTTCTTCAATCCAATATGGCTGCCTAACTATCAATTAACTATCAAACCATGTCAACTATCAATTATTCCACAACAAATTGTACAACCATGGCTTGGGAAACATTTGTGTGAAGTTTCCCTTCGATCTGTTCAAAGTTTGTTTTTTTTTCTTCCTTTTTTCCAACATGGCTGCCACACCACATGACCTTTGACATCATAATTACCATTAAAACAGTCCACATGTGTATTCGCTCCAATGGTGAAAAATTGGTCTCAATCCAGCAAGCGGTTTTAGAGAAAAACACCAAAGTTCTGTGCGGATAAACAGACAGACAGACAAACAGACAGAAAACAAACACACAAATGGACCCAAATGCAATACCCTCCCCTTTGGCGAGGGTAAAAATGATCAATTTTGATGGGAGGGAGGGGTTTAGGGAGGGCGTGCACCAGGTGCCATGAGGGGATTCGGGAGGGTGCACCCCCCCCCCCTCCACCGGATCCGCCCCTGCATGATGTATGTGCTTAGAATCGTTGGTTTGCACATCCACTGGAAGTAAAAAAAATATATAGTGTATAATCACAAACTACTCAGTTAATTCTGTCAAGACATAATTACCTTTCCATTGATATACTTCACTGAGAAACCTTATCAGTCTAATAGTTAGTGACTATGATGCTGTCAAAGATAAATCATCGCAAAAAAACAAACAAAACAAATTTTAATTCCGCACCCGGCTCCCTCCTCCCACCAACTCCCCTCCCCCATCCCACCTATTCCCCTCCCTCCGGACTCTCAAAACTGAAATTATTTTACACCATGTTGTGGAAAAGAAGTATTCAATTAAAGTCAATGATGTAATATGCAGTGATGCCTTATATCAAATTATTTTACACTTTTTTTACATTTGAATTACAACTACGAACAGAGTACCTGCACGACAGGCGATCTTGTTCCAAGCATGCAACATGTTCTTCTAACGCATATCGTTATTTGGGCGGTTTACAGGCAACTGACAGCTCTGTGTCGGCAAAAACAAAAAAACCCAGGTGACATGCATTGATCAAAAACATGCCTACCTCCTGCTTATAATTCACAACACCACACAGCACTGGAAAACGTGGGGACAGGAATGGTGGACACTTGTCACACTCTTCCCAACCTGGAGGTGGCGCTCCATGATACACATTTACATGGAGAATTTACATCCCCTGGCCATCTCCCCAAGAGCACCGGTAAAGATAAAAACACCCCTATCCTAATTGAGGTCATGCTGATTCTATGTAGCAAGTCTGGATGTAATCGACCCACAACTGTAGGAGGAGTAGTGTGACAAAGAAACACATAAACACCGGTACATGAATTATAGTCAGGACTAGCAAATACAACCCATTGCTTCGTTGAAGGGGACAATAAAGGGGGGGGGGGAGAAAGAGGGAGGGAGAGAGAGGAGGCAGGTGTAAGGTGAGGGGAGGGGGGAAGAAAGGGGAGGGAGAGAGAGAGGAGGCAGGTGTAAGGTGAGGGGGAGGGGGAGGCAGAGAGGATGAAGGAAAAATGTGCTTTTTTGTATTCAAAAAATTGCTATTCACTATTCAAAACCAAGTGTTTGTGTGTGTGTGTGTGTGTGTGTGTGTGTGTGTGTGTGTGTGTGTGTGTGTGTGTGTGTGTGTGTGTGTGTGTGTGTGTGTGTGTGTGTGTGTGTGTGTGTGTGTGTGTGTGTGTGTGTGTGTGTGTGTGTGTGTGTGTGTGTGTGTGTGTGTGTGTGTGTGTGTGTGTGTGTGTGTGTGTGTGTGTGTGTGTGTGTGAGAGAGAGAGAGAGAGAGAGAGAGAGAGAGAGAGAGAGAGAGAGAGAGAGAGAGAGAGAGAGAGAGAGAGAGAGAGAGAGAGAGAGAGAGAGAGAGAGAGAGAGAGAGAGAGAGAGAGAGAGAGAGAGAGAGAGAGAGAGAGAGAGAGAGAGAGAGAGAGAGAGAGAGAGAGAGAGAGAGAGAGAGAGAGAGAGAGAGAGAGAGAGAGAGAGAGAGAGAGAGAGAGAGAGAGAGAGAGAGAGAGAGAGAGAGAGAGAGAGAGAGAGAGAGAGAGAGAGAGAGAGAGAGAGAGAGAGAGAGAGAGAGAGAGAGAGAGAGAGAGAGAGAGAGAGAGAGAGAGAGAGAGAGAGAGAGAGAGAGAGAGAGAGAGAGAGAGAGAGAGAGAGAGAGAGATAGATACACAGACAGACAGACAAGCAGAGTCAGCGAGAGAGTGACAGAGGTGTGGGAGGATCAGGTTACATTTTATTAAGAGGGGGAATGAGGAGGGAACAGTGAGAGAGAAGGGTGAGGGGAGGAGGAAAAAAAACAAAAGACAGGTGAGGGGTGGAGGTGAGGTTCACAAAGAGAATATGTGATGCTTAATGACCGAACACAGCAAAAAAAAACTCATGTCAGAACAGCTGTACACATGACACAACAGAGTTTTGTAATATAAAGTAATCCACTGGCACATCTGCAAAAACTTTGATATTCCAGTTCCAGAAAATTTGTGGGAAAATGAACCAAAAGCAATCACTGAAACCATTGAAGTACCGCTCATGTACGACCTAATGGTTCCATTGGGCGTGAACATCGAAAACAAAGCATTGTGACCAGATGTCATACTTAGGCAGAAAAACAGTGAGAAGAAGACATTGCTAATTGAGTTGTTAATACCAGTGATTTTGGACGAACGATGAAGAAATCAAGAAAATGACCAAATACTCAGACCTCAAGCATGAAGTGAAAAGATCCTGGAAGTTGAAGAATGCCAAAGTTATACCAGTGATGACGAAGAACCTCACGGGAATGATTAAGGTGAACCTCACAGAGATAGTAAAATCCATCCCGGGGAATAGCAGTTGGAAGCCATCCTGGGCTCACTAACGATCCTAAAGAAAATCATCTGCACAAAACTTTGAGAACAGAAAACATCACAGCTTGGTCCATGAATCGTAACCCTTACCGAAATGAAGGTGGATATTTTGAGCCTGACCTGGGAGGACTCCATTCCATATTCTGAATCCCACATTGGTAGATACCAATCAACATCACAGACACACACACACACACACACACACACACACACACACACACACACACACACACACGCACTTAGACCTGGGAGGGCACCATTCCATTTTCTGGAACCCATATATGGAGATACCGCGTGCACACGCGCGCGTGCACACACACACACACACACACACACACACACACACACACACACACACACACACGCACACGCACACTTCCGTCATGGTAATACAGTTTATATATGTACACACACATAAAATACATAAAAATGACAAACACAAAGATTTACCTTCAAACAGAGTTCTTTGAAAATGAAATTCTTTTGGGAAATTAGGAAAATTCAATTTAAATATATATTAAGGCACAGAACACAAAATGTCGATCTATGCTCTGCCTTCACAACCAGATCATGGCAAACACGTGGTCGGATGAACCATATTGCTTTTATATATGTATCGATGTCAAAGTGGGGGATGGATTCTATTAGGAGATCACACAAAAGGTTAAACAATGCAATATGCTGCAAAAATAAAATTGCACAATTTCAGTGGATGAGACACCTCCCGAGACACCAACCACACGGCACTGCAAAGCCCAACACACGCGGAAACGTACGTCTGTCTCATCGATGTTCCATTGAGAGCACAAATACTTTTATCAAAATGAACAACCAAGCTGCTTGGAGAGCACTCGTCAAGTGGCTTAAGCACTCAAGCAAGCACTCCAATGGAGTGGTTGTTAAGAAACAGCTCGTTTGGCACGCAATTAGAAACACATTAAACATACATCTCCCAGAGACGCCCAAAATGTCAAGCCGTGAACGCTGACGTCTCCGGATGTTGATAAGCATTGCAATGTACCCAGCAATTCATAGCTATGATGAACAGGCATTCGATATTATGAGTGAGGAAACTGAAAAAAACTTTATCGTTAAGAAATCGTTGCGGCCTGTTCCAAGTCAAGACATGGTTGAGCAGGCCAAAAATATAGCAGCTTCAGACCCCAGCAAGGTTACCCAGGAAACACCGAAAGACCCAGAGAGGTGGCTGAAGATCACCTTATGAAGGATATAATTAAATAAGGCCGTTAATTATCTTCAAAAGGGTATTTTATTTCACCCAAACAGCCAATTTCCACTCTTGCACTTCCTTGGAGTTTTTTTGTGCACTTGCAAAGTTTCAGGCTGATAGGTTTCATGGTTTTGGAGTTATGGAGGAGACACACACACACTGACACATACACACCGCCATTTATTTGTGTCGATAACTGTGATTAGTGAGGACGTCAGATCGTACCTGGAACCGACAATTGGTATCTTCTGCCACATGGACACATTGTCTTCCACCCCACCAATCACAACCAGGAAATATCACTGTTGTTTTATGCAGTCGGGAGTTATACAAATATGACTAATGAAGTTCTCCGACCTGGACAAACACCATGACGAAACCGTCATGATGACATCATGACTGCAAACCCAGAAGCGCCTTCTAGCAAAGATATCAAGGTGAAATGCTGTCACGGAGGAGATGAAAAGTGAAACAACCATTTAGTTTCGCCATTGCTTTTTCTCGTTAGAGCGACACATCGCTGTTCCAAACACTTCATGATTTTGAAGCCTTATGGCTTTTTGCCTGGTTAATGATGCACCCCTAACTGTCATTGGAAATGATGCTGGATCGAGTCCCGTTACAATGATTGCTGCATGACCAGGAACCAACAAGTCCCATCTCCTGCATGAACAGATTGTCTTCTGCTCCACCAATCACAACCAGGAGGCATCAACATTGTTTTTAGTGGTCCAGAGCACGCAGCAATAGCTGATGTCATTGTGACAGTATTGACATGACGTTGTTGTGACGGTCTATTCAAAGCGTTCTTTGAGGTCAGATAACTTAATCGTCTTCATCGAACTCTGGTGCGTGTTTCTGTCTACTTTCTGTCTACACTATCGCCGATGGCTCGCCAATAAGTGATGAAATCAGTCCGGCAACTGACGCGGATGTGGAACATTGGGATTATCATGTACTGCATGTGCTACTTGTGAATGTCTGCAGCTGAAGAGGAACCCAGGTAGGGTTGACAACAGTAAAGGGCTTACTTTGCATAGTTTTCTTGGTCACCTTCAGCAGCTTTCTTTGGCTAGAAGAGCAGGGGTATGAAATATTTTTGGCTTGCTTATGATTTGTGCATTACTTTTGTGAGGCGTTATTTGCATCTTATGTAATTTTTATTTGGAATTAGTGTGAGACAGCATCCTCTTTGGTAACAGGGGATGGTAAATCCCTGGAGACCAATCAGCAATGTTTTTTTTTTAATTTTCTTGACAACTGCCGAGATTGAAGAAAAAACAACTTGTGTCAGTGATATGGCAGATTATTGCAAATCATTCCTTAAGCCACATTCTCTTTGATTCGAGCTTCAGGGTATAGACAGCATGTAAGCCCACACAACTCATGTTAAATGCAATTATAGATTATTTTCCTTGTAAAGAAAAGCTGTGTAATTGCACTGAATGCATTATCCCTGCTGACTTGCAGGTATGGCCTACTGTGAGAACCTCGGTTCCATACCCACCATAACGCCATGTGCAACCAGCATTTGATTCACCCCTGCAATCACAACTTGCTACTTGAGCCTTTCAAAGTAATTCCTGCTAAATGCACATCCTCAATACACTCAATTACACTGCACGGCTTTATATGAGGCCATAAAAAAATTGTTAACGGACAGTGTAAGAGAGAGCGAAAACTTTATCTGCAGAGAGCTCAAGATATAGAGTGTAGCCCGTCGGTCTCGCTTATTACGCCGGCATGGAGACAAAGCGTAGCGAAGCATCTCAGTGGCAGGCGTACTTGAGGGAGCTCTAATTACATAGCAGCCAACACGTGACCTAATTAAAAGGAGGAAGAAAGGAAGGTTGAGAGATTTGTCAGATTCCTTCCACTTTTACTGGACTCAGGCATATCAATACATCAATACTGACATGGATGTGTCATATATATATATATATATATATATATATATATATATATATATATATATATATATATATATATATATATATATATATATATATATATATATATATATATATATATGTATGTATGTATTTTATGTATGTATATTTATATATATACTGTATATGTAGCAATTGCCAAGACATAATCCATTCTCTGTGGATTGATGAGTGATTAGTTGTGCTCATTGAAACCTCCAGGAAAAATATACAACAAGTGTATGATAGGAACGAAGACAAAAAAAGATACGCAGCTGGAAACAAGGGATAATATGGTGAAAAATCAGAACTTTGGTCATTACAGTTTGGTACTATGCCATTGTTGGGATTTTTGATCTTAAGAAATATCCAAGGAAGAAGGAAATATCCAAGAAAATTTAAATAACAATAGCACTTATGGCAAATTAATTCAAGATAAAAATGTAGTATGTTAAGAACAAACAAACAAACAAACAAAAAAGACAAAAATTATCTGAAAAGGAATGAGGAATAAGAAACATGAACAAAAACGAAACGCAAAAAGAGGAAATATGACCGACGGGATGTTTTTTTAACCTTTTTTTATTTTCCTTGTTTGTACATGTCAACGTGCTAGTTTCATGATTATACCCTTGGGATAGAACCGAGTGTGCAGAAGAACAAGGGGAAAGATGAAGAGGAAAGGAGAGTACTTTTACGTTGGCAGCTAAGCATGGATTCGGACGTATCTCTTTTGCTTAATTTATATGGATTGTGTCCATACTTAATGACCACGTGACAGACTCTGCCAGCTCTCCCTTCAGTCTTTTGTCTTATATATGATGCAAAGGCTGTAATACCTCATTAGTGCTGATAGTGCTTTCCTTGTGTGGTTATCAAAGCCACATGGTTAATGCATATCCATTTTAGTTTCAGGAACTGCTGATCAGATTAAAAAAACATTCACATTCGCTCAAAATCAGTCGGCTTCACAAGGGTTTGTTGGTTGAAAGTTCATTTATTATTCCAAGTTTGCAATGGATCCACACTTTATTTAAAATGTTATAGTACACTCAATCAGTGCAATTCACTTAATTATAATTTACTCACGAGAGTCCAATTTTACTCATTATATATAGTTCATTTAGTTTACACCTGCTCAGCAATTACCTTTTTGAATCACTGAAGATGCTCAAAATGTGTAATTCGGGTCTTTTCCGGGCTTGCAAAGCAAATGCAACATTACTTAATTAATGGGGAAAAATAAAACTTCCTACATTTGCAATCAGAGAACACCACCAATGATTAAGTGTAATGCAACGGTCAAAGGTTTTACAAAAACTCAAATCAACACCAGCTGTTTGGCAGGGATGGATTTGATTTTCTAAAAGTCTTTGATTGTTGTCTTGAAAACACAACTTTTGAATACTGGTCAATAAAACAGTGATTTCTTATTCCCTCCACCACCGAAGGTAGAAGGAGGCTATGTTTTCACCACTGTTTATTTGTTTGTCTGTGAACAGGATACCTCAAAAAGTTGTAGACGGAGTCAGATGAAATTTGGTGGGCAGGTTCGGTGTGTACCAAGGACGAAATGATTCAATTTTGGTGAAGATCTGGATCTGGATCCAGATACTATAATTTTTTAAGTGATTCTTCACCATTGAGAGATTGGGCAAAAAACAATATATAGCATGATATCTCCAAAAGTTGTGGACGGATTCGGCCGAAACTTGGTGGACATGTTGGGTGTGTGACAAGGAAGAGTTGAGTCGATTTTGCTGAAGATCTGAGCCGGATCCGGATAGGAGAATTATTTAATTTTAAAGTGATTCTTCACCATTGAGAGATAGGGTCAAAAACGATATGTAGCACGATATGTTCCAATGAATCAGGCAGTGTGTGGCAGAGGTATGCGCTCTACCGAGTGCCATTCTCGTTGTCATTATTATTATTATTATTATTATTATTATTATTAAATTGTACTAAAGTGATTTGCCATTCACTACATATCATTTATTATCATGAACAATTATGAAAATGCATAGCCTTAAAAATGAGGAGAGCAATCCATTTGCCTTTGCTCTGATGTCACTGTGTTACATTAGCTGCCAGATATTTCAGACATAGTTATGGCAACTCGTGTAAAATAGGTGTTTTGTAGTGATGATAAATCATTAATGGTATCTGCTTCTAAAATCAGCCACAAAGAAATCTTCTGTATCAAGTATCGAGGAAACACCAGTGACAAGGAAAAATTGTACGAATCAAATTATGGTTAAAAAATCACAGGAGCAGGCACAACCATGCTCACTTATTAATGAAGCTCACCAATGGTGAACACTGAACAGCCAATGTGCTGAAGATCAATGATTGTAAAGTGAGAGCAGAAAGCTTGACATGTAACTTTTGGACAAGGCTTGGAGGGGTTGAGTGGTTGAGTCGTGGTGTTAGATGTATTGTGGTTGGGGGGGGTGGGGGTGAGCACTAATGGACATCCATTTGTGGAATGTGTCATACAGTATAAGCAAGTTGCTTACCTCTCCCCCATTCTGTTTTAGCATGCACTCTTTTATTTCTTATTTTGTTTTTGGTTCAAACAACCACAAATGATGTAAATACAATGCATTTTACGTTTCAAACCGCACTTGTTTTATCACTACCTTTATTATGAACACATTTTATGAAAGAGTGCAGATGCTTGCTGGCATAAAATTGCATTCCTTATCTCAATGATGCTCTCAAAATTGAAAAGCACAACATTATGAAAGGTCAGTTTTTTTTTTTCTTTTCATTTTCATTTTCACCTCAAAATAACCAATCAATGATACCTAAGCTTTCTTTCATACCTGTCATCAGTCCATGCAATTTTCATGTCCATCATCTAAAGGACAAACCGGCTGATATACATCTCGCACAATGAGCGGGCAGAAATATACAGCAGAAAAGCACCTTGACATCAAACATAGCACAAAACTAAAGCATCTTTCGTGAAAAAAAAATTATTTATTTAACGGCCACAGTTGTTCCAACATTCTTGTGGGGTTGGCCTTTGGGAGGTTTTTAGCCCAAGTCTTTTACGAACTGGCTAGCAGGCCTGACGTTCGAATAAGTAGTTTGGGAAGGAATTTGTTTTTTGTTCATGGTGCCGGCGATAGCTCAGCTACTCTTTGAGAAGGATAGCGTGGGATCTTTAATCTCCACCAACTAATGCCAGCAGATGTGATGCTCAGTTTAACATCCATCGAAGGGACGACACACACATTGATGAATCACCCTTCCTGTGAAACACCATTGAAACACCATTCCTGTGAAACACCTGTGAAACACCATTGAGGTGAGGGAGCATACCTGCAGGCAGTGTTTAAGGCAATTCAGACCCTGCCTCGATTACTCTGGAAATAAAAAATAACTCGAGTTTGAAGCAAAAACATGCCCACTGCCTGTGCATCATGGTTATATGGCTGGGATAGATTCCAATTGCACTGGCTCATAGGCTGACACCAGAAGTTTAGAGCCGAAGGACTAAAGGCTGAAGCCTATATATACTGTGGCCTACACAAGGCCCACGGGACTGACCAGCTCCAACCTTTCGATATTTAATGATCCTTTTAACAGTCACTTTGGTTGTTTTACACTGAAGGGAAAACTTATAGGGAGGTCATGGCAAAAGTGAAAAGATAGCTCCAAAATGTATTTGGCTTCACATGTCACCAACATCTGGTGGCTGTATGAGTTTTCAGGTGACAATTGTGGGTGTAGTCAAGCCAGTTGTCCAACCAATGCATTTCGAACAAGTAAATGAGCAATCAGAGATTGCAAACCCTCACCAGGACTTCTTTTTAGCGGTGTATTTTTATCGGTTTTAGATTAAATCCAACATGGCTGCCAAACCATATGACATGATTTTACATGTGTGACCCTTTTGTTCCTCATGGATAGGCCGTCATATGTGTAAAGTTTCGCTTCGATCTTTTCAACCATTTCAAAGAAGAAGACTTTTTGAAGTTTAAAATATATATATATATATATATATATATATATATATATATATATACATATATATATATATATATATATATATATATATATATATATATATATATATATATATATATATATATATATATATATATATATATACATATATATATATATATATATATATATATATATATATATATATGGCTGCCGAATCACGTGACCGATGATGTCATCAAAAAAAATGTGGACCATTTTATCCCGAGATGACCCTCAAAAATGTTCATACTGATCGGATGTGGCGTTCATAATCAAAAATGTTCATAATCACTCATTCCCCACGAGGAGTACTTGCTATGTGCAAAGATTAAATTTGTTCCCTGGTGTGGTTTCAAAGATACAGAGATCCAAATTTTTGGTTTTTTTCAATATGGCTGCCACACAACATGACCTATGATGTCGTAATTATCAATGAAACATTCCACATGTGTAGTCGCGCCAATGGTGAAAATTTCCTCTCAATACACAAGCGGTTGTGGAGAAAAACCCCAAAATTATGTGTGGACAAACAGACAAACAAACAAACGGACCCAGATGCAATACCCTCTCCGAATCCTTTGGTGAGGGTAACTATCAACATCGTGAACACTCAGTCTTGCACAACAATGGAAGATTTATTGTTTGATATAACTGATTAATTGTTTGATAGGAAACATTTATTGCATCTGCCTTTTTCTCACTCCATTCTTCTCCACTATTGTCACCACACTATGGGAAATTAAATTAATATTGGGAAATAAAATGGCCTGGGAAGGAGGAGGGGGGATGGTGGTGGTGTTGTAGGAGTAGGAAGAGGGGTAAAGATAGTAGGAAGACGATGGCTTTGAGAGTGTCCTTTAGTAATCTTATCTTGCATTTCCAAATTGTAAGCAGAAAGTCGAACACGTGATGATTTCTTTAAACCTGAAAACCACAATCCTTGTTGCATTGTTGGCCAATTGAGGATGTCACCCTGCTCCATTGTGCATCTTGCATTTCAGATTGACAAGTATTGTAAACATTTCATTGTATTACAGTGAAGTATTAAAGTTGGTCAGAACACAGAAATATTCCCATAAGTCTTCCAAGACAATCTCCAAAATTTACCGACACATAATCTTGACTTACAGGTGCCCATGTTATCAAATCCTGTTCTGCTGTTCTTCCTTCCCCTCTCTTTCTGTTCTATTTAATCTATCCTCTTTTGGTGACCTTCCCTCTTGATGGAAGTCAGAAAACATCATTTCTCTCTTCAAAATGGGTCCAAAAACACACCCTACCAACGATAGGCCAATGGGCCTGCTTCCTATTGCAAGCAAGTCATGGAATCCATAATTTCTTCTCATGTAAACTCTTTCCTGTTCTCAAAGAGCCTGAGCTCCAACAATCAGTTTGTATTCCTACCTGGTCACTCAACTCTGGACGTGCTTCTGCTCCTCTCTCAACAATGGTTGGGACCCTCAATATAAAACAAGAGATTAGAACCATCTCCCTCATCATATCTCAGGCATTCAATACAATCTAGCAACATGCTTTACATGGCAAGCTCCCTGCCAGTGCCAAATAAGGCCATCTTCATTCCTGGATTTCTGACTTCCTTGACTCATGCACTCAACATTTTGCCATCAATGGAACCCCTCCTCACCCAGTGCAGGCTGGAGTTCCCCAAAGCAGTTTTGGGCCCAGTCTTGTTCCTCATCTATATAAAGTACCCCTCTGATGCCTGGAAAGCCCTCTCTTCCTTTCGCAGACAATTCTTCCTTGTGTTGTGAAACACCCCATCCCATGGATAGGGAGACAACAGCTGTATCTCTCTGATAATATGGAAATTATTGGACACAGGTGTGGTAAATGAAAACTGTCCTTCAATTGTGGAAAATGTCAGTCTCACCTGATTACTCCAGATGGATCATCAAACGAACCCACCTCTATTTTGTTGATCATGCACTGGAAGAGTTTCAGCCTCTTGAACTTCCAGACCTCACTATCAGCCATGACTTTTCCTGGGCCAACCACTTAGCAAAGCTGGCTTCCAAAGCCAGCTGCAGACTTAGCTTCCTCCATCAATCTAAGTCTGTCCTTGGAAAATCAGAATTATTCACAATTTACAAAGCCTTTTTCAGTAGCTCAGTTGAGTACTGCTCTCTGCTCCGGGCTGGTGCCCCAGCATTATATCAGTATCTTCTGGATTCTGTGGAATCTAAACTCTCAAAACGATTGAGATCTTCCATGACGAGACTGGAGAACAAGGTCTGATGCTTTCACATCCGAGGCAAGTCTGTGGTCTCTCTCTTCTTTTTTAGCCTCCTATTCTCCAATATTGCTCCCCCTTCTCTCAGTCGTCTAACCCTCCCTAATTACTCCAGTATGTATGCATTCTTCCAGTAACCCTCTCCTAGTTGAACTTCCAACATCCAGGTTGACGACACATCTCAACTTTTTGTTATTCCTCACTTCTCCAATCTATGGAATGACCTTCCAGAGACGGTTTAGTCTCACTCTTCCCTCAAATGCTTTTCTCAAGCAGTGCACCACCATCCCTTGCCATCTTTACTTCTTTCCCATGAACTTTATAGCCTATTGCTTGCTTGCTTATTATGCAATCAGGCCACCTGGAGTATGGAGCTTCTTGTGAATTTTTGCCACTTTTGTCGGTTTAGGCCAATCATCCCTAACCAAACTATCCTACTTACATCATTTCCTCCACTCCTCTCTTTCCTTTAATCCTGCTCGTTCATTCCCTTGATGTTTGCACCTCTGTCATATCTACCTTGCTCTTCCATGAGTCTCCCTCCTCTCATTTATTAAAGACCTCTTTCACACCAACACACAGGTTTTTCTGTGTCTGTTCAGAAGCTTGTTCGCCTGAGATTCAATACACAATATTTTGTTTATTAAACAAGACTCTGCAATGTTCGTTGCAATGAGACATTTATTATGCAAGTTGATTTGTGTAAAAAAAAAAGGTAACAAATTCTGTAGTTGGACATTAACCTGTTTATAAGATCGTTTGGGTGTGAGAGATTTCCAGTTACTTCCACATCTGCATGAATAAAAGGTAGTGTGTGTGTGTGTGTGTGTGTGTGTGTGTGTGTGTGTGTGTGTGTGTGTGTGTGTGTGTGTGTGTGTGTGTGTGTGTGTGTGTGTGTGTGTGTATGTGTGTGTGTCAGTGTGTGTGTGTCTCCTCGATAACTCCAAAACTATAAAACCTTGCAGCCTGAAACTTTGCATGCATACTAAGAAAACTCCAAGGAACTGCAGGAGTGAAAATTTGTTGTTTGGGTTAATTAAAACACCCCTTTTGAAGATAATTTATGGCCTAATTGAATTACATCCTTCATCAGGCGATCCTCGACCACCTCGCTCTCTGGGTCTTTAGGCATTTCCTGGGTAACCTCGCTGGGGTCTGAAGCCGCCTTGTCTTTTGGCCTAATCAACTATGCCTTGACTTGGAAGAGGCCACAACGATTTCTTAACTATGGAGATGTTTTTTCCACTTTCCTCACTCATATTATCGAATGCCTGTTTGTCATAGCTAGTAATCGCTATATACATTGCAATGCTTATAAACGCCAGGAGACATCAGCGTTCGTTAATTTATTTTATTTCCACGCATGTGATCACCACCAGTATCTCTTAAACTAAGGAGAATTACAAAATTTAAGCTCCAGAATCGAATTTACAAGCAGTTTCCACTTCTATAAAAGTGTTAATTTGCCCAATTTGGACATATTTAACATTTTGGGCGTCTGCAGGAGATGTACTGTATGTTTAATGTGTTCCTAATTGCTTGTCGAGTGAGCTGTTTCTTCTCAACTGTTTCTTTTGAGTGCTTGCTTGAGTGCTGAAGCTACTTGGCGAGTGCTCTCCAAGCTGCTTGGTTGTTCATTTCTGTAAAAGTATCCATGTTCTAAATGGAACATCGATTTGATAGATGTACGTTTTTTTGTTTGTTTTTTTTTTGTATACCTTGGTCGAGGCTCGTATGAGAGCTAACACACAACTCCCAGCAAGGAGGCATGAGACAAGAGGGGCGGGAGTTGAAGGGACAAAACAGTGGGGAACAGACACATTAGGTGAACAGTGGAAGGGAGAGGGATGGGGATGGGACGGGGAACATGGCAAAGAGAAGATGGACATTACAGGGACTTTCAGGAAGGAAAGCAGGGGAATTGAAGGAAGTGGGCTTGGGTGGATTATCGGGGGTAGAAAAGATCGAGGATTTGGATGGGGGAAGATAAGAGGTGGTGGTGAACAGCTGTTTTGAAAGCCTGGAGGGAAGAATGGGAAAGAATAGAGTGAGGAAGTTTATTCCAAAGGTGGGAAAAAAGAGGAATGAAAGAGTGAAGATGAGCAGTGATTCGTGATTTTGGTAGTTTTACCAGAAGGGGGTTGTTGGCGGACCTTGAGAGCCCTGTGGAAATGTGGTGGGGACAAATCGCAGAGAGAGCAGGGGGGGCAAGGCTGGAGAGGAGTCGGTAGAAGACAGAAAGACCACCGACCAACCTGCGGTGATTGAGTGAGAGGCCCAAAGACTCAGCTTCATTGCGGGAGATGCCGATGATCTTAAATGCCCTGGTTTCGACAGCGTGAAGCGGAAAAAGGTGGGAGGCAGGAGCACCAGCCCAGAGGGGAGAGCAGTACTCCATCAGGCTACGGACAAAAGCTTTGTAAGTGGTCAGGAGCTCAAGAGGGCCGAGGAAGGACTTTGCACGACGGAGGATTCCCAGTCGGTGACTGGCTTTTGAGGCGAGGTTGGAAATGTGACTTTCCCAGGAAAGGTCATGGCAGATAGTGAGACCCAGAAGCTTGAAAGAAAAGACTTCTTCCAGAGGATTGTTGAGAAAGTGGATGGGGGGGGGGGTTCTAAATGGTCCTTTCGAAAAGACATAGTGAGAGTGTGAGATTTGTCCGGATTGAAAGACATGTTCCACGTGTTGGACCAGTTTGTGATTTTATCCAGATCTGCAGTGAGCGAAGAAGCTGCTGCTTGCCGGTCTGAGGGATGACAGATGGTACGGCAGAGGGTGGAGTCGTCGGCAAAGAGAAATAGAGGATTTTCCAGAGAGTCCGAGAGATCATTGATGAAAACCAGAAAAAGAACAGGGCCCAGAACGCTACCTTGAGGAACTCCAGCCTGCACAGGAAGAGGGGATGAAAGAACTCCATTTAGGGCCACACGTTGACTGCGACAGGAGAGGAAGTCTGCGAGCCATGAGTGGATATGGCCTTGAATACCATGGGAAGAGAGTTTGGTGAGTAGCGCAGGGTGCCAGACTGTGTCAAAAGCACGTGATATGTCCAGGGATATGGCTCGGATTTCCTGTCTGGCATTGAGGACCTCCATCCATTGATGGGAGAGCAGAAGCAGCATATCCAGGGTAGAGTGACCTGGTCTGAAACCAAATTGATGATTGGAAATCAAGCCATTGGAGAAGAGGAAGGATTTCATGTCTGAAGCGATGATGGATTCCATAACCTTGCTGATGATTGGGAGAAGGCTGATTGGTCTGTAGTTACAGTGATCTGTTTTTGCACCTTTTTATGCAGGGCAGTGATGTTAGCAGATTTCCAAGCAGATGGCAGATGACCTTGGGCAAATGAGAGGGTGAATAGAACAGAGAGAGGGTGAGCAAGAGCAGAAGAGCAGGCTTTGAGGACACGTGGGCTGATGCCATCTGGACCGGTTGCAGAATCTGACTCGAGGTTTGAAAGCAAGCTCTCCACCTTGTCAGGAGAAAAGGATACAGAGTCCAGGGACAGTTGGGTGCGACTGGGTAAAGTGGGTAGAGATAGAGATGGGTTTGGGACACAAGATTTAGCTGCAAACACCGAGTTTAGACATTCAGCTTAAGACAGTTTCCACCTGTGTTGTGCTCTGCAGAGCCGTGCGGTAGGTGTCTCGGGAGGTGTCTCATCCGCTGAAAATGTGCATTTTTGTTTTTATAGGACATCATTTTGTTTAACCTTTTTGTGTGATCTCCTTTTAATATAATCCACCTCTCAGTTTGACATCGATACAAAAACAATAAGGTCCATCCGACCAGGTGTTTGCCATGTCCTAGCTGCGAAGGCATAGAGCATAGATTGACATTTTGTGTTCTGTGCCTTGATATATTTTTCAATTGAATTTTGCTAATTTTCCACTTGAATTCCTCTTTCAAAGGAGTCTGTTTGAAGGTAAATTTTTGTATTTGTAGTTTTTATGTATTTTATGTATGTGTATGTATATAAATCGTATTACCATAACAGAACTTGGCGTGTGTGTGTGTGTGTGTGTGTGTGTGTGTGTGTGTGTTTGTGTGTGTGTGTGTGTGTGTGTGTGTGTGTGTGTGTGTGTGTGTGTGTGTGTGTGTGTGTGTGTACATATGTGGGTTTTTAGAATGTGGAATGGAGTACCCCCAAGGTGGGATAAAAGTATCCACGTTCATTTCTGTAAAGGGTCGCGATTCATGGACCAATCTGTGAAGTTTTCTCTTTTCAAAGTTTTGTACCGAGGGCTCTCTTCAGGATCATTATTGAGTACAACGTTGGCATTCTTCAGCTTCCAGGATCTTTTCACTTCATGCTTGAGGTCTTGGTATTTGGTTATTTTCTTGATTTCTGCATCATTTGTCCAAAATCACTGTATTAACACCTCATTTAGCAATGCCTTCTTCTCTCGTTTTTTTTTTCTACCTAAGTGTGATGACTGGTCGCAACACTTTGTTTTCGATGTTCACACGCGATGGGATCATTTGGTCGTATGTGAGCGGTACTTCAATGTTTTTCAGTGATTGCTTTTGTTTCATTTTCCCACAAATATTCTGGAACTGGAATATCAATGTTTTTGCAGATGTGCCAGCGGATTACTTTACAAACTCTGTAGTGTCATGCGTACAGCTGTTCTGACATGAGTTTTTTTTTTTTGCTGTGTTCGGTCATTAAGCATCACATATTCTCTTTGCTAACCCCACCCCCAC
The DNA here is from genome assembly GCF_056783735.1 of Eptatretus burgeri. Taxonomy (NCBI): domain Eukaryota; kingdom Metazoa; phylum Chordata; class Myxini; order Myxiniformes; family Myxinidae; genus Eptatretus; species Eptatretus burgeri. The sequence goes on from NC_140971.1 coordinate 83,836,534, forward strand.
CCCTCACCTGTCTTTTTTCCCCCTCCTCCCCTCTACCCTTCGCTCTCACTCTCTGTCCCCTCCTTGCTCCCCCTCCTAATAAAATGCAGCACTCTCCTCCCACACCCCTGTCACTTTCTCGCTCTCACTGCCTGTCTGTGTCTATCTGTCTCCATCTCCATGTCTCTCTCTGTCTATCTGTCTCTATCTCTCTCTCTCTCTCTCTCTCTCTCTCTCTCTCTCTCTCTCTCTCTC
>NC_140971.1:83851767-83869267 GCF_056783735.1 Eptatretus burgeri
AGGAGTTTGAATGACTGAACTTCCTCAAGAGGATTGTTGAGAAGATAGATGCGGGAGTGGTGGGGGGGGGGGTGGGCGTGAGGGTTAGGGGCTAACCATACCCAGGGCTAACCCAACCCTCCCCCTCCTCCGGACTCCTACCACACCCCTTACCCTCCCTTCTCTCACCTCCTCCAGCCCCCCTCCCTCTGGACTCCCACTCCTTCCTTGTGACAGGTGGTGCTCGTGTGTTTATCTTTCTATAATTCACCATCTGTCCGTCTGTCTGTTCCCAGGTACCGCAAAAACGACTGAACCGATTGCAACCATTTTTTGGGTGTGTAATCCTGGGACCCCTTGGAGTAAAATACGCATAAATATAATAACATGACCCCCTTGACGGCTCACGTAGGGAGTGGGTGCTTCTCGTAAGTTACAATTGAAGTACTCTGCATTGCCAGGGAAAATTCAATGAAATATGTGGTAGTTTGTACCTCTGCACATGTTGGGAGCTTGTGCATGTTGCTGCGTTTGAGTCTGGGGAGTAACTGCTGAAATCGATCTCTCCAGGTTCTTCCCGACATCTTTGTTCTTTTTTCGTTTCACACTTCTTTCTAAAAAAAATTTCACAATTTTCTTTATTCATTCGAATTCTTGTTTTTTCTTCTTTCATCTCTTTTACTCTTTATTCCTTTCTTTCATTATCTATCTCTCAAAGGAGGAGTGAATTCTTGCAGAAAATTTTCTGTAAGGCTCTCTTGGCTGCACCTAGATGGGTTTGAGGGTTGTGGAGTAGCAACTGAAACCCGAATCCTATCCAGGTTCCTCCTGATGGTGCCATCTTTGCTCCTTACTTATCCAGGTTCCTTCTTGGTCTTCAGTTTGATCATGTATTTAAATATTTCCAACATGACAAATTAGGGAATGTTGTCCTTATGGTTTCATATCAATTACCAATCTTGGGCGTTGCAAAATGCAATTGGACCAAAATGCAGTTGGACCTTCTTTTAACTTTTTTAAATTAATTTTATTTTTTAGATACAAAAAAAAACCATAACAAACCTCAGCATACGATCTTCACAAAACATATTACTCGATCGTTCCTGGGAAAATTGTAGGCAGTATATAAAAACATCTTCATTCGATGCCTGAACATAGAGGTTTTAGAATAAACCTGTGTAAAGCAATCTTTTTATTAAGAAGTGCATGTGTAAACACTAAAATAGTTAAATTTGTGTTGTTGACAACAAATCACTACAACCTCAACATACGATCTTCACAATACATATGACTCGATTTATCCTGGGGAAAAAAAAAACGCAGGCAGTGTATTAATTAGCATGAGACCCGATCGAGGCCTGAAGGCCAATTGTCTGATTTTTATTATTTATTTATTATTTTCCCTTTTTTTAATCCAACCATAGCCCTTGACCTTCCTCTGGATGAAAGAGGAGGCCATTCAAAGTTTGGTTGCACTGGTTCCTGCAGGGTTCAACTGCATAAATGAACAAACAGACAAACAAACTTTCTTCTTTATATATTCGATGAATTGTGAGAAAACGACTGTTTACAACCCCAAGTAAGGTGTATCGTGCTAAAAAATAAGTGATCCTCTAAAGTTTTGTAGCGATTAAACTTGGGAGCTCAGAGGATTAGCGTCACAGACAAACAAACATCTCATTCACTTTTATATAGAAGATAACATCGCTCCAAGCTCCTGATTAAATGAAATAACATCCTAACTGAAAGCAGATCACACAAAAAGGTGAAGCAATTAAAACCCAGGCTAGACAACTTAAAGCGAGTGTGGGTACCTCTCAACCATCCTGCTGTGGTGTGGTGATTCATTGCTTTGTAGTCAATTAAAACATTTTTCAATTCTCTCATGAACTCATCGTTCACTTATCCCATTGCCTTACTCATTGTAATCCTCTAACTTATTTTGCCTTCCGAACTGTGGGGATGACCCACAGAGAACCCAGCTGTGGTCGTCACACCCACTGCTCACGCCACGGGAGCCTTCGCCTGCTTAATTATTTTAGTAGAACTCAATGAAGTTACACTTTGGGGAAAACAGTGGAAAAAGAGAACAGTAGAAAAAGTTAAGTTTAATGCTTTGTCAATTTTACATTTTTCTTGTGTAAATGTATAAAAGGAAGCTGCGCAGCCTTGCCTGACGCTTGGAAGATGTACGCTTAAAATAAGAATTAGTAATTTCTTAAAATTTTCAGATTTCACTCCAGATTTTGACACATTTCGTCCACGAGAAATCGTATTTCGATTGTATACTTTAATTAGTCTGTGAGAATATATCGTGTTTCCAAGGCAACGCATTTTTAGTTGGCCAAATCAAAATGGTGGATAAGACCCATGTGAGGCGAAGTTGGGCTGACCAGGGATAACCCTTTCATGAAGGGAAGCTGTTAATTATCTTCAAAAAGGGGTGTATTAATTAACCAAACACTCAATTTTCATTCATACACTCCCTTGGAGTTCCCTTTAGTATGCATGTAAAGTTTTGGACCACTAGGTTTCATGATTTTGGAGTTATGGAGGAGACTCACACACACGTGACTGACACACACACACTGACATTTATTATTATTATTATTATTATTATTATTATTATTATTATTATTATTATAGATTCCCTTCCCCTGCGTCTTTTATTTATTTATTTATTTATTTATTTATTTATACCCCACCCCTCACAGACCTCCATCTGTTGTAAAAGATTCATGGCCATAGTGAGTTGGTGTTAGATATGGTAATTCACGAGGTGTATGTGTTTTATGTGGATGCCATGTGGAGGGTCCAGCAGCTCTGTGCCTCCTTTGTCTGGAATAATTATTTATTTAATCAAAGTGTGCCTTTATTCTTTATTATTATAAACGTATTGTACCTCGCACATCCGACAAGGTCAAAGACGGGGACATTAAAATGAGATCCCTCCGATCAACCGTCCAATCATCTCTCCACGTGCTTTTGTGTTTGCAATCTTTCAAAAACCGTTGAACATTTTGCTTTCATATTGCAGATATCTATTCCTCATGACATTATCCAAACCTGATTAGATCACAGCTGTGATTGGCTGAATTATGTTGCTATGGCAACCATTTCAGTAATTTGGCTTGTTTATGCAATATTTCAAAAAACCGTTCAAGATTTAGCTTTCATATTACACAGATCTATTCCTCATGACATTATCTCAACATAGTTAGATAATAGCTGTTATTGCTTGAATTATGTTGCCATGGCAACCATCTTGGTAATTTGGCTTGTGTACAATAGTTATGAGGCTCTTTTTGCATTGTTTCTTGTTAAGTGTGTGTGTGTGTGTGTGTGTGTGTGTGTGTGTGTGTGTGTGTGTGTGTGTGTGTTTGTGTGTGTGTGTGTGTGTGTGACAACCACCCAAAAGGCAGAGAACCTCGAGTATCAGCTACTTGTTTTAGTAGTTATTGAGGCTGCCTTCTTGCTCTATCATTTTGGTGTGAAAGCCCCATTAAATTTGGCAAAGTCATAGCGTTTTAAGCACGAAGACCATCTTCCCACCAACGACATTCAAGTTCATCCAATCAGGCCCAGTCGGTTTATCTTGGGGGAAATATTCCCAGCGTGGCCACGGTTCATCAACACTCGATCCCGTTACAATATCATACCTCTCAAAAGATATTTAATAATTTGTATTATTTGAATGCAGAACGAGTGCAAAAGCCTCAAAATGTTTACATTTGGGGCTTGCAGAGAGAATTTTTGAGGGACATTATTCACACCCCACATTCTTGCAGGGGTCACGGTGATTTTCTCAAGGAATATTGATGTGTAAAATACCTGTATTGCATTGTGGACTATATTGAATTTAATATTTTGAATTGCTCCCTTTATACTACACACATTTTTACTTGTACGCTTGTGTTTTTTACATGATCCAAATTTTTCTTTCTTTTTACATCACATTCTTATATCACTGCCTGGTACAAACTCATCACATTTTGTGTCTGGCAGGGCTTGTGCACAAATTTACATATAGATCTGTCAAGCTCTTCCTGGTGGGAAAAAAGGGACAAGATTTCTTCCTTGGTATTGGTGTGAACTTGTGAAATCCCTCATGTGACCATTCATTGCACACTGTCACTTTTGGGTGGTGGTCTGGGATTATAGTAATTGGCTTTGTAAACCTTTTTTTCTCTCTTAAATTCATCCTTGCCTTGTGAGTGGTTAATTCACTCATTCTGTCAATGAAACGAATTTTCTCAACCAAATCTTTACCAGAGGTATGATTAACTATCATGAGATAAAAGGTGAAGTTTTGCTCTTACTTTGCAAAAGGATTTGTGCCCAAAAAAATAGTCATTTTTTCTGCAAATGCAGACTGACTAGTTCTTATAAAGACTATTTTACAAATCCTTCACCTTGATAAGGAAAGACCTTAATGAGACTTTCATTGATATTTTGCTCTTCCCAAAGACAAGTCCAGCATTGCCAAAGCAATGGTTGAATTACCTTTGCCTTCCCAATGAGAGTCATATCAGGAATTTGGATTTTGGCTTCGGTGTCAGTAATATCTCACCTACACTGAGAAATCACACTGTCGGATCTCTTAACATCCAACTGGCTAACGCTCGTGCACAGGACACCCGGCTTAACTTCCATCTGAGGGATGGCACTCATTGTGATGGAACCCATCAGTCTGGATGCAATGTTTGGGATGGGAATAGTTCGACAGTCTAATTCACTGCATGCATCACCATTGTTGATGTTTCATTAAAAAAAGGACGGGGCAAACCGCATTTGTGTTCATTATGGGAAGCTTAATACGATAAGTGTATTTAATCCAGAGCCATTGGTGACAGTCAATGACCTTTTCCAAAAGGTCAGTAGGGATAAGTATTTTACTGAGATTGACTTGAGCAAGGGGTATTGGGAGATACCAGTCGCTGATAATGTTCACAACACAGCTGATTTATGATGACAGATGACACATGAGTTTTTGAATGTGCCATTCGAGATGATGAATTCAAGAGCAATGCTCGAACGGGGCATGAGAAATTTGCTGATTGGGATGGAAAATGTTGATCGCTATATTTGATGACATTTTGATTCACAATCACACTTGGAGCGAGGGTGTTTCCACCCTTCAGGAGTTGCTCCACAGGATTCTGCTGCTGGTCTCATCGCTAGACCATCGAAGTGTGTGATTGGTGCAGGCATGAGTTTTATGGGTTACCAGATAGACTATAGCTTGTTAGGCCTTCCCACTAACAATGTGGAAATGATTATATTGATGCATTACAACTCACTACCAAGGACATGTGGTCATTTGTGGGTCGAGCCAATGGCTACCAGGATTATATACCTAATTAAGTTACTATCGCTGTGCCACTTACAAATTTGACCAAACATGGTGAATCCAGTAAGCAGCTTTGAGGGGATGCTCAGTCGAAGGCTAATTTGACTCCTAAGGAACTCCTCATTAAAAGACCCGTCGTGAGACTTCCGGACACGAGTAAACCATTCATGCTTCGGGCCCTGGAAAGAGCTGGGAGTGGGGAGTTGGGACCATGGACTTGGGACCTTTTCTGGGACCCTGGAAGAGGTATGATTATGTCCACTTAGCCTGCCCGGGCCCCTGTGAAAGGTAGTCTGAGTTTCAGAACCTCTTTGCGAATCCCTGTCTGGTTTCATGGAATGGGTCTCTGCCAATTGTCGAGTGGGTTTTCAGGAGCCCCACGCGAGTTTTACATGAGGTGGTCCGCTTTGCTCCATAGGGATCCAGAAGCAGGAATGTGAATCAGGACTGGGCCCTTCTTGTGGACCTCACAAGCAATTGAGTTTTGTGAACAAGAAGCCGAGGAATAGAAAGATAAACTACTCACCCATGAAGAAGGAAGGACATGCCAATGTGCAGGCCATTATGCGGTCTATGCTGTATCTCTATGAGATATAATTTGTTTCACAAACCCATCGTTGACAGCTTTTCGTGTACATGGATATGGCCAAGTTTCACAATGACAGAGTCAAGAGATGGGCAATCTTTCTCCACACATAATGGTTTTCAATAGAACTGGTAAAGGGGACAGAGAATGTTTGGGACAGATTACTTGAGCAGGATTGGTTAGAAATGATTGCCAACATTTCTAGTTAATATTTGAATTGCTGTTAATTCTACCTGAAGTTTATTGATGGTTTTCTTAAAGAGAAGGGAGGGAAAGAGGAGAGACAGGGTGAGAGATAGAGGAGGGGAGAGAAAGGGGAAAGAGAGGAGGGAGGGAGTGGGGAATCGAGAATAAGGAGGTAGAGAGTGAAGCGAGGGGAGGGGACGAGAAGGAAGGGGAAGAGAAGGATGCTGTTTCATTAATACTGGTCGTCAATTCATGTTTTCATTGAAGGAGTCTTGCATGTTGCTTCTTTGCTTCCTTAGAAATGCATCGAAAATGGTGCAGCAATCAAACCTCAATGGAAATTGTACTAGAATGGGCTCTCAGGAGAGTGCATACCTTCACCAGGCTGAACAGTGTACGTTTTGTATCCCACTGATAGGCTGGATCTGTATCCAGACCTTAACCAAAATCTAATTGCCTTGTTCTTGTCAGCTTCCCACATCATCCACCAAGTTTTGTCATAAACCATCCACAACTTTTTGACATATTGTGCAAGATATCATTTTTGGCCTCATCTATCAATCATGAAGAATCACTTTGAAAAATTAAAAACATTTATAGTATCCGAATCCAGATACAGATTTTCACCAAAATCGAATCAATTCATCCTTCTCACACATCCAACCTGGCCACCAAGTTTCGTTTGAATCCAATCATACCTTTTTTGAGATATCATGCTGCACTGTATATCGTTTTTGACAGGCAGAAAGACATGGGTGAAGACATAGCATCCATCCACCTTCAGTGATGGAGGTAACAAATACAGGACTTTTGAAATTATGTATGGTTACTAACAAGGCCTTTTGCGAATACGCTGTGTGTGTGTTTTCCGTGAATCGCTTCTGCTCGCTGGGCTCGTTTAACCTGCCATTGCTGGCACAAAATCTGTAATTCAAATCGTCGTCTTAACATAATTTTCACCATTTAGATGAAAGAGTGGCAATTTTAAAATGGTTGACAATAACTTTGTTGTTCCTAAATGTAAATTTGACTCAGAAATATATGAAATAAAAGAAATATCCATGGATGAGAGGTGACGAGTTTGTACCATTTCCGGTTCACACAAGCTACCTTTGACTGTGGATATAAAACACACACGTGCACACGTGCACACCAGAAGCACCTCCTAATTGTTATGGTGAGCATCACCATGGATTATGTTTCACACGGTAAAACCGCATAATCCGCAAAGAACAACCATACGTCCGCCACCCAGACAATTGTTCCTGCAAATGCAATCCATTCAACCAGAAGGCACGTGATGTGATCAGTGGGAAAATCTAAACATCTGGAGCGTGACGAGCACTCCGCCGATCCCCATTGGACACAGCATAGGACTGTGTGTGGACTGTGTCCAATGGGGATCGGCGGAGTGCTTGTCATCTCAACATGTTTCAATATATATATATATATATATATATATATATATATATATATATATATATATATATATATATATATATATATATATATATATGCAAAATGTTTCTTTGCTTGTTTGTGACCCTCCACATCTGAGCTCTTCAGGTTAATCACCACAAAACTTTATAGGATCACAATATTTACCATGGTGCACCTAAATAGGGGTTTTAAACAGTCTTTTCCCCATAATTTTTCAATTATAAACACTGGAGCAACCACCTGCTGCCATCTCAGCAAGGGAAGACCCATATCTACAATACTTCTATTCATAAAAAGCCCATTTTCTTTCAGATTCCAACCTGGATACTGATATATTTGGTGAGGTGGTAACCTTCGATCAACAAATATGGTATCAAATGTGAAAAATTGCTTAATACCTTACCATGATCAGTAAAATCCATTTAGGAGGAGTCACATGACCTCTCAAATGCGAGCATCATTCAAAAACACAGCAGAGTACAAACACTTCTCATACATCGATTTAAAGGGTTTTTTTTTTAACTGCTCATCTGAAGAGGTAACTCTCAAGGGTGAAAAGAGAGTTTGTAGAAAAAAGGTTCCCATATTAGCTAACTTCACCAAATGTACACAAATATACATGCATTGTATAGTTTAAAATTACGAATGGCGAAGTCAAAATAGTGTTTGACCTCGGACAAATTGGAATAGAAATCAAATCTGTGGTAATATCTTCTGGCAAACATGGTAAATATCATGTAAAAAATCTAATGCAAGATATTTGGTGGAACATCATTATTGGGTTTCCCTAGAAATTGGTAATTAGGGATCTGGCAAAATTAGGTTGCAAAGAATAGTGACCACAAATATGATTACAGCTGGATTTACTTTGCTTCTTATGATACTCTGATAATGTCCCTCTACAGTCTTAATGAATAAGAATGACTGAAACAGCAGCCTGTGGCTAAGAGAGCCCCAACCCCCCCAGCCCCCCCCCCACGGGCCCTGATACAGGGTTACCAAGACTAGATTTGTTTCACATTCGTTCAATAATCACTTCAATTACCAAAGAGCTCATAGGGAATCATATTAACATCCAGAGTTCATCAACTGTGGGGAGATGCCGCCCCTCATCTGAAAAATATTACCAAATTTGGTACTCTTCCACTGTAAGTTGATGATGACAAAATGCAGTTCACATCAAATTCTATGTGTCATCCTCTGCATTGTCATCTGAGTTCTCGGTTTTCATATTCTCACAGATGCCTCTATATTCACTGCAAGCCGGTGTACATTCCAGATCAAGTCCTCTGCATCCACAATGTTTTCCACACCCTGTATTACATTTGCATCTGATGACCTCTAACAGTGTTTTGGGTGCCACATCCAAATCTGTCATTGGAGGAAGCATCTTCCCTTCAATAACTTTCCGGCCCCAGTCCTCTGCCTGTAAGTTCATGCCCTTCCACTCCTGCACTTGGCGATAGACACGGAAACTGTGGTACTTCATTGCTCCTGAACTTGGTGCCAATACCTTTGGGTGCACCACCTTTTTGCTCGTCGTGACTAGTTCTTGGAATCTGTGGTATCTTAGCAAATCTTGACTGTCATTGGACTTTGTCTTGTATAAACAAAGCATAGCTTTCTGTCCTGCTTGAATTATCTCCTTCTTACTGGATGCAGAATTATTAAAAACCACAGCCTGCTCGTAAAAGCATTCACTGTTCTGTAGCAAGTTTAAAGCCACACCCTTCCCAAAACCAAACACTCGTGAAGTAGTGTCACATCCGAGAATACCATGCGGAAATAGAATATTCTCACAGACAGTCTCGCCAAGGTGCTCACGTACACATCTGATGTTCAGAAATTTTTCAGTCTGTCCTTGTTTTGGCTCAGGTCTCCAGAAGACATCATGGCCCAAGTTCTTTGCATGGCAGCAGAGGAGTACCAGAAGATCTGTGTCATCTCCAGCGAGAATCACCTCACGCTGAGCAGCAACTTGTATTGCTGTCTGCACGATAAGCAAGTCAACGTCGCCTCTGGTGTGATGAACTTCACAACCTGCTGCTTCTAGGGAGTTGCTCAAAAAGTGAAAAAATCGCTGCTTATTTGCATTATTTGATAGAAATTCTTCTTTTTTGAGTTGGAGGGTCATCTGTGGTTGAAAGTGAACTGTTCGGCCTTGGCGCTTTTCAATTCGTCTCTGATGAGTGCCATCTTTGGTAGATGGCCCGCAAGTGTAGCCATCAAAGACAACAACTGCCTCTCTATAATGCTTCCTCACATAGGTCACGTATCTGTCCAAAATTGACTGAAAGGCTTCTCCGATTTGCCATGGGATCCTGTGACGTAAAGCACCACCATCAAGAACATACTGGCAGTTCAGAGGGACAGAATGTTGCTCCCCCTGTCGTAGGGTAGCCCAAATAGCTTTCACAAGAGATGGTTTGTTTGCTTTCAATAGCACATGTTTAGTCTCAAACAAAGCAGGTGGAAATGAGCATAGTTCATATTGAAACGCATACTTTAGATTTTCAGCCTGTGTTCTTGCAATTACCAGTCTCTGAAAGAGCAGTTGTGGATCAATGCTTACTTTTTCTCCATTTATTCTGATTGTAGACTTCGACTCAGGAGTGATCACTTGATTTTTTTCTCCTGAAGACATATTGCTGAACATGTTGCCCCTCCATTTCATTCAGAATTTTCTGCCCAACTTGCTCTGCTTGTTCCACATTGACATCATCACTGGTTGCTACACCGGTTACAATACTGTGTAATGTGGGGCCGTCTTCAAATGGATTTCTTTCAGCTTGGATGGAAATGAGTTTATTTGTATCATCCATATCTCTCATATGCCGAGTTTTTGACAAGTCCTTGTGTTGCTCACTCGTTGAATAGGTGACTGAGGTTAGTTGCTGCATGGCATTGTTCACCTTGGCACAAACAGGTCTGGACAGGCACCATACCAGTCGTTGCGTTTCAGTCATGCCCCGTCCTCTTGTCAAACCACCAGTTGTTTTAAGGCTTCTCATTAGAACCTGTTCGATCACAAGATCAGGTGACAGCCCTGCCCAAAAGCGATCCGACCTTCGTACAAGGTGAAAGCCATCCATAAACTTTGAATACACTAATGGGTTACTGTCCTGCAGCTTTGTCATTTTCTGAAGGTACAGGTACACTGACTTGGTATACAAGTTGTGCCCTGAGGCAGCAAAGTAGGGAAGCATGTCTTGGAGAATCTGTAGCTGTAGCTTCCAATCACCCGTGCCTTCTGATCGTAGGAAGTCCCGTACTATGTCTACACATTTCATATACATGCACCAAAGTTTCCCAGTTCTGTGTTCAATTGCATTCAATGCACTTGAGACCTTTTCTTTGATAATTCACAAAATGCTTGATAATTCTATCTTTAGTCCAGTCATCAGGAACCACTTAATATTAATTAATGCTCCCTCGTTCTGAATTAAAACAATGCACCTTTCAGCATGGTCTGCTGGATGTTTTGCATGCAATTTATTTGGAGTTAATGATTACATCTAGTCTGAACTCTTGCTTCAAGAGGTTCTTTATCTTAAATTTTACTTACCTTTCATCTTATTCATTCATTCTTATTTAAAAATAGGCAAAATATGCTGATTTAGTGAAATTGAAAAGGCATGTTTCTTCAAGTTGAAAGGTGCTGCCATCTATTGATAGATATTAGCAGGGAGTACTCAATAATTCTGAAACCCTGAACTCTCAGAAAACACCAAGAAACAAATCATAATGAGAGCCAGGTCTTATAGAAACAAACCAGATACGAAAATGGCTGTATTAACCTGCTATCTTTAGCTTCCAAGATATGAGGATTTAGCATTGAAATGATGTAATAAATCATTACTGTTTTCATATTTTAGCCCTAATAATCATTGGTACCACCAGCAAATGTGCAGTGACACTAAACAGGCTGAAATAAAGGATTTGGTTTTTGATCAAACTACAGAATTATAAACCTGTTTACTTTTGGAGAGCTGAATTGACATTTGGGGGTGGGGACCCCCTGGGAATAAGATAAGGAACACACTAAACTGTTCAGTCATGTGTTTATTTGAAAGATTCGGTACAAAATCATGGGTAAACACACCAAGATTGTGCATGTAGCTTAATTATTCACAAAGTTATCGTAATTTCTTCATTGTAGCCTGTGCGACAGTTGCTAATGGATGACAATTTTCAATCATTAAATACAATATGTTCCACCAAAAATATTTTATTAGATTTTTAGTATGTCATGCAGCAGACCTTTTCTCAACAAATAAAAGTGGTTTCATTTCTATTCCAATTAGTCCTAGGTTACACCCACTTTTGGGCTCGATTGCCTGGCCCAGAAGTTAACATCGTGATTTGATTTTTGATCGTAAATTGATCATATATGTTTGATTAATTTCATCGTAGAAGTCTCACCTCAAATGAGCAACTTTTTGGAGTGTGTATTGTTGGTAGAAATGGGAATTCAGTGTAAAAAAAATCAGTGAGGAGATAACGAAGGGCGTGGAGCCGGTAACCTTGGAAACCATTCATTTTTTTTTTTTTTTTCAAATGGTTTCTGGTCACTATCACAGAAATATTCAATCACAAGTGAGATATATTTCATTTTGTATAATGTTACCGATATCTCCGACCTCTCAATGATGTCTTATCTGATTGTCCTTTCAAAAATTCATACCAAACGCATAGCGGGCATGGTTTGGAGTGGGGTGGGTATGGATGTATGTCCAAACGTGATTGAATTTTACACTTACAGGAGTTTGGAGGTGTTTCCAGAACCGTTATGTAACGACCTTTTTCATTACACATTAAAACGAGCTACTAAAGGACTTTGTGGACATTACTGAGTGAGCTTTCCCAAACCTTGAATGAGGTTATGATTGAGAATTTCTCTGTTGGCCCTGGCTTTGCCAAGAGATCTCGCTGTAAGTTGGTCGATGGAAGAAAAATAAGTGACGCCATTTCCCTGAGAAGAGGAAGAAGAGGCTGCAACAGGAAATTAGGCTGTCCATCTCTACATATAAAACCGAAAAAAAAAATGTTTGTGACCCTTACTGCTTTGAACTCCAAAAGTTCATTCATGACAAAACTTTCTACGATCAGATTTTAAACCACGATGCACCAAAATAGGTGGTTTAAACAGTCATGAACAGGTCATTTGGCCCATTATTGCCGTGTTGCACTCCACAGTTAATTTATTTACTAACATGAGGTAATTTATTTACTACAGCTTCACTCCTTTACACCTTGTCGGGCCTGTAGGACCCCATTAGACCATTTACACCCCTTAGACCCTTTAATGCCCATTTAGACCCTTTTGAGACATTTCGATCATCTTCGACCCTTTCCACACTTTTCAGATCTATAGACATTTTAAGACCCTTTGGACAATTTCATAGCATTTGGACACTTCAGACCACTTTTGCTCTTTTGTGCTTAGACCCCTTTTGACATTTAGACCTCTTTAAGACCTTTAGACCCTTTGACACCTTTGACCCCTTTGTGACCCTAAAGATCCTTATAACACTTTTGATGCCTTTTTGACCTTTTAAGACCCTTAAGCCACGTTAGACCCCTCTACACCCTTTATAAAATCGAAACATATTTCCCCGAAATTCGTTTTTGACGACGTTTTTTGTGCACCATTCGTATCACATCACAAGTTGCGTTGATGAATCAAAACTGAAATCCCAAAATGAAACTGATGTAGAAAAGCGAAATTGAAATGGCTGATCTATGGATCATCGGATGGGAAACCAGAATGAAATGCTGTGAGAAATACTCAATGGAAATTGCCAAAAGCAAAGCTATGGGAAGTATAGAGAGGGGGCAGGTTGAGGACTGAAGAAGTGATGTGAAGAGGGATGGGTGCCTGTAGGTGGTTGGTTGGCAAGGAAAGAACTTTGTTGATCTTCCATCATGCAGTAGGCCTAAAACATGATGAAATTTGTTTCACAGCCAAGCTTTCATAATATCACCCTCACTCCCAAAAGCAGTACTTTAGAGGTACAACAAGCACGGATTGGAAATCTTCGCTGGTGGAATGGAACGAGGTTGCCAAGGTTACCTGCTCCACTGACTGCAATATCTGCACACTGAATATATATATATATATATATATATATATATATATATATACATATATATTCATTTTAAACTTACCCTGTGCACTGACAAGCCCCAAATATGACCTACACATCGGTGTTAAGAAGCACCCAAACCATATGCGGTGTCTCCCTCTGGGAATTCTTTCTGAATGTTGGTAATGATGGCATCATCTTTGCAATCGCAGTCATCCATTAAATTAACGTGATAATCCTGCTATGTTCACATGAGGTAGTCCCACAAGGTTAAAAGTCCACTCACTGGCAGGGATGATCAGGGTGGTCGGGTAGAATACGCCCATCCACAGGCCTTGCACAAGCCCATATTGTTGGGAGTTTTTGTGATACGGACTGCAATATATCAATTTTTTGGCGAGTTGATCAGACAGTTCTCCAAATATTTTGTTGCGCAGAGGCACACCTCTTTTTTGCAGATATGTTGCAAAGTATTTTTGGCTTCTATTACAAGCTTTGTGAGCCAGTTTAGGTAACAATCCTTACCTGACATGCACACTATACGTACCCTGCCCCAACGACCATTGTTACTCGGAGGTTCTACGCATGCGCACTGAACATTCTGGAGTGGATTACGCCATTTTGAAAGTCCTGTATTGTGTGTTGTCTAAGATTTTGTAATACTAGTTGAGGATAGATGCTATTTGCATATGTAGAGGAGAGTAAAAGTGTGACAAGTGTAAATGGTAAAGTAAGATTTTATAGTTAATGGAAGATCCTGAGTGTTTGGTGATGTTCTGGCTGCTTCTGGAGATAGAGCCATCTAATGGTATCAATTCATTTCTGCCTTAATCTAGATACAGAAACATGTCGTATTTAAAGGGCTGGCAATATGACAGAGAGGTACGCACACTCACTTTTTAAACTGTGTAGCCTGGGTTTTAATCATGGCCTAGCTATAAACTGTCATCCCGGTGTTTCACCTGCAGATGGACGTTAATCAATTCATGTGCCATCCCTCGGATGGACGTAAAGGTGGGCATCCAATCTGCCAGCATCACTGAAGGTTAATGATCCCACGGTGTCCTTCCTGAAGAGTCGTTGAGCTTTTGCTGGCACCTTGAACAAATTCGAAATTCCTGGCTTGACTTCCTGTGTTGAAGTTGCGACCCATCCACGACCATAACTCCAGTCAAAGAAACTGCTTCTGCGGAACACTCTGTGTAGAGTATGGTACATGATCTGATCATATTTAAGAGTACTCTCGACAGGGAGGATCTTTCAGGAATATTAATGAGCCATGAAAATAAATGGCAATTTGAGCAGAGTGAAGAGTGAGACGTCAGTTGCTTTGTGCTGTGCCAGTGTTGCTTTGTGTTACTTAAAAACACAAACTCACTTTTTGACGATGCCCGACTATGATTGAACATCGATTGATCAGAGAACCTTTGGTTTTGTGATAATTTTCTTTCCCCTCTTCTCTTTTCTCCTATCACTAAAACGTTTTGTCATCAGTGGTGCATTTCCCTTGTACCTTTGACCATTGATTTTCGATTCACTCCCCTTGTTATTTGTCTCCTGACCCCTGATTTTGTAGTTTTGACCTTTTATGCTTGGTCTTTACTCTGGCCCCTTTGACTCTTAATATTCTCACTCTTGATCCCACCATTTTGGTTTTTGACCCATTCCCATCACTATATATACAAACCCCCCTTCCACCCACACATACCTCATTTGCTCTGATGAAGGGCGAATTGTTGAAACCTCACGCACACTGACAGCTATTCTCAGCAGTAAAACATACACTCTCTTAAACTTTTATTTCATAAAATCCATTGTTTTACAAAGTTTAGTTGAGTTACAAATGAAATACTTTCAAATTTATCTGTGATACGATTGTTATGCACCATTTATTCTGGATGTGCGATTTATTTTATAAGTTCATATATTAGTTTTATTGCCATTGTGGAACCATCAACCAAAATCCAGAAAGAGGAAGTTTAATTAACAGACGTTGATCAAATCCAAAGGCACCGTGACAACCTATGCTATGAAAGACAGTACAAAAACTGCACTGAGAGACTATTGATAGAGCTTCTGTAACAGCTGGGGAGGAAATCCAGCCATGACAAATGTCAAACGGACGTACTATGTGAAGAAGTAACAAATGAACCCGAACGCAGGTCTCAAAACAAAAATGGGCATGACACGTTAGTCTCACTTGTGTTACCCCACATGCATCCATCAATTTAAATAATGACAAACTAAAGAAGATGGCAAAGCATAACCCTTGACCATTTAATGGCTTCATTTATTCCCACCTTATTGTGGGATCAGCTGTGGGGGGAGTTTTGCTCAAGTGTTTCATGAACTGGCTGGCCAAGCCTGATGTCCGACTGCATCTGATTTGGTCAGGGATTTGTCATTTGTTCCAGGTGGCCGGTGATAGCTCGCCCACTCCTTGCTAAAGACACCAATTAATTTTAACAGATACGACACCCAGCTTAACGTCTAGTCGAGCGACAGTGCGCTTCGCACTACTACGCCCTGCCCCAAAGTTTATAGTCGGGTCGAGACTCGAACTCAGATGTGACAGCTCAGAAGTAAGTACTCTGAACCATCCATTTGGCGTGGGAAAAAAAATCATAAACAGAACCAAAAACAACAAACAAACTTGCATTATAAATATTGAAGATAGAAGGAATAATGAAGGCAGAAAACATAAAGTGTACATAGAAAAGATTTAAAGGTTTCAGAAAAAAAATCTTTTCTTCTCAAAAACTTTCATTGTTCTTTTTTTGTTCTTTATGGTAAATGAATGCAGAGAACAGACAGGAAAGCTGACTCAACGTTCTCTTTGAAGGACTGCTTACACTACGACCCTACAACTAGTCATTTGCAGCAACAGGATTACAGTATTCAGACTGAAGTCGTACTCAGACCAGACAAAAATGTACCCTGCAGATTTTTCCAATGCATACTTAAATCATTGCCCAGTTGTGCTGATCCTCACGAATATTTCTCATGATGAGCTCGAAATCTGATTGGAATCTCATGAGATCTCATCATTTTTGTTGTAAGGGGAAAACAGGTGAGGTTTGATAATGCCGATTGATACACACGGAGTACATGTTCAGTCATTCCTGTTTTAACATGCAAAGCACCATCAGTACCCAATGATGGCCCATTCCCACTCTGGGTAAAACTGCCATGGATGCATGTCATGAAGACACAAATCTGTGTGACCTCAACCTTCCACAGATCAGAGCAAGGCAGATTATTTCAAGCAAACGGATTGAGCCAGGTGCATCCATGTTTTTGCTCACAACACTTTTGTTACCTCCCCACCGAAGGGGGACGGAGGTTTGTTTTCACCCCCTGTCTGTTTGGCTGTCTTTGAGCAGGATATCTCAAAACGTTATGGACGGATTCGGACGAAACTTGGTGGACACGTTGGGTGTGTGACAAGGATGAATTGATTCGATGTTGGTGAAGATCAGAATCTGGATATGACTACTAGAATTTTTTTTTTAATTTTCAAAGTGCTTCTTCACCATTGACAGATGGGGCCAAAAATGATATATGGCATTATGTTTCAAAAAGTTGAGGACGATTTATGACAAAACATGGTGGATGAGTTGGGTTGGTGACAAGAACAAGCCGATTCGATTTTGGTTCAGCTACAGATCCCGATGCGGCCTATCAGTGGGATACAAACCATAAACTGTTCAGCCTGGTGGAGGTATGCACTCCATAGAGAGCCCATTCTAGTTCTTAAAAATTTGTTTTTCACTCAGTAAATTACTGACTGGATTACATTCATGGTGTGTTCAGTTTGGGATGTTCTCCTGTTTGTTCTCCACCGAAGGCCTTGCCATCCTGTCTTTTATGTGC
>NC_140971.1:83874267-83896767 GCF_056783735.1 Eptatretus burgeri
TTCTTCCTTGTTAATTGATATCCTTTTAGAATCCTTGCTGTACTGCTGTTTTGCGGCAGAAGGAGGGACAGGAATACAGCACTTGGGGCAGTGTAATGGCAATGGAAGAGGTTCGCTCGGTATCATGGTGCATTTGCGTTCGGCTGTATTAATTTGCTGTGCGAGCTGGGATGATTAAAATGCATGTTTGATTGTCATGATTTGGGTATTCGCCTGTACAGTTCCTTATTTCTGTTGGACATTTGGCTTTTGTCAAGTTAATGTCAAAAATTATGAGAGAAGACAATTCAGTTTTCTCTGCAGTTATAGGATGTTGTTTACCTGCGATTTATTTATTATTAATCCCGCAGGTCTGTCACCCATTCCCTTTTTCCTCATTTGTGTTTGTGGAAAAACACAGAAGAGTTTTTGTGCAGTCCTCCACCACTTGGCAGTTGTTATCCTTGGTGCAAGTAAATGATGTTTTTGTGATCCCAAAAAACATGCTGTGTTTGGAAGTTTTGCTTCAACAAAGGGTTATTGCCCAGAACGTCAGCTTCTCCTTGCTTTCCACGGGCAGCTCGCTCACTTACATCAATGTCCTGTTGATTCCATCCATTGTTGTACACATCCACCGATGCATATTGACATGAGCTTCCACGAGCAAAACTAGCTCTTCATTCTACCAGGTTGATGGTTTATAGCCAGGCCAGGAAGCAAAACACGACTAGACAGCTCAAGGGTGTAAGTGCGCTACATCTGGGATATCCTGCCAGGCCATCATTTTACATGCAAAGGAAAGAAAGAACTGAACCTGGGAAGTTATAATCCGTGCCACATAAACCTGTTCCTCACTCTAAATGACTGTGCATCAACAGTTCTTTTAACGGAGAATTATACAGGAAACTATGCGGACAATAGCATTGTAAAGTCGGAGGACTACCAGTTGAAATGTTAAGGGACTGGTGGACAACAAAGGTGGAGTCATGCATTAGGAAAGGAGGGGGGATGTAGGAAGTAATGTAAAGAGGTGAAAGGTTATAGAACAAGTGTGTGGTGATGAAGTTAGTGGAATGGGTGAGTGTAGCCTGCAATTAAACTCCACAAAGCCTGCTGATTCCACAAAGGTCATGCACATGCTCACTTTTGTGGGGCCATTTTCCTCTTTGTTAAGGAAACCTGGAGCTATATACTACATATACAAATCTACAGACACAGTTCACGTGCGTAATATTCCTTGGCAGGACATTGACCAAAATAGCAACTGATTGAACACAGAGACAAGGGGTATTCAAAAAAGTTTTCCAAACAAGATACTCACAGTAGTTGTATGTTAATAAAAAAAAAACAATAAGAGGTTTATAATAATAATTTGAGAACCCTTCCATGGAACTTTGATGCAGGAGGACACCATTGGGCCCATCGAAGCCTGCGCTATTATTTTTCGAGATACATAGTCGAGGCTCATGGTTATTATATTAAGATAATATATTTACATTATAATTACCATCTTACCTCAATCCATCCAATTATTAATTCCAAATTACATGGTGAAATTAAGATTACCACCAACTTATGGCTGTTTATCCATGCTCCATCCTTTTTAAATGCCGAGCGTAAAGCAAGGTACTGTTTTTAAGTCTTTGCTATGACTCGGTCATGGGGATTCGAACCAACGACCTCGCAGACACAGAGGTTGACACTCCAACCATTGCACCACTGAGGCTGGCTTCTTTGATGCTTTTGAGGGTCTTGTCCCAAGAGGTTTTTGTATGCCCGTGGGCTATCCCCTCTTCCCCTCTTCCCCTCACCTTCCCTCCCTTCTCACGATCCCCTCCTTCCCTTTCTGAGTTCAGAGCAAAAAATGAATCTAAGTACATTCACATATGAACGAGACCGAATGTCTTCCTTAAATGTGCGTTTGGGTTTTTGAAACATTCTGAAAAACACAAATGGTCAGTTTCGATGCGACCTGCTCAAACGACTCCATTTGAGTCCAAGTGACACTGGCATCATATCAAAAGTGAAAGGTGCACATTCATACCTGCTACTAATTACATTATCTTGCGGAATGTTTGTTGAGTACTTTTCTTCGTTGTTTTTCACCAATCTAGCTTTTGTAGAATCAAGGCGACGGGATTATTTCACCAGTTTCGACTTGTGTCTTCACAGCAAATTGCCAGGCCGCTCGCCCATGTCGTCTGCTCGCCTGCCGGGCCCCATGTTCGGCGTGCACCACACACATCAGGTTTTATTAGCCTAATAAATCACCTCGCTTGTCAATCACACCTCTGAGAGTAATTGGACATGGTTTGGTCTGGCTCTGATGGATTGTAAATCATTCGAGATTAAATTAAAAGATAATGCAGAAACTTAATGGCTTGTGTTTTGCCATCAGAATTACTCCGCTCTATTGCCTTATTTTATCTAAATTCGCCATTTATTAAGGGAGCCTGATTCATTGCCACCTCTGCGCTGTGATGACACTGTTGCCCCACCGTACCCCTTCCTTTTGTGTTGCTACATTAGCTATGAAGGTGACAAAGCTTCTGTTTTTTTCGAAAGAAAAAAAAATGAAGAGTTTCAGACAAAAGGGAGAGTGTTTGGAGAAATTAAATGAAGAGGCTGAAATGGTGGGGGTTGTTGGGGATGGGGGGGGGGGTTGTTGTGGGGGGTGGGTGGGGGTTGTGGGGGATGGTGGGGGGTTGTGGGTAGTGAATTGCAATGATACTTTTTCATACATTTTACTATCATTCTGCACATTATTATAATTGGCTTTTCTACATGATCGGACAGAAACTAATAATGTCGCCTTATTTACTGCTCTGGCCATTCATCCAGGGCCTGGTCAGAAGACTCTGCCAAGGCGAGTCAATCGAATGAATGCTTTTGATCAGGCCTGTCAAAAAGGATCAAAGATGATTGGCAGAGAGTGAATGGCAAACAGAAGAGGTAATCGCGGGTAGAAATAAGACTGCCAGTCACCCATTAGGAGCACCGCTGATGGCTACCGGCTCCCTGCCACTTTCGTTCTGCAGCCGCTTCTCTCCGGAATCAACTTGGCTGCCCAAGCTGAAAGAGTGCTTTATCATGGGAAATGGTAGTTATTTACCTGGGACTATGCCTGGCTTGCAGTCCATCGCTGAAGCTCAGGATGTTAACACCCTTTTTACCTTAACCCTTTCCTGTGATCTGCTCACAGCTCTCTACTTTTTTTTTTCTCTCTCTTGTCTGTGTTGTTCATTCTCTGATGTTCTGCCCACTCTCCTTTGCCTTTGGCTATTGGTAGTGACGTGAGGCAAGCATTAGTTACTACAAGGTGTCACATGTGATAGCTTGAACATCGGCAAGGGCCTAGCGGTAAGATGAGGGCACCTTATGCTACTTCCATCTTTGCCTGGGAATCCTAAAACAGGCATCAGGATGGGTTGCTTGGTCATATGTGTACATCTTAGTTGTAAGGATGGGATTGATGTTCAATGGGTTCAAATCCAACAAATAGATGGCATTCTGTTGCCCTGCCTGTTGGAATCATTACATTGGGGAGGAACCCATATTTTTGAGGGGTTGTTAGGCTCACTCACTGCCTTATATAAATAATCATGTGGAACTGAAAATATATATTTGGTCTTTTCTGTAAGAGTGGGCCTTTGCATCGTTATCTTGGCCATATGGACCATGCCAGTCGATTAAATGAGATATGGACATTTTTAATCAGTTATATTAATGGGATGCAAACATTAAGTCTGCAAAGTAACCATGTAAGCAAATGGATAGCATAAGTTAATAATGGCATATGTTCAGCAAATTGATGATATGATCGGTATATGGCGAGGTGTGATAGGCTGCGATATTTTGCCTGTATACACCTGCCTTATACTGACTGTCGTCAATGTTTTATAATATTATTACAACATTTTATATCAGTTTCCAATAAAATACATTTTTTTACATCCCTCACCCCACCCCACAGCCTACTTTGCTGATGATGAATTCATGGAGGAGGGTGCAGAGCTGGAGGGTAAAGATACCCCAGTGACAACAGAGGATGACGAAGAGGAAGAGGACCCTGCAGGAACTTTGCAGAGTCCCTGTGCTGATGATGCTTCTGAGTTTCCCAAAGCTTCCTCTGAGAATGGAGCCTTTTCACCATATCCTTTGGAAGAGCGGGAAAGTAGCCCCTTGAACCCTACATCTCCAAGGAGCAATGAAGAATTGGGTCATTCTGATGAAAACGAGGTACTAGATGATAGATCCAGCACACCAGCCCATGGCAAGAAGTTCCCAGAAGAAGCAGAGGTTAATGAGACTAAGCAATCTGGGTCACCAAACGATGACAGCCTGACACAGATGAAGGCTGCATATGCAAACTTACTTTCCACCTCTTACTGGAATTCACTTGGGAGCTTTCGAGTGGACCAGCCAAATGGAGCAGGCCCAAGCAACTTTGATTGGCACCGAGCAGCCGTGGCCAAAACAATGCAGCACCCATCAATGACATCAGGATTACTGCTTCCAGCCGAACATAACTGTGGACTGTTTAGTACTGTGCAATTGTATCGGCAGAGCAGCAAGTTGTATAGCCCCGTGTTTACGGGAGCCAGCAGGTTCCACTGTAGAGACTGCAGTGCAGCTTATGACCGATTAGTTGATCTGACGGTCCATATGAGTGAGACAGGACACTATCGCGATGACAGCATGCATGCCAATGGCAATGATGGTGGTGGGAAGCAAGCATGGTCAAAGCCACGGAAGCGCTCACTCCTCGAAATTGAAAACAAGGAAGAAGCACAAAAGGTTCTTCGTTGCTTGTGTTGTGGTCATGCATTTGAATCTTTGCAGGATCTCAGTGTGCACATGATTCGTACCAAGCACTATCAAAAGGTACCACTGCGTGAACCAATGTTGGCCGTTGCAGCTAAACCCTATTCACCAGCCAAGAAGCGGCGTCATTTTGAAGCATTTGAAAGGTCCTGCAGCTCACCTGAGTCAATGGGCAGTGATGGAATGCCTGATAACACTGCTGCACCACTGGCAGCACCCCCATCAAACAATACCAACCACAGCAGCCCCAGCAGGGGTGCAGCCACTGGACGCTCAGTGCACCAGAATGGCACAAGTTATTCATGGCAGTTTGAAGCACAGAAAGCCCAGATACTGAAGTGTATGGAGTGTGGGAGTTCGCACGGTTCACTACAACAACTTACTGCTCACATGATGGCCACAGGACACTTTATGAAATTAGCTCGATCAGCTTCACGAAGGTCAACTTCATCAAACCACGAACTGCTGACACATGAAGATAAAATTCAGTCAGTACCTCTTGCACCTTCTGGTGAAACACCAATGGCAGTGACAGTGACCGGGACAGTATCTTCAAAATCAGAACATACCAAAAGGTCCAGCAACCATGAAACTCACATCACAGAATCGTTCAAAAATCACGGAAGCAAGAAAAAGACACCACCTTCTCAGATCAAGTTAAAAAATGGGGCAGATGTTGAGAAGAATGAGGTGGCCAGTGCTGATGTGGTCAAAGATCATAGTCTTTTGTCTCATTTTGACTACCTGAAGGAAGAAGACCTCTCTGAAGGACCTCAAGAATGTGGACTGGACATACTGAAGTCTCTGGAGAACACCGTGGCATCCATAATCAATAAAGCCCAGAATGGTTCACCACAATGGAGTGGGTACTCCAGCATTCATGCAGCCTATCAGCTACCTGTGCCAATCTCACAGGCATCTGTGCAATCTAAGTCCTCCGGCAATTCCATAAAACTACCAATATTGCAACTCGACTGTGATCAAAGCCCAGTGGGTCGAAGCCCATCAGAATTGTCTTCACCTGCAGCATCCATTTCTCCTTCTCCTCCATGTTCTCCAGATTGTGTAAAAATGCCTGTTGTGCCCTCACCACCTGTGCAGCCACTTATGAGTAATGTACGTGCGATGGAGGAACTTGTAAGAAAGATGACAGAGAAAGCAACAGCAAAGGGCACCCGAGATCGATCAGACGCAAAGATGCGATCAAGAAACTCTGTTGAGGATGAAGTGAAGCTGCGTGAAATTAAAAGAGAGCCAGGGATCGATGGACGTGAAAGTGGCGTGGAGCAACAAGGACATTTTGGTGATGTGAAGAGATCTGGCAAGATGGTGAAAAGTGAATCGCAGGAACTTCTTGTGCCTACCACTCGAGCAAGCTTGGGTGAAGGTGATGTTAAAATTGAAGGTTTGGATTCACCATCTGGTTCTAGGAGTGATCAACAAAGCCCCTGTGATCTCCTGCCAATGTTTGACAACATCATTACAAACGGCATGGAGACGAAGTGCGAAACACCGGGACCAATATCGACACCAACGTTCGGTGGTGGTTTAACAATCATCACGGAACATCTTGGTGAACCTTCATTAGTAAACCCACTGAGTGCTCTACAATCAGTGATGAATGCCCATCTAGGTAAAGCTGCCAAGCCACTCTCACCAGCATTGCTTGATCCTCTAAGCAGACTCCACAGGATTAGTACCGGCACAGCTGGCAAATCCATTATGACCACCCTTCCTGCTGCTTCTCTACAGTCACGCCAGGCTGACCGGGGTGTCTTGGCAGCTACCACAATGACTGTGGAATGCATTGCTGAAGAAGGAGCAGACCAGCCAATTGATCTGACCAAAACCAAAGCTGAGAAGCACTTCGGAGTTGTAGAAGGGGGCTCTGCACCACTTATGCTCGGGGGTTCACCCGTACGTGAAAATGCTCTTTCAGACATATCTGCACTGGTACGCAACTTGGCTGGACGATTGACACCCAAGCCTACTGCAGCACAAGTAACCAGTACTGTTGGCAGCAGCAACAGCAACGGGGGCAGTCGGAATGGGAATAATTCTACTGAAAAGGCCTTTGATTCTAGAAGGCAGTTACCAGATTGCGATAGTGGAACTACAACCACTACAACTGCTCATGATGGCTCGTGGAAACGAAAAGCTGGACGGCAGTCAGCATGGAACCCCCACCATCTGCTTTTACTTCAAGCCCAGTTTGCGGCAAGCCTTAGACAAGCTTCAGACGGTCGCTACATGCTCGCAGACTTGACTCCTCATGAGCGTCTCCGGGTGGCTCGAGCTACGGGTCTTTCGGCCAGCACAATTAGCCATTGGTTGGCTAATGTCAAGTACCAGTTGCGACGGACAGGAGGAACCAAATTCCTCAAACATATGGACACAGGCAGGCCAATTTTCTATTGTGGCGATTGTGCCCTTCAATTTCGCACCCCCTTGGCCTATGTCGGCCATGTTGAAACACATCTTGGCTTTGGCTTAAGGGATGTGGCACGTGCTGTTGGCCGCTCAGATACCCAATGCACGAGTCCTTCACTCGCTGAAGACACTGAGAAGTCATCGGTGTCACCCACATCAGGAGCAGACACAACACTTACTTCACATCGATGTCGGCTATGCAGCAGGTCCTTTGCCAGCAGAAACGCCTTGAAACTACACCATAACAAGTCACACACCAAGACCTCAGAGGATAATCCCACACCTTTCAGTGGAATTGAGAAGTCTCTGCCATAACAAGTAAGGAGTTTTTTTTTTCACTTTTAATTTGTGGCTGTGGTTTCTCAGTCACGTTTTTGCGAAGTCATGTGATTCAGAGAAATTTTGCAGGTTTACAGGTGGAGGCAATGGCGCTGCAACTTGCTGAAGCCTCATGGCGGAGGTAATTGTGTTCCACCGATGACTCTTGTAATTGAATTATCAATGCGACCGATAGTTCATCCTGTTTGTTATTTTCCTTGGAATCTTATATCAATGATTTCATCAAGCCTTTCATTAGCAGCAATGATTTCAACCTTTTTTTTTTTTTTTTCATTTATGATGCAGGGGATGCATATCAACTGTATTATGATGATTTATTCTATTGATAAAAAAAATCTACGACAAACAACATAATACATAATTAAGCCTCTCCATTCAACCCCCTGCTCCCCTCCCTAAGTCTCCAACATATTTGAGGCATTTCTGACTCTTTCCTTCTTGTGTTCTCTTCTGCCTGACTTAAGAGGCTGTGCAAAACAAGTGTCTTCTTAGAACAATTCCTTTTTGAGACAAATTGCTCGCTTCATGCATTCACACGTGAGTCTTAATCGGCAGGCCGGTTAAGTGGTCATTCAAATCAGAGGAGCATTTAAATTAGATTTAATGATGTATGAATAAATGGGAAAATAAATAAATATTTTAGGTTCCAATGAAGACATTATGAAGGCAGAAGCAAATTGCATGCTCTTTGGCACAAGATGGCAGAATGATGAATCGCATGTTGAAACCTAACTGAGCCAAATCCACTCTGCCCGCTCGACAGCGAAGCCGGCCCCATGCCAACCTTGATTGCTCCGTTGATGACTCTGCCTTATCGTGTCAGTTTTGATGGTGCCACTGTAAACGCCAAAAGGCAACGGGCCTTGATTCAAAAACAAGTTTTTCATCTCAGCTTCAACTGTTTCTTTCAGTGCGCCGATGCTTTTGGATCGGCAGCAGTCCCTGGAGAGAGAACAGAACTTATTTGACAAGTGACCAATCTCTCAGTGTGTGTGCTTCACATTATTCCCGTCACAACATTGCTTAAGCCAGTGCTATTTAAAATTGCATTTTAAATCATCATTTCAGCTCCGGCCTCAAGAGATCATTGGAGATGTATTAGTCACAATTATGATTGTCCTCCCCCTTTTGCATCTCATTCTTTCCCATTCGACTGATAAGGGTTGCTCAGCTTATTAAATTCATAAATTATGAAGAGCATACAAATTGGTCTTGATCTCCTCTTTAAAAATTGCTCGGAAACATGTTACAGGGGTCTCTGGAGAGGACGTGGCCAGAGCCATTGGCAAGACCAGGATGCACGGGCAGTCCAGACAGATTAAACAAACTCGGTGTTAGCGTGACCTAAATCTTTCCTTGCATTATACTACATGGCGCTTTAAAATAACACCGCTGACGAATGTGCAATCTGTGTAATTTACGGCGAGCAGCGGGGAAGATACAAGATGAAAATCTTAAATGGTGCTTGCATGGCTGGCTTGGAAAACCAGGAATCAATGTGCCAGGGGTTAATGAGCTATCGGGGAGAAGCGAACAGCACTCGGCAACCGTGGCACGCCGGGATGATGGAGTGGTTAACGGGGGAAAATGCCTCTCTTTGTAATGGTTGTATCGTGTTGTTAAAGCCACTGAGGTTTTTATTACCAACTCGGCCATCATTTGCCGTTCTCTGATGATGCCCCTCTGTCACCCGCTCTGCGCTTCCGCTCATGTATACGAAAAATGGACTCCAATTCAGCAATTCACAATGAATTAAAAAAAAAAACTTTCCTGGGATCAAAGCTACAGCCTGGACTCTCTTTTCAGAGAGAGAGAGAGAGAGAGAGAGAGAGAGAGAGAGAGAGAGAGAGAGAGAGAGAGAGAGAGAGAGAGAGAGAGAGAGAGAGAGAATGGCTCGGTTGTTTCACATAGGTCCAAAGCCCCTGAGGAGAGTGGATGTAGAAATAGCCATGGTTTTCATTTGCGTTTAGGTCCCATTTAATTGCTGCACCATGTTGCCTTAATCGCCCAGGCATTTCTCTTTTTTTTTTTATGGAATGGATGCTTGGCCTCCTGCCTCATGAGCGTGGGAGGGGATAGAGACAGAGCTGAGGCAGAAAACTGCTCTCGACGGTCTCAAGCCCAGAGAGATTCTCTTTCTTCTTTGCCCGGTAAAAGATGCTGTGATGGTACAGAAGCTCCACTCCCGGCAGAGGTGCAGTCGCTTGATTGTGCAGACACCAATAGGCTTCTTACTTGACCTTGACAATGTGCTTTTGCTCAAAGCATAAAGGGTGGAGGGAAAGCGAGTCTCATGGGTCGTGGGTGCTGGGTTTTCAGATCATTACACAGATCTAACCAGGGTCATTGGTGGCAGACAGGAGGACTGTAAAAATATCAGGCCTGAGCTGCGCCCCCGTGCTGTTCTTTATGCATCCTCCCCTATGGCGGTGGGTGCTGCTACTGTTGTGTTTATGGATTTTTGCTCTCCCTGCCCAAGGAGATGACTGGTTTATACTTAGCCTCCCAGCGTTTTATTTATACTTTTACCATTTTTTTCAAATTTCTGATGTTTAGTGTGTGTGTGTGTGTGTGTGTGTGTGTGTGTGTGTGTGTGTGTGTGTGTGTGTGTGTGTGTGTGTGTGTGTGTGTGTGTGTGTGTGTGTGTCCTTGTAATTAACTGTAATTATCTCACTCACTTTTTATACACATTATTTTATCTCGTAATTTACATCCATAAGATATCACAGCAATTGGATAATCAAAAATGAACAACGCAACAAAACAAGCATTGTGACGTCAACATGCCCATGAGCGTCATGATTTGATTTATTCCTCCATCCAATCCTTCCATAACTCTAAGCCAAAAATATATATTAATGTGCAGCTGCCAACAGTGCCCCGTACCTTGACTTATGATTTTTTTCCAAGAGACAATATTTGTTTTATAAACCTCTCCATCACACAGTAATGCTTGGTGCCCCCAGCCTGAGGGCCATGGACGGATCACGTCATTACCCTAATGTGCTTTGCTTTGAGGCTCTGGGGGCCGGCTCGTGCTTCGGCCGCCCAGTGTAATGATGCGGTGCCGTAAAAATGTCAACCATTTTCCAGTCCGCAGTGGCTGGTCCCTGCTAACAGGCCAGTCATGCCTCTCAACATGCCTCTCCTCTCTCACAGGCCTCCGCCAGTACGATGGGCCCTTTTCTCTCTTGGGTGGAGCAGCCCTGGTGCTGGAGCAAAGCCAAAAGTGCTTTGGAGGGAGTAAGACACTTTAGGCCATCCATAACACAGCTCAGACCTCTTGGGGACCTTATGGCTGTTTGTGGGCATTAAGAGTTGAAAGGGGGGGGGGGAGAGAGAGCAAAAGAGAGTGAGCAAGATCAAGAGAGTGAGCAAGAGCAAGAGAGAATGAGAGAGAGAGCAAGAGATAGGTAGAGAGAGAGAGAGAGAGAGAGAGAGAGAGAGAGAGAGAGAGAGAGAGAGAGAGAGAGAGAGAGAGAGAGAGAAAGAAAGAGAAAGAGAAAGAGAAAGAGAAAGAGAAAGAGAAAGAGAAAGAGAAAGTGAAAGTGACAGAGAAAGAGAACAAGAAAGAGAGCATATAAATACTTTGATCACTCCATCCAGCAATGAATACCACAATAACTGGCTGCAGCTTAAAACCCACGGCGATTGGCATCATTCAATTTGATTTATAGCCAGGGAGCATGCATGCAGCAATTAGCGGGTCTCTTACTGTAAGCTTTGACTGACGAGCAATTTCGGACTTACGTAATGGCCCACAAATAGAGTTGGGGAAAACAACTCAGCACTTTTGTTCCATCCCCTGATATTTATATTTTTATTCGACAAAACTGTTTTCTTGAAAATATTATAAAGACCTCGACTCATAACAAGATCGTATATCTAATTTATTTATTGGATGTAAATAGCATGTTTTTTTTTCATTTTTACCCTTTGTCTTCAACTTACATTCTGCATGACGAGTGGACAAATGTTTCTGATTTCATTTATGACATCACACAGAGCATTGCACGTAATACGTAGCATTGTTTATGCATAACAGTGTAATTTCTGACAACTAGGGAGAACAATGTAGGCCTCACACTGCCCACAGGCATGGAGTTTGCTGGTCATTCTATGGTTCAGCTGTGATTCACAAGGTCACACCGAGTTCATGCAAAAAACGTGACCAACGGAGGATAGGGCACTCCCTATGGGAATGAATGGGGAAGGGTGGTGGCATTTGGGGTTAAAAGGTGCAAGACCCATATCTCTCCATCCTACCACCAATTACTTATTCCTATCCCCCAAGCTTTAGAGCAGTGTGCCAAGTCGGAGTATATTCCAATTTAGCTGTTTATCTCATACGTGTCTCATGATAATTAGCAATGGATCTATCGTTCTAGACTAGACTGTTTGTCACGATGCATTGTTTCTTGTGAGATGACACCGTAAGGAAGTTTAACTTGAGTTGGATGACGGATCGAATAATGGACGTGTTTTTAAACATTGTTACTTGTGTGAAGAAAGGATCGACAATGGTATTCACAGAAAGAGATAACATTAGAGATAGAGATAACACAGTGTCTTAATGAACCAAGAGCATTTTAAACTTCCAAACTGAAACTGCACTGTTGATTCAATTTGCTGCAGGAAAGTCTCACAAACTTCCTTCAACACCGGATGTGAACAATGTAAATCGTTCAAACCGAATCGAGACAATTTGTCAAGCCACTATTACTTACCCACATGGTATTGGCGAGCACAATACTATACCGTTGCTCGGTTACATCGTGTTTCTCGGTATGGTGGTGGTCTTGTGAAGAAGGGCATCAATGAATGTGTAGGTTCAAATCTGGCTGAAGATGCTAATAAAGTACTAGCGGGGTATGCTTACACATCGTAAGCAATAACGATCCATGCTTCCCCATTGTCTTGGGTCGCTCACCTACATTTTATTTTTGATTATTTCTTTTCATTATTTCTTTTCATTTATTTATATTTTCATTTACGGACACTTTCTGATAGTTCTGTTAAATTTCCTGGTGGACACGCTTCGATGTCTATTAGCATGCAAAATTAACATGCTTCCCTATTGTCTCGGGTTGCTCACCTGCATTTTTTTCATCTATTACTTATGAAATCTTTAGATTTCGTAAGTATATTGATGACTTCCGTCCTCTGTTTGTGTGTTTGTGTGTTTGTGTGTTTGTTTGTAGGCACGATAACTCGAGAACAGAAGAAGCAACCAATGTCAAATACACCACGTGATTCAGGAGGGTGATGGCTAGCGCTGATTAGATTTTGGTCAAAATCGGTCAAAGTTCAAGGTCACAGTGAGGTCAAACATTCGATTTTTGATGGTTTTGTACAGAATCATCGTAGAAACTTCTGGTTTGCGTCGCTACCTTCTCTAGAGACAGCTTTTATTAGACAAGGTCAGAGGTCAAGTTGACGATTTCATAAGTACCGGTCTATGACTGCTTGTTTACATTTTCATTTACAGATGGTTCCAACAGTTCTGTCATTTTTCCCAGTGTATCAGCTTCGATGTCCATTGGAATGCAAAATTTCAGCTTTCTACATCACCCAGAAGGTACCGATCCTTAATATCAGTCAGTGAGTCAGTGGTTAGAAAGATATATATATATATATATATATATATATATATATATATATATATATATATATATATATATATATATATATATACATATTAAACACTAAAGTTCTGAACATCCTGAGATAGTGCTATATTTTGGTGGGACTGTTGATGAAAACCCAGCTGGCTTAGAAATGCCCTTTATGGAGAGGGTCATTGGCCTGCCCCTCTTGGGCTTACCTGCTCATGCTGCCAGTCCACACATTGCATTTGGCTTATCCATCCATCCATTGGATTTGAACTCAGGATCCTAGGATCCCAAAGCCCACCACCCTAACCATTAAGCCAACACCAGGCATATTTGGCTCATTGCCATTGCCACAACTTAGGCTGGGTATTAAAATGTGACCTACGAAGAGCAGTGCTGCCTAAAATAATACCCTCTTCCAAATATTAAAGCAATGTGGCTTTTTCGTTGTTCTGGTAAATGCAGTATGATCCTATTCCGCAGCAAAGAGTGTAATTTTAAGTGTCCTTTGTACAAAGTGAATGGTATCCATCACAATTGTCAGGCGAAGAGGAACCTCCTTGAGGTCGAGACTATGGTGAGCTCCTGGCTTGGCTCGTCTTCTTCTTATTCTCCTCCCTGCGTATGGCAGCTTGGCTGCCGGGTAACTGTGATTTTGGAGGGGCATGACGGTATGCAGCTGATGCTGTGCCCCTATACCAGTATCAACTAAAAGATCCCAAGCCAGCTACCCGAACCACTAAGCCAACACCAGGCTTACTTGGCTGGTGAACAACTTTTTTTTTCTGCGAACGACATCTCAGTGTCTGTTTTATGCATCGGGCACTAGGAACGGCATTGGCCTAAGTGTGCCGCATGTGAGTAGACGCGGTAATAACAAATATGCACTGCTTGTCGGGTCAGAGGCCATTTTGTGACATTAATAAGGTGCTCTATGGCATTTCGCAGCTATTGGGAGAGTGGGATAAAGGACAGAAGAACCTTCCTGACTCTGCCAGTTGTTCTCTCATTAGGAGACACGTCAAATATTCCATCTCGTTGAGGAAAAGGATAATTTGCAAGTGGCTGTTTCAATTTACCGATTTATTTACTTTTTGGATATTGAGAATGCAGATGAGGTGCATTTGGTGCATCGTGCTGCACATCCAGCAACATACACTTTGCTGATAAAACGCTTGTTAAAATTTCTACACCACAGCACTCTTCTTTTCATACTGCAAATCTCAAGTCCATATAATGCCTCTTCATCTTCTCCTTACTTCCTTCTTCCCATCGCCCCAAGTAATGTTGAGGGAAAGGACAGGTGATGCTGTGAGTGTCGCTAAAACATAAAACAACTAGAAGGGCACTCAGTAGAGTGCATACCTCTGCCACGTAATGTCTCATCCATGAGAACATATCTGTCCCAATACATTTTTGAAATATCACGCTATATATCGTTTTTGGCTGCCGGGTGGTGAAGAATCACTTTAAAAATTAAATAATTGTCGTATCTAGATTTGGATTCGGATCTTCACCAAAATCGAATCAGTCTGTCCTTGTCGCACTCCCAACCTGCCCACCAAATTTCATCCGGATCCGTCTATAACTTTTTGAGATATCCTGCACACAGAGAGACAGAGAGGGGTGAAAACATAACCCCCTTCACCTTCGGTGGCGGAGGTAATAACCACGTATAATGCGTACCCAATTGCATCCTCATATTAATGCAAAATCATTTCAGATAGCAGCTGAAAAAAAAACTCTCCAAACACGTGTAATTTACACTCCACCAAAGAGTCGTCTTTCCTGATTTTATTTTTGGAACAGACTTAAACGTTTATTTTATGAAAAAGCAGCAAATCATTGTCATGTGAATAATGAACGATTCACTGGGGAACAATTTTTTTCTTATTATCTGTTGCATGAGATGTTTCAACTTATTCTATGTATTTTTTCAATGCTGATTTCAAATCTGAAATCGGTTTTCCTCTACATGCTCTAGTTTTCATGCAATTTGAAACTTGCGATTTTCGTAAAAATGACACCCATTGCTATTTGCACTCGGGATAACTTGAGAACTCGGGGTGCAATTTCCGACTTTAGTGGAAATATACGATGCCTAAACGGCTAAATAACTATAGACCGTATTCGTTTTGCTGCAAACGATTTGCTCACGATTTATTTGACATCAATTTTGTTTATCTTTATTGGTATTTATTTATCTTTATTGATATATATTCTTTAACTCTATGTTTTTCTTTGTTTCAGATCTGATCATGGCTTCTTCAATAAGACATAAATGTGTAAATAATCCTGATGCATTCTGTTATGTATGTGGCTGCTACACACTACTTCGTCAAAAGCGCAATATAACATAGTTTGTAAGGCGTGCCTATAAAGCCTATTTTGATGTTCCCCTTGGCGACCAAGACAAGAAATGGGCTCCTCATATTGTATGTCATAATTGTGAGGAAATGCTTCGTGACTGGACAAAAGGAAAACAAAAGGGTCTACCTTTTGGAGTTCCCATGGTTTGGCGAGAACCTAAGGACCACGTAACTGACTGCTATTTTTGCCTGGTCAACGCAAAGGGTGTTGGCAAGAAAAACCGGCAAAAGATCTCCTATCCTTGTATTCCCTCAGCAATTCGACCTACTCCGCACTCTGAGGAACTCCCCGTTCCAGTCTTTAATGGTTTCTTCTTATCTGAAGATGAAGGCAGTGAATATGATCAGCAACAGCACGAGGGTCGTGATGACGGGCTTCAAGAAATGGTTTCAGAATCCGAAGCCTCCTCCTCTGATACCAAACAGTCATCAGCCCCTCAGCAGTTTCGCCAACCGGAATTGAATGACTTAGTGCGTGATTTGGGGCTCTCCAAGAAAGCAGCTGAGGTATTAGCCTCTGGGCTGCAAGAAAAAAATCTACTTGTCCACTCTGCAAATGTTTCATATTTCCGAAAGCGGAACCAGATCTTTGTCGCCTTTTTCTCAGAAGAAAAGCAGTTTGTTTACTGCCATGATGTCCCAGGTCTTCTCAGGCAATTAGGTGTTACTTCGTATAATCCAACAGAATGGCGATTATTTCTGGATACCTCTAAGCGCAGCCTCAAGTGTATTATCTTGCACAATGGCAATGTTTATGGAGCGGTTCCAGTTTGTCACTCAGTGCATTTGCGAGAAGAACATAATGACATAAAAATGGTCATTGACTTATTCAAATATCACGAGCACAACTGGATCATTTGTGTGGACCTGAAAATCGTCAACGTTCTCCTTGGTCAAGAGAAAGGCTTCACAAAGTTTCCATGCCATCTCTGCATGTGGGACAGGCGAGCTCGAGAGAAACACTGGATCCAGAAGGAGTGGCCCATCCGTGAAACTCTGGAAGCAGGCAATGACCCAATCGTCAACCGAGAGAAGATCATTTTTCCCCCACTCCATATCAAGCTCGGCTTGATGAAACAGTTCGTGAAGGCATTGAGTACTGATGGTGAATGTTTTCAACATATAGTTTCTGCTTTTCCTGCTTTGTCTTTCGAGAAGATCAAAGCAGGTGTGTTCGATGGACCTCAAATTCGTGCTCTTGTACGTGATGAGGAATTTGTAAGGAAGATGAATGACAAGGAGAAGACAGCGTGGCTGTCTTTCGTCACAGTTACACAAAACTTTCTTGGTAACGAAAAGGCAGATAACTATGAGTTTCTGGTTACGAGAATGCTGTTGGCTTTTTGTGATCTTGGGTGCAACATGAGTGTCAAGCTCCATTTCCTGAATAGTCACCTTGATCAATTCCCTGAGAACCTTAGGGCTGGAAGTGAGGAACAGGGAAAGCGCTTCCATCAGGACCTCATGACGATGGAAGAGCGCTACCAAGGGTGATGGGACAAAAATATGATGGCACACTACTGCTGGAGTATCAAACAAGATTGCCCTGTGGAAGTCCACAAACGCCAGAGCTACAAGTGCAAATTTTTGCCTGAATGGGACCTATTTGAACTTTGCATTCCATCCTTATCAATTGTTCTGAATCACCTATCATCTTTATGTCGAAATATATGTTCATTTAAGTTTGCTTTTAATTCAAATTGTAACTTCCCAAATAAATGTCGAAAATGTTGAATTGCAAAATATATGTTTAATATAAATTTGCTTTTAATACAAATTGTAACTTACCAAATAAATGTTGATAATGGTGGATTGCAAAAAAATCTAGAGCTTACAGAGAGAAACTAACTTCAGATTTGAATTCAGCACACTCAAATTAGGGAGGATCAAGTGCTGGTATCAATGCAACAAAAACTTTGTTCCCCAGTGTATTGAACAATTCTTGACTCTTCATGGTAATGCAAGGGAATTGTCACAAAAGTGCAAAATATATGGCATTGTCACAAAAGTCTTTAATTTCCAGGAAGTAACTTTAGTAGCTTTCTACATTAAAAAAAATATATTTTTGTCTTTTTAAACAACCCCCCCCCCCTCAAAAAACAACTTTTTTTCATGGATATGTTTCGAGGTGTCGATTCATGACACTTGCCTGCCACCTTTCCTTAGCTCTCACAAGCATTATTTTCATTTACTTATTACATTTACCACATCCGTGAAGCGAAAAGCAGGGTTAAGCAATTGTTTAACTTCTGTCTGTCTGTCTATCTACAAACATCAGTTTTTGATCGAGGAACAACTTAATTTCAATTCAATGTTATATTCTGAACATGAATCAGAAAGCGAACCGGTAGTTTCATAGAACTTTTGCTTTAAATTAGTCCCAATCACACATGTAGAGAGGGGAGTGAGACAATTTTAATGGGTGTAGCTGCTTGAATGTTTGGCATGTCCTTCCATCCATCCATCAAAAAGTGAAGAAGAATAACATTTCTTACCCTCCATGAGGGGATAACCAAAGTTGCGAGTTGGCGTTTGCAGTTCCGCCACATGTGCCCACGTACCCATGCACACAAACAGACCTTAATTTATTTTTTCTTTTAAACTGCACTGCTTCCTTCGGACACAGGTACAATTTGTTTTACTCTGTCTGCCTGTCTGCCAGTCAAACAAAATTGAAAATCATTCCAAACTGGAAACTTACTGTTTGGAAACGGTCATAAAGGACACAAACAACAGGCATGAAGAACATGAAGAACTAACTTACTGTTTTTAACGGTCATAAAGGACACAAACAACAGGCATGAAGAACTAATGTGACGTGTTAAATAAAGGTGGTGTAAAGGAAGCTGCATCAATGGCGGTAAACTTCCGAAGAAATTTTTAGATCTTCGTGGAGCATCTCTAAGTCTTACTCACGTTGTTGTTCTTCATCTTCTTCTTGTGGACTTTTTTGTCTCACAGCCTACAGTTTTCATCGAAACTTCCTGAAACTTGGCATATATATGTAAAAATACCCTGCGCAGACAGTAACCATCTCTGATTTTGAAAATTCCTCCTAGAAAAAAAGTTATGACATCAAAATATCTCCGCTAATGGAAATCGCCTAAAAAATTATCTCCGAAACTAGGCAAGCTTTTTGAATTCTGTTTGTGGGAATCGAACAGGGCATTAGCAGAGATGAATTACCGCACATATGATACATCACTATGACGTCATATCAATTTTTATGACGTCATTCCTATTTTTTGACATTTTTTGTCTCACAATCCAGAGTTTTCATCAGATCTTCGTGAAACTTGCAATGTATATGCAGAAAGCCCACGCGCAGGCAGTAACCATCTTCGATTTTGGAAATTCTTCCCAGAAAAAAAGTTGACGTCATAATATCGCCGCTAATGGAAATCGCCTATACCATTATAACCGAAACTAGGCAAGATGTTTGAATTTTGTTTGCGGGAATCAAGCCGGGCAATAGCACAGATAATTTATCGCAAACCTGATGCATCACAATTACGTCATATTAGTTTTTATGACGTCATCATTAAGAGGACGAGGATCTTTGCTCATTTGAGCTTGTTTTTCCTATAACCTATAAAATCTTTATTTTATTTAAATTGAATTTATACTTGAACATTGTAGAACACAAATCGCCTTGTTGTAGAACACAAATCGAACACAAATCGCCAATGGACATCGCCTACTTTCAAAACCCTTTCATTTAGCAGTAGTTGGACAAAACATTACGACATTTTACATCATCTTGACCGATCAAATTTGCTGCTTGCAGACCCTGCCCATGCCCTTTTTTCTCAAGGCTGTGTGGGGTAAGGTGTTCTATGAACTCTAGTTTAGATTCTAATTTCATGATTTCCTTTACAAAATCCCATAGCTGTTCATCTTTAATTCTAAGCTGAATGGTCACCTTCGTTACTTCATCCCTCTGTTCTCACCTCTATGGAACTGACTCAATGTGACTGAATCCATACTCCTCCCTCCGGTCTTTCAAGTGTGCTGCCCACCATAATCTCACGCTTTCTGCCATATGCTTTCTCACACATGCTCTCTTCTACTCTCTTTTACCCCATCACTCCCTCCATCCAACTCTTTTCCTTTGTGCCATGCATCTGCACATGTTTGTTGTCTTTGTCTCCCTGCTCTCTTTTGATCCTTTGTCATGCTGTGAACTTGCTGCCCTCTGTCGTTTAGCTCATCCACAAGCCTAGATTTGTTTCCAAAATAAATAAATAAACAAACAAACAAATAAATTAATCAATGTAGTGTATGTGAAAGATTACAATCATAATGGGGATATTTCTGCTTCATACAGGTAAGCTTGAAACTCTTCAGGTAGATGTACAAGTTCTAAATGCATTCTATGTAAATCCATTCATATTTTATACTGACCTCTGACCTCTGCTAAAACACATTCAATAAGTTTTCAATAATTTTGGTCAAGTTCATGTTTCCCCTGTTAGGAAAATCAGTCATCCTCTGTGCTTTGATCCCAGATCTTTGCATGAAATAAGAGTATTTAAAAAGCAACTAAGAGTATTTAAGCAAAAAGTATTTAAAAAGTGAATTTACGGTTTGTACAGCAAGCAGGTTTCTGATGAGGAAGAGTTTATAATTCTTTGGCCTGACTTAATAAAAAACTAGCATAACCCGCGCTCTGCGTGACATGTTGGGGTGGGTGTGTTTGAGAAAGGAACTGATGCAGAGTATCAGTAGTAATTTTACTTTAATGCAGTAAGTGGAATACGATTTCACTGTTTGAGAACCATTTTATTTACTTTTTTTTGTACCATGCACCTCATATGGTCTTTGAGATAATGTAAGCCGAATATCACGTTACTCGAGCGCAGAACAAAGTCGAAGATAGCGCGACACGAAACCACAAGCTCGGAAATAATATATAATTCTAATCCTGATCGTCATTGATTTTTTTTAATCTACTCGTACTTTTCCAACAACTTATGCTTTTCTTTGACCAAGCACCCACATTGTATCCTGTATAATATATACACGTACTGTATATATATATATATATATATATATATATATATATATATATATATATATATATATATATACACGTACTGTATATATATATATATATATATATATATATGTATATATACAGATATGAATATATATATATATATATATACTTATATGAATATATATATATATATATATATATATATATATATATATATACTTATATGAATATATATATATACTTATATGAATATATATATATATATATATATATATATATATATATACTTATATGAATATGTATATATTTAGACCATACTCTGCAGAGTGTTGGTGCTGCTTAAGCAGTCTCCTTGGATATTTGGCACAATCCTGGACAGGTCGTCTCTCTGACATAGTATACTAGCAAGCTGGCACTCATTTTGCCGACCTCAGAAGGATGACAGGCCGAGTTAACCCCACCTGGTATTAATTCAACAGCTGAGCGGGATTTCAACTCAGGAACCTTGGATCCAAAGTCCACCACCTTAACCATTAAGCCAACATCAGGCATATATACATATACATATATCAAAAACATGTGGAATGTGACTAGCATTCCCCCGATCTCCATTGGACATTGTCCGACACCAAAGCGTCATCTCCAATCAGGAGGCCTCGGCCCGGCGGCTCTGTCAAACAGCCAATTACATGGTCAACATCAATTAAACATCAAACGGAGCTGCCAATCTGGATTTTGGGCTTGTTTGCCCTCATCAGGATGGCATACCAACAAATATTAAACCAACGACGACTACATTCATCACTTATAGATCCAACACAACTCCTGACTTTGGCCTGACTTAATAAATATATTGCCTGACTGTTATGGTGAGCAACTCTTGACTGTTATGGTGAGTATATACATATACATTTTTATATCTCTATATATATATATATATATATATATATATATATATATATATATATATATATATATATTTTTATATTTATATATATATATATATATATATATATATATATATATATATATATATATATATATATATACACATATATGTAAGTATGGGATGCTGTTAGCTATCCTTGACATCACCACAAAGCTCCTTGTAATGTTATTGAAAAAGTATAATCTTTGGTATGACATCCTGAATCATCAGCACTGTTGGATTTAAGGGTGAAAATAGTGGTGACTTTCACCACCTGACCCCCTGGGCCCTATACACCCCCTTACCCAGTACTCTTTTTTTTCCCCCTGTTGTTTTGCTGAACATCATTGGCTTCAAATTCAGGTTATTGAAAATAAAATTCCATCTCTCCCAGAGACTAATGATATGTTCGCACCCAAGGGCCAAAGGGAATAGCTTTTTGAGCAGAACTGAACACTGAGCAGCCTGACTTGCCTTTCCATCTGCACCTCTGTCCCACCATTTCTGTGGAATACATAATTACGTCGTCGTTTTTATGTATTATAAAGCAAAACATCATTTGTTATAATTCCCACAAAATGGCGGACAATTTGCCTTTCCTTTTTATTTACGTTCAAGCAGATTCGTTTCATTTGTATTTGCATAAGCCGATTAGTTTCATATTTACATCAGCATATTCACAGAAGTTGTGCTGTCGTTTCTTCACATATGCAGATAAATGAAAGATGTCTGCAAGCAAATTACCTACATGGATAAATACCAATAAGGCGGAAAGTCTATGGATGCTGAATTGGGGAGACTTCTTGATAAGGTGACAGAGAGGTGAAGAGATGTACTATCATGCCAGCTTCGCCTTTTAAGGGTGCTCATTGGCCTTGGCCTTCCAATGTGAACACATCGAGAGTATATTGAAAAATCATTAACAGTAATTGCTGATGCAACACCAGGAATAAGCTGCAAAGACCAAATCGTGAAACTTATTTGCTTTGTTGATGTTGATGGAAAGACTGAAGGAGTGTA
>NC_140971.1:83901767-84104267 GCF_056783735.1 Eptatretus burgeri
GTGCAAAGTCCGAAGGTGGGGGTGCCCTTGGTCACTGCCGAATGTGGGGGTCAGGGATCCGCCCTTGCCAATCCTATACACAAATCCTGAAATCACTCTCCATCATGAGATGGTGTGCAGGAGGCAAACGGTGTCATCATTGTTGAGTAACGTTGGCAATGTAATCAATATTTTTTTGAGGTTAGCTGATGTAATAGAGATGTTCAGGCTAAATGAGGTGACTGGTTCAATGAGTCTACAAAACAGCATGAAATGGAAATTTTTGTCCTTTTTTTCCTGGGGTGGAATGAGGATTTTCTCATTATGATGCTACCAGTTGTTACCACAAGTCAAGAGGAATGATTTGTTCGTTGTCGTCGACCAGTTAAAGAAGGCAACTCTAGCTTTCCTGGCAATGAGAAATTATGAAAAATTTGAAGCATACATGGAAAGATCCAATAATCCTTGGGTGTTTGGAGGAAGAAGAAGCTGATTTCAAGATCACTCGGGCCAAGCAATTCAACCGTTATCCTAATGAGCTCAACAGCTTACCCGCTCAGTCTGAAGGTGAGCCACCAGCCATGCCTGTTCAACACTACCCTGGAATTGTGTATTTCAACATACAAGACCGGATGGCAGGTGAAATCAAAGCTCAAGCTCAAGGTAAGTAAGAAGTTTGCAAGGTCTTTTGGATTTTTGCATCCAGACTGAAGAAGTTGAGCAACAACTCTAAATTCATGTGGAGTTCACATTACCTCTTTTGATTTATAATTTGTCCTCCGACAAATGCAACCGAAAACCCTGTGAACTTCTGGCACTATGATCTGCCTGGCAATCTTTGGCCCAGTCCATTAAAGTATCCAAACTTTAAAGAATCTGATCACCCCCCCTCCCCCCCTTCCCGATCCACTTTCTACCTTACCCCCACGCTTAGTGTCATCTGTAAATTTGGAAAGCCCACTCTTAACCCCACTGTCAAAATTGTTGATGTAAATTATGTATAATAGCAGTGCAAGTACTGATCGCCAGGGGTACCCCACTACTTACATCCTCCCAGTCTGATATCCTCTTTTTCACAGCCACTCTTTGCTTCCTATCGCTGAGCCAGTTTCCAATGAAGTTGACTACTCAGCCAGCCCCTCAACATCCACTCACCTTCTATGTTGTACCTTATCAAAAGTTTTTTGAAAGTTTAGATAAACTACATCCACCGCACTTTCCTCATCCACCGAGTCAGAAAACCACCGAGATTCACAGAACCTCAATAAATTTGTAAAACATAACCTTCCCTTCGTAAACACATGCTGACTACCGTTAATTCGTTTTTAAATTATTAAAAATGGTTCTCTTTCTCCAACTCTTTCCCGATAACTGGATTCAAACTAACAGGTCTTCTTCTTCTACTTTCCTTCCAATTTTTTTTTTTATATAGGGTGAGGCCTAACAGTATAAAGTTGCTGCTGCTTCATCTTTTATACAATACTCCACCACTTCCCTACATCACAACTCTCCCACCACCTCCACTTTACTGACATCCCTCCTCACACAAAATTCAAATCTCAGCTGAGGTTCACCTCTTTTCCTCCGACCTTGCACCCTCAACCCGTCCGCTTTCTCGTCCGCTCAACCCGTCCACCACACCTGTTTGCTATTCCCTGACATTGTACCCTTTCCTGATATTCTTTCTCACATATTTTCTGTAATTCCTCTAAATACCTCTCTGTACTTCTACTCCTCCAAGCCCTCAGCTCCCTCATTAAGTTCCTCATACTTTGCGTCCACCCTCTCCTTGTAATTCACAGCGACATTATCATTGCACCTTCACACTTGATAATCTTCTGACCCACGCTCTAAACTTCCTTCCTCTTCTGCATGTGCACAACAAACACCACAGGCTTGTGCTGGGTTGCAACATGGTCTTCCACCATCGTCTTTCAGTCCTTGATCCTCCACAGCAGTTGCTTCCCATCAACACACACACACACACACACACACACACACACACACACACACCCACCCACACACACACACACACACACACACACACACACACACACACACACACGCATTTAAAGGCCATTTTCCCCGCTAAAGCGGGGGTTAGCCTTGCGGGCCCCATGACAATCGTCTCCACTTTACCCTGTTTTCTTCATCTCCCCTTCTTAATCCCCTTGCCCACATTTCCTCTTCCACCACATTTAGCCAAGTTTTTCTCGGTCTTCCCCGTCCTCTACTTCCGACTACACTCATTTCCAACACTCCTCTCACCCAGTCACTTTCATCCTTCCTCAACACATGACCCAACCATCTCAACCTGTTTCTCTTCACAACCTCCATCACAGACTCTATTCCCATCATCTTCCGCAAGTCATCATTTGTCTTCCTCTCTCTCAACGATACTCCACACATCCACCGAACCATTCGCATTTCCACCCTTTCCAGCCTTTGTTGCTGCTCCATGTTCAGTACCCATGTCTCAGTCCCATAAATCATCGTACTCCTCACACATGTAGCATACACCTTTCCCTTCAGCTTCAATGACACTCCCCTCTTGGTCAGCACGTCACTCAGTTCCCAAAACCTCTTCCATGCACATCTCACTCTAGCAACCGTCGAAGAGTCTGATCCACCTTCTCCATTCAGCATGTCTCCGAGATAGCAA
This sequence comes from Eptatretus burgeri, assembly GCF_056783735.1. Taxonomy (NCBI): domain Eukaryota; kingdom Metazoa; phylum Chordata; class Myxini; order Myxiniformes; family Myxinidae; genus Eptatretus; species Eptatretus burgeri. The sequence goes on from NC_140971.1 coordinate 83,904,409, forward strand.
AATGTTTTCACCCCTTCCAGCTTCACACAATCTCCAAGATCCAACTCAACAATTCCTTCATCTACTGCTCCCTCGATGCACACCTTACACTTGAATGTAGCTGCCACACTGGTTAATGACCCTCTCACCCCACTACATTTTCGATGAACCCATTCAGCACACATTGTACACTGAATGGAGTTCACTCCGACACCCTTCCTGCACACAGCACACGGCCACTTCCCAGTCCTTTCCACCTCACCACATGCTTTACCACTTGCCATCACCTTCGTCTTTCCGATATTCACCTTCAAACCTTTTGCCTCCATACATTCCTTCCACTTGTTCATCTTCTCCTTCAGTCCATCCAGACTCTCTGCAATCAACACCAGATCGTCTGCATACAGCAGCTCCCACGGTAAACCCTCCTTTACCCTCCGAGCCAGCACCTCCATCACAACTACAAATAGAAGTGGACTTAGTACCGACCCCTGGTGCACTCCTACCCTCACCTCAAACTCACCACTGTTCCCATCCTTCGTCCTTACAGCTGTGCGTGCTCTCTCGTACATGGCCATCACTACTCTGATCAACCATTCCTCCACTCCTAACTTCCTCAATGCCCATGCCATTACTTCACGTGGAACCCTATCAAATGCTTTCTCCAGATCAACAAACCCAAAAAACAACTTCTTCCTCTTCTCCATGTACTTCTCCTGCAACTGCCTTACAATAAAAATTGCATCTGTCATTCCTCTTCCTGGCATAAATCCAAACTGCATTTCGTCAATCTTTACCTTCTTCCTTATCCTCTTCTCCAACACCCTTTCCAATACCTTCATTCCATGCTCCAATAACTTTATTGCTCTGTAGGAGCCACAGTCCAGAGGGTCACCTTTCCCCTTGTACAGAGGGACGAGGGTACTCACTTCCCAATTCACTGGAATGCGGCCTTCTTTCACCACCAGATTACAGATCTCTGTCATTCTCTTCACACCCCAACTTCCCGCTGCCTTCAACATATCTCCCACAACTCCCGTCGGCCCTCCTGCTTTTCTACTCTTCATTGCTCTTATAGCTTCCTCAACTTCCTTCTCAGTTATCTTCTCTGCTGGTCCTAAAACTGGGTTACTCTGGATGTTTCTATCCCATTCATTTTCTACATTCAACAGCCTTTCCATATATCTCTTCCATCTTCCTTTAATTCCATCTGAATCCACAACAATTTGTCCCACTTCATCCTTCAAGCAACTCACCCCCGTCACATCAAATCTCTCTCTCGCTATCTGCTTTGCAATCCTGAATACCGCTCTCTTACCCTCCTCCGAATCCAAGCGTTCTCCAAACATTTTCCTATGGGCTTCCTGCGCCTTTGCAACCTCTTTCTTTGCAGCCTTCTTGGCTTCCTTATAACTTTCATGTGCAGCCTCTTCTTCCACCGTATCCTTTGCCTTTTGCCATTCCTTGAACTTCTTCCTCTTCTCTTCAATCGTCTTTCCAACTTCATCACCCCACCACCATGTTTCCGAGTGCCTCGGTGGTCCTTTTGTCCATCCACATACCTCGCCAACGGCTCCCAATAGACTATCTTTCATTGACATCCAACCACTTTGAAGCTCAACCACATCATCTTCAACCATACTCAGCCTCTCTCTTAATGCTTCCTTCACTGTCGCCTCTTTCAACCTCCACACCTTCATCCTCGGTTGGTACTTCACCCGCCGAATTCTCCGCGCACCTTTCACCCTTATATCGCAGACAACCAGGTGGTGCTGCGAAACAGTCTCCTCCCCTGGGATCACCTTTGTGTCCCGGAGGTTTCCCCTATCTCGCCGACGCACCATCAGGTAGTCAATGGTTGTCGTCAACCCACCTGACGTGTATGTAATAAGCTTATTATTCGCTTTCTGGAATTGAGTATTACAGAGCAACAAATCAGCTCCATCAGCAAACTCCAAGATCCTTTCACCTTCTCCATTTCTCACACCATATCCATAACCCCCATGGATCCCTCAAAACCGTCTGGACTCCTTCCCACATGTCCATTCAAGTCTCCTCCAACCACAACAACTTCCTCATCTTTCACATTTTCCATCATCTTCTCCATCGCACACCAGAACATGTTCTTCTCTTCATCGCTTCGACCGACCTGCGGGGCATATCCTGAGATGACGTTCACCAAGAGATTTCCGATCACAATTCTCACCATCATCAACCTTTCACTCACTCTAGTCACACTCACTACACTGTCTACAAACTCCTCAGAAAACATTACACCAACACCATGCATGCCTTCCGGGCACCCTTGCCACATAAACTTGTACTTTTGCCCCTGCCTTCCCTTCACCATTCTCACACCACTTCCCTTCCACCGTGTCTCCTGCACACAACATATGTCCACTCTTCTTCTTACCAATGTTTCAACCACTTCTCCAGATCTCCCTGCCATTGTCCCTACATTCCATGTACTAAACCTCAGAAACCGATCTCCACGTGGGACATCAGACGATTGGTCATCATAAATGGAAAAATTTCCTCCCTTGCTTCGATCGGGTTCCCCACCTTGAGTTTTAACGAGAGGGGGTGAGGACCCCCACGGGGTACTTCGGGCTGTACCCTGCCCATCAGTTGTACTCATCATGGTTTCCTTTTGAGGCGATGTTTTTATGGCCAGATGCCCTTCCTGACGCCAACCCTTTTAGTCGCCTTTTACGACACGCAGGGATACGGTGTACCTATTCTGACCGGGGTACACACCGGGATTGCTTCCCATCAACAAATCCAAGTATTTTTTTTTTGTACTGTCCACTCCTGTGTGTGATCTTGTCCCTCTCCTGCTTCTAGAAGAATGAATCAGCTATGGATAAACTGTCTCTCATCACCAGTTATACCAGATCTCTCTCTACCCTCTCTATTCCACCATTCCCCATCCAAATCTACAAATACATTCCTCTTCGCCAGACTTCATTATTCCCACATGTGCGTTGAATCTTCTGTAGTGCAAAATCACAGGTCTGTAGTTCCCCAATTATTTGTGGATCCTTTCTTAAATAACAGGGTTACGTTTACTTCCCTCCAATCCTCTGGTACCTGTCCTGACTGCAATGAGCTGTCACATCGATCAATTAACATCACAATCATCTGCTCTGCTACCTCCATCAATACTCTTGCCACTGAAAATCCTCCTTGGTTCTGCTCTTTCCCTATTCCTGGATCCATAATCTATCCCTGGCCAATTTAAATCCTCCACACTCAGCACTCTATCATTTCCACAGGCCTTTCTGCATTCTTCATTCCTCTCTCTCTCTCGTGCTCCTTCCTCACACCCGGAGCCCCATAAGCCAATTCTAAAAGTAACTTACTCTTCTTACAATCTCTTATCTCAATCCACACAGAAGCATCTACATTAGTTCTCTCCTTTATGTCATTCCTTCATCTCCATACAATATTGCCTTTTACCGAGATTGTCACACCCCATCCTATCTTCCCTTTCCTATAACATCTATACATCCAGTAGCCTTATAGTCTTGCTATCCAACTACTCTCCTCATTAAACCGAGTCTCAATTCCTGCAAGTATGTTGTCCTCGTCGCAATCTACTTTATCATCAAGTTCGATCTTCCATCTTATTATTTTAACTTCTGGCATTGTTATTTGACATCCTTAACTTATCCCCTCCTGTAACGAGGGGACTTGGCAGAGGTGATTTTTTGTCTCTTGGAGGATGTTTCTGCACTGTTGCTTCCTTATTAGTCACTTTGGATCCTTTATTGGTCTTCGCGGCCTTTTTGGTATAAAGCGGATCTGACTCCTCATCCTGCACTAAATGATCGAATCAGTTTGTAATGGCGCTGCCTCACAGTCCTCTTACATATTTCCCAGTGTAATGCCTCACTCAAGCACTGGATTGTGCTCTGATGCAGTGCGTTTGACGAGCACCGCACTTACACGGTGTGATGCAAAATGGTTGCCACCCTTTCCGAAGTGCTGTGGACTAGTTTTACATGGGATGGTGATGCAATTTAAAAATGCAATGATTTAATGCCTCTTGCAATGATGCAATGATTTTAGAATTTGCAAGTGAGAAGGTGAGAAGAGGATTGACATTCTAGTATCACGATAAGACGTGGGCCTGATCGAAACTGTCAAACATCGAAAGCTTTGCTGATACCTTAGTCATTTTACAAGGTAGTTTCAGAATAAAACATATAACATCACCTCAAAAATTAGTGCTGACCTCAGAATGCCTTGCTTTTGTATTCCAATCTATGGCAATCTGAAAAGTCAATTTTGGAAAGGTCTTCAATTATACTAGATGGGAAACAAGTCATTGCCTTGACGTCAGATCCAAGAATGAGCTTAGTATTGAGAGGTCAAGACTGTTAAGAGTTGAATATTGGAAAAAATCGATAACATTGAAGGAATGTAGAATTTCTTCGTGGAGAATCTGAATTTCACTGGCATATAAAGTCTAAAACCCAAGACCTTGTTGGGGCATCATCCCTTGAGCCGTCACCAATCGGGTTCACCACTGGGACCTTACCCTTAAATCTGCGCCTGATCATCTGTGAGATTTCTCACCAAAAGACCGGCACACAGGTTCTGTCACACAAGCTACTCCTCGAGGTAATGCAGGTGAGAGATCAGCCAAGTTAAAGTGCAGATTATAGGAAAGAAAAAGCAAAGATTATGGGAGGTGTACCTAGCAATGAATTTGAGTGAGGTCAGGGAAACAAGGCCTACTCTTGGTTGATAAAATCAAGTCTCGTTAAGAAGAATGTCATTTGAGATTCCAAAAAGAATAACAAAGAAAAAAATTACAAATAAATATATAAATAAGGAAAAAATGGAAGTCGTTTTTCTGCTCTTTTTTTTTGTCTTCAACAAGTTTGTTTTGTTTGCACTGACCTGTTTTTTTGTCTTGTCTTTTGTTTTTTGTCTTTTGTCTTCATTCCCCTTCAAGGAACTCTGTTCTATAAATTGTGAGATTTTAAACAAAAACAGGTCAGTGCAAACAAAACAGCCTGCTTGATGTTGACTCAGAAGAATGCTGTGCTCGTTAATGCTACACCCCATCGAAGTAGCACTTAGGTAGCAAGGGTTATAATCAGATCCAACTAACTTTGGAATCTAACACAAACCATGTGACTCAAAGGTGAGCATCCTGCTTGAACAGTTTCCATCTTGAGCTGTGCAGCAGCAGAAAATGGAACTATGGATCTAAACCGACCATCATGAGAAGCAAAACAGACACCAATTTTACTAGTCTCAGGAAGAGCGAGCCAGTCATATCAGGGGGAATGTCAACAGAATGAGTGTGTTAGGGCTTAGTTGAGTGAGAGAACGGCAGCGATAATGAGTGGTTTGGACAGATCAGGAATAAGCGCATAAATGAACGATCAGTTGGTGGACCTGAGCAAACCTTATACCTGTATTTTACTGTACTCATCCACATTTTACTAGATATGTATTGTTACGGCTGTGGAAATTTGCAATACACCATAAAGGGTCCTTAGATCAGTTATGACGCTAAGTTTATGTGCAGATAGTTCCCCACCGTTGTTTAAAGGGAATTCGTGTGATTCATCGGGCTGCGACTCTTTGAGATAGCCGTTTTTCTGTTCTATCGTTATTTTGGACCGTCCGAAGACTTCAAACGAAGGCCCTGTGAAAGGCCTACAATGGCACATGAGTTTTCCCACCTTTTTTGCGGCGCTGGGCTGACGGGAGAGGCTGTGAGAGCTCGCTGGCAATTGGTGGATACAGGGTGTGAGGCAGCCGTGAGGAGGAAATGCCCCTTTTCGAGGAGCTTCTCGAAAGGGCTGGAGGAGAGGCAGAGCCAAAAACGGGGAGGAGCGAAGGGCGAGCCCGCACTATATAGGGCGGACTGCACGCGGGCTCGCTCTCTTGGTGGACGTCGTGTTTGAGCTCTCCTCTCTCCTGCCTGGATGATCGTCTTGGGCTCGTCCTCGCTCTCTTGGTGGACGTCGTGTTTGAGCTCTCCTCTCTCCTGCCTGGATCATCGCGTTGGATTCTTCCTCTCTCCTGCCTGGGATGTCGTGTTTGGACTCATCGGGCTCTGGATCGTCGAAGGCTCGTCTCTCCCTCTGGGCGCCAAGTCATGAGGGTTGCGAGCAGTAGTCCCGGGTCGAGGCACGCACGAGAGGAGAGTGCTGGAGAGGGCTCGCTGACCATCGCTCCTCGAGGGGGCAGGTAACCAGCATGGTCTCGCGGGTCTATTCGGTCACCCACGGCCCACGACCATAAAGGTTTACGAACCCCGTCTACCCCCTTGCCTTCACTATGAGGGGGTCTTTCCTTTTGTTTTGTATGACTGCTGTGGCACCATGTCCCTATAAGTTAGACCTGTGTAAGTGACTGTACATTGCTCGTATTCGGTGGTAACACTTTTCTTGTATATTGCATGATTCCTTGCTTGTATTGTATGTGCAATATGTGCTTTGTAATAAATGTCCTTGTGTGAAATGTATCCCGTTCGTCATCTTTTTCCCCATTGAAAGTGCCATCTTGAATCGCGGAATAAATTAGTAGTGGGTTTTGAACACCCGGGGTAAAGAAGAGAATCTGCTCTGTCGAGGTCGGCGATAACACCGCTCGGTTATCACTGTAGCACGGAGCGGACCGCTTGAGCGGTTCATGTCCTAGGCTGACCTGTGGAGAGGTACGATCGCCCGGTCGACTACTCGCGCAGGTACTTAGGTAGGTCGAATTTGGCGAGCAACCCTATCCTGCGCGGGTGGGCAATTGGCACGATCGTGGTGAGGTTAAACCCCCACCCGTGACTGGCTCCTGGCGGTAGTTCCAGGAGGGTCACGACTGAATTGTCCGTCCGGTGGGCGACGCGGTTGCGATTGGAGTTACGTGGCCGATCGCACGCCGAGGGGGCCAGAATTCGTAACAGTATCTTCAAACAATGAAGGAAAATATTTAAGACAATTATGGTGACAAAGTAATGCAGTCAAACCCATTAATGTCCAGACGAGAACGGCACTCTACTCTATCGAGCATATACCCCCACCAGGCTGAACAGTTTACGTTTTGTATGTGGATCCGGACCCTCACCAAAATCTTCTTGTCACCTACCCAACTCATCCAACTAGCTTTGTTATAACCTGTCCACAACTTGAAATATCATGCTATGCAGAGAATCGTTTTTGGCCTCATCTCTCAATGGTGAAGAATCACTTAAACAAAAAAACTTAATTCTAGTATCCTTATCCATATCTTCACTATCATCGTATCAATTCATCCTTGTCACACACCCAACCTGTCCACCACGTTTCATACGAATCAGCCCATAACCTTTTGCGATATTGCGCTATGTATCATTTTTGGCCCTCTCTCTCAATAGTGAATAATCATTTTTAAAATTCTAGTATCCGGATCTTCACCAAAATCTAATGAATTCGTCCTTGGCACACACATGGCTCACCCAACCTGTCACCAAGTTTCATCCTAATCCATCCATAACTTTTAGAGATATCCTATTCACAGACAAACGGATAAGGGTGAACTTTGTGGTGGAGGGAATGTTCTCGTGACCCCACTCGGAATGCAGGTTTCATTTAATTGTAGACTGTTCTTACAGACTTCATCGAGTCAAAAATATTTGAATCTGTTCAAGAGAAAGATCTTGTGATCCTGCCTTCTTCCAGAAGCTCTGCAACAGCAGTAATGACTCACAATAGGTACGGTTACAAACTTGTTGTTTTGCTCTTCAACACAGATACTTATGAACTCCTCCACTCAAACTCCATCGAGGCTGAAGATGGTCAATTAAATAAGTTTCTGGCAAAGATAATATCAGAAAAATGGCTCTCGGTGTAGCAGCGGTGTGACTGCTTCTGGAGTTTCCAGGGATTCCAAGGATATAGAAGTGTAGGATGGCTGTGGACCTTGTCACTGTGGGTCTGTAACATCTGTGAACAGTTGATATTATTTCTTTATTACAGACATTTCAGGTGGGTCTTTGACATGGCACTGTGTTTATCAGTATACTTCCAGTTGTGGCCAAAGTGTATAGGGATCCATTGTAACACTCTTTCTCCTGACTTTGCTTTCTTGCCATGGTGTTGTTTCTCCAAAAAGGATTACACTTTTCTCAATTGCCACAGAGACTCTGCCATTCTTCTGTTGATATGAGTACAGTTGCATCCGAGTATCCGTTAATATGGAATTCTTCAGATCTGGGACCGTTTGTATCCAGGGATGGTCAAAGCAGTCTTTTTTTTTAAATGCACTGCATTCAGTTAAGACACAAAGAGGAGAACGGGGATATGTAAACTTATGTAAAAGAAGGAGGAATGAAAGCTCTATTCCTAACCCACCTGGTGCCACAGTTCAGACTTGTACAATAATACAATAATGGAGGTGGGACTTTCCTTTTCTGTACGAGGCGCAAGGTGGACGCAGTTCAACACAATGCAAACCATTTTAAGAAACCAGGAACAAGACGAGAGCCAGTAACATTGCCCAGATTAAGTAAAACGGCCATGAGCAGGGCCAGCGATGAGTAGGCATCCAACAATGCCATGTGGTCCCCTTTGTCCTTCTTAGACAGAGGCCTCCCCATCTGCCGGGCGTCTCCGATTGTCTCTGGGCATCACCGGGCATCTCTGGGCAGTGTTTAGTTTGATCGTCTGTTGTTTCTCTCTTCCACGAGCCTCTCCTGGTGGACTCTCTCTTCTTCTTCCTCCTGGGAGGAGTTTTCTTCTTGGGTGCTACCCACGGGTGTCCTCAATAAAAATTAATGTTCATCTTTTCGTCTGGGCTCTACAGCTCACTGCGCCACTTTGGCTGGCATATGCTGGCCAGAGAGATCACAAATGGCTTTTCGCACATGTGATGTGTGTGCCTCTGCAATGGGAAATCCACACCTAACCCTGCCTGCAAACAAGAGATTTTGTATTACATAATCTTTACCCTGCATATAAATTACATACGCTGTCACCTCGGCATCACGTGCAACAAACGACCTGTTACATGGCAATGTAACCTCAAAATGCACGGACTATACTCTGCCATAAACGCATACCGGTACCATATGAATGTCATGCTACCAATAAGGATCATACAGCAGGAGGAGGACAAGCCGTTGGCCTTCCAGGACACTTTGTTACCAAAATGACCAAATAGTTCTCGCAGAAATTCAGTTTCAAAGAAGGCAGTTTTTTTATTTTTTTTGTATACATTTTTGAGGCTCGTGTGAGAGCTAACACACAATGCACAGGAAGGGGGGCATGAGACAAGAGGGGTGGGAGAGGGAAAGACAAAACAGTGGGGAACAGAGACATTAGGAGATCTTTGGGAGAGTGATTGGGTGAGGAACATGGGGTATACAAGATGGACGTTACAGGGACTTTCAGGAAGGAAAGCAGGGAATTTGAAGGAGGTGGGTTTGGGGTGGATTAACGGGGGTAAAAAAGATCAAGGATTTGGATGACGAAAGATAAGAGGTGGTGGTGATTTTGGTAGTTTTACCAGAAGGGGGTTGTTGGCGGACCTTGAGTGCCCTGCAGAAATATGGTGGGGAAAAATCACAGTCAGAACGGGGTGGGGGGGGCGAGACCCGAGAGGAGACGGTAGAAGACAGAAAGACCACCGACCTGCTTGCTGTGAGAAAGTGAGACGCCCAAAGACTCAGCATCATCGTGGGAGATGCCAATCATCCTAAATGCCTTTGTTTCCACAGTGTGAAGCCGAGAAAGGTGAGAGGTAGGAGCACCGGCCCAAAGGTGAGAGCAGTACTCCATCAGGCTGTGGATGAAAGCTTTGTATGTGGTCAGGTGATCAGGTGGGCCGAGGAAGGACTTTGCATGACGGAGGATTCCCAGTTGGCGACTGGCTTTGGAGGCAAGGTTGGAAATGTGGCTTTCCCAGGAAAGATCAATCCAGATAGTGAGACCCAGAAGCTTGAATGAAATGACTTCTTCCAGAGGATTGTTGAGAAAGTAGATGGGGGGGGTGGGGGAGGGGGGGTTCGAAGCGGTCCTTTCGGAGAGACATAGTGAGAGTGTAAGATTTGTCCGGATTGAAAGACATGTTCCACGTGTTGGACCAGTTTGGTATTTTATCCAGATCTGCAGAGAGCGAAGAAGCTGCTGCTTGCCGGTCTGAGGGATGACAGATGGTACGGCAGAGGGTGGAGTCATCGGCAAAGAGAAATAGAGGATTTTCCAGAGAGTCCGAGAGATCATTGATGAAAACCAGAAAAAAACAGGGCCCAGAACGCTACCTTGAGGAACTCCAGCCTTGACAGGAAGGGGGGAGGAGAGAACTCCATTTAGGGCCACAGGTTGGCTGCGATAGGAGAGGAAGTCTGCGATCCATGAGTGGAGATGGCCTTGGATACCATAGGAAAAGCAACTAACAGTTTACAGCAACTGTCTAGTTTCTTTTTTTTCCTCAGAGCAAATGCTTGCACCAAACAGTCCAGGAAATGAGAGCATGAAACACTTCATCTGTTTTGGAAAAAAAAAAACCGTTAAGAAGAGATCAAACCATCAGCTCTTCCTGGAGACCTGATGTTGTAAAGATAAAAAAAAAACAGCTGAAGTTAGCACTGGTGTTCAATGGCGACCCCATTAGTGTGCAATTCCTGCTGCCATTATATCTGTCCTTTCCCCATGCTCCAGAACAGCTTACATGGATGCATGAAGCACGATCATGCTGGATATTTTGTCTGTTGCCTTATTTTCCTGGCATGTCAGAACACATTGGAAAAATTATATCTACTGCCAGCACATTGGAAAAATTATATATCTACTGCCAGTATAAAAGTTTTTTTTACCAGCTCATTTGCACTCTCAGGCACCTCTTAATGAGGGTGAAGGACGAAGTGCCATGGGAGTAATGGAGGGATGTGATATCATTCATTGTGCATATGGAGTGTGCAGCACAATATGTGGAGGATGCTGTGATAGAGCTTTGGACAGTTGGCTTAAATAGTATGGTAGACGCCAATTCATTTTAGTTAATGTGAAACTTGATTCGGAGACTGGGAGAGGCAAGGTACATTGGTCCGAGAAGGGACCTCAAAGCAAGCTTGAAAGGGACTTTTCTTGTAGGTGTAATACATGCATGTCAAATTGGCACACACACACACACACACACACACACACACACACACACACACACACACACACACACCTATCTACACCAGGAAAAATTGCAGAACAATTGGAAAGCATCCATAAATGAAAATATAAATGAGAAGGGCACTCGGTGGAGCACATACCTCTGCCACTCAATGTCTGATCCATGAGAACGTATCAGGCCCATAACGTTTTTCATATATCATGTCCTCCAGTACTATATCGTTTTTGGCCCTATCTCTCAATGGTGAAGAATCACTTTGAAAATTAAATAATTCTCATTTCCGGCTCTGGATTTGGATCTTCACCAAAATCTCATCAGTTCGTCCTTGTCACGCTCTGAACCTGTCCACAAAGTTTAATCCGGATCTGTCCACAAACTTTTTGAGATATCCTGTACACAAACAGACAGACAGACAAGCCGGTAGGTGGACATGGGGAGTCGACTACCCAATAGAACCTGACGCGATGAGCCTGTTCAATGGGGAATGACCTGAGGATTAAGCACAAGAAAATTCATGATTCTAGCTTCAAGGGTTAATGCTGCAGATTGTTTTTTCGTTAAAATACCCCCACATTTAGAGGTTTTTCGGCCGTTGCTAGGCAACGGAGGGGTCCATAGCAACGGGTCTTTCTCACACATACCTAGGACGTACCATGAACGTACCATACCAGTTTCATGTATATCTGACTCATAGTCTCTGAGATATAACGAACTTCGTTTTTTTATTGTTTTCGACCAGGGTTCATTCAAAGTCTATCTTCTCCGACAGTTTTCATAGGATCCGGCTGGAAATTTTTAACAATATGGCTGAATGTACTGCCCACAGTCGCTCGTGGCCCGATTTTTGATTTTCGAAAAAATATAATTTTTATGAATTTTCAAAAATTTTAAAGTCCCATTGGTAGGCAACTGTGGTGTCCATAGCAACGGTTCTCATTTGCACACAACTAGGTCATGGTATGAACCTACCAAGCAAGTTTCATCGAAATCGCCATTGTATTAACTGAAATCGCCATTTTAAATACTGATAATAAGGGCAGAACAAACCTCAAAAAAAAAACGTTTTTGGAAATTTTTTTTTCGACGAGATCGACTACCCAAAAGCCGGTAGGCGACATGGGTGGTCGCTATATAATTGCATACTAGTCATACAGTTTTTGACGGATCGGGCTGAAATTTTTTGACAAAGAGGTTGATCATGGTGCGCATAAAAGTGCGGAAGCCGATTTTTGATTTTTTTTGTCAATCAGACAGATAATTTCTTTAACCGATTCTTCATCATTGAGAAATGTGGCCAAAAACGATAAATATGGCATGATATCTCAAAACGATGGGGACGGCTTCGTTCGGTGACCAGAACAAGCCAATTAGATTTTGGTTAAGGTCAAGATGTAGAGATCCGGCCTATCAGTGGGATACAAACACGTAAACTGTTCAGCCTTGTGGAGGTATGCACTCTACCGAATGGCGTTCTAGTTTACCCATTAAATAGCTTTCTCCACAACCCTTTACAATCCACAACCTCCCGCATCTTTCATTTTATATCCTTTCCTTAGTCTCTCTAAGTCACTTGTTTCTCTTCTTGTTAAGTTTGAGAATATATTTTTACTTCAGGTCTCCTCCATGTGCCTTCATTACTACACTCAAATGTTGGGATTTAAATTACCCTGCTTAATTGACTGCAAAGAAAAGTAATTCCTGTTTTAGTTTTAAAACTTTCATTCAATCCAAGGGAAAACGTTGGGATGAACTTTGCCAAAAATGTTGAGACAGTTTATCCAAAATTAAAAGTTGCGGTGATCCTGATTTTTTGACAAAGTTTGAAGTTAATTTATAATGAGTTTCAAAACTCTCATCCGAAGCAAATAAATCGAGCCAAAGTGATTTGATGTACCATTTTGTTGTACTGATGTCATTTGCTGTAGAGAACTATATAACTGTCATATCGGCAGTTTGCAACATACAGTATTCACTTGTCCTCCTTGATCCTCTGGCTGGAAGTTGGTGTTGCAGAGGTGTTAACTTGTAGGCCCCACCCCCATTACTCACCCCTTTAACCTTTTGACAGCAACCATATGCTGCAAATGCATCATTACTGTCATTTCTTCATCCCCCTCTTGCTGCCTCTATGTATAGCCCCTAATCCCTTTTTCCAAGCTGGAACAACTACATCTAACCGTTTGATAGGTGATCTGATGGTTTCATTTGTCAGTACAACTGTGTCAACTTGACATGCATATATTACATTACACCTCCAAGAAAAGTTCCTTTTAAGTCTCCGAATCAAGTTTCACATCAAATTAAATGAATTGGTGTCTACGATACTATTTAAGCCAACTGTCCAAAGCTCTATCACAGCATACTCCACTTCACCCTGTATAGAGACTGCTACCACCTGCATTCACTTCCTCACACATCTCAATGCTCTCCATCCCACATTGAGGTTCACTTTTGAGATGGAGCAATCAAATGCACTCCCCTTTATCGATGTGTTAGTCGAGTAGACCGAGGACGGTTTATTGATTACAATCGACTGCCAGTCTACCTTCACCGGGCAGTATACACTGTGGGACTCCTTCGGCTCAACACACTGTGATTGCCCTTATTAACACCCTTGTTAATAGAGTGTTGGTCATCTGTTCACCCTGTGGACTTGCTGCTGAAATTGAGTGCATCATAACCATTCTGCATGACCACGGCTACCCTGCGTGACTCATCTGTGGGTTCATGCAGCGCAAAGTTGCCAATCAATCTAAGGACACGTTATTTGGACCAGAGAAATGTCCGGCTTACCTTAAGCTGCCATGGAGAGGTAAAATGTCTTAAAAGTTTGAGCAACAGGTGAAACAGGTGGTTTCATGGTGTTACTACTCTGTTGCAAGTAGAGTGATTTTTACAACCCACAAATTGCTCCGTTCAGTCCAGAAAGATGTGCTCCCTACCACAAAACTGAACTGGATGGGATTCATAGAATACTTACCTTGTGCAGTCTTGAGAAGGACTTGGTGCAAGTCAACTCTTCTGTTTTTTTTTTAAAGTTATTTTTCTTTGATCCAATGTTGTGCCACAGCAGTGACCGATGATGTCACTTTTATCAAATAAAACTATATTTCCCCAGGGGTAGATGATCAATTCGTTAAAGTTTTACATTGATTGGTTTTCTTATTTTTGCACATGGCAGCTTAGCTGCCAGGGTGGCTATCATTTCTTGGATGCGCGACTGTGTCGCTGATGCAGTGCCCCTCAACCAGTACACACTGGTACTCATTTTGCCGACTTCGGAAGGATGACAGGCTAGTCAACCCCCTGGTATATTAATTCAGTGGCCAACGAGGCTTGATCGCAGGACTTGAGGATCCCAAGCCGCCACCCTAACCACTAAGCCAACACCAAGCTTATTGATTGGTTAGCGGTTTCAACAATTGCAGATAAAAAAATTTTCACACTGACTGGATCAAATGTTTCACTTGTCGAATTATGACGTGATAACGAAGGCACCAATGACATCATCATTAGCATATCTTATTCCCCATGGGGAGTACTTGACAATGAGCTATGTTTCACTTTTTTTCCATCGAGCGGTTTCAGAGATATAGAGGTGCAAAGTTTTTTTGGTTTTTCCAAGATGGCGCCTGTACCACGTGATCTATGACATCATAATTATCATTATAAATTCCTGCAGGAAGATTTGTACCTGTGGTCAACATTTTGTGTCAATTGGACCAACAATTGCAAAGAAAAAAAATTCATTACTTATCGAATCAAGCGTTGTACTTGCCGAATTATGACGTCATAATGAAGAACGTGATGACAACATCATTAACCCATCTTATTCCCCACGGGGAGTACTTGACAATGAGCCACGTATGAAGTTTTTTCCAGTAGTTGTTTCGGAGATATTGAGGTGCAAAGTTTTTCGGTTTTTCCAAAATGGTGGCTGTACCGCGAGACCTATGACGTCATAATTATGACTAAAAAAAATCCCACATGAGGCACACCTATGTGGAAAGTTTCGTGTCAATCAGACTAACGATTGCTGAGAAAATGGATTTTTTTTAAAGTAAGACACGTTCGTACGCACGTACATACAGCACACGTACGCGACTGGTCACTTAACCACGATTTTCACTTCGCGAGCGCAGGGTAACAATGTCATTTATGAATGTCAGTGCCGGTATGATGCCAGGTACGCAGGTCGCACATCACTCAGACTGGAGGACAGGATCAATCAAGATTGTGGCATGTGCACGAAACGAAGAACATTTACGTATTCTTGAAGCCACATTTATATTTGAGCAAGCTCCTGCTCTTTGTAAACAAAAAGTGTTTGTGCAAACAATCCACTTGTTTTAACCTGGCTCCATTATAATAGGATGTCTCAGGTTTCTTGTTGCCTCGTCACCATGATGTGCATATTCGTGTCGGTAAAAGTCCCAAGAACCAATCCCCAACAATCATCTGAGCAAATAAATTGTTTTCTTTTGTCTCTCCATAATCCGGTATTCTTGCGTGTGTCCTGATGAGCTGCAAGACGAAAAGCCTTGACAATGTCTATTCTTCTTTCAAATATTTAAAAAATATATATACCAGCAGAGTACTCGCCCGATGGACGATCTTGTTCCAAGTATGCAACACGTTCTGACGCATGCCTTTATTTGGGCGGTGTTTCGGCAACTGACAGCTTTGTGTAGGGAAAAACAAACAACCAGGTTATTTTATTTTATTTTATTTTATTTTTTTTTTTTTTGTATACCTTGGTCGAGGCTCGTATGAGAGCTAACACACAACTCACAGCAAGGTGGCATGAGACAAGAGGGGCGGGAGTGGAAGGGACAAAACATTGGGGAACAGACACAGGTGAACTGTGGAAGGGAGAGGGATGGGGATGGGACGGGGAACATGGCGAGGGGAAGATGGACATTAAAGGGACTTTCAGGAAGGAAAGCAGGAGAATTGAAGGAAGTGGGCTTGGGTGGATTATCGGGGTTAGAAAAGATCGAGGATCTGGATGGGGGAAGATAAGAGGTGGTGGTGAACAGCTGTTTTGAAAGCCTGAAGGGAAGAATGGGAAAGAATAGAGTGAGGAAGTTTATTCCAAAGGCGGGAAAAAAGAGGAATGAAAGAGTGAAGATGAGCAGTGATTCGTGATTTTGGTAGTTTTACCAGAAGGGGTTGTTGGCGGACCTTGAGCGCCCTGTGGAAATGTGGTTGGGACAAATCGCAGAGAGAGCAGGGGGGGCAAGGCTGGAGAGGAGTCGGTAGAAGACAGAAAGACCACCGACCAACCTGCGGTGATTGAGTGAGAGGCCCAAAGACTCAGCTTCATTGCGGGAGATGCCAATGATCTTAAAAGCCCTGGTTTCGACAGCGTGAAGTCGAGAAAGGTGGGAGGCAGGAG
Source organism: Eptatretus burgeri (assembly GCF_056783735.1). Taxonomy (NCBI): domain Eukaryota; kingdom Metazoa; phylum Chordata; class Myxini; order Myxiniformes; family Myxinidae; genus Eptatretus; species Eptatretus burgeri. Next base: position 83,920,904 of record NC_140971.1, read on the forward strand.
CACCAGCCCAGAGGGGAGAGCAGTACTCCATCAGGCTACGGACAAAAGCTTTGTAAGTGGTCAGGAGCTCAAGAGGGCCGAGGAAGGACTTTGCACGACGGAGGATTCCCAGTCGGCGACTGGCTTTTGAGGCAAGGTTGGAAATGTGACTTTCCCAGGAAAGGTCATGGCAGATAGTGAGACCCAGAAGCTTGAAAGAAAAGACTTCTTCCAGAGGATTGTTGAGAAAGTGGATGGGGGGGTTTTGTAAACGGTCCTTTCGAAGAGACATAGTGAGAGTGTGAGATTTGTCTGGATTGAAAGACATGTTCCACGTGTTGGACCAGTTTGTGATTTTATCCAGATCTGCAGTGAGCGAAGAAGCTGCTGCTTGCCGGGCTGAGGGATGACAGATGGTACGGCAGAGGGTTGAGTCATCGGCAAAGAGAAATAGAGGATTTTCCAGAGAGTCCGAGAGATCATTGATGAAAACCAGAAAAAGAACAGGGCCCAGAACGCTACCTTGAGGAACTCCAGCCTGCACAGGAAGAGGGGATGAAAGAACTCAATTTAGGGCCACAGGTTGGCTGCGACAGGAGAGGAAGTCTGCGAGCCATGAGTGGAGATGGCCTTGAATACCATGGGAAGAGAGTTTGGTGAGTAGGGCAGGGTGCCAGACTGTGTCAAAAGCACGTGATATGTCCAGGGATATGGCTCGGATTTCCTGTCTGGCATTGAGGACCTCCATCCATTGATGGGAGAGCAGTAGCAGCATATCTAGGGTAGAGTGACCTGGTCTGAAACCAAATTGATGATTGGAAATCAAGCCATTGGAGAAGAGGAAGGATTTCATGTCTGAAGCGATGATGGATTCCATAACCTTGCTGATGATTGGGAGAAGGCTGATTGGTCTATAGTTACAGGGATCTGTTTTTGCACCTTTTTTATGCAGGGCAGTGATGTTAGCAGATTTCCAAGCAGATGGCAGATGACCTTGGGAAAATGAGAGGGTGAATAGAACAGAGAGAGGGTGAGCAAGAGCAGAAGAGCAGGCTTTGAGGACACGTGGGCTGATGCCGTCTGGACCGGTTGCAGAATCTGACTCGAGGTTTGAAAGCAAGCTCTCCACCTTGTCAGGAGAAAAGGATACAGAGTCCAGGGACAGTTGGGTGCGACTGGGTAAAGTGGGTAGAGATAGTGATGGGTTTGGGACACAAGATTTAGCTGCAAACACCGAGTTTAGACATTCAGCTTTATCACGTGTGGAATCAGCAGTGCGGCCATTTGAGGTAAGGGAGGGGATGGAGGGGGAACATACACCAGAAACAGATTTGATTAAACGCCACCAGGATTTTGAGGAGGGAGAGAGGTTTGAGAGTTCAGACTTGAGATGAGAAAGATGTTGTTTTCTGGCTCTCCTGAGGGTAGCTACACACTTGTTCCGAGCTTTGTGGAAAGAACTGAGATTGCCCTCAGTTGGGTTTGCTTTCCATGAGGCAAAGGCAAGTTGTTTCAGGACAACTGCCTCGCCACAAGCTTCAGTAAACCAAGGGCGGGAGGAAGGGTAAGACAACTGAACACGAGAGGGGATAAATCTGTGCATGAGGGAGAGCAAGTTTCTTTGAAAGAATTCCCAGGATGAGTTGATGTTTGAGAAAGTAGTGATAGGAGACCAGTCTGTAAGTTTGATGGCTGCTCGGAGACCCTGCCAGTCGGCTTGAGTGAAATGCCAGACTCGACGGCGGTGAGGTGGTTCTCTGATAACAGCCAGAGAGATGTCCACTTTAACAAGGACGAGGTCAGAAGAACCAATTGGAGCGAAGGAAGAGCAGCAGATATTGTCAGGGAAATTTGTCAAAATCAGATCCAGAAGAGATGGAGTACCATTGGTTGAGATCCGGGTCGGGAAGTTGACCGATTGAGTCAGTCCCAATGAGTCACAGAAAGCTTTTGCTGATGTCCCATGGCAGGTGAGAGAGGTACCCACACCTAGCCAACTGGCGTGATGACAATTGAAGTCGCCACATAAGAGGAAGAGAGAGTTTGGATGAGAAGATAGAAGATGGTCCATGTTTTCGGAGAGTGAGGTGTAGATGGAGTCATCACTGTTCGGTGGACGGTACAGTACACATATAAACATGAGGTGGGAGTGGAGGGGAAGCCGAAGCCAGAGGTATTCCTGGGGGTGTGGGGGAGTGAGAGCAGTGCAGGGAGAGTGAGGAATAGAGTCTTTGATGAAGAGAGCAACACCTCCACCAGGACGAGGCTCAGGTCTGTCATACCGTAAGAGGGAGTAACCAGGGAGAGATACTTGGGAGTCAGACACGTCTTGGGAGAGGAAAGTTTCTGTTAGGCAGATAATGTCTGGTTTGTCAGTGGCAACCTGCATGGAAAGATCTGAAAGGTTTGAGCGAAGGCCCCGGATATTTGAGGTCCACACTTTTAATGAAGAGGTAGGGGAGGAGGCTTTTGGTGCAGGAGGTGGAGGGGCGGGGGAGGGTCGGACGAGGGACGAGGGGGGAGGTAAGGAGGGTTGCTGAAGGAGTGTGGGGTATTGCAGAATAGCGAGGGGAGGGGCCGAATGAGGAGGAGAAAAGGCTCTGTGGTGCTGTGAGAGAGGGGGGACAAGAGACAAGGAAGATGGCAGTTGAGGATTTGAGAAGGTGGAGTGAAGAGATGGAGGTGAGAGGGCAGTGGAGGGAGGCAGGTTGGTGGATGAGAGGGGGCAACTTAGAGAAGGAAGAGTGAGGGGATGAAAGGTGGGAGAAAGGTGAGGGGGGAATTTTTGAAAGAGGTGAGAGGGAGGCTTGGAGGGAGAAGAGTGGGATGGTTGCTTTGAGAGTGAGAGTGAGGGGTGAGGGGGGTGAGTTGGCACTGAAGTTGGAAAAAAAGAATGGTTGATGGAAAGCGAGCATCCATGGCAAACTGTGGTTTTTAAAAGTTTTAGGTCAGAGATGCGATTTAACACAGGTTACGTGCATGAAGCAAAAACATATCCACTGCTTATAATTTAAAACACCTCACTGCACTGGAAAACGTGGGGACAGGAATACTGTACTGTAAATGATAGTACCTGACATTTTAAGTATTAACACAAATCACAGTTTGGTATCTAATGTAATTTTCATCAAGAAACCTTTTTGAGTTCAGTGTCAAACAGAGCTAGTTGAGTTACTCAACTAAGAGTAGTGTGTGTGTGTATGTGTGTATCATAATATTGATTTAGGGTCACACTTAAGAGATGAAAAACGAACTCAGACCACCTATTTGTAAGAGTACAGCACTATCTTGCTGTGCACCGACATATGCAGCCTGCTGGGTAGAGAAGGAAAACTTATTCGATGATCTTCAACAAGCACTGGATGAGATACTATCATATTACCCATATATGGTGAAAGGAGACATCACTACCTGTGTTTGATCCAGAGAGGATGAGGGTGATAAATGGGAACATGTTCGAGGCCCTCAAGAATGGGGAGAAATAAATGACACAGGGAAGGAATTGCTGACTTTCCTCTGAATGAAGCAACTCTATGTAATCCCTGGTTCCAGAAGAGCGACATCCATCAGCACACCTGGCAACACAACAAATCAAAGAAATGGCACTGCATTAACTTTGCTAATGTCAGACAGAAAAACCTCGAATGGTGCCTGGATGCATCTGTGAAGTGAGGAGCTGAGTGCAACACTGACCACTGATTGCTTTGGATTAAATTAAAGATGACAGGAAAAAAGGGCTATGGCAGAGAAGCATGGGGAAGTTTGACGTGACAAAGTTACAAGGCAAAAGTGCGGATTATGGAGGGCAAAATACACCAGGGTCTTTCTCAAAAATACATATGCAGTACATGAGAGCCAGAGAAGCACGGGTCAAAATTGGTACTACAGATGAGAAGTGATCTCCAAACAAAACTGCACTTGGAGAGACAGCACAGTCCATGATCATCATCTCTGAGCATCTACAACATGCTAACTGCCATCAAATTAAGAGCTGGAGAAGTCAATTGGGAAGTTCAAGAATGGAAAGATTGGTTACCAGTCTGGGTATTCAGAGAGAGAGAGAGAGAGAGAGAGAGAGAGAGAGAGAGAGAGAGAGAGAGAGAGAGAGAGAGAGAGAGAGAGAGAGAGAGAGAGAGACTGACTTTAATCCAATGCTTAAATCATCTTACACTAAGTGGCCTAGCACTGGATGTGAGATTGATTGTCAAAGGTTCACGAAGTCATGCAAAGCTGCACACGAAGCAGTAAGGGAGGCCAAACATGCCTGGTTTCAGGCCAAAGCAGATGAATCCCAGAAGGGCACATTTGGAGGAAAAAGAAAGTCTGGCATAACATCAGAGACATGCACTCTGGGCAAAAGTGTCTTGTTCCAATTAGATCATTATTTGTCCTCCATGTCATCGAAGCTCATGAAAGAATAGAGGATGAAGTTAGAAATCTCTGAATCACACCCCCAAGCACTCCAATAATGGTGGAGGAGGAATCTCACAAGGATACTGAATATCCAAAAACAATTTCCAATCCAGCAGAGTTGGAAAAATATCAGACAGTGACCACCCAACATAGATATTGCAGAACTGCCAACAAAAGAAGAGCTGGGGAGGTCAGTTGGAGAGTTGTAGAATGGAAAAATGCATTGCAGTTCTGCTAATCTCCCTAAAATGCTCAGGTAGGATGTTATAAAGACTTCCTCGACCTCCTACTAAATTTATTGCACACAGTGTGGAGGGAGAACAAGGTCCCCATCCCAAAGAACCAGAACCTCAGCGGAGGTGACAACTGGTGGTGTATTGCCCTGTTGAATGAAGTTGGGAAAGTGGTTGTGGGGCACTGCATTGTTGTTGCTATTGTTAGATGGCAAAACCTCAAAAGGTGCCTGTGAAGCGAAGAGCTGAGTGCAACGCTATCCACTGATTGCTTCGGATTAAAAGTAAAGATGACAGGAGAAAAGAGCTATCATAGAGCCTAGAGGAAGAAGATTTCCTGGTCTTTCTCCACATTCTCCAAAGAGAGGAAGTCAGCTTAAGAAGAACTGCCTGAGTCTCATTGTGAATTCAGAAAAGGATGGAGCTGCTCAGACTTAATATTTACTGGATACAAATAGGTAGAGAACTTTTGGGAGCACATCATTTTTTCTCTTTGTTGACCTTAAAAAGGCATGTAATGGGACTTCGTATCACATTCTGTGATGTGAAAAGCTCTGTGGAAACAAGGTGTATGTGATCAAACCACTGAACTCATTCAATTCTTTCATCGAAATAAACAGTCTAATATTTGTCTGGATGGTACTCTGTTCGAAGAGATCGATGTGAACAATGGGTACCAGAATTTGCGCGCCACCCATCCTGTTCATCCAGTATGTTTGCTTTGTAGGGAAAGACTGGAAGGAATACAAGAGTTGATGAGGTCAAGCTGAATAAACCTAAAGTATAAACTTGACAGGAAGTTTTTCTGAAGATATGCACACAACGGTGAAGACACACAGCTCACCAACTGCCAATTTACTGTTGATGCGGCACTCCTCGCCAGGATCAGGCATCATGCTGAAAGAACTGTGGAAGAGTACCAGCTCATAAATGGAGACCTTAATCTATCAGTTAGTATTCTCAAAAGCAAGCTCAGAGTAACTGTCAGAGAAACAATAAGCTTTGACAAAAATTTGATACCTACCTGTGATGAGTCAGCAGATCGAGTATGAAAGTCAGTTTTCCTTACCTTAGAATTTTGACTCAGATGTTCAAAAAGCGAACTGCCCAAGCATCCCAAGCTTTTGTGGAACTATCTAAGGCATTATCAAGAATGAAGACCAATAACCTCAGATTGAAGCCTGAATAGAATGGATAGGAGGCATTCATTCTCTCAGTGATGTAATGTGGTTATGAATGTTGGACATCCCCTTTGGAAGCTTGTGAGAAGACTAGACTGGTTTCATCACGGATGCATCAGTGCTATACTAGGTGTGTGTGTGTGTGTGTGTGTGTGTGTGTGTGTGTGTGTGTGTGTGTGTGTGTGTGTGTGTGTGTGTGTGTGTGTGTGTGTGTGTGTGTGTGTGTGTGTGTGTGTGTGTGTGTGTGTGTGTGTGTGTGTGTGTTCATTTCCTATTAAACTGCAGCACTGAAACAGAAACTTGGTTGTTATGTTTAACATCTGTATACAAGGCTCACGTGTAATAAAACGATAATTTTTATTTGATGAAAATCTATAGTATGGTTAACAAGAAAATCAAATTCCTGTGTCTCCTTTTGTGCATAAATGGCAGAATTTTTGATGCCAAAGCAGTGGTTTTGCAAAAGATTAACAAGTGTAACAATTGTATAGCAAGAAAAAAAAATTGAGCTGAAATTCCAAAACCGCTCGGCCAATCCGGCTGAAATTTGGCAGCCACGTTCCTCTCGTGACTGGCAACAGGCATTTCAAAGCTTGTTCTGGTCAGGTCAGATCAGGTCAGGTATGGGAGCATGCGCAAGAGCAGTGTGTCTCTGTGTCCACTTTCCAACAGCACTCCAGGGGTCCCCATCTGGCCATCCAACAGGCAGATACCTGGCCCATCCCCATCTCCTTGAGATGCTGATCAACCTGCAACAACCATGAGCCACGTGGTCAGCCCATTGGCATCCTCCACTCACAACACTCCCTTGCTGAGAGAATCTGGTGAGCAAGATCAGCATCAGGAAAACGATCCACATGTTCATACAGCCACACCTGATCCTCACGGACTATGTAGGTAACAAATCTAATTTGAGTCTCTCTCAGCAACCGCTCGTTGGACACTGTCTGACCAGCAATAGCCAAGGATTCTCCAAAGAGACCTGGAACCAAAGGAATTAAGTGTCCATCTCAGATCCCTGGTCAGAGTCCAAGTCTCACATTCGAAGAGCAAGACTGGAAGCACCAAGAACCTGAAGACTGACTTTCATACTCCTGCACAGGTACAGACAGCACCATACCACATGATATAGTGAATCCATGACTCCCCAGGCCCGACCCAGACATCTATTGACCTCTGGCTCACAGCCAGCAAAGACAAGAATATTACTGCCAAAGTAACTGAATCTCTCCGTGACCTCAACATCCTCACCACAAACAGGTACAGACAAGATAACAGCATCCAAGATGTCATTTAAAGTCTGGATCTTGGTTTTGATCCAGGAACCCGTAATCCCAGTGGCTGAGAATCCTCCTTCAGCACCTCAAGGGCCCACAAAAGGATATCCAGAGTCTTCACAAAGATGACTGCATAATTTGTGAAATCAAGGTCAGAGAGCTTGACATTCCCAAACGATGCACCACAACTAGATCTCTCCGACCTCCTCCCCAGAATACAGTCCATGCAAGAGCTGAAAAGTGTGGGGGCCAGTACCCACTCCTGATGAACTCCAGTAACAACTGAAAATAAGTCAGAGATGGTATCACACAATCATCATCACTCTCAGTATGAGAGTATAGTTCAGACATCAGATTGATCCATTTTGGTGGTAACCCACAAAGACCAAGAATCTTCCAGAACGCTTTCTGATTCACTGAATCAAATGCTTTACAGAGATCAACATAGGCTGCAAGCAGCCCCTGCCGAAGCTCTCGTCTGCATTTGGTGAGGACCCAAAGAGCAAGGATACGGTCAATCATTGACCTCTTTGGTATAAAGCCTGACTGCTCTGGGCGCTGGTCCTAAAGCAGATGGTGGTGAACCCTATCAAGAATTATCCAAGCAAAGAGCTTGCCCGGCACTGAGAACAGCGTCACCCCTCGGTAGTTGTTGCAGTCCTGGCGATCATCCTTCCCTTTCCAGTGAGGGACAACAAGGCCCCTCTCCCAGTCATTTGGGATGATGCCTGTGTTCCAGGCAGACCACAGAACTGCATGCAATGACAAAAGTGCAGCATTTCCACCAGCCTTGAGAAGTTCAGCATGGATGCCACAGATCCCAGAAGCTTTACCCCATTTCAACCGGTTCACCGTAGCCTGTGTTTCCACAAACGAAGGTGGACCAGAGTTGATTGGAGGATCAGCAATAGGGATTGTAACGCACCTGATATGCAACGCAACAGCTGGTGGGTCAGCCTGGTACAGCTGCTCAAAGTAACCGGCCCAATGGGCTTTCACTTAGGATTCCTCTCTCGAGCCCACCACCCTCCGCTCTAACTGCAGTACACCAAGGGACGGGTTTGGAAGAATGCAATACGTGAATTCCCCTGTAAGTAGGACGAGAATCACTTGATTGCAGGTGATGCTCTACCCCCTCACAGATTCTTTGCACATCGGCCTCCTTGTCCACCCTCAGCGCACATATACATTTACGCCTCAACTTCCTGAACAGCTCAACTCTGACATTAAGCCTGGCCCTGCAACTCTGTTCAATGGTAGCCAGTGTCCATTGAGATACAAAATTCTTATTCACCTTATGGTGAGTTCCAAGACATCCACCAGCAACATCAAGGATGGTGGTCTTGAAGGCACTCCACAACTCCTCAGGATTTCCCAAAACACCCAGACCCGCCCAAATCCCCACTCAGACTGTTTGCAAACTCTTCAGTGACCCTCTCAACCTTGAGCTTGCCAATGTCCAGCCTAGACAGGGATGGTACCATTCTCCCAGATTTAAGCTGCTACTTCATCGTTGCCAAAACGAGCTTGTGGTCTGTATTGATGAACTGAGCACTCCGATAGACCCTGCAGTTTTGGATCATCCACCAACGAACATAAACCAGTGAACCAGACTGCAGAACATAAATTGCCTTCTTATCACTTTCAAGAACCTCCAGTTTTGCAGTACAGGACTTGGACATGTTAAATAGGGTATTTAATATATATTTTTGCACTGTTGAGGCTTGGATAAGAGCTCACACAGAGAACATATAACAAGGGGAGTCGGAGACGAGGGATGGGAGAGGGAAGCACAAAACAGTGGGGAGTAGAGACATTGGGAGATCTGTGGAAGGGAGAGGAATGTGGCAGGGAACATGGGGAATACAAGATGGACACTACAGGGACTTTCATGAAGGAAAGCAGGGAATATGCAAGAGATGGGTTTGGGGTGGATCAACGGGGGTAGAAAAGATCATGGTTGTGGATGGTGGTGAACAGCTGTTTTGGAGAGCTGGAGGGAAGAATGGGATTTAAAAGAGTGTGGGAGTTTGTTCCAAAGGTGGGAAAGAAGAGAAATGAAAGAGTGAACGTAAGCAGTGATTCTATATTTTGGTAGTTTTACCAGAAGGGGGTTGCTGGTGGACCTTGAGCGCCCTACGGAAATATAGGTGGGACAAATAGCAGACAGAGCGGGGGGGGTGGGGGAGACCGGAGAGGAGATGGTAGAAGACGGAAAGACCACCGAACTGCCTGCCATGAGAGAGTGGGAGACCCAAAGACTCAGCCCCACCACGTTAGATACCAATGATCCTAAGTGCCTTGGTTCTTCAGTGTGAAGCTGAGAAAGGTGAGAGGCAGGAGCACTCGCCCAGAGGAGAGAGCATTACTCCATCAGGCTGTTGATGAAAGCTTTGTCTGTGGTCAGGAGCTCAGGTGTGCCAAGGAAGGACTTTGCATGATGGATGATGCCCAATTGGTGACTGGCTTTGGAGGCCAGGTTGGAAATGTGGCTTTCCCAGGAAAGATCATGGTAGATGGTGAGACCCAGAAGCTTGAATGAAAGGACTTCTTCCAGAGGATTGTTGAGAAAGTAGATGGGGGGGGGGGCGGTTCCAGATGGTCCTTTAAGAGAGACATTGTGAGAGTGTGAGATTTGTCAGGATTGAGAGGTATAGTCCACGTGTTGGACCAGCTTGTAATTTTCTCCAGATCTGCAGAGAGTGAAGAAGCTGCTGCTTGCCAATCTGAGGGATGACAGATGGTACGGCAGAGGGTGGAATCATCAGCAAAGAGATCGAGTATTTTCCAGAGAGTCAGAGATCATCGATGAAAACGAGAACAGAGCCCAGAGAACCCTGCTTTGAGGAACTCCAGCCTGGACAGGAAGAGGAGATGAGAGAACTCCATTGAGGGCCACACGTTGGCTGCAACAGGAGAGGAAGTCTGAGAGCCAAGAGTGGAGGAATACGGTTAATGTGTGAGACTGCTTCAGCAGCTAAACTTCAGGAATTATTTTTTAAACAATCTTTGAAATTATTGTTTTATTTATAATTCAGGTACAGTACATACCTGAACACTGTGTGTGATAACGTGTTCTCTGAACTCTGTGTAGTTTGTGCTGTGTTGAGCATATTATTGCATTGCATCTGAATCATGATCCTGCTGAGTATGTGGGAAAACTGGAGATCATGAGAATGGGATGGTGGGAAGGTATCGTGAAGGTATAACATGTAGTTGGTGAGTGTAGAAGTTGGCGTTAAAAATTTCTCCATTTTGTGTCCGTCATTTATCAATTGTTGTTAACGGTGAACTTTCCCCATTTCACTTCTTGTACTGATGTGATGACCTGCCAGTAAATGCTGTGCTTTTTACTTCTCAAATCAACAAATAACTAAGTACTAAGTGAAGCTGATGTCAGCTTACATTGCCATCACTGCTTAAAGCAGCTTGCATTTTCCCATTTAAAGCATTGTTTGCACCTTCTCTGAGCTATTCACAACCAGTGGCAGTTTGAATAATTGGAGGCTGGTCGTCAAATGTTCTCGATTTGAGCAGTTGGGGGGAAGACGATGCTTTGGATTGGGGGATGGTGAGCACCGGCTGTAGGTGGACATTGTGAATATGGAAGTGTGATGGAAATGATTGTAATTATGGTGCTTTGCAACTAATTGATATGACTTCCTGTAATGCCCTCATATATAAGGCTGTGGCTGATCAGGTTGGATCTCTCGGTGCATTTTGCATATTCCTTCTGTGCATTAACTCTCCAGTTACATTAACCTTTCTTCTGCTATCTTGATGTTTCGTGAGAAGGAGATTAATATTATTATTATTATTATTATTTTGGGGGATTTTGGCTATTATGCAGCAACACTATTATGGTGGTTGAGTCGTGAGGATACTCGACTGGCAGCCTGGTGTTGGCTTAATGGTTCAGGTGGCTGGCTTAAGATCTTAGAGTCCTGAGTTAGAGCCCCTGTCGTTTTGTTGAATTAACCAGGTGGGTTACTCAGCCTGTCATCCTTCCGAGATTGGTAAAATGAGTACCAGCTTACTAGTAATAGGGGGCATTGCATCAGCGGCACAGTCGCACTTCCAGATAATGATCCAGCCAAGCAGCCGCAGGCTGTACACGAATAAATATAAACTCAACTCGTATAGACATTGCAGATTCAAATCAAGCTGAAGTGGAAAAAGTTATTGAAAATGAACAAGTTTCAGGAGCATATCAGCGAAGCCCAGCAAGCTCATCATAGACTTTCAGGAAGGGGTTTGCCTTCCTTCCCTGCCTGCTTATGTCTGGGTGTGATGCCAGTCCATGTATTGTGGTTGATCATTAATTCCATGAGGCTGCTTTGGAAGAGAACTTCTTTCTTATGTGGCACAAGGCTGCAAGGTAGCGTCATGAGCTGAAGGCATGGCTGTGCCACTGATGCAATGCCCTCTGTAGGTGAAGGCGATAGCTCGCCTCCTCTTCACGAAGAACACCGTGTAATTAATGCTGGTAGACAGGGTCCGCTTAACATCCATCCGAGGAATGGCACACATATTTATGAATCGCCCTGCCTGTGAAACACCGGGATGACAGTTTATAGCTGGGCTGAGATTCAAACCCAGGCTCGACAGCTTCGAGGCAAGTGTGCGTACCTCTGGGCCATCCTGTTGGTAAGGGAATTAAAATGCTTTTTATGAAAAGGCTTCTGCCATCTAACAATTCTCCTTCCTGAATTGGATAAAAAAATGAAACATCAGTCCTTCATTTGGGTGAAGTCGAAGGAAATTCAGACGATTCACAATCTATACACAAGGGAGGGAAAGTTGGTTGTTTAGTGTGGAAGAAAAAAAAAGGTCAGATGTTCTGATTCCCAACCAATTCTCTTTATTCAAACCACCACCGTCTGACCCACTCGTCCTTCTTTCGGTTCACCTGGTACCAGAAATCCCTCCATAAACCAGAGCTCAAGCATATTTACATATTATAAAATCAAAGGCAGAATGATACCGTGACACTATTCCCCCTCCTAGTGTGTTGACCGAATCAAAGGTTCAAACAAAATAAGTTACATAATGTTGTAAAATGAGAAATGTTGACTGTTCATGTAAAAATAAGTCACAGCAAAGATAATTGGTTAATAGCAAAAATGTACACTCATAAATATCGTGCGAGGAATTGTGCATGAGGCCCAGAGTGAATGGTCAGTGGGGGGGTCGGCTCTGGTGCTGCATCAAGACAAGCTGGCTTCAAGTATCTATGAGACCGTCTCAAGACCACCGATAATATCGAGTACGAAGGTCTTCTCGGAGTGTTGTAGAACCTTGTAAGGTCCATCTTATGGTTGATGCAAGTGCTTCCGGGCAGTATCATGCCATATGTAGGTGCACATAAAAGATTCCTGGGGAATAAAAACCGTGCATGCTGAAGGCGTATGTCTTGGTGTCACCTGCAGGCCCTGCATGGCCACACAAAGTTGTTGGTGGTGTCGGGTAAGGTGTCATCGGACGCTGAGAAGAATTATCCTGGGAGACTTAGCGGTGCACCGTACACTAGTTCTGAAGACACGACCTCAGACCCGTCTGTTGGAGCAACTCGCGCACCAAGCAGGATCATAGATATGACATCTGTCCAGTGCATGGAGTTGTCATGCGCTTTCAGGAAAGGCTCGAGTTAGTGGTGGAAATGCTACACCATACCATTTGTAAGCGGTGGTTCTCACATGGTCAGTACTCAGGAACCGATTCAAACTGGATATCATAATCCGTAATGATGGTTGATGGAACACCAATCCATAGTGATGGTTGATTGATGTGTTCCAGATGTGGCCAAAGGCCCTGGCAATGGTAGGTGCGGTGATGTCAGCTATCGGTGTAGCCTTCGGCCAACAGGTGAAGCCATCAACATAAGTTCGTCAATAGTTCCAACAAGATCCACATGGTTGCTGTCAAAACACCTTTCTGGTGTGAAAAGCTACTGAATGGTGAGACAGTATGAGGGTGGATCTTGGAGGGTTGACAATGAAGACATTGCTTGGCCCCATGGTGCACGTCAGCATTGATGCGTGGCTGACGTAGCATGTGGTGATGAATTGCTGAGTTGCTCAAATACCTGGGTGAGCGAGAAAGTGAAAAGTGTCGAAGACTGTATGACGGAATGCTGCAGTAACGAAAGGGCATGACTGTCCTGTCAATATATATCACACATGAGGGTATTGTTTGTCCCTGGAGTGGGAGTGGTACCTCACAAAATATAAGTGAAACGGCTGCAGACGAAAGATGGTGGATCTCCGTGTCCTCCCATTGTGTTGCTGCAAGTGCATTAAAATTAATGGTCAGTGTTGCGGTGCAAGACAATGCCAATACCTTGATGTATGAGGGAGTGTCGGCCATCAAGTTCCCGGTTCATTCGATGGGCCGGATGTTGGTGGTGAATTGTGAGATATAACTGAGTTGGCAACATGTGTATAGACAGTCCGAATGGGTGGATAGAGGGAAAGTTAAAAGGTTGTGGTCAATCAGGACAGAGAATCCTCTGGCTTCTAAGAAGTGACTGAGGTGCTTGATGGTGACGTACACAGCGAGTAATTCGTGACCGAAGGTGCTGTTGTTGCGCTCTGTTGCTTTCGGAGTATAGAGAATAAGGCCAGTGGACGCACCCACCGTGACTTCAGACCCGTCTACCATCAGGCATGTTGGCACCTCCGGTGTTGGATGAAGAGTGAGGCGTTGGCCAATGCATCTTTGATGGTGTGGAAGCCTGACAAGGTTGGTTCTGCTCATCGGAACACTTTAGGGTGCTTATCAGTTGTGAGTACCTCGTTCACCGGCTGCAGTGTTGTGGCTGTGTTTGGAATAAATCGATGGTAAAAGTTGACGAAGCCCAAAAACTCTCGCAATTTGCATTGAGATGAAGTTAATGGTAAATGCCGAATAATTTTCAACTTCTCCTGGAGAGGGTGGATGCCTGAGCAGTTATCACAGTGGCTGATGAAATTCCACTTTGGAATGCCGAGATGCACTTTGTGGGATTGATGACAATGCTGAAGTCCTACAAATGGGTGAAGAGGAGACGTAGGTGTTCGTGATGTTCCTCTGTGGATGTGCTGGCAATGAATATATCATCTCTATTATACACCGTATGTTGTTCGTCTTTCGGCTGCTCCCGTTAGGGGTCGCCACAGCGGATCATCCGTTATGATCCGCATACTGATTTGGCACAGGTTTTACGCCGGATGCCCTTCCTGACGCAACACTGGTCGCCTCTTACGACACAGGGATAAGGATTGGGTTTCGCCATGATTCCGGGCTGCCCTACACCCTCTCATAGCGCGGCCCAGCGGAGAGCTCCCGTCCTCAAGCGATCCTCCGACCCAAGCCTCTGAGTAGCTGGATTACAGGCGCACGCCACTATGCCTGGTGTATATTATACACATATGAGAAGTGTAATCCCCGAAGCACCTGATCGATAAAACACAGATAGGTTTGTGCGGCATTGTGGAGGTCAAACGGCATCTGAAGGAATTCAAACAGGCTGAAAGGTATGGTAACTGTGGTTTTCGGAATGTCATTTGGATCCAAAGGAATCTGCTGGTATGCATGAACGAGGTTGACATTGGAGAAGATTGTGGCGCCATGGAGTGTAGCGGTAAAATCCTGAATGTGTGGAATGGGCTGACAGTCTGGAACAGTTACATTGTTTAAGGACCTGTAATCCCCACAATGACACCAATTCCCAGGTGCTTTTTAAGCACCATATGTTGCGGTGAAGCCCAACTGCTGGATGATGGTTTGATGATCCCACGTTGTAACATATAGTCAAACAACTGGTGGGCGACACATAATTTATCGGGTGCTAGTCGGCGAGCACTTGCGAAAACAGGAGGTCCCATGGTCTCGATGTGATGCTTGATCTGGTGTTTGATGGCCTGGATTGTCGCCGATGGGTTCATTATCGATGGGGAAGTCATAAAGTACTTTCTGGAAATGGCACGTGGGCATGGAGGGAAGACACTGACGACGAAACGGTGGATGCTTTACAGAGAATACAAAGCTGTGTTTGGCATCCAATCTACGGCGATGTTTAACATCTATGAGGAGATTGAAATGATGCAAAAAATCCACACCCAGGATGGAATATCTGGTGTCTGCAATAGTAAACACCCACGGAAATTAGCGACGTAAACCCAAATCAAGCTGGAGGAGACGTTATCCAAAAGTACAAATAGCACTGTTGTTAGCGACATGTCATGAATATTTCTGTCGATTGTCTTTTTCCTTTCAGCAGCAGACGGCGGCACAATGCTGCCCTCTGCCCAAGTCTCCACAAGAAAATGAAGTCCGCTAATACGATGCACAAGGAAGGGAAGGCAACTAACATATAGTCCAGGTGAACTCGTCACCATTAATTGTGGGTGTCGTCGTTTCTCTTCGGCTGCTACGAACATGGAACTCAACACTGCCAAGTGGTAGCACCGAAAGCTTGTGGTCAATCAGGAGAGGGAATCCTCTGGCTTCCAAGAAGTGGTAGAAGTACTTGATGGCAAGGTATACAGCGAGTAATTCCCAATCGAAGGTGCTATACTTGCACTCTGTTGCTTTCAGCACGTAAAAAAAGGCCAGTGGATGTACCCACTATGACCTCAGACCCGTCGACCATCAGGCATGTTGGCGTCTACCGAAGGTCACAGGGTGCCAACATCAATAATTGGTGTTCATGAAAGGCGAAGACAAATCGGAGCTCAAAGGACGGCATTTCTCTCTGTTCCTACAAGGGGTATACGAAGAAGGGCATGACCGGAATAGCACAGAATGGAGCTCCAGGATGAGCTTCTTAAGGTCCACCATTTCAGATTGTAACTGTGTGACGTGCTGTGGTGGAGGTACCACATGAGCCACAGTCGGGGTAACGGTGTCAATAAGATGATTCGCCAGATATGCAGTGGCAGTTACTGTCAGCTCTGCATTAGCCAACGTTAGAAGAACAGCATGGGAGGAGTCGATTTACTTATATTATCCTCGCCACCTGGGTTTCATTGATTAGGTGAGAGCGAAAATTGATTAGGTGAGAGCTAAAATTGGTTATTCCTTCCATTAACAGGTGAGAAATGTGAGTGGCTCTTTGTTTTTCATTTATATGTTGACTGATTTAGATCTTAACACGTGGTACATGCTTGAGAGCCTCAGTGCTGCATGTTTCTGTCTGTGCTGTCACTGATGGTTCGCCAACAAGCGATTAAACCAGTCCGGTAGCTGAGGGGGTGTGTAGCATTGGGATTCTCATGTGTGTACTATTTCTGAATGTCTTTACAGTTATGGAGGAACTCGGGAAAGGGTTTGAAGCAGTAAAGGGCTGACCTTGGGAAGCCTATCCTGGTTGCTTTATGGAGCTTTCTTGGGCTAGAATAGCATGGGAGCAGTCAATTAATTTATGTAATCCCAACCACCTGTTTTAATTGATTAGGTGAGAACTAATTGGTTATTCACTCCATTCACAGTTGAGAGATGTGAGTGGGTCTTTGATATATAAATATATATATATATATATATATATATATATGTATATTTTTTTCATAGAAATATATACAGTATATAATATTATGCATATATATATATATATATATATATATATATATATATATATATATATATATATATATACAGTATCTATAGTTTTTCTTTAATTTTGTACCTACCTCTGCACACAGACAGACAACCAAGCACTAGTTCAGGTGTATGGAGCTGCTATGTATTTCTTCGACTCTAAGTCTTGGAGGTGGTTGATTCAAACCCTGTCCGAGTCATACCAAAGACTTTATAAATGGTTACATGCTGCTTCCTTGCTTGATACTCAGCATTTAAAAGGATAGGAAATGGACCAACAACGCTTTGGAAAGTAATGGCAAACCACCCAGTTTAACCCTTACCAAGAAACTGCTTTGTCTGCTGATGCTTTCATTGAGGTTCACAAAGGGGTTCATACCAGTTATCTGAAGTCACCGTTCCATGTGCCGCATTTGTACTATTGCTCAAGCAAATCGTGCAGTACTCCTCCCTATGTAAATAGATGTGATCATGTGATGCCTTTAAAAAGGCATCTATTTATTACGCTTGCAACGGGTATGGAGGGAAGAAATTGGAAATGCCAACATTGAGTCAAGGAACACAAGGGAAGAGGATAGGAAAATAGGTATCTCTTTATTGCGTATGTTTTGGTCGGGAGTAAATTGAGGAAAATAAGAGAATGTATGACATTAGGAGAAGGTAAGGAGCTGAATGAAGTTTTTTGAGAGAAGGGGAGAAAGATTGGGAGGATAAAGGAATATGGCGATAGAATAGAAAGGAAGGAGCAGAGAAAGGTGAGAGGGTAAATAAAAATTCTGCTATGTTGGCATACAAAATAAATAGATGACTCCAAAAGTGAAGGACAACAGGGTAGCAGAGTTTTTGAGTGGAGACAGACGGGATGGGAATATTTGACGGGACATTATGGGAACTCGTGAAGATACTTGCATGAGATATATTGCTAAAGGGGTTGAGGTCAGGGAGTCGGAAGATGCCCCTCAAAATAATTTACTAGATGATGTCATTTGCGTCCAGATTGGGGAAAATGGAGTTAAACAAGTCAGAAAAAAAAAACATTATAAAAGTGAAAAAACATGGAAGGATGGAATCCTCAAAAAACAACCAATCAAGAGGTAGGAAGGAAAAATGTTTTTGTCTGATGGGTAAATCTGCTAAAAAAATTTTTAATGCAAGACGATAATTTATATGATAAATAAAGGAACTGATAAGGTTTTGTTTGGCTAACAAATGTTTGAAATGTCCTCCTGTACGCACTGACGAATACGTATGGAATAGTTTCTGATTACAGACTGTAGTGTTTCACGTGAGACTGGAAAATAACCCTCACTAAAGCATCTTTGAGTTCAGGAATATTAATGAGGTTCTCGTTGAAAACATTTTACTTAACAAATCCTCACAGACAAAAAAAATCTAAGGATGAGGGGACAGGAAATCTGGATCGGTGGGAACTTAATCTTCCAGGAAAGTGATTATTGAGCCAGTGCGTGGAAAAGCGAGCTGTATGTGCAATTGCTCAGTCCTGTTGAAATCATGCAGCAAGAACGTTTCTCACATAACTACAGAAAAATTTGCTCAACATGTGTACGTAATGTTCGATCCACATTCACAACTAGAACGGGCACTCAGTAGAGCGCATACCTTCGCCAACGCTACATTTGCCCCCACCCCCCCCCCCAGAAACCATTGATTGTGAGGATATTTAATACAATACCACATCTGCCATCTCATATGTGTTATGATGGCTTAAAAACATTAAATTTCCTGTGTCATATCGTATATCACAAGATTGGGCATTGAATTCACAACATTTTGGCATTGGTTGCATGCAAATTGGATAAAAATCGACCACACTATGGCAAAATGACGATTTTGACCTTTTCATGACCTCGACCTTGACCTTTGTACTCTTAATTTTGTAATTGGTATTAGAGTGTGGGGAAGAGAACAGTCAACATTTTGGTGTTGGTTTCATGCAAATTGGATAAGAATTGACCGTGTTATGACTAAAACCACACATTTTGCAATGTCGTGACCCCCCCTGACCTTTGACTCCCAACCGCTAATAAGGGTTATTACGTCATTGTGTCATGTCACATATCACAAGATGGGGCATTGAATTCTGAACATTTTGGCATTAGTTGCATGCAAATTGGATACAAATTGACCGCGCTATGGTAAAAAGACGATTTTGCCTTTTCATGACCTTGACCTTGACCTTTGACCCTATCGCTCCCAAAATCTAATCAAATGGTCCTCGGATAACAACCAATCATCCCACCAAATTTGCTGCGATTCAGCTCAATTCTTTTGGAGTTATGCGAATAACAAACAAACAAACAAACACACATATTCACAAAAAAATAAATAAATACACAGCGATCAAAACATAACCTTCGCAACAAAGTTTGCGAAGGTAACAACCCCTTCATCAGTATCCTGATCTTCAAGAAAGTATGGCTCGTAACTCCGATGACTAGTGAGACCACGCCATAATCGTGATTTTGGGGGAGTGGAGTCAAGGTAACTCGACAAAGTTCTTTCAAGCCCAAAAAACCAACAATTCTGTTTGTTTATCATACCATTCAAGTAAACACATGACATTCGTCGCTGAAAATTGTCATCTACGTTGATTGTCACTTCAACACTAATCCGACTGATGGAACAAAAAAAATTCATAACGTCGACGATCCTCATCCGAAGTTAACTACTGATTCGATTTAATTTGGTAAGGGAAAGCCTTCACATCAGACTTTAACACTCGAATGACGCTGCTTTGATTGAGACTCTCCAATTTCACGTGAAATTGACATTATTTATTTTCTTGGAATACACACAATCACTTCGCTAATTCTGTTTACTGTCTCTGGAGTTTGAGTGTTCCTCGGATGTCCAGATTGTCCTGCGTTATTGTTCTTCATCGAGCCGGTGCCTTTCAACTTAAACATAGTCGAGGCTCGTGCAAAGAGCTAGAACACAGAATGTATCAGGACACAACATAACAAAGGGAACAGCAGGAGAAGGGGGAAATGCCAACAGCAGGTCAGAAGGAGAAAGTAGACGGACATGGACAAACAAGGGATGCAGGTAACGATGAGGGGTGAAGGAGAACGCAAGGGGTGGACACGATGGATACATAAGCAAAGTTATGGGAGAGCTGGGGGGTGGTTTAATGGGTGAAAAAAAGATCATGGTTTTGGATGGCGAATGATTTGAGATGGTGGTGAACAGCTGGCTTGAAGACCTGGAGGGAAGAATGAGATTGAAGAGAGTATGGAAGTTTTTCCACAGGTGGGAAAAAGTGAAACAAATCAGTGCAGTATTATACATTTACAAATAAATTGGTTATTGGACCACAATTGAGTGGGGATTTTAAAAATAAAATTAAACAATGTTTTTTTAAGGAGCTGGGTTGGAGTAGCGATGCTTCCCTTTCACACCATTTGATGTCTGCGACTGTTGGAGAGAACTGCAGCGGGGGGGGGGGGACCATTGAGCCAAAAATTGTTAGTATAGGGGTAAGCACACCTCCACAGAGCCACTCCGCCTGAGCCAGATGAGGCCACACCACTCCAGCCTTTTATTCCCTGCACATGCCTGTGCTTCCTCCTGGGAAGGGGAGTAGATAGCGTTGGGGGAAATAGAGTTTATCGGGACTAGAGGAAGAATGAGTTTGGTTAGAATTAGCGAATGATGAAGCTGGCCATCCTGCTTGCGATGGCTGCACCACCCACGACCACCGACCGTCCAACTGGCCAACAGTCTGCCAGCCAATTTACCTATCTGCCGGCCTGTCAGTCTATCA
Source organism: Eptatretus burgeri (assembly GCF_056783735.1). Taxonomy (NCBI): domain Eukaryota; kingdom Metazoa; phylum Chordata; class Myxini; order Myxiniformes; family Myxinidae; genus Eptatretus; species Eptatretus burgeri. The sequence goes on from NC_140971.1 coordinate 83,941,347, forward strand.
GCAAGCCCTCGTGAACCAATAAAAACATGTGTGCTGTCCAAAAGGGCCATATGAACAATGGGCTGGGGAGTTACCAGAAAGGGAAATAAAATAACTCTTTGAACTGTGGACTCCATGAACTCTTTGAAGGAAGAATGAGATGCCCCTCTTCAGTGCCACTCCTCACCCCTCTTGTAAATAATTGCTTGACTTTCCTGGGAAAGAGTATAAATAGTGTGTTTGGAGAGAGTACGGATAGAAAAAGTTTGGTGACACTTAGGCGAGGGAAATTAACTTTTGCTTACGGATTTAGATGAAGAGTGGAGTTGTTTATCTGCTAAATAATCAGTCGGGCAAGGTCATTGAGCCTGACCCAAGGGTGAGTCTTTTGCAGGGACAGGGGCAGTGTTGTGGATATGGCTTCGCGGTTAATTGTGGACTAGATTAGATTTGTTAGTTCCATAGTACATGTTCAACATAAGCCGACATCATAAGTGTATGTCCAGGCATTGTTGAATTTGTTTAAAGGAGCTCCCTTCATCTCCCCCTTACAAAATTTTGTGCCATGGCTTCCATTTCCCCACCTTTGTGTTTTACGTACTTTTCCCCATTGTGATCTATCATTATGTGCTTTAATTTCTCTTTTTGAAATAAACATCACCGAGGATGCATGGTCACAGCCTGACAGGAATTAAAATGGAAATGAAGGCAAATACTTCAACAATAATAAATGTCAGTGTGTGTGTCCCTCCATCAGTCCTTCACTCTGTACGTCAGTGTGTCCAGCATCCGTCAACCCATCCATCCATCAACCCTCTGCCTCTCTCACCCCTCTCTCTCCAACCTCTCTCTCTCTCTCTCTCTCTCTCTCTCTCTCTCTCTCTCTCTCTCTCTCTCTCTCTCTCTCTCTCTCTCTCTCTCTCTCTCTCTCTTTCCAACTCCCCCTGCCCCCCCCTCACCTCTCCCCTCTATTGAGGGGACTGTAGCATGTACGAATCAGATTCAGTGAGCCAACTGGAGGGGTGCAAAGCTCACTGCATGAGCGAGCATGCATGCAGGCAGGCCATTACCAGGTAGATAGCGTGGGTTTTAAATGCTCCCACCCAGTTTTATATAGAACCCATCAGTTCAAAAGAAAATGTTGCTGTTTGGGCACATCATCTTCCTGTTGCTGTTTATCACCCTTCCCATCCCCTCATGCTGCCTTCCCTTCCCCTCCCCTCACACTGCCTTCCCCTCCCCTTGTGCTGCCTTCCCTTCCCTTGCCCTCAAGCTGCCTTCCATTCCCATCACATTGCCTTCTCTCCACCTCCCCTCATGCTTACTTCCACCCAACCCCCTCCCCCTCTCCATTTCCACCTCCCTCCTCCTCGCTGACAACCCATCTCCCGGATTGTACAGCAATGTTTGGTGAGTCATCGCTCTTCACCCCCAACCCCTCTTCACCCTCCCCCCTTTCCTAGCTCCCTCCTATTTACCCCTCTTAGCTCACTCATCCTTCGTTGCTCCCCCCCTCCTCTCTCCCTCTCCTCTATTACCTCTCCTCCACTCTCTCACTCCCCCTGCCCTCCTCTCTCTCCCACTCCCCTCTGTCCTCTCTTCCCTCCTCTCTCCCGCCCTTATTCCTACCCACCCCCTCCCATAATATTACCATCAGTAAAGCAATGGGTTGTATTTGCTCGTCATACATCAGTGTAAAAGTGTCAGAAAGGAACGGTTCAGAAGGTGATGGGAGGGAATCACCTGGAATTGAAAAGAGAATGAGTGTGGAAGGGAGAAGACATGAGGTGACTATTGGCAGTACTCTTGAAGGGTATGAAGAGTTGGGTATGGGACATGTTAATGTAGAACAAGGGGTGAACGAATGGAGGCGAGTGTTTCACTTGGAATTGGGGAGGGTAACTCGGTTTGGGATTCTATACGAATACGACGTATGTGTGACATAGGAAGGCAGCAGGAGGCCGATGTTTCCATCACACAGTGGTCTCCTCTTTTCAAAAATAACATAAATGGTGCAATAATTGTATTTTTGAGAGCAAGTTAGAATGACTGTAGCTGTTTACATGGCAATGGGTAGGTTAAGGGCTCTCATATTTGCTGAATGCCATCATTTCCTTAGAACTGTCAAAATTCCAACATCAGAGATCTCTCCAAGCTGCTTGCTTGAAATGTCAATCTTTTCATCCTCCCAGACATTCCTTTTGTCACATGACAGTCCCAAATATTTCTTTCCATTTCAACACCATGAACAACTTAAAGTGTAATTAAGGATGAAGCCTAATGTTCAGAATTGAGATCCTGGCTCTCAAAAAAATTGATGAGCGGTTATTATTATCATTTAGATGTCCCATCTTTTACAATTTTTTTTTTTTTTTGCCAGCTCTTAATTTTTCCACATTGTTTTGTTTTCTTTTCCATTGTGCTTTATGAAAACTCTGTTGGTGGTCCAAGAATGCTCTTCAAGTGTTCAAGTACTTGGTTTTCCCTCATCTCATTCCGTTAGACGCTTGATCAGCAAGTCCGAGAAGTATAATATAAAGTCAAGTTTGTACTATTTTGGAACCAATTTTATCTTTTTGAGTGAGCATTTGTACTTAAACTATTTTCTACTTTCTGTCTGTTATGACAGAAACTTCCTGCTCCATCCTCATATCATCATAGCACTTGTAAATGAGCAAGGATAATGACTAAAATATCTGAGTAATGTTATCTCATTGTATTCTACACAGTCTCTCTTCTTTGCCGAAGAGACGAATTTTGGGGAAGTAATGTCCTGCATGAGCAGTGTGCTCAGAATAAGAATAGAAATGGCATACACACTGTTTCAGCATCATGTTAAAATAATCAATATTTTTGGTCAGAATCTGAGCACCAGAAAACATTTCACTAAATCCCATGCAACTACAGTTCGTTTTTGTCTCCTGCAATTGTCATCAGCAGAAACTGAACCACCAAAACGATTTCATGGTGGACAAACAATAATCCCATGTTAGACATCATCTGACTGCAAAATTGGGGAAAATACTTAATGATAACATACATATATTAACACACACACACACACACACACACACAAACACACCTTTGAGGTGAGTGTTCACAACCTGGGTAGACTACAAAAAAGATTTTGTAAGTGTCCCACATTCATGGATGATAAAATGCATGCAAGTGTACAAGATCAATCCCAAAATTACCAAATTGTTTGAGAAAGCACTTCAATACTGCAATACCACATTGATATTACAGTCTTTGGAAGGAGAGATTGAAATACCAGGGGTGAGGTTACGACACGGGTTCTTCCAGAGTGATATCCCCGGTACTGTTTTGCTTGGAACACAGACGGAAGCCTCATTAATGAGCAGGGACACAGACACAAGCTAACTTCCATTAGAAGAAGTCCAAAGAAAATTTCAAGCTCTTTGCACTGAACAATAAGAAATTGGCAGAACAACAAGTGAAACGGAACTCCGATGGCATTCAAATGGAATTTGGCGGAGAAAACTATGCCGAGCGCACATTCATACAAGACAAACTAATAAACACAGAGCACATAAAATCGACCGAAATACAACAATCCAGGAACTAGAAAACAAAGCATCATCCAAATACTTTGAAGTAGAAGAGGGCCACCAAATGTGCCACCAAAAAAAAGTGCGTATAATAATTACCAAAGAATACCTACAAAGAACGAGGCTGATCCTGAAAACATATCTCTCTCCATGAAACAAAATCAAAGCCATTAATCAACTAGCAATACCCTTGTTCCAATATAGCAGTGGAGTAATAAACAGGCCACAAGCAGACATCAATAAACTAGATATCAAAATTAGGAAACTCCTCACCATCCACAAAAGGTTCTATAACAATCAATGCATTGTGAGAAAGTACCTGCCGAGATGAGGAGGAGAGAACAGCCTGATGGAACTCAACCAAGTGCACAGAGTGCCAACTTTAGGGCTAGCTGAATATGTGAAAAGTTAAAGAGACTACCGAATCCAATGTATACGCAAACACGAAGACAGCAAACCAGAAATGGTATCTCTCGCCCACCTGGCAAAAAAACAGCTGCGAATACAAGATGTTACAAACAAAAGTGAAACAACAACGAATACATACCCAAAGATTGCAAAAAGGTCAGAACACAAATATAAAGCAAAATATCAACAGATATATACAGACAACTGAGAGAACGATAAAAGAGCAGAAAAATTAAAAAAAATACATGTCTTCTTGTTAAACTCACAAAATTCAGGCTCACTGATCACTTCTACTCATATGTTCCTCTTTTCTCTTGCCTGTGGAACCAACTTCCCCAGTTTGTTCCCTCCCATTCTTCCCTCCAGGGCACTACATCAGGTTATCCCCCATGCATACTCATGATATTTTCTACCCCAAAATTACCACTTTCACAAACACTCCCCTTTTCCAGGTTATTGTGATCCCCCCCCCCACCCCCTTTCATTCAACTCTTTTTGTTTGTTAGTTGTTGGTTGGTTGGCTCATTTTATGTTCCATCCCCACTTTACCCTTCTTCTCCTTGCTGTGTTTCATTCAGCTTGTGTGTAGCTTGTTCACCCCCTCCCCCCGAACACCCATGTCTCCTTCTCCCCCCTCTCCTTGATCTCACTCGTACTTTCATATGTACTCTGCTGTTTGTGTTTCACCCTTTCCATTTTCTTCCCTTCTATTCTGCTCTAGTTCTTCCATAAGACTCGATAATTTGTGCATAAAAAAATTAAAGTAACAAGTTTTATTCAGTGTAAAAGTGAAACTCATCCTTTTACTCTGAGAACAAAAAGGAATGGAAGAAAAAGAGGAAGAACTAGAATGGCACTCAGTAGAGTGCATACCCCCTCCAGGCTGAACAGGTCACATTTTGTATACCAATGATAGGCCAGATCTGGATCCGGACCTGAAACAAAATCTAATCGGCTTGTCCTTGTCAATAAACAAACTCATCCACCTCGTCAACTTCATGGAATCATTTTGTTCGTAATCGTTTCACAACTTTTTCAAATATCAAGCTATGTATCGTTTTCGGCCTAATCTCAAAATGGTGAAGAATAACTCAGAAAATTTTAAATTCTCAGATAAGGATACTTTTTTTTTAATGCAATGTCGAGGCTTGTGGAAGAGCTAACACAGAATGTATAACAAGGGGAGCAGAAGACAAGAGGGGTAGGAGAGGGAAGCACAAAACAGTGTGGAACAGAGACATGAGATCTGTGGAAGGGAGAGGGATGAAGTGGGGTACACGGGATAAATAAGATGGACATTACTGGGACTTTCAGGAAGTAAAACAGGGAATTTGAAGGAAGTACACTACCAGTCATGAGTTTTAGAACACTCCCATTTTTCCAGTTTTTACTGAAATTTAAGCAGTTTAATGTTTCAATGTGCTCTGAAATTAAAGCATAGAACAAATAAACAATTTCAGATAAAAAAATAAATCATGGAGTCGTTTTGTTGAACAAAATTTAATCTAAATTTTTGACTCATCAAAGTAGCCACCTTTTGCAGATATAACAGCCGAACATACTCGTGGCATTCTTTCGACAATGGAAATCAAATATTGTTCGGAAAGTTCATCCCCACACTGTAGCAGAAGTTCCCACAAATGTGTTGCACTTGTAGGTTGCTTTGCTTTCACCCTTCTGTCCAGTTCATCCCAAACCAGTTTGATGGGGTTTAGGTCTGGAGACTGTGCTGGCCATTCCATGATTTAAAGTCTACTGTTTTGTTCTATTCTTCTAAGGTAGTTCTGACATATCCTGGAGGTGTGTTTTTGGTCGTTATATTGCTGTAGGATGAACCCCTGACCAACTTGGCGTAGACCAGCGCGTATTGCATGGCACTGCAAAATGCTGTAGTCACTCTGTGCAAGTTGGTTCAGGTTCAGGGTGCCAGTCACTCTGTGCAAGTTGCCGACTCTGGATCCAGCAAAAGAGCCCCAGATCATCACGCTTCCTCCTCCATGTTTGACAGTTGGTGTCACACACTGAGGAACCAGATGTTCACCTACTCGATGGAGTACAAAAATCCTGCGTGATGAACCAAATATTTCAAATTTTGATTCATCGGTCCATAAGACCTTCTTGCAGTTTTCAGTAGTCCACTGGTGGTGCTTCATGGCCCAGGCAAGCCTCTTTTTCTTATTTTGCCATTTTAGCAATGGCTTTCTTACTGCCACTCAGCTCGAAGTCTTCTCTTCACAGTTGAAACTGAGACTTCCTTAAGTCGCTGTCACACCTTGACGTTTTAGCCAGCATATGGCAACGTATCAAAATGTATGTAAAATGCTGGCGTACGCTGAACTATTGATGTTTTTTTTCAGTTTTTGGCGTATTCATAACGAGTTGGACATATCCATAACGTATTAATAACATACACAGAACGTTTCGATAACATATAGATAACTTATACCAACGAATGCTTGGCGTGTTGTTGGTGTTCACAAACTATGCCCAACGATGGTCTAACGTATGCATAGCGCGCATCAGCGTATCGCCAACGATCACGTGGCGTAGCCTATTAAAAGGCTTCCGCTCGACGATTCAAATCATAACCGCACTAGACATCGAAGTGTCAAAGCCCTGTCACACCTTGACGTTTTAGCCAGCGTATGCCGATGTATGAAAAATTTGCCGAATACGCTGGCACACGTCGAATACGTTATGGGTAAGTTTTGTATATGTTAAGAGCATGCTGAAGCACGCTGGCATACGTCATAGTACGCCGAGCACATCGACAAACTTTAAGCATGCTCAATATTTTTAGACGTATGCCAGCGTGCTTCAGCGTGCTCTTAACGTATACAAAACTTACCCATAACGTATTCGACTTGTGCCAGCGTATTCGCCAAATTTTTCATACGTCGGCATACGCTGGCTAAATCGTCATGATGTGACAGCGGCTTTACTTCGACCAGTGTTAAGCTGTGCTTGAAGCTGCTGTCCTGTGAGCTACCTATCATGCAAGCTGTTGACTTTCAGAAACTTGTCTTCTGATTGTGTTGTGGTTTTGGGTTTGCCAGACCTCTTCCTGTCAGAGTTTCTTCCAGTTTCCAAGTGACTTTTGATGGTGTAGGAAGCTACTCACTGACATGTTGGCTTTTTTTGCAATTTCTCTAAAAGAAAGACCTATACTTTTAAGGGTTATAATGGTCTGTCTGTCTTCCTTTGTTACTTGTCTTTTTCTCGCCATTATGATAGCAAAAAAATACTTCCTGCAGTGCAATATTGTTCAAATAATGCTTCAGGGGGTGTAGCAACACAGTCTGTTCCAACACTGCTTTTATACAGACAGAGGGTTTGTAACTAATCAACAAAAGTTGGGACACCTAGAGGAATTGTTTGTATCAACTTTCAAGGCTTAATTTATTTCCATTGCTGCAGAACAGCTGCAGTTGCTAACCCATTACTTGTTTCCTGAAAAGGGAAACAAGTAATGTTTTGTTTTTTAACTTTGTTTTTTTTTTCCTTGTTTTTTAACAACTCTGAAATTTACATTATTTTCAGTTTTTCGTAACCTAAACTTTTGTTTTTTAACCTCTGGCGTTTTGTTTACCGCTTAGCTTTGTACCATTTCAGGTTATTCACTGGACTTGAACTGCTTAAATTTTGGTAAAAACTGGAAAAATGGGGGTGTTCTAAAACTTTTCACCGGTAGTGTCTTCTCACAAAATTCATACAAGACCAACTAATAAACAACAGAGCACATAAAATCGACCAAAATACAACAATCCAGGAACTAGAAAACAAAGCATCATCCAAATACTTTGGAGTTGAAGAAGGCCACCAAATATGCCACCAAAAATAAATGCGTTAAATAATAACCAAAGAATACCTGCAAAGAACGAGGCTGATCCAAGAAATGGTTTGGGCTGGATTAACTGGGGTAGAAATGATCATGGTTTTAGATGGGGGAAGATAAGAAATGGTGGTGAATAGCTGTTTTGCAGACCTGGAGGAAAGAGTGGAATTGAAGTGAGAGTGGGAGTTTATTCCAAAGGCAGAAAAAAAAGTGGAATGAAAGAATGAAGGTGAGCAGTGATTCTTGATTTTGGTAGTATTGTATAGAGTATGGACAAGAAACCATTGTGCAGGCTTTGATGGGCCTAATGGCCTCATCCTGCATTGAAGTTCCATGCAAGGGAACCCACATTATTATGAGAGTATTTTTAATGATATGTGTTGTACGGCATATTGCAATTGCATTGTGTGGTATCACAAAGTCTTTTTATACACAGTGATCTTAGGCTCATGCAGAAGCTTCAATATATATTACATGCAAGCCAAGGACATTTGGAGACACTGCAATCCATTTTACAGGAAGTACAAGAGCATTGGTAGATGACAGACAAATCAACTTCATTATTACCTCCACCAACGAAGGTGAAGGAGGTTATGTTTTCACCCCCTCTCTGTCTGTTTGTGTGCAGAACATCTAAAAAAGTTGTGAAATGATCCGGATGAAATTTTGTGGACAGGTTCAATGTGTGACAAGGACGAACTGATTAGATTTTGGTGAAGATCCTGATCCGGATACTAGAATTTTTAAGAGTGATTCTTCACCATTGAGAGACACGGCCAAAAACGATATATAGTAGGATATCTCAAAAAGTTGCAGACGGATTCAGATGAAACTTGGTGGACATGTTGGATGTGTGACAAGGCAGAATTGATTCACTTTTGGTGAAGATCCGAATTCGGACCTGATCAATTTTTTTCGTGATTCTTCACCATTGGGAGATTGGGCTAAACTAAAATACAGCACAATATCTCAAAAAGTTGGTAACGGATTCGGATGAAACTTGGTGGACAGGTTTGGTGTGTGATTAGGATGAAATTATTTGATTTTGGTGAAGATCCGAACCTGGATCTGGATACGAGAATGATTTTTTTTTGAACTCATTCTTCACCATTGAGAGATCGAGTGCCAAAAATGATATTTTAAAACTATATTGGGCCAAACATGTTCTTGTGCATCAGGCATTACGTGGCGGTGGTATGCGCTCGACCGAGCGCCCTTCCAGTTATTATTATTATTTTGTCTGTTGTTCATGGCAGCTGTTTGCATCATTGCTGGGAGTGCAGCAGTGCCGCTGATGCAGTGCGCCCTGCTACCAATAAGCTGGTACTCATTTTGCCAATCTCAGAAGGATGACAGGCTGAGTCAACCCACCTGGTGCTAATTCAACATTGAAAAAAAAACTGGGACATGAACTTGAGACCTCAGATCTTAAGCCACCCACCTTAACCATTAAGCCAACACCAGGTTTAATCAACATGCTACATGGGATTTCAACCGTTGTTCCCAACATCATCAACTCAGAGCTCAGACAGGAATTTGAAACTGGACAACCGAAAATTTGGATGAATTATCTGTTTTTCAATTTTTTTTTTCCTCGTCATCGTCTTATTTCTCAATTCGTCCACTGCCCACTGACATCACCACACAGAAGTGATTACTCAGCATATTTTGGGATAGCTCTTGCAAACCCCATTGCTTGCATGCGCACACACTGGGTGAATAAACAAAGGCTGGTTTCTACAATGACACTGGTCGCTTTCTCACTTCTTGGCACAAAGAAAAGTGCCTTTGAGCCACGGTGAATTGAACCTTTCCCTGAGGCTTTGGTTATTTAGCTCATTCGTCTGATGCATGCAAGTTGAACCAGATATGTCTGCTGCATTCCCACCTTAACCGATACAAATGTGAAAGCAAAAGATGGTGTTTAATGTGCATGGAAAGAAATGAACATCTCCCAGGAATGGGGGGGGGGGGAAAGAAACGTAGCATTTCAAAATGAAGATTAAAAATGAACGGTATGATGAAAAGAGAGGAATTAAACAAACAGCCGACATTTCTCACACAATGGATATCAAACAGCCAGCAACCAAGCATCATACATTGTGAAAACGTGATTAGAAGAATCTCAGGTATAGAAGCAAAATGGGTTTTCAAAAGAAAGTGGATTAGTGGCCTCGGGGAATTGTGCTGTGGTATTCATGACATGATCTTGCATGATGGGAATGAGTGTGTGTTCATCCATCAGCAAGACGAGTTCCTCGTTCTACAGGCAGGACTAGATCTCTTTTGTCCAAGAACAGTTGCGATCTTGTGCAAAGGCGGCATTAGTTGTACTGTGTGTTCACGACCGGGTTTAATAACCCCAACAGAGTCATGCTGTCGCAATGGTTGCAGTTTGCCAGAGCCAATCCAATTAAGAGAGAAAGGCACAAGAGCTGTTAAGTTAACGCGCGCGCACACACACACACACACACACACACACACACACACACACACACACACACACACACACACACACACACACACACACACACACACACACACACACACACACACACACACACACACACACACACACACACACACACACACACACACTACCAAGATGGTTTAAAGCAAAACATGATACAAATCCCACTTTACGGCCAACCATGGTGGGTGTTGAGTTGAAACCATGTGTCTATGGCAGCCAGACCTGCCATCAATACTTAACCCAGGCTAAACGGTGCTCCTTCAGTTTCAGGTTACAGAAGCTTACAACGCTCATGGCACCAACGGATTCCTTAGTTCCACGCGTTCCCCGGTGGACTGGCAGCACTTTAGCAGGGCCTTGTATTTACTGAATCAATTACCAGTGGGGCTGAGCCAGCAGCTAGCGCTTGGTGCACTCATGACTCCAGCAGCCTCGCGACACAGCAGGGAACACGTGAGGCCACAATGGCGTTGCCGAGGGTGGGGTTTGGGACACAAGAGCTACACATGGAGAAGGAACGCTGTTTGGCAGGGTGTTCTGTGTGAGATGAGAATGAGATGGAGGAAAGGCCGTGCATTGAAGCTGCGATGAAATAAGGCCAATCAATAGTATAATGAGTGAAGTAATACTTCCCTGGGGAGAAGCTGATTAGGTTTGTGTGGCCTGACCTCAGGCTGTGGTTGTGCCTTCATCCTGCTATCTCAGTTTGGAATGGCTTGTGCCCAATGGAATGATGCACTGGAGGGTGGAGGGAATGTATGTAGTATGTACGTGATGAGTGGGAGGTAGGGAAGATGGGGTGGGGGTACATTGGGTTGAGAAAACACGGAAATGGAGGGTTTGAAGACAAGGGGAGAAGGGGTTCTCAGGACAGAAGCCAAAATGTGTGGACAAAGTAGTGCTGACACTTTGGCCAGCCATCAAGGCCCTGACCAAGTGGAGCCATCACAAAGGCACAATGGTCCACAAATCTTGTTGAACTCCTATAAGATGTATATGCATTCAAAGCAGCGATAAACTCGCGCGATACCGACCATTTTTCTTGCTCTTTTATATTTGATTGCCTTGAATTTCAAAGATATGCCTCACGACGTGTTTGTTTGTTTCCATGAGTTATTCCCAATGAATCTTCAGGCGGTGTATAAATGATGAGCGGGTACCATTTTGTATTTGTATATTGCATCTTTTTGGGATATATTGTTAACTCGAAATGCAATGAAATGGAGATGCTGTGTAACCGGTTGTGTCCGTGATGGCTTAACAAGAGATGAACTTGAAAAGTGTTGTGATAAACCTAAAAGCATTTGCGAAGTATACAAAGCTTACAAAATCCTAATAGATTTATCAGAACACTTATAATAAACCTTCTGCCTTCCCATAACATCCTGTAATTCAAGAGGAATGGTAATCTTGTTTTTTTTTCTGCTTTCTCTCTCAAACTCTCCTTGTGTAGCTGCCCCCCCCCCCCAATCAAGTGGCCTTTGGCCTTGTGAAGGGCGAGCTCTTTTTCAAATGGATATCTCATTCGACAATTATAATGCAACTACTGTAGTTACATTTTCCATTTGGTTGTTTCTTAACATGAAGCTCATTGGACGTTGGGGTTGTCAGGTGGACAAGCCCCTTTGTCAAAAAGTAATTCATTTGCTGTGTTGTTGAGAAGACAATGTTCTCTTGGAGCCCCTGTCCGAGCAGCGTGGCCGAGGATGGAGGCTGCAGCCTCTGTCCAGTGGCTTCTGTTGAGTTACAGCTAACAGTCTGCTTCAGTGACTCTTTGTACATGCCATAATCCAGTTAGTTAATGAAAGACATAATTAACATATTATAATTGTGGGTGAGATGGCTTTGACAGAAATCGCTTGGCGCTGCTAATTAAATCTGTTCTCTTTCTCCCCAACAGGCCTTACTTGATTAAACGAAGCATCAGAGGCTGGCATTGATTGATTTGTCTAACATGCTAGTCCGAGGTGAAAGTAGAGGACCGATAAATGTTCGGAGTTGTGGGATCATGAACGGAACATCTATTTGCGTAGGTCTCCCAATGACCATAATTTGTGATGCAATGCTGCCTCACAAGCGTGGAGAGTGAATGTGCGCCTTATGTCTGATAGACTTCTTTTATTTTTTCTTAACAAGTAGTGCACTTTCGTCAAAACAAGTGAATTTGTGTTTACGTTGGCTGTGAGCACAGATCAGACTGTTATCACTATGGCAAAGATTATTATTGTGGATCATATGAGTCAGTTTTGTATCGTCGTCGGAGTTCGGTGCGGACGGGGAGGTGTTGCCTTCGCAGAAACACCGGTTGCCTGTGTTGCACTTGTTTTTCACCCAGACGGGAGACTGGCAGACGTTTGTGTGCGTTCTGACAGCTGCCGATACGTCGCGGGTTCCCGGCACCGGCCTTGTCATTCCCACAGGGCACGTCAGTGCAGGATTTCTGTCACATGCAAGGGGAAAAAAAGAAAAAGGATGACAAAAAACACAGGGAAACAATTTCCACTGCCAGACAAGCAAACCACTGTCACCAGGGGATGAAAAGTAGCTTAAACCTTTTTATTTATTTTTTGCTTTATCCACGGTGACCAGGCCATTTTAGATTTTTGAGGAACTCGGCTGGCCACTTCGCTCGCCGCAGGCAATCCCATGCCCGAAACTCAAAGTGCAAAGAAGTGGCAGTAACAATCATTCATAGTGGCTGGGAGCTCTTTAAAGGAAAATTACAGTTTGAAAAACCTCACAACTTTGAATTCCTTCAAAAAGTGTACGTGATGTGGCTTGGAATTCCAAATGGGAGTTCACAAGAGTTCTACCTTCCTTGCTGTGAGGGCAAAGAGGATGCACAAAGAGGATTTGGTCCTTGACTGCTGCAATGCTCTGCACTCGGCTAGCAGGATATGGCCCCACGGGTCCTGGATTTCGTTCTTGTTCTGATAGCCGTGGTGCGACACAAACCCAAAGTGACAAGTGCCTCTTTGCTGCCTGATGATATTGGCCCGGAGACTGCCATCACAGCCTCTGCTCATCCTCTCAGTCACTCTGCTAAACTGCTATTGGCACACCGGATACAGAGAATGTAACCCTCCATGCTGGAGTCATAAGAGGCAAAAGTGCCCCACGGGTAACACGGAGAGGAGGCTTGCGGTGCACGCGATGAGAGCCGGCGATTTTGTAAAGTCATATAACGAGAGATATTCCTCGAGAGTCGTTGCTGAAGACAGGAGAATATCCAGAGGCTTTAATACAGTAGGAAAGGGGAAAGGGGTTTACAGGTGAATCAATCATTCCACAAAGTGACGGGACCCCACTGCAGGCCCGACTGCTAAAACATGTTCGAACATGATGTTTATCGTGGCGGGGGGAATTGTACAGTGTTATAACGCTCAGCGCACTTGCTCGGATATTAAACGAGATGGAGTTGTGATGTGTGGAACTACGAGATATAACACTCTGATTTTTTTACCCGGATTGTTAATGTAGTTTACATGAGGCTGTCATAACATTTATTTTCCAGGCGAACGTTCATCATTCCAGCTTTCTTCTGCCCATGCAAATAAGATCGCAGGTTGTGTATGATGCCGAGATACGACGCTCTCGTTTTAACTTTGCTTGGAAGACATTTTTGCAGCATCACACATGGCATGGTCTCGGGCAACAAAGGTTAAAGACTTGCTGATTGTTTTTAATTAACACGTTTTAATCACCACCACCACCACAGCATTTGACTCAAGCCGCAGTGATCAGAGCAGCTGCTGAAATCACTTTTGGGTTGTTGTTTTGTTTGTTTGTTTTTTTTCCAGCATTTGGCCTCGTGTGCGTTACTTTTTACACCGTAACTACACGGTGTCACCATGTGGATTAATCGAAAAAGGCCTAAGATATCTCCGGATGGCAAAGTTGTCTCCGCTTACTGTGTTGAGGAGCCGAGGAGCACTCGCAAACGTCACACTGATTTTGAGAACCGAGTGACATCTGAGAGGTCGCGTTGGTGGCCGCGTAGCGGAAAGATGGAGAGAAAACTTCCCGTGATCTCTGAGAAGATTGCTTGGACAGCTTGTGGTTGCGCCCCTGCCTGGGTGCTGTACCAAATGTGCGAGATGTGCAGTCAGCGAGACAAAATACTCACGCATAGACATTAGGCCTGACAGAAATAGTCACAGACCGGGCCTGGTCTTAGAGGAGCTGTAATCTTTGTCACTCTCAAAAAATGCAAAGGAAGTGGTAGTTTGGATGTCATTTTTAAGGCATAGGTTTGGGAAGTGTCTCTTGTATCAAAAAGGTTGGTGATGGACAGCTTACAAGGCTGTAATATTCTGTAAAACATATTGTTTTATACAGAGCTGGGGTGACATGTCTGTTTGGTTAAAATTCATTTTGGTTGTGGATATTTTTCAAGGCATTTCAGTGTTAAGGCTTTGTTAAAGCGTCACGAGGATGAATCTAAGCAAACAATCATTTGTGGATTTAGTAATTTATACAAAGCAGTGAATATAACTGGCTCTTGCGATAGAACATTAATTTGTGTTTCCTTTAGGAACCCATTAGACCAGTTGTTTTGGGTATTCTTAATTCCCTAATTACTCTCTAAAATTACTTTGTAACTGAAACATCTCATATCTCCAGGTTCCTAAATTATATCCCATGAAGCTTGCTGGCCTTGTTTGTATACATTCGAACAACGAGGCTCCTCCGATCCTAGTTTCCTTTGTGTTGCCAACAACTCATGGGTTTGAATCATCATTTTTGTTTTCATTGTGTATTGAGATGTGGTGGTGTACTGTATTTAATGCAATTATTTGTGATGTATTGAATTTTTTGTAAACTTAAGAAGAATTATTGACCGATCATGGTTTAATCAGAGGATGCACGTCCATTTTGCTCAACATAACAAATTATACGCTTTGGTCTTTTAGTTGTAAATGTAAAATTTGTTAAATATACAATGCTGGATTCAAATATGTGGTTAAAATTGAAGACAACGAACACACACACACACACACACACACACACACACACACACACACACACACACACACACACACACACACACACACACACACACACACACACACACACCATATCGTTTCCCCTCATTATACATAGACTTGATAATTACCTTGCATTGTCGGGGTGAGTCTGGTCAACTGCAATTGCATAATTGTGATGTCTCTCCTCTCCCCCCCTCCCCTCCCCCTGTCACCCATGACATTACTTGTTATCACATGAGATCACTTTTTGACCAGCACCTATAGTTGTTTATCTTCGTTATTTACCCCATGGGCGAAAGTGGGGTAAAGCAATATTGGTTCACTCTGTCTATCTGCTTGTCTGTCTGTCTGTCTGTCTGTCTACAAACATCAGTTTATGATTGAGGAATGACTTGATATCAAATAAATGTTATATTTTGAACATGAATCAGAAAACAAACCTGCAGTTTTAACATTACTTTGGCTCTGAATTTGTCTGGACCGACCGCACATGCACACAGAGGAGTGAGACAATTGTTTTACTCTGTCTGGCTGTCTGACAGTTAAACAAAATTGAAAATCATTCCAATCAGGAAACTTACTGTTTTTAAATGACGTCACAAAGGACACAAACAACAGGCATGAATAACTATAGTCACGTGTTAAATAAGGTGGTGTAAGAGACGGTGCATCAACGAGGTTTAACGTCCAAAATTCTTTTTTCCTACAACCTTCAAAATCTTTATTTTTATTTAAATTGAATTGTGTACTTGAACACTGTAGAACACAAATCGCCTTTTTGGCACTTTATAAACCCTTCCGTTTAGTAGTACTTGGACAAAAATTTACAGAATTTTACATCATCTCGACCAAACAAATTTGCTGCTCGCAATCTAAGCAAACCAAACAAGTCGCAATCTAAGCAAATGTCGACCAAACAAATTTGCTG
The DNA here is from genome assembly GCF_056783735.1 of Eptatretus burgeri. Lineage (NCBI taxonomy): Eukaryota > Metazoa > Chordata > Myxini > Myxiniformes > Myxinidae > Eptatretus > Eptatretus burgeri. Next base: position 83,957,527 of record NC_140971.1, read on the forward strand.
CTCGCAGACCCCGTTCATGTCCTTGTTTCTCAAGGCTTGCGTGGGGTAAGGTGTTCTATGAACTCTGTACTTGTTTAATTTTTCAGAGTAGAGAGAGATTTTTCTGATATGAATTTGACCACCAACTTTATAAAAATTCCCCTTATCAAAAACTGCCAAATCATTTAGCATTACTGCCCCAGGAGACTGCCCTGCTCGTTCCTATAGAGAAGGCATCCATGATTCGATTTATTTTTCTTTCTATGTGATTTATGCCTTGGAGTAGTTTCTCTATTATTTATAATACAAAACACTTAAATGGAATATGAGATCATGTGCAGTCTTTTTGCAACTAACCCAACAGAATGTTTAAAATGCCCCGCTGTGATTAATTCAGAACGTTGACCTCCATGAGGTTGGAACATGGCAACACCATGTTTGTGCAGAATTTTTCTAATTCTACCCCACATTGCAAATGAGTCATGAGAACTGAATATATTCTGTTTCTCTTGGGTTTCAAATTCTCAGCAGACCAAATTTGAGAATTTTGATGAGTGCATGGTAACCATGCCATTATGGAATAATGAGATTGCAACTGTGCAATAATTTCTAGATTTTTTTTTTTAATTGTGCAAAATACTTCAAATATTGTGTCCATGCACAATGTCTGTTCCATTGAAAGTCCTCAATAAAAGTCCTGGATTTAAGAGGGTTGGATTAGGTATGGTTCGTGGAGGTAGAAAATATTGCTGGGAAGGAAGGGGAGTGACATGATGTGTTGGTACATAGCATGCTTGAAGTTCTGCAGGGAAATGTGCGATCGAACAGTCTCTGAAAGGCAGTTCCACAAATGCAAGAAAAGAGGAACAAAAGAGTGGAGGTGCACAGACAGCCTGGGTTTTCAGTTTAACTGGGAGCGGGTTACTGGAAGAATGCTTATGTCCTCGAAGAACTGGGGAGGGTCAAAGGCTGTGTGATAAGAGGGAACTATACTGGAGGAGAGGAGCCACTGACCTGTCTGCGATGTGATAGCAACAGGCCTACTGACTCATCATCTGAGATGCCAATAATGTTCAATGCTTTAGATTCCACTGCATCCAGGAGAGATTGATGTGATGTGCCAGTCCAGAGGGGAGAGCTGTGCTTCATTGAGCTATCAACAAAGGCCTTGAAGGCTATGAGTACTTCTGATTTTTCCAAGCAATGACTTTGAACGATAGAGGATGCTCAGTATGTACAACTAACTTTGAGGCCATATTTGCTAAATGGTTGGTCCAGAAGAGTTGACGACTGACCAAGGAGCATTGAAGTTTAAGAGACTGAACCTCTTCCTGTGACTCACAATGAAAATAGATGTCGGTCCATTGTATGATCATTCTGGAATGACACGGTGTGACTGTGATTTGCGAGGATTGAAACACATGTTTAATTTTCCAGCCCAGTATCTAATTAATTGCAGAACAGCAGGGAGTGACACAGTTGCCTTCTGTTTGTTTGTCGCATGGGGTACTGTATGACATAATGTTTATTGTTATGTTCAAAAATGATTTTGCCAGGTATCAAGGAGGTCCTTTATATCCATGCTGGACAAGAATGGGCCTAAGTTGTGACTTAGAAGCACTCTGCTGCCATTGGGAGAGGTGGCGAGAGAGTGTGATGTATTAACTGCACAAATTAAGCAAGTCAGTAAAGCAGGTATCAAGATGGCCTTGTTGCTGCAGGCAGCAAGCTTGACCGATAGAGCAGGATGCCATACTGTCCAATACCCAAAATATGTCCATGGAGATGGGCCTATATTCTTATTGAGATTTAGGGTCTCTCACCATTGCTGAGAGAGAAACAGCCAACATGTCCAAAGTTGACTGACAAGGGACAGAATTTTAAAAGATTTTCATAAATCAAACTTGATAGAAATGCTTGATATGGGCAGCACACAGAGATTAAATAACTTCCTTGTAATTGGAAGCAAGCTTCTATAGTTGAGAGAATCTGTTTTTGAACCCTAATTGTGAATGAGATTGATGTTGGTGGACTTTTAGGCAGACAGGGTGAGGCCAAAGAAGGAGGACAGGCTGAAGAGAGCAGACAAAGGAGAAGCAAGAGTTGAAGAGCAGGTTTTTGAGAACATGTACACTGATGTCACTTGATTCTGTCACCAAAGAAGAGTCGAGGCTGGACAGAACATTTTCTATTTTCTCAGGTGTGAAAGGTCGCATTGAAAAGGCAGTGAGTGTTAGGAGGTAAAGTTGGGACAGAGTGAGATGGGTTGGATACACAAGAGTTGGAGGCAAACGCTGAGTTAAGACATTCTCGTTTTGTCTTGAGCGGAGTCTGATGTGAGGGCATTTGAGGTGGGTGAGGTGATGGAAGGGAAGCATAGACCAAAGATAGAATTCACAGGTTATGATAAACACAAAAAGAGAGGGGGGAGAGGAGAGAGAGGAGAGAGACAGACAGACAGGCAGAGAGGGAGCAGAACAGAAGAAGAGAGTAGAGGATTCTCAACTTTATTGGACTACAGTAGGTGGTTTTATAATCCCAAAGTCAAAATATAGACCTTTCCTAGCTAGGTAAGAAACATGTTTGGGTTTTGAAACACCAGTGATTTTCAAACGCAAAATGAGATGCGTTTTTTTTCCTCCTTAGAAAGTAAGAGACCTTTTTTTCGCTATGGACCATTCTTGACATTATATATCAGGCCAGTTGCTCACAATCGGTAAGTACCAGGGGAGGTGTCATGGGCACAGTTTCCAGGGTAAACGTAGCCAGCAGACAGAATAAATGTCATAAAAATCCTGGGTTGGGTTTGTTACAATTGGTCAATAAATCAAGCAGAGTTTAATTATTGGCTCCTTGTGCGCCTGCACGCAGCTCAAGCTGGGCAGTGGTGGTGGCCATGACGTGCGGCAGACCGAGGAACCTGTCCCCTGTGCTTGGAATTGCTTTTAATTCAAATTGTCAAGAGAAAAAAAGAATATTGTCAGCCAAGCAGGAGAGGCCTGCTTGGACTAACCCTAACAGCTTTAGCTATCCCATATTCTTGAACAGTGAGAGTTTTTTTTTCTTTCAGCGGGGATGGAATACTGGACCACCAACCATGGATATTTACTAATAAGGCACAGGAATTGAACAGTGTTTGTCTCGTCTTCAGCCAAGCACCATTTTTGTGAGCAAATTGTGAAGTCAGACACCCGATGGAGGCTTCTGGATCAATTGACATTGAAATAGAATTGGCATAATGTGCTGCACTGTGTTTTACATTTTCATGTTTCATTAACACATATAATAACGAGAATGCACACACAAGGGCTTTTTGCAATCAAAGGAGCAGCACAGAATCAGCTGTTAATCCGTTCCCTTGGTGCATTCCAGAAAAGACTGACATTTAAACCTTATCAAGACTGACATTTGAGTGGTGGGAGAGCTGACATACAAGTAACACTTATTTTGTGATCAAAAATATGATTGTAAAAAGTCCAGGTCTTCAAGACATCTGTTCACCACCATCTGTGATGGTGGTGCTTGTGTATACTGGAGGTGTTCACCACCATTCCCCATCCAAAACCATGATCCTTTGTACCCACATTAACTCCTCCCAACCTCCCCCCACCACCCCCAAGCCCACTTCTTTCTAAATTTCCAGTCTTTCCTTCCTGAGAGTTTGCTTCTGCATCCATTTTGTCCATCCCATGCATCCTTTCCATCCATCCATTGGGACCACACTCTGTGCAGAGCATTAGTGCTGCCGAGGCAGTCTCCATGGCTATTGGACACAATCCTGGATGGGTCGCCACTCCGACACAGGATACCATCAAGCTGGCATTCATTTTGCCGACCTCAGAAGGATGACAGGCAGAATCAACCCCACCTGATATAAATTCAACAGCCGAGTGGGATTTGAACTCAGGACCCTTGGATCCCAAGCCCATCACCATAGCCAATAAGCCAACACCAGACAAATGCATCCTTTCCTGCCCCCCCCCCCAATGCTTCAACACGAATTGTTTGTCCAAGTCATTCCTCTTTTTCCCCACCTTTGGAACAAACTCTCACACTCTCTTCAATCCCACTCTCTCCTCCAGGTATTCAAAAGAACTGTTCACAATCATCTCTTATCTTTCCCCATCCAAAACCACGATCTCTTTGACCCCCGTTAATCCACCCCAAATCCACCTACTTCAAATTCCCTGCTTTCCTTCCTGAAAGTCCCTGTCGTGTAAGGACCTGAAAGTCATCGTAGTGTCCATCTTGTTTACCCCGTGTACCCCGCCCCATCCCTCTCCCTTCCACAGATCTCCTCATGTCTCTGTTCCAGAGTGTTTTGTCCTTCCCTCTCCCGCCCCTCTTGTCTACTGGTTCCCTTGTTGTATGTTCTGTGTGTTAGCTGTGACACGAGCCTCGACATTGTATTCAAAAAAAATATTCAAAAAAGTCTCCCACTATTTTGTCCTTCAACCTATTTGTTGGTGTTTCTTCCTCCCTTTCTTTTGTTCCTTTTGTTCTGTTGCATCCTGATCCATTCTGGCTTCTAGTTCTTCCACGAATCTTGTCTTTGAACACGAAAAAGTCATGTATTCCTCAATATTTGCTCACTATTCGTAAAAATTAGGCAATATATTGTAACGGCTGTGGAAATTCGCAGAGCACCATATAGGTCCTTTGATCAGTTATGTCGATTAGTCTGTGTTCAGATAGATTTCCCCACCGATGTTTAAAGGGAATTATTCATGTACCGGGCTGTGAATCTTCAGTTAGCCGTTTTTCTTTTGCTATCGATATTTTTGGATCAACCGCTTCACAACAACCACCTCCACCGCCAACATCGCTCTCATCAACCGCTTCGCAACAACCACCTCCACCACCAACATCGCTCTCATAAACCGCTTCACAACAACCACCTCCACCGCAAACATCGCTCTCATCAGCCGCTTCGCAACAACCACCTCCACCGCCAACATCTCTCTCATCAACCGCTTTACAACAACCACCTCTACCACCAACACCTTCTCCACAACCGCCTTCATCGTAACCACCTTCACAACAACCACAACCGCATTCCCACCTCGGCACACGATTGCGAGAAGCTTGGCATTCATCGGGGGGGGGGAGAACTGATGATGGCCCCACCCCCCCCCCCACCAACGACAGACCCTGCGAGTGGATTCTCAACACGTGCGTAAAAGACAAAAGCTATGGAAAACACAAAAGAAAGGCCCCGATTCGGCGAGGAAAACGACCTTCTTCTGGAAGTTTCCCACGCATGCTGGAAGAGGGGGGCGGAAGGGAGGGGCGAGGCACGTGGAGATAAAAGGGCGCGCTGAACGCAAGGTCTGGCCGCTGCTGGAGGTTGTAGAGGTGTGTGGAGGAGAGGAAAGAGTGTCGTGTCGGAGTTGTGGGCAGTGTGTGGAGCCGCGGAGGGGACTGGAGAGAGCGGAGCACAGCGGAGCTAAGGCACGCGGCCTGCTGTACCGTGCCTTACCGTGGGTCACTGGAGAGGGGACGTCGAGGGTCGCCCTAGCGAGTCACCATGAGGGTGAAGGTAACCAGCCCAGCCTCTCGGAGCCTTTGCGGTCTACACGGCTCCGTGCCTATAAAGACCCCAATAGGTCCAGTCGACCCCTCATCTGTCCTGGGGTTTTTCCTTGTTTCTTTGCGTGAACGTTGTGGCGCCATGTCTTTAAGTCGAACTGTAATGGTGTGTACATAATAGATAGACGGTAGTAGCTCTTTCGCATTGCTCGTGGTTTGTCCCTTACATGTTACATAATTGCATGCATGCTTTTGTTTTTGCCTTTGTCGATTGCAAACTGCATGCGTGTCTTGCCTTGCATGATTATATGACTGCATGACTGCATATGTGCCACTTATTCAATAAATATGCTTGTTTAAATGTTAACCCGTTCGTCGCGTCCTTTTCCCTTATTGAGCTACCGTTCTGCATTCGGAATATAGTTGGTTTTTAAATAGCCGATAAAGTGATCGGGTCCAACGGGGCTGCGCGATAAATACCCCGCTCGGTTATCCCAAAACGAAGCGAGCTGCTTAAGCGGCTCGTTTCCAAGAGGCCCCGTTGAGGTACAGTCTCTCGGTCGTCTGCCAGTGCGATTAATCAGGTATATCGACGATTGACCCTGTAGCGTGGGTAAAGTGTTGACTAGGCTGTGGTGTGCTTAAACCACACCCGTGGCTGGTTTTCGGCATTGATCCGGAAAGCCGCGACTGGATTGTCCGTTCGGTGGGCGAGGCGGCCGCTATTGGCTAAACGCGGTTGCTCGCACGCTGGCGGGCGAGAATCCACAACAGTATATATATATATATATATATATATATATATATATATATATATATATATATATATATATATATATATATATATATATATATATAATGTTTTTTGCGGTTGGGATGATCCATTGTAGTTGTTAAAATGTATAGCCAACCAAAATGATAAAACTGGACCAAGCTCGCACTTATTTTAATACAAACGAGCGTGAGCCAATCAAGTCTCAAGGCGACGTTTCATTTGTGACACACAAACTTCTTCAAAGCCTAGTGAACAATGGAGTGTGTGGCCTACTTTATTCTACCTTGTGATAATCATCTTCCGGTCCAACACACTGATGTTCGGAATGGAAAAAAAAAATTATTACTTTTCTCCCGGTTGTTCACGCTAATCATCCTTGATCGATTGTCTGCTCCACCCGCATTTGTTTCCTGCATGATCTGGTAAAATTAATGTGTATTAAACTTGGTAAGTTATTGGGCATGCAATGTACATCCGGGTTAGTCCTCTTTGGTGATGTGATGGGGCCACGTGGTCCTGTTGTAGGCGGGGTTGGAGTGTGGTTGAGCGAGTCTGCCTTGGTGAAGATTGTATGATGGGGTGTATCTGTGGTGGGTTGATTGGTGTGTTCTCTTGGCTTGATGTTCTCGGCAAGTTGTGGGTTATTTGTGGTCCACACTGTCCTTGTTTTTGGAATTTGCACCAACCACTTTCTGCTTTCTGGATCAAGGTGCAGTACTGAGCGGGAAGTTTTAATGTTTCTTTTGTTCAACCATCATCCTGTGCTTCAGCATGCCAAGATTCCAAAATTAGTTGGTGATGTTTGTTTGGCGTGACGTCCAGAATCTGTGTGTTGCTTCCATCATAACTGTGACCAAAATGTGTTCAATGACGTGCTATGGTGGATTGTGAGGCCCTTCTCAGCCTCGTAGCTCTGGCATGTTCATTTATCCTCAGTTTAAAATTTCTTCCCGTTTCCCCTACATAAGCTGTGCCACACTCACATGCCGTGTGATATACCACATCTGATCTGTCCCCAAATGGTACTTTATCCTTCAATTTAATGATCAATTTATCGCAAAATGTGAGAGCAGACCCGGTCTCGGGCAACGTTTCGCCGTCTTCACAGCCGGCTTCCTCAGGCACAATAGACCCTGAGCCATGGCACGTGTCCGGTTATAATTTCGATATGACCGCTCGTTTCCAGTCACGTGCTGGTGCTCAAGGTCAAATAGAGGAGTGCTTTTTATTTTATTTTGCAAAAGCAAAAACAAACATCAAACCACATCATTGAAGGGGTGCTCTGCTCTTTTTTGTTTTTACTTCCACAAGATCTGGTGTTGTATGTGTGTGGGTGAGCACATGTGTGCACTCATTGGTATTTTTGTGTTTTCACAGCACAAACATGGTTATGCCAGCAATCTGGCCATAAATTTGACTTTGATGGAACCCGTGTCTGAGACACTACATCTAACAAACGACACCGGTTGATTTTGGAAGCATGGCAGGTGAAGAGCCGGGAGGGTGGTCTAACTGGGGAGACGGTGGACATACCCACACAAAACACACCGCTGATGCAAATGGTGAAAAATTGGTCTAAACAGCTGGATAATGTGAGCAACAAACAACACTTAATCACAAACACCACATCCGCATGTGTACAACACCCAACGAGAACCTCAGTGCTCACACAACCAACACCTTATCATGCCCAACCCAGACACAAAACCAGCCGCGTTCGTGCCCCGGAAACACAAAAACACCAATGAGCGCACACACACTTGCTCACCCACACACATACAACACCAGATCATGTGGAAGTAAAAACAAAAAAGAGCAGAGCACCCCTTCAATGATTTGATTTCATGTTTGTTTTTGCTTTTGCAAAATGAAATAAAAAAGCACTCCTCCATTTGACCTCGAGCACCAGCACGTGACCGCAAATGAGTGGTCATATCGAAATAAAAACTGGATACGTGCCGTGGCTCAGGGTCTATTGTGCCCAATGAAGCTGGCAGTGAAGCCGACAAAACGTTGCCTGAGACCAGGTCTACTCTCGCTTTTTGCTCCAATTAGCCGAGTTGATCTAGTTTTTTACTTTTGGTTGGAAGCGCCTTCTTCTTAAAAAAAAAAAAAAGTAATGGATATATATATATATATATATACACATATCGAAACATGTGGAGTGTGATGAGCACTACCCCTATCTCCATTGGCCATAGTCCTACACCAAAGCGTCATCTCCAACCCAGAGGCCTCGGTCTGGCAACTCTGTCAAACAGACAAAGATTATATGGTCAATATTAGTTAAATATCAAACGGAGCCACCTCCCCGTATTTCAGGATTTTGGGCTTGGTTGCCCTCATCAGGACGGCATACCGATAAATGTCTAACCAGTGATGACCACATTCGTCATTTATACATTAGACACACCTCCTGGTTGTTATGGTGAGCATCACAACATATTATGTTATACACGGTAAAACTGCATAATTCACACAGAACAATCATCCGTCTGCCACCCAGACGATTGTTCCCGCTAATGCAAACCCTTCAACCAGAAGGCACGTGATGTGATCGGTGGGTTAATCGAAACATGTAGAGTGTGGCGAACACTCCTCTGATCTCCAATGGACATCGTCCTTGGACATAGGGTTAATTTATTGAAATCTAAGCCACTTAAGATAATTGATTTGGTGAGAACTGATTGGCTATTCCCTTGAATTACTGGTGAGAGACATGATTGGGTGCATATCTTATATATAAAGCTCTTTCTAACCACTGACTGACTCACTCACTGACTCACTGACTGATATTAAAGATCGCTACCTTTTGGGTGACGTAGAAAGCTGAAATTTTGTGGGCCCATAGAAATCGAAGCCAGTACACCAGGAAAAATTACAGAATTGTCAGGCAACATTACGGAATAATTATTACAGAATTGTCAATAGATTAAAATATAAATAAATGAGAAAAAAATTGAAAAAAATAAATGAATAAAAATGCAGGTGAGTGACCCGAGACAATGGCGAAGCACGGTAATTTTATGTGTTGATGGACATCAAAGCCATTACACCAGGAAAAATTGCAGAACCTTTGGAAAGCATCCATAAATGAAAATATAAATAAAAGAAAATAAACGAATGAAAAAATATATGCATGTGAGCTGCCTGAGAGAATGGGGAAGCATGATTCATATGATTACACAATGTGTCAGCACACCCTGCTAGTATATGTATATATGTTGGAAATTATTATGGAAACAAAGGAAAAACTGTGTCCAACATGCAAATAGCACATGATAGAATCACAGCTCATGTGTGAAAAGGAAATCCTCATCATACAGCTGATATAATACACTGTTATTGATTGTCAGACAAGCAACCAGAAAGTGCCACATCGCTGCGAACCATGCTTTGTACGAAGGTACATAATATATGGAAGCTTTATCATTATAGGCGAGCATAACCAACCTCCTACTAGATATCAATCGAGATTTGTACCGTATTTCACAGTTTACAGTTATAGAAATGTATAAACTAACATTTTTTTTATTGAAGTACAGTGTTTACCTTGTAGCACTTACCATTGTGCTGCACACATTGTCTCGGGTCACTAACCTGCAGTGAGCATAAGGCTGCACTTATTTTGGGATATTTTCATTTACGGACACTTTTCATGGATTCTGTGATATTTCCCAGTGTATCGACTTCCATGTCCATCGATATGCGGAATTTCAGCTTTCTACGTCACCCAGAAGGTACCGGACATTAACATCAGTCAGTCAGTCAGTGGTTAAAAAGGGCTTTACATATTACATAGGTGGTGATATCATTGTCGTGTGGTGAATGTGTCGTGAATTATATGACTCTTGGGAAGGAAATATCCCATGACAAGCAAATATAAATCAAAGTCTTAACTTGTGAAGGTGATTCCATGTGGCAGCCCAACTTCATGATTCAACAGGTGCTGGGTGCAAAACTCTGAGGAGGATATGTGAAACCAGTACTGTTGATAATATAAGTCATGAAGGAAAGAAATCCAAAACTAGCCAAAAGTGACATTGAGTACCTCAAGATACGTTCTATCTGTCACAGACAATGATCGAGTAGCGATCTTGCGAATTACCTTTCGTTTCTCTCTCTCTCTCTCTCTCTCTCTCTCTCTCTCTCTCTCTCTCTCTCTCTCTCTCTCTCTCTCTCTCTCTCTCTCTCTCTCTCTCTCTCTCTCTCTCTCTCTCTGGAAGAGCTGGGTATGGGTGTTAACATTCTTTGCTATTCGTGTTGAAGAGAGGCATAGTTGAAAGTACGGGTGTCAACATTCCTTCAAGAACACATATTAGCACAAAGTGGTCTCAATAGATGCATTGCTGCCCAAAAACCTTTCCTGAGGAGATGCAAAGGGAGAGTTATACATTATCATGATGCACCATCATCCCAGTTGCAAGTTAAAGTTCTTATTTGATGAAATGGAAGACCAAGAAGGAACCCGAAGAAGTGAAGACAATGATGGAGTCATCAGGAGGAACCAAGTTTGGATTCGAGTTTCAGCCACAACTCCACAATCCTCAAACCCATCCAGGCACAGTCAAGTGAGCGTTACAGAAAACTTTCTGCAAGCGTTCACTTCTCCCTAGACAGATAGATGAAGAAAGAGAGGGAGAGATGAAAGAGAAGAAAAAACAAGAATTAGAATGAAGAAAGAGAATTATCATCAAAATAAAAAATTAGAAAGGAACAAAGATGTCACGAAGAACCTGGACAGATAGATTTCAGCAGTTACTCCCCAGGCTCAAATGCTGCAACATGTACAAGCTACCAGAGATCCATCAGTGGGGAAGCACAGTCCATACAGCATCTACCTAAACAGGGTGGACGTGTGGCAGGCACCGCCTGTTGGTCAGTACCCCTGCAAACATGTTGATGTGACATAGAGGTTCATGGTCACCATTCCAGTTAAGAGGTGCTCGAGATATATATTCCTTCATGGGTTGTTATATTCATACACTTTATAGGTTGATTCTTGTCTCCAATAGGCAACAAATAATTTATTATATATATATATATATATATATATATATATATATATATATATATATATATATATATATATATATATATATATATATATATATATATATATATATATATGTATATTATATGTATATGTATATACATATACATATACATATACGATGAAGTGTTGGTACAACCAGGTATTTGGATCTTGTGTGCTGGGATTACAGTATGTGGTTATACAGTATGACCATGCATTCTGGTTGGTTGTAGTCTCCATTTATGGGTTTCAGAAGGTGGAACGGAGTCCTCCCATGACTCAAAGTATTCACCTCCGTTTCTGTATAGGATCACATTTCAAGAACCAAGTTGGTCCATTAAAACTTTCTCCCTTTCCATGCATCCATCCTGCTTCATGTACAGAACACAATTTGCAGTAGAGAATGTTCTCCTTCTTCTCCATCTTACTGTTCTATTCATCTGGAGGTTAGCTCTTCTTGTTTGTGGGCCAAGTAGCCCTTGTTCAGCTTTTTGCTTCAGTGTTGAATATTGTGTCATTTTGATGTTGAGATCTTTCTTAATGGAGGAGTAGTCTTTATTTTTTTCTAGCACACATTTTGATGGCACAGACTTATGTCTCGGCTTCGGAAGTGTCCGTGTCCCTTTTATTAACTTTGTGTAATGGTTTCCAATTAGTGATGGGAATTTTTGGTTACAGACAGCCAGATTCTTCCCCCAAGAGGCCTTGATGGCCCGGCTGTTTGTCAGGAGTCACTGATGGCACTCTGGGGAGTTGGGCCAAAAAGCAAAATGCCTAAACCCCCATTTAGCCCTTTGGACTAGGATGTGTTTGTTTGACCAAGTGCTGTGGCCTTTGGACCAAAGTGTGTGTGTATACTGCTTTGGTGAGCTTCGTTGGTCTGTATACTTTGACCTGAGTGCATATCCCAAGCTTTGCTTCAATGTTTGATTTTTGTTTTTTATCTTTTTTTCAAATCAAAGGGCCCTGTCATAAAATGGATTGGCAAAAACCGATCAAGTTGTGATATGACCATGCACTCTCACCCTGTGAGCAAGGATGTATGCATTTGTTTGACCCTGTGCTTTGGCCTGGTACGTACGACCTCCTGGACCTCGTAATGACTAAATTTCCATCCAATCTCTCTTGTTCTATTTCTGCCTCTATTGGTTCTTCTGATCACTTTCTTGTCGAGGCCCATATTTCCATGGCAATTGTGACGGACCTCAATGATGCAGTATGAGGATATTCGCACATACAACTGGCAAGAACTTCAATCTGCCCTAGCCATCTTCTCGAGTTTCAATCATGGTACACTGAATCTTGAGTGGAGGCGATTGCAGTCAAGCAGTTTGCTTTCTCAGCATGGAAAGCTAACCGAACAGAGAGTAACTTTCGTTCGTTTCAAAAGGCTCGCAACAAGTATGTCCATCCTAAGACAAGTAAGTAAACATAATATTACAAATCCCAAGGCCATATCCTCAACCAGTGTCCTTCCAAGTCATCGTGGCACTTTGTCAAGTCTGTCTCTGTTATATGCTCCTCTTCCATTCCGTCCCTCACCTCAAACAGTGTTACTGCAGACTCTGCCTGAGATAAAGCAGAATTTCTAAACTCTGTTGTTGCTTCTAAATCTGGTGAACCCAGCCCATCCCACTCTGTCCATATCCTACACTGACATATTCATTTTCTACTGGACTCTGTGTCCTTCAAGGAGGTTTATTGGGCGTGGAGATGCGAAAGTGCATATTAATAAATAAGTAATTAATGGTTCCCCAAAGCATATATAATCCTGTACTCTCCTCTCCAAAAAAAACTTTTTATTAATTCGCAAAATTCCAACTTTGCTCCAATCCCAAAATCATTTGATGTTACTCATACCCACATGTTATTGGTTATAAGTGCTGAATATGAAAGAAATATATGCAGTAATTTTCGAATAAATGCTGTTAAAGGACAGGTGGATGGATAGGACCATAAGCCTCCAGCCAAGCCAATACTTGGTTTGGGGTTAAAAAATATATATTAAAAAAATCGCATTTTTTTTTTCATTTTTTAGGTTTCTCACTTTGGTGTAGTTTGTGAAGATTTGTAGGCAAATAAAAGTAGAATAAGGAAATATATTGAGCAATAATGCATCATTGAAGCCAATGACCTGGATATATTTACAAATATTCATGTGGGTTCACCTGGTAAAAAAAAAAAAAAACAGTCATCAAGTACTTGTAGCCCCTCTGTAACTCTCGAGATTGATTGTCTCATGCAAGTTGGAAGGTCGGTGCTTTGATGGACTGCAGTCACAGCCCATGAAGGTTCCATCCATCACGTCTCGAATTGCAGATACAGATCCACGACTCTTGAAGTGGCTCAAACCCCTTGCAGCATCAATGCAGATAATCATTAGAGAGAAAGAAGCAGGCAGCTTGCAGAATCTCGACCAAGATGAACTGAGACACCCTCGTTGATTTTAATTACAATTCTCAGATAAATTTACCATTTACGAATACAAAATGCATGGAGTCAGATCGGTCTACAATGTCACTACATTTGGAAGAATAAGACAATCAACCTGCTCCTATATTGTAGATACATTTGTGGATATAAAAAGTTACTGTATATGGATAGTGTTGTGGATTTGTTGTACAAATTGGGTCAGACAAGAAACAAAATGTCCACAAGTCGCCAAACTCCAATTTCAGAGAGACCTGCTGTTCTGAAAGGACTCAGAACATCAGTGACATGTTCATAACCTTTCTAGCTCTTCAATAGGGATAAAGCCACTCATTGATCATTTTTTTAAGAGCTGTGTGAGTTGTGTTTCAACATCCTGAGAAAGCTCAATGTGGAAGAATCTCATTAATCTATCAATCACACATGATTTCCTTCAACATAGGTGGATTGTAGATACAAGCGTGGTAGTCGGGAAAGTCCACTGGGTTTCTGTTATGCATAAATGGCTCTAGATGCTTAAGTTTGCAAAAGTAATTTCAGACTTATAGAACAGTTTTTTTATGATGAAGACCTATCAAGGAAAACCAATTGCACGACACCGTAGATAATAATAAATGGATGGGTTCAAAAGCGGACTGCTCTGTACTTGCATATGATAGCTTGGCTGCGGGGTATCAATCATTTCTTTGAAATGCTGTGCCCCTCTACCAGTACACTGGTACTTATTTTGCCAACCAGGGAAGGATGACAGGCTGAGTCAACCCTGCCTGGTGTTAATTCAGCAGCCAACAGGGCTCAAACTCAGGACCCTAGGATCCCAAGGAATTATGAAAGTAGAACATATTTTATGAAATGTTACATGTGGTAGAGGTCGGAATAAACATATTTTTCCATTACTCAAAATGATTTGCAAAAGACATGAAAGTTTAATTACAGTAAGCCTGCTCCCATTTTGGCTTTTTTCTGAATAAGATTGAGGCTCATGGAAGAACGACATGACAGAGGGTAAAAAGTCAACAAGCAGTTCGCTCTTCTCTGAGCCTCTAAAAAAATTTTCTTCTATGAGCCATGTTCCAGGGGCGATGTTGAAACTCTTCAGTGAAACCTTTGGGGCATCCTTCAAGTGCTTTTTCTGACTCTCGCTCACCGTAGAAGAGTTTTTTGGCAAACGCTCATCAGCCATTCTGGCAAAATGTCCTGCCCTTCTTATCTGAGCTCTCTTCAACAGGGTGTGGATGCTGGGCATGTTTTTCATGGAGAGAATCTCAGAACTAGGAACCGTGTCTTTCCATCTGATCTTGAGTAGTCTCCGCAAGCATGTCATGTGAAAGTGGTGCAGTTTGTTTGCATTCCTGGAGTAAACTGTCCACGTTTTACAAGTATACAAGAGGGTGGGAAGAACAACTGCTCTGTGTTCCTTTACTTTTGTTGAGAGGCTGATTCCTCTTCGCTCCCAGATGTTTTCCATAGCTTGCCAAGGGCAACGCTGACCTTAGCTATTCTGATGTTAGCTTCACCTTCGATGTGAACCACTCTTGAGGGGTAGATTTGTTGCTAAATTTGTCGACTGCTTTGAGCCTTTGACCCTTGACCGCAACAGTTGGCTTCACATACTGCTTAAGAGGAAAATTGATACTTTTGGTGCTGATGGTGAAACAAGTTATCACACATCGATGAGGAGCAATCCATGCTATTTTGCATTTCCTGTTCTAAACAAGCATTGACAGCACAGTCATCAGCAAAAAGAAAGTCATGAACCACAGATTCATGCACATTGGTTTTTGCTTGCATTGTCATCAAATAAAACATTTTATCAATTATGTGGTGTCTAATGTGGATTCCACTTTCACGAACGGAGAATACATCAGAAAGCATGTGAGCGAACATCATGGTAAATTGGGTGGGAGCGAACACACAGTACACTTCACTCCATTTGTGACTGGAAAGGCGTTACAGGAGTCTCAATTGTCCAGGACACGAGCAAGCATGCAATGAATTTTTCTGGACAGCCAAATTATGCCATGATCTTCCATCGAGTCAGCTTGGCAAACATTGAGCACAAGTTGCAGTTCTACTCTTGACATTTCTGCCGTAACTGACGAGCAGCAAACACCATGTCAACTGTGCCATTGCCTTTTCTGAAGCCACATTGACTCTCTGGTAAGAAAAAAAAGGTCCTGTTCAAGATGCAGTGTCAAGCAGTTTAGCACGACTTTTGCAAGTATTTTCCCATCAACTCACAGTCGGGAGATTCCTCTAAATGTCGCAAGCTTCACTGAGGAATTCCTGAGGAATGGCTTCTTGGTTCCACAATGGATGGAGTAGTTTGGAGAGTATTGTACCTACTGCCTGATATATATTTCACCTGGTATTGCATCTGACCTTGGTGCCTTGCCGCTCTCGAGGAGACTGATTACTTTCACGACCTCAGTTTTTCTTGGGATGTCAGAAAATGACATGTGATTTCAATTTGGGGCAGGTGGGCAATTGCCTCATCGTTCATTGTTGATGGGTGAATGAGAACATTATTAAAATGCTCTGCCCAATCTCTCCACAAACTCTGTTTTGTCTGTTATCTGTGTTGATCTATCAGCGCTGAGGAGAGGAGAGTTTCTGGAAGCCTTTGGACTGTACATTGTCTTCAAATTGTCATACATTTTGAAGTTTCCAAAACTGCTACGGTGGGTCAATTTCCCACTCGTCTTGCCATCTGATTTTTTTGTCGCTGACCATGACGGATGGGGGTGTAATACTTGCTTGAGGCCCTGGAGGGAGATGACATTGAACAGCCTCAATAGGTGTCAAAATAGAATGAAAATGGGTACAGGGCCAGGTGCACTGAACCTGAATTTTGGGAGTTTCACCAGGAGGTGTTATTGAAGGAATGCAAACATTTTGAATGAGCTGGCAAGGGTCAGAGGACAAAGAGAGCACAGGGATAAATTCTGTTGGAGAGGCAGGAAGCACAGAGAGGCCACCAACCTCTCCGTGATGTGAGAACAACAAGCCAGCTTTCCAATGGGGTCAGCTCAAAGTAGGTCAAAGCTGACTTTAAAGCCAAGAAGTTCAAGAAATTGAAACTCTTCCAACAGCTGACCATGGAAATAGATAGGTTAGTTAGTTTGACGATCCTTCCGGAGCGACAAGGTGATTTCTGGGTTTGAAAAACACGTTCCATTTGTCAGATCAGCAGAGCAGCCGCTGTCTGCCTCTCAGTTGAATTTGTTCCTGTATGGCACCACAGGAAATCATCAGCCATAATGAGAAAAGGGTTTCGCAGAGTATAGGTGCACTCATTTCCATATATTTGGAACAAGATTTGGCCTAAGACACTGCCTTGAGGCACTGCAACCTTCACTGGGAGCGGAGAGCAGAGGGTTCCTTTGACAAGATGGGAGAGAGTGTGATGGGTTGGATCCACAAGATTTATAGACAAACATTGAGTTCAGACATTCTGTTAGAGCTGGATAGACCCACTTAATGCGAGCCTTATGCAGTGACTTTCAGCCTTCAAACCCTTTCAGCCAATTACCATCAGATTAATTACTCCATAAGATGCATTGGATATAATGATAAAATATTTTCGTAATTTACTGTGTCTATCATGTGCCATTTAATGTATGTTAATGTCACTGTGTGATGAGGATCTATGATGAGAGAAACCAAGCAGTCGGACATTTGAGTTTTCAGTCCAACAACGAGCCAAGATACAGTAGGAATGCTTCCTCTGAATATGACAAAAGCTAAATTAGAACATATTGATATCAGTTCCCTGACATGAAACTTTAATGCAGATGGAGGCCATTCGGCCCATCAACACCTGTACGGTTGTTTGTCCATGTTCGATCCTTTTTAAATGATAAGTGTCAAGCAAGGAAGCATCGCATACCATTTTTTAAATCTTTGGTATGACTCGGTTGGGGTTCGACCTCCCAGACTCAGAGAATCATCTAACCATTATGACACAAAGTCTGGTTAAATGCTTTGTTTGGAGAATAACTCAGAAATGCCCTTCTTTGAAAGGCAAAAAGTAATATACTGTACTATACAACTAAAATAATTGGTACAGTAAAGGAATATGTAAAGTTTATTCAGAACCGTTTATTTAATTTCATAATCATTTATTCAATTTATAAAAGGATGCTTTCATTTGTTCATCTTTAGGATGAGCACAGTTTCTTAGATTGTAAAACTTCCTGTTGCTCAATTGAATGGGATTTATAGAGCACAAGGGGAACCCAGCGTTGCCCGGCATCCTGTTGGCATTTTGAAGAAAGAAGTTTTTTTTCTTCTTCTTTTTTTGTGGGGCCAAAAACACTTCCCTACACGCAATTAAAGAATGGGGTTTGGGATGATTTAATACTACCTTTCACATACTGTAGCTGCAAAGGATTAAGAATGACAGAGTGATTAAAAAAAACGAAATTAAACTTTTTCTTCATCAAAATTTACAATAATTTTTTTTGCTGTAAACACTCCCATGCACTCACTGATGAACTTCTCAAAGTTTGATGAAGATTTCTTGGGCCATCTCTGAGAAAAAATGGCGACACAGAGACAGACACACAAGCAAATAGACAAATGAAAAATCACTCAGAGAGTGACACTTGGCAAAACAGGACAAAGTAGAACCCAGTGTCCCTTGAGAGACAAAATTCTTTTTCACCCTTCGGTGAGTTCCAAGACATCCACCGGCAACATCAAGGATGGTGGTCTTGAAGGCACTCCACAACTCTTCAGGATCCCCCAAAGCACCCAAACCCCTCAAATCTCCACTCAGCCTGTTCGCAAACTCCTCAGCTGCCCTCTCATCCTTGAGCTTGCCAATATCCAGCCTCGGCTGGGATTGTACCATTCTCCAAGATTTAAGCTCCAACTTCATAGTTGCCACCGCACACCTCTTGCACTCCTGTAGACCCTGCAGTTCTGGATCACACGGCAGTGACGATCAACGAGCACATGGTCAATTTCCGTTGCCACACCACCAGCGTTGGTTGGAATACCAAGTCCAGCGATAAGCCTGGGCGTGCTGAAACTTGAACCAAAGTCAAGGAACTCAGTGTTATTCTGGTTCACAGTTCCAGACCCATGGGGACCAACACATGTCTCATAGCCATCCCTAGCAGTTCCATTCGATGAGTTGGAATCCCCAAAGACTTGAATAGTATCTCGCCTGGGGCACTGATCAACCACAGACTCGAGCATGGCATAGAATGCCTCCTTCATGGTGAGATCACTCGCCTCATTTGGAGCATATACAGAGACCAGGGAAATGACACCTCAGGAGTGACAAATCCTTAGTCTAATTATACGCTCGTTGACTGGTATTCCCTCAATTATCATTGGAGTCAACTTCGTGGACACAGCTACAGCAACTCCTTGGGCATGGTAACCATCAGAGGGACCAGACCAATAGTAGGTGTAACCATCCACCATGATCTCGCCACAATCTGGTCTCCGAACCTCAGAGAGAGCTGCAATACTGATGTTGAAACACGAGCTCAGATGATAACAGAGACAGGTGATCATCGTCTCTTTGGGATTGGATATTCCAGGCACCCACCTGAAGGGACCGCCTGAGGTTAACATACGGAGACCGCCATCTGGTGGATGACACCTCAGCACCACCTTGACACACACTTCTGCAATCTGACCCGGGAAGGTTACTCTGTGGTTTTCCTCCGATCATCAAAGAGTAGGGGTCCCGAATGCTTTGCCCCAATCCCATCCGGTGAGCTGCACTGCGAAGGGCAGCTGCACAGGAGGTACTCCCACGGAGTGGGTTTTCAATTTTATTTGCATTTTTCTTGTGCTTTCCGAAGTGAATGGTTTTACAGTGGCCAGAGTGCAAATCCTGCCACCAACCTCCTAAAAAAATATGTAACCCAACTGCAGGAGGATGTCCACAGACACACTTTGGCACTCGGTTAAGGATGGCCATTGGCTCACATGGAGCCTATAGCTCACATGGAGCCCCTCCGCCCTTTGAAAGGTTTTGTTTTTAATCCTGCTGGGTGTTCATTTCCATACACCCTCCTCACCAGGAAACCTGGTGGGGGAGGCTGTTTAGTCGCCAACAACCTGAACATGAAACAGGTTAGTACAGGTTTACACGGTACCAGTAGCAAGTCACAGATCTCATCTGGCATGACCTGAATTTACATCGAGATGTCTCCTACTCATCCACGATCCATGCTACACGAAACAATCCTTCCTTTACTCTGAAATTCCTTCATCTACCCCACAAACATAACACTATATACATACATATAAATATATATATATATATATATATATATATATATATTTATATATATATATATATATATATATATATATATATATATATATATATATGTGTATATATATATATATATATATATATATATATATATATATATATATATATATATATATATGTACATATATATCGTTTTTAGCCCTATCCCTCAATATCAGAAATTTGGCTTATGTTGACCTTTTGACCTCAATAATAATGGGTGTTTGAATTCAGTGACGTCATATGCAAATCGTCTTCAAATTTCATGTCAATCGGATAAAAATTGAGGATTTTAGAAAAACCAGCTTCGCTGTTGACCTTTGGCCTTTGTTGATCTTTTGCCCTATGTTGACCTCAAAAATAATTGGTGGTTAAAATCAGCGAACTGATATGAAAATCCTTTTCAAACATTAAGTGAATCGGATGAAAATTGACAATTTTAGAAATTCAACCGATGACTTTTTGGCCTATTATATGTTGACCTCGCAAAACTTTGTCAAGCGACCATGGCAGGGACAGTGCCTACAATCTGCGAAAGTTTCAGAATGATCAACTGAGCGGTTTGGGGTATAGGTGAGTGGACAGTCAAACAAGCTGACGGAACCGAACATACTTGGCAAAAAATATTTTTTCTAAGTAACAAACATCTCTCTCATATTATAGATTCTGTCTCCCTCTTGCTAAAGCCTTCTACCGCATGTTAGGAGATATCAATTAGCACGATAGTATGACATTCTGCAATGCAAGGTCCTTAAGGTCTGATCTGCCAATTGTTTTGTTGGGTGTGCACCCCGATAGGTTTAGCTGGATACCGTTTATACCAGTTCCATAATACTACGTACTTTGGCAATCAAAATAAACAAACTCTTATGTTGGGTCATTGCTCCAGCTATCCCTGTTGTTACAGATCAATCTGTTGTTGCAGTATGTTCCCAAAAACATAATTAAATCTTGTGTACATTACAGTAGCTGGAAGTCCCACATGTCTGTATGTTTGCTGTTCTGTTACTTGTTCAGATGAGAGAATAGGTTGCGTGTGGTTAGGCTGCATTGCTGGTCTGTTCAATGCTCTTCTCCACCCGTCTTTGTGTTTTTTATCCAACTCCTTCCCTCTAATACCTCGTCTTGTTCTGCCTCATTAATTAACAAAACACCTTCACTCCTGGTGCTGTACTTTGCTATCCCAGCTCCATGTTTACTATATTTCTGTCTCCTCTCCCTAGCACTCTTCCTTCTCTCTGCATCTCCCTCTCCCATAATTCCTGAGCCATCAAGATTATTGAGAAAACGTCCGTTCTTCTTTCGTGTTCTCTCCCTTTATTCATGCTTACTGTTGTCGTGCTACCTCCCCATATGACCGACTGTAAGAAAATCCTTTGTTTCATCCTCATTTCCCTTCCTCTCTTTGTCTGACCCTTTCACATTGTCTCACCATGTGTACTCACTTTTTTCCTTCTCCTTGATGGGCAGCACATAAACCACCTCACAACAAGTTCTCATGTAAGCACAGTGAAGTCTTCCTCCGAACATGCAATAACCCGCTCTTCATTATAGCCATGATTTGTGCATCCATGTTGCTGATATTGACATCGAGGAATGGAAACTGCTCGTCATAAATGCAGACACACATGCAAGTCCACCCTCCCCTTTCAACTCCCATCTGGCCTGCTCCTGATCTTTCAGCTATCACCTTCACCCACACTGCCAATGGCCCACCTCTCCTACTAAACCAAACAAATACCCTCCCCTCACCTCCAACACACCTTACATTCACTTAATTATGCACCGTCCAACTCTTCCTCTCTGATTCATAACATCAGAATCCTCAAGGATCTCTCCACACAGATGTCTACCTCATCCCCAGATGCCATCTTTCTAACACAAGCCAGCCTTTATTTCAAATAATGTCTTAGATTTGCCCATTTCACTCCCTCGTTATTCCTTGTACTGTTTTGACAGACCTAACATGGGTGGCAATGATGTACATTTTATCAGTTCACCTCCCCATAACCCCTGTCCTGCCCTGGTCCCTATTCCCATTGGAGTATCTCTGGATTAATGTCCCTTTCCAAAGCAGTTCATAATCTTTGCTCTGCATTATCTATTGCAGTCTCAACTGTGATGACTATGTATAAGGCCTCCCAGCAAACTTCAAATCCCAAATACCTTTCAACTCCAGTTTCTTTTCCTAATATGCAGTGACTTCAACTACCACTGTTTCGGCTGGTTTGACGTCGGTCCTAGTATGACTGTCTCTGGTGTTGCAGCCAAGTCCATTTGTGTTACTGAAGGATTCACTCAATCTTTTGGATTTGTGACTGATATTTTCCAAAATAGGCCCAACTTCCTGCCAAACTTGATCATGGCCCACTTTTCCTACAGTCTTTGTGACCCCCTCCCCCCCCCCCCCATTGGCTCCATAAATCCTGCCCTCTCAAAGATGTGACTGTTTCTTTGGCTGTGCAATAGAGAATATTCAATAGAGAATCAGACAGATTGGTCTGGCCTGCAGTCCACTATTGCTTCCACACACTGTTTGACCACCTCTTAATCATTTGACATAGTTATTGCTTGATAAGCGTTTCCATCTTTAGGCCGCACTTGAGAAGCAAAAAGCGTACGTACTGTACGTGTCTGCATCTTCTAGCTCCCTTTACTCTAAAAACACTTCTCGGATTGACATGAAATTTGCACCATCAGTGTGACTACTCGTGTAGAATGTTTTAATGATAATTATGACATCATCGGTCATGTAGTGTGGTAGCCATGTTGGAAAAAAGAAAAAACTTTGGACCTCTGTATCTCTGAAACCTCTCCGTAGAAATAAATTGAAACTTGGCACATGCGAAGTACTCCCCATGTGAAACAATCGTGATTTTTTATGATGATGTCAGAGGTGCCTTTGCTATGACGTCATAATTGCACACGTTATAACTCTACATCCGATCAGTATGAAAATTTTTCAGGGTCACCTCGGGATAAATTGTCTGGGGGAAAAAATGATGATGTCATCAGTCATGTGGTTTCGCAGCCATATTGTTTTTTTAACAAAAAAACTTTCAAAAATCTTCTTCTCCAAAACGGCTGAACGGATCTAACCGAAACTTTACAGTCATGATCCATGAGAGCAAAACATTATCCGCCTATGATGCCATAGCTCACATGGTTTGGCAGCTATGATTTTTTGAAGAGTAAACCTTTAAAAACTTCTTCTCCAGAACTGCTTAACGGATCGAGAGGAAATTTACCCACATGTTCGCCAAGCATTGAGGAATACCATGGAGTTCAAAAATAATTAATTGGTCACGTAGTGTGGCAGCCATATTGGATTGAACTAAAATCTTTTTTTTTTATTATTTCTCTTGAACCACTTCATCAATCGACATGAAATATCACAGTCGTCATGGGGAATAAATGTTTTAAATTTCAATCTGATCAGATGCATGCTCTGGCAGCCAGAATTATTTAATATTTTAATTCTGGGTTCAGGAATGTATAATTATGTAATAATGTGGGTGGAGGCACATCTGGTGATGTCGTGATGTAGAAGAGTGCCCTTCTAGTTTTCATGATCTGCCTCTGACAATTCACAAATGACAGTTGGTTTATATGGTTTCATGTGAACGTTTTCTTTCATCGTGCGACTTAACGATGATTATGAAACACCCAACTCTGCAGAACGTTTCCATGTTTATTAATTATTTTTGGAGATCTGAGAACGGATATTTTAAGGTTTTGAATTCCCAAATCAACGTTTTGATCATCCGTTGTGCTTGCAATCGAGTACACTTCCATTAGGTCCACTCAAGTGCTGCTACAAGATGGCGCTGAGCCAACCCTCCCCCCCCCATCCCATTCCTACAAGGAGATGGGGCAGGGAACTCCTCCCCTCTCCCGCAACACACTGGCACCTAGTTCTGAAATGCCTTTTTTCCCAAAGATGAAGATTTGATTTTGATGGTGCTGGCTTTCAAAAATGCTCCTCCAAGTCTTCTTGTACCTGTTTTATCATCTTGTTTGTGTTTCTCCTCTTGTGGTACCACATCACTGCTACCAGCCTCTCTTCCACTGCAAATGTGCTGGTGTCTGCCATCTTGGTTTAACGTATTACTTGTATTTTCTGAAAAAAAGAAAACAGGATAAATAGATGGTGTCAACAAATCTTGCACAAGCAGCTAAAATGGTGTCCTGGGACTTATGACTCACCCTGTAGAAGGGTTAACAGCCAAAACATCAGCTTTACTCTAACTTAATGATAAATTGCTCACTCCAGCTTCCCAGAGTGTTTCCCACACCCTTGTTCATCCTTCATTTTGTAAAACCTTTTAATTTAATTACAAGTTGTTTCTTTTTGTTTATCTGTACCTATGATGGAGCTCAGACATTAATCCCACAAACAAACCATCAGCACAGAATAATAAAGCAATATGTTAGACTTAGATGCATCATAAATAGACTGGAATAGCAACTTCTCCTGGAAGGATAATAGACTAGCATGGACTTTAAAGGTGTGACACAAGTCAGAAAAAAAGGAACTATTGAGTGAATATGGAGAGACAGTTTTGGCTTTGGAAGTCAATCAGTGGGGTTTTTGGCTGAGATACATATCCGAGTGAAGATCAGGTGGGACATAACAAAGAGAAGAGGGAAATAAAAATGACGTGGGAAAAAGTGGTATGACACGACCATAAGTCTAACACTACCAATCAAACAGCAGTCTTTGTGCTTACCCAAGGGGAATAAAGTATAATGATGCCTTGGAATCCAAGTTGTCAAGAAGCATCAGATGGAATGTGTTCCTTCTTGCAAGAGGTGAGTCAGACTCTTGTAATACTGCAGGCAAAGGATATGCACTTTGTGAGCAGCTCAGGAGTGACAAGAAAAGGCTGAACACATTGAAGAATGCCTCGTCATCATATGGCTTAGGAGACTAGTTGGCATGACAGATTGTGCAGGGCATGCATGCCGAGGAGCTCCAGGGACTGCCTATGTATGTACGGGTGGATTACAAAATGCAATCCAAAAATTTGGCAAGAACACTTTCCTGAATGACATCCTTTGCTAGGCTTGCACCAACATTCCACCCTAAGGATTTTTTTAATAAGAGGCTACTCGTGGTTGCACTTTAAAGAAATTTCTCACGAGTTCTGATGAAATTCTCATCGGATTTCTATCAGATCTCATGAGAAATTACGAGATTTATTTAAGGGAAAACTATTCGTTGACATCAACTTCAGCTGCTGTCTATCAACGAAGAAAGTCTTGAACTTGGCTGCAACGACCATCAATTGGGCTATGAGGCAATGATTAACCTTTTGCTCTTGAGTGAAGACCAATGTGTTGGAGGTCCAGAAAACAAAATTAATAAATTAACATCTAAGTTCATTCAATTCCACAACAATTAATAGGCTGAGAACTCAAGCCATATATTAATTTTAAAGTAAATGTAATCTCAATGGTAAATGTGCGAAAGGATTGTCGATATATTTCGTTTGAAAATTTTGTGATAAAGTACAATTTTCACTTCCCCACTCATCCCCCCACCCCGACTCCGACCACCATCCATCGCCTTCCCAGTACGCAGAGCATACAACTGGACTTAAAAGCTGTGTCAATGAATTCCCTTTGTTTATCTTAACAGTTTTTTGGGGTAAATAGGCCAGGTGTCATGGAAGAGTACAGGTAGGACAGAGTTACAGGTCAACAAACTGCAGAGCAATAGGAAGAAAAGAAAGACAAACACATTCATAACGATAACAAGAGTAGATGAGCTACAAATAGGAATTTAATGATGATGTACAAATTAACTTGTCTTGTCTAAGCTCACCGTGCAATCATTTAATGTTCATAATAATAAAATATAAATGTGAATAGCTAAAGTCTATTTAGAGTAGAATGGGCTTGGAGGTTTAAACGTTTAATTAAGTGTTAATGTCATTAGACATTTAGGAAATATGCGAAATGATTAAACACAATTTTAATATATTCATTGCATCGCCTTTTAGAAGAGAGTATCTATTTTAATGGTATGTAAAATGAGGTGTGGCAAAGGTTCCAAGTGTGAGCCCTTCATTGGAGCAAATGAGGGAAATGTGGATGGAGGAAGGTTTTATATAGTCATGTAAAGGCAATTGGTCAAAGGTCAAAGGTGCCAGATCAAGTGTCCAAGAACCAATGGGCTGGAGTAATGTAAAGAAACAACCAGAGAGTTGGTGTCAAAGCCACCCAATGCTCGCCTGTTATACATTTATCGTTTTTTAGCTCGCCAGTTCGAATAACAGAGAGCTATAGCAATACCCCCGGCATGAGCGTCAGCGTCAGCGTCAGCTTCAGCGTGAGCATGAAAATGTTAAAGTTTTTGGTGCAAGTTATTTCCTTTCTAATGTTTTTATCTACCACACTATTTTTTACTGATTACAATATACAAATACATATATTACTTTGAAATTATTTGGATCAGACTTCACTGCAATGCTTTCTAAAAAATATTGTTAGACTAGTCTTTTAAAAACGATAAATGTATAAATAGGCGAGCATTGGGTGGCTTTGACACCAACTCTCTGGTAGCTCGCCTGTTCGAAGAAGAGAGAGCTATAGCGATACCCCCGGCATGAGCGTGAAAATGTTTAAAGTTGAAAACTTTGAGAGTTCGAATGAGGATAGGATAAATGTATGTCTTTTAAAAATGTGTAGAGTGTGTCTTTTAAAGACGATAAACGTATAAACAGACGAGCATTGGGTGGCTTTGACACCAACTCTGGTTAAAATACTAGCCTAATAATTAATATTTTTTATAAAGCATTGCAGTGAAGTCTGATCCAAATAATTTTAAAGCAATATATGTATTTGTATATTGTAATCAGTAACAAAAGCGCAAGTGAGCACAATATATGCCCGAACAAGAAGGTATATACAGAATTGTACTACTAGATGGAAAACAGCATCCTGGTTGCCATGGCAACTACTTTAGATGACGAACGTATGTCACGACGCACCGTCTCCACAGTCTCTACCTATGTACCAAATATGAAACGTGAAAGTTGAAAACTTTGGGAGTGAGGGTGCGGACAGGAACGGATGGACGGACGGGCAGACAGACAGACAGACAGACAGTCAGACGGACGGACGGACGGACGACCGGTATCACATAATACACACCGATATATATATATATATATATATATATATATATATATATATATATATATATATATATATATATATATATATATATATATATATATATATATATATATATATATATATATATATATATATATATATATATATATATATATCTCGGGCGTATAAAAAAATATATACACCTAGTGTGGTGGAGAAAAACATTAGAAAGGAAAAAATAACTTGCACCAAAAACTTTAACATTTTCACGCTGACGCTCACGCTCACGCCGGGGGTATCGCTATAGCTCTCTGTTCTTCGAACAGGCGAGCATTGGGTGGCTTTGACACCAACTCTGGTTATTAAAATATCAAGCTCTGTAACAATTTCACACAGTAATATGTACATATTGCTTAAACTGAATTCATTAAACATTCAAACAACTTGTCTTCGATAAAGCTTAAAAATGTCCACATTCTAACCTGGGTGATTAACTTGACTGTCAGGTCAGGCCAGATTAGATCTGTGACTTGCTGCAGGTACCATATGAACCTGTACGAACCTGTTTCGTGGTCAGTTTGTCAGTGACTAAACCATCTCCCAACTCGGTTTCCTGGTGAGGAGGGTGTATGGATATGGACACCCAGCAGGATTAAAAACAAAACCTTCCAAAGGGCGGAGGAGCTCCTTGTGAGCCAACGGCCATCCATATCTAGTGCCCAACTGTATCTGCGAACATCCTCCTGCAGTTGCGTTACTTTTTTCTTTTGGAGGTTGGTGGCAGGATTTGCACTCCGGCCACCGTAAAACCCTTCATTCCGCAAAATGTACCACAAAGAAATCTGAAAACCCACTCCGTGGGAGTACCTCCTGTGCAGCTGCTCTCCACAGGGCAGCTCACCACATGACGGGATTGGGGCAAAGTCTTCGGGACCCCCACTCTTTGATGATAGGAGGAAAAACACGGGGTAACCTTCCTGGGAGAGATTGCAGGAGTGTGTGTCGGGGTGGTACTGAGGTGTCATCCACCAGATGGCGGTCTCCTTGGGTTAACCTGAGGTGGTCGCTTCAGGTGGGTGCTTGGAATATTCTATCCCTAAGAGAGGATGATCACCTCTCTCTGTTATCATCTGAGCTCAAGCGTTTCAAAATCAGTATTGCAGCATCGCTGAGGTTCGGGGACCGGATAGTGGCGAGATCATGGTGGGTGGTTACACCTACTATTGATCTGGTCACCCTGTTGGTTACCAAACCCAAGGAGTTGCTGTGGCTGTGTCCAATAAGCTGGCACCAATGTTAATTGAGGTAACACCGGTCAACAAGCGTATTATGAGACTAAGGATTCGTCACTCCTTGGGTGTTGTTTCCCTGGTCTCTGTGCATGCTCCAACTGAGGCAAGTGATGCCACCCTGAAGGATGAATTCTATGCCATGCTCGACTTTGTGGTTAATCAGTGCCCCAGATGAGATACTCTTCTCATCTTGGGGGATCTCAATGCATCAACTGGAAATGATAGGGATGGTTATGAGACATGTGTTGGTCCCCATGCGTCTGGAACTGTAAACTAGAATAGCACTAAGTTCCTTGACTTTTCAAGAAGTCATGGACTTAGGGTGGCTTGTTCATGGTTTCAGTGCCCATAATCTCATCACTGGACTTGCTATTTCAACTGTTAATGTGTGGTAAAGGAGATTAACCATGTGCTCGTTGATGGTCGTTAGAGTATGAACCAGCATTGCAGGGTAGATCAGAGTGCTCAGTTACTCAATAAAGACTACAGGCTTGTTGTAACAACTCTAAAGTTGAGGATAAAATCTGGGAAAATGGTACCATCCCAGCCTTGGCTGAATGTTGCCAAGCTCAAGGATGAGAGGGCAGCTGAGGAGATTGCGAACAGGCTGAGTGGAGATTTGGGGCTCTGGGTGATTTGGGGAATCCTGAAGAGTTGTGGAGTGCCTTGACGACCACCATCCTTGACGTTGCCGGTAGATGTTTGGAACTCACCATTGGGCTAAGCAGCATTTTGTCTCTCAAGGGAAACTGGATACCATTGACCAGTCGCAGGGCTGGCTGAATGGCAGAGCTGAGCTGTTCGGGGAACTGAGGCGTAAAACTGTCCGTGTACTGAGGGTGGACAAGGAGGCATATGTGCGAGGGATCTGTGAGAGGGTCGGGCATCACCTGTGGTCAAGTGATTCTTGTCGTGCTTACAGGGAATTCGCGCATTGCATTCCTCCAAGCCCGTCCATTGGTGAACTGCAGTTAGAGCGGAATGTGGTTGGCTCTTGACAGAGGATTCCGAAGTGCGCTCGGCCGGTTATTTTGAGAGGCTATACTAGGCTGATCTGGCAGCTCTCGAGTTGGATGTCCATGGTGTTTCTGTCCCTATTGCTGACCCTCCAATCAACTGTGATCCACCGTCATTTGTGGAAACACAGGCTGCGGTGAACCGGTTGAAATGGGGTAAAGCTCATGGGATCTGTGCCATCCATGCTGAACTTCTCAGGGCTGGTGGAAATGTTGTACTCATGTCGTTGCTTACAGTTTTCTGCTCTGCCTGGAGCACAGGCATCATCCCAACTGTTTGGAAGAAGGGCCTTGTTGTCCCTCTCTGAAAAGGAAAGGGTGATCGACAGGATGGCGACAACTACCGAGGGGTGACGTTGCTCTCAGTGCTGGGCAAGGTCTTTGCTCATATAATTATTGAGAGGGGTTGCCACCATCTGCTTGAGCACCAGCATCCAGAGCAGTCAGGCTTTACACCAAAGAGGTCAATGACCGTATCCTTGCTCTTCGGATCCTCACCGAACGCAGACAAGAGTTTCGGCAGGAGCTGCTTGCAGCCTATGTTTATCTCTGCAAATTGTTCAATTCAATGAATTGGTATACCCTCTGGAGGATTATTGGTCTTCATGGAGTGCCACCAAAACGGATCAATCTGATGTCTAAACTATACTCTGGGACTGGCAGTGCTGTGAGATGTGGTGATACCATCTCTGACATATTTCCAGTTGTTACTGGAGTTCGTCAGGGGTGTGTACTGCCCCCCACACTTTTCAGCACTTGTATGGACTGGATTCTGGGGAGGAGGTCAGAGCGATCAAGCTGCGGTGCATCTTTTGGAAATGTCAAGATCTCTGACCTTGATTTCGCAGATCATGTAGTCATCTTTGTGGGGACTTTAGATATCCTTTTGGGGGCCCTGAAGGTGCTGAATGAGGAATCAGAGTTGCTGGGACTATGGGTTTCCTGGGTGAAAACTAAGATCCAGGCTTTCGATGACATCTTGGATGCTGCTACCTTGTCTGTTACTGTTTGTGGTGAGGATGTTGAGGTCACAGAGAGATTCACTTCCTTTGGCAGTGATATTCATGTCTCTGCTGGCTGTGAGCCAGTGGTAAATTGACCTCTGGGTCGGGCCTAGGGAGACATTGATTCAATGGATCATGGGGTGTGGTGCTGCCGGTACTGGTGCAGGAGGATGAACGTACAAGTCTTCACGTCCTTGGATCTTCCAGTCTTTCTCTATGGATGTGAGACTTGGACTTTGACGAGGGATCTGAGATTGTGACTTAATTCCTTTGGTACCAAGTCTCTTCGGAGTATCCTTGGCTATTGCTGGTCAGACCTTGTGTCCAATGAGCGGTTGCTGAGAGAGACTCAAATGAGATTTGTTACCTGCATCATCCATGAGCATCAGCTGTGGCTGTATGAACATGTGGTTCATTTCCTGATGCTGATCCTGCTCACTAGATTCTCTCAGCGAGGGAGCCTCATGAGTGGAGGAGGCCAACGGGCTGACCACGTGCCTCGTGGTTGCATCAAGTTGATCAGCTTCTCAAGTAGATGGGGATGGGCCAGTCATCTGCCTGAGTGATGGCCAGACGGAGGCTCCTGGAGTACTGGCCGAAAGTGGCCACAGAGATGCGCTGCTCTTGCGCATGCTCCCATACCTGACCTGACCTGTATGATTAAACTGCACCAACGAAATCCCCCTTATTGTTGAGCCCAATGCAAACCATTTATTAATTTATATTCTACATTCTCGACTCCAATCTAGAATATAGAATATTAATTAATAAATGGTTTGCATTGGGCTCAACTCGAAATTTTATATTCTACATTCTCGACTCCAATCAAGCCTGGTGTTGGCGCAGTGGTAAGGGCAGTGGCTTGGGACCCAAGAGGTCCTGAGTTCAAGCCCCGTTGGGACACTGAATTAATATATGTATGTATATGTATATATATATATATATATATATATATATATATATATATATATATATATATATAATGTGTATATATATAATGTGTATATATATATAATGTGTATATATATATATATATATATATATATATATATATATATATGTATATATGTATCTATATATATATATATATATAAATATATATAAACCAAGTCGAAAACACCAGGGGGTTGACTCAGCCTGCCATCCTTCCGAGGTCGGCGAAATGAGCACCAGTTGTACTGGGCCCGGTGTATGCCCCGGTTAGAATAGGTGTACCATATCCCTGTGTGTCGTAAGAGGCGACCAGGGTTGCGTCAGGAAGGGCATCCGGCGTAAAAACCTATGCCAAATCATTATGCGGACAACAAAACGAATTTCCATACCGGATCGGTCGAGGCCCGGGTTACCAACGACCGCCACCGGTACCGGTGGTCAGCAGGGTACCAGTGGAAATTGTGCTACTGCTGGGCGAAGGAGGAGAAGGAGACGGGGAAGGCGAGTCCGGAGGCAGTGGGAGAGGGGGAAGGGTAGAAGTGTGGAGGTGAGAGTTGGAACTCTGAATGTTGGGACGATGACTGGCAAAGGGCGAGAGTTGGCTGATATGATGGAGAGAAGAAAGGTGGACATACTGTGTGTACAAGAGACCAAGTGGATGGGGAGTAAGGCGAGGAGCATTGGAGGTGGTTTCAAACTGTTCTACCATGGTGTGGATGGGAGGAGAAATGGTGTCGGGATAATCCTGAAGGAAGATCATGTCAAGAGGGTATTGGAGGTGAGGAGGGTGTCTGACCGAGTGATGAGTGTGAAGTTGGAAATTGAAGGGGTGATGATGAATGTCATCAGTGCATATGCCCCACATATGGGGTGTGAGATGGAATATAAAGAAGATTTCTGGAGTGAATTAGATGAAGTGGTGGAGAGTGTATCCAAGGATGAAAGAGTGGTGATTGGAGCAGATTTCAATGGACATGTTGGGGAAGGGAATAAAGAGGATGAGGAGGTGATGGGGAGGTACGGTCTCAACAAGAGAAATGTGGAAGGGCAAATGGTGGTAGAGTTTGCAAAAAGAATGGAAATGGCAGTGGTAAACACGTATTTCAAGAAGAAGGAGGAACACAGGGTGACATACAAGAGTGGAGGAAAGTGCACACAGGTGGATTACATCTTAAGTAGGAGATGCAACCTGAAAGAGATTAGTGACTGTAAGGTTGTGGCAGGGGAGAGTGTAGCTCGACAGCATCGATTGGTGGTCTGTAGGATGACTTTATAGGTGAGGTTGAGGAAGAGAGTGAGGGCTGAACCAAGGACCAGATGGTGGAAGCTGAAGGAGGAAGACTGTTGCGTGAAATTTAGGGAGGAGGTGAGACAGGCGTTGGATGGTGGTAAAGATGGGTGGGATGATTGGGCAACGACAGCAGAAGTTGTGAGGGAGATAGCTAGGAAGGTACTTGGTGTGACATCTGGACAGAGGAAGGAAGATAAGGAAACTTGGTGGTGGAATGAGGAAGTACAGGAAAGTATAAGGAAGAAGGGGTTGGCTAAAAAGAAGTGGGATAGTCAGAGAGATGAAGAAAGTCGGCAGGAGTACAAGGAGTGGCGTCGAAAAGCAAAAAGAGAGGTGGCTAAGGCCAAGGAAAAGGCATATGACGAGCTGTATGAGAAGTTGGATACAAAAGAAGGGGAAAAGGATTTGTACCGATTGGCAAGACAGAGGGACCGAGCTGGGAAGGATGTGCTGCAGGTTAGGGTGATAAAGGACGCAAATGGGAATGTGCTGACGAGCGAGGAGAGTGTGTTGAGAAGGTGGATGGAGTACTTTGAGGAGCTGATGAATGAAGAAAATGAGAGAGAGAGAGAAGGTTGGAAGAGGTGGAGATAGTGAATCTGGAAGTGGGGTGGATCAGTAAGGATGAAGTGAGGACTGCTATGAAGAAGATGAAAAGTGGAAAGGCGGTTGGCCCAGATGGAATACCAGTGGAGGCATGGAAGTGCTTAGGAGAGATGGCAGTGGGGTTGTTAACCAGATTGTTTAATAAAGTCTTGGAAAGTGAGAGGATGCCGGAGGAGTGGAGATTAAGTGTACTGATTCCGATTTTCAAGAATAAGGGTGATGTGCAGAGCTGTGGAAATTACAGAGGGATAAAGTTGTTAAGCCACACCATGAAGTTGTGGGAAAGAGTAGTGGAAGCTCGGTTGAGAGGAGAGGTGACGATCTGTGAGCAGCAATATGGGTTTATGCCAGGAAAGAGCACCACTGATGCGATGTTTGCTTTGAGAATGTTGATGGAGAAGTGTAGGGAAGGCCAGAAAGAGTTACATTGTGTGTTTGTGGATTTAGAGAAAGCTTATGATAGGGTGCCAAGAGAGGAGTTGTGGCATTGTATGAGGAAGTCGGGAGTGGTGGAGAAGTATGTGAGGATCGTGCAGGATATGTATGAGGACAGTGTGACAGCGGTGAGGTGTGCGGTAGGAATGACGGACCGGTTTAAGGTTAAAGTGGGATTGCACCAAGGATCGACTCTGAGCCCTTTCCTGTTTGCAATGGTGATGGACAGGTTGACGGACGAGATCAGACTGGAGTCTCCATGGACCATGATGTTCGCGGATGACATCATGATCTGTAGGGAGAGTAGGGAGCAGGCTGAATCGAGCCTTGAGAGGTGGAGGTACGCACTGGAGAGAAGGGGAATGTTAGTCAGTAGGAGAAAGACGGAGTACATGTGCGTAAATGAGAGGGAGGGTGGTGGTATGGTGCGGTTGCAAGGAGTTGAGGTGGGGAAGGTGGATTGGTTTAAATACTTGGGATCAACTGTCCAAAGTAACGGAGAGTGTGGGAGAGAAGTGAAAAAGAGAGTGCAGGCAGGATGGAGTGGGTGGAGAAGAGTTGCAGGAGTGATTTGTGACAGAAGGGTAGCTGCAAGAGTGAAGGGGAAAGTATACAAGATGGTAGTGAGACCAGCTATGTTGTATGGTTTGGAGGCGGTGGCGCTAACAAAAAGACAGGAAGCAGAGCTGGAGGTGGCAGAGTTAAAGATGCTGCGATTCTCGTTGGGAGTGACGAGGATGGATAGGATAAGAAATGAGTGTATTAGAGGGACAGCGCAGGTAGGACGGTTTGGAGACAAAGTGAGAGAGGCGAGATTGCGATGGTTTGGACATGTGCACAGGAGGGAAACGGAGTATATCGGGAGAAGGATGTTGAAGATGGAGCCGCCAGGCAGGAGGAGAAGAGGAAGGCCAAAGAAGAGGTTCATGGATGCGGTGAGGGCGGACATGCGGGTGGTTGGAGTGTCAATGGACGATGTGGAGGATAGAGCAAAATGGAGACAGTTGGTCCGCTGTGGCGACCCCTAGCGGGAGCAAGCCGAAAGAGGAAGAAGAAGAAGAAGATTCTCGACTCCAATCTTTGAAACCAGGAAAATGAAACTTTCCACTATTTACACATGATTATCTCTTAATCTGAAGGCTTTGATCTTCTCACTTGACAATATTTTAGTCTCTTTTCGGTTTAAATAAATACCAGCATTTTCATTTTCCTTCATCACTGTTTGCAGCAGTTTCATCAAGTCTTCTTTACTCTCTGCCAACAGCTGGAGTAGTATTATCTGAATACCTTAGATTGTTAATATATCTTTGTCCAATCCTGACTCCAGACTCTTTGTCATGCAAGTTTGATTGATTCATAAAGTACTCACAATACAGATAGAACTAGAACAGCAATTGGTAGAGTGCATACCACCACCAGGCTGAAGAGTTTACAATTTGTATCCCACTGATAGGCCAGATGGATCTGCATCTGGACCTGAACCAAAATCGAATCGGCTTGTTCTTGTCATTTACCCAAATAATCAAGCCTGGTGTTGGCTTAGTGGTTAGGGTGGCAGTTTGGGACCCTAGGGTCCTGAATTCAAGCCCTGTTGGCCGCTGAATTAAAAAATACACCAGGAGGTTGACTCAGCCTGTCATCCTTCTGAGGTTGGAAAAATGAGTACCAGTGTACTGATAAGGAGGACACTGCATCAGCGGCATAGCCGCATCCCAACCAATGATTCAACCAGCAGCCACAGGCTGCACTCGATTGAGAGAGACCCAAATAATCCACCAAGTTTTGTCATAACCCGTCCACAACTTTTTGAAATATCGTGTTATGTATCGTTTATGGTCCTACCTTTCACTCAATTGTGAATAAATACTTTAAAAAAAAAAATTTTAATCTCCTATCCAGATACAGATCCAGATCTTCATCAAAATTGAATAAATAGGTCCTTGTCCCACACCAAACCTGTCCACCAAGTTTTGTCCGTGTCTTCCAAATACCGTTTTGAGATATCCTGCTCACAGACAAACAGACAAGAGTGAAAACATAACCTCTATCCACCTTCGTAACAAGTAAGTGAAGAGAATTAACCACAATTTGGGAAATTAAATAATTAAAATAAAACTCGCTTTCGATTCCTACCAACCTCTAACTTGCCACGTGTCATTTCGAAATATGCCCCCTGAGGGATTTTTCCAATTCCCTTTTCCAATTCCAAACCATTCTGTCTCTCAATACTCTGTTCTTCCTGTGGCTCCTTCTTCTTTAGTGTACAGGTTTCTCATGTGAAGTAAATAAACATTAGAGGTGACAAAAATTGGCTTGGCCGTTAAATGCCTGTGTACGTAATTAAATAGTCGGGAGGCCAGGGAAAATCCTGTTTTTTTATTATTTTTTACTTCTGTACATCTACACTTTATGTTATGTACAAGTAAACTTTCAAGTTATATGAAATGTACATGTTCACTTTCATACACTCAACATCACCTTTGAGTTTATCTACATTTTAAAAACTAAAACAACGTGTTGAAAATTGAACAGGATAAGTTTTCATTTCAACAAAAAATAGTTATAATTCATATTTGAAGTCTTTAATTAAAATAAAAAAACTGTCTTTTATCAGCGTTTTGTATGTACTGTACGCTGTTCAGATGTCCAGGGTTGTGTTCACGAGCGCTTGCAAAGCCAGACGTTCCTCATGAACAGTTTTGAATGGAGTGCTTGCTTAAGTGCTTAAGCCACTTGGTTCTACCAGTAACGTGGTAATTGAACACACCCCAGATCCTTAACATGCCGACGATGATAAACATCGATACCATGACTGATTTCGGCCATATCGATGAATTTGTCACTCAGGGGGCATATTTCGAAATGACACGTGGCAAGTTAGAGACGATGAGGCAAGTTAGAGGTTGGTAGGAATCGAAAGCGAGTTTTATTTTAATTATTTAATTTCCCAAATTGTGGTTAAAAACTGCGAAAATTCCTTTGTGAGAGGAATGAGGGGGAGGGTGAGAGTGGGAGGAGGGAAAGGAAGGGGTGGGGTGAGAGTCTGGAGGAAGTGGGTGAAGTAGGAGGAGGAGGAGGAGGAAAGGGAAGGGGTGGGGTTGGCATCTGGAGGGAGGGGAATGGGTGGGAGTCTGGAGGGAGGAGGGTGAGGTGGGAGGAGAAGAGAGGGGAAGGGTTGTGATGAGGGAGAGGAACGGGTGGGAGGAAGGAGGGGAAAGGGTTGGTGAAAGGACCCGGTGTTGCCCGGCAACACTGGGTACCCCTGCTAATCTACGTAATAAAGCAGGACTGTTGTCTGTCCATCCCTGAACTACTCCCTCAGTTTTTGGCTAGCCCCACCAAACTTTCTGTGGAACCTTTTGGGGGTCCCAGCAGGTCTCCTTAGGTGGGTGGGAGGTTTCATAAACTTATTAATACATTTATGATTTTGAGTTTCCAACCATACGAAGCTGCTCTCTCCGCATTTAAACACCTGCATGGGTTTGACATTCGCAGTTTTTCCATTTACTGCATGTGGAAACATTCCTTGGTTCGGTAATATGTCAATACCATTGTGATTTTGAGTTTCCACCTGAACGATGCCGATCTTTCTCCCAAAAATGGAAAAAAACATGAGGAATCCAGTCTGTCAATAAGTTTTGCAATTAATTAAATTGTCCACATGCAGACACATTAGGGGGCTCGGCATTCGCCGTTTCACCATTATCCGTGTATGGACTTTTCCATCAACATCACACCACATTCTTTCAGACTTTTTGCTATTTTTCTGTAGTAACTCATTTAATTCATCATTGCACGTAAGAGCCAATCCACAGTCAACACCATCACCATCGTCATTGTTATCAGATTCATCATTATTATATTAAAATGCTAAGCCATATATTGTGGACGTATCTCCTCCAAAACTGCTGGATGGATTGTCACCACTTTCAGCATGTGGGTGCTCTGTGGTCTAATGAACAGCATGGGCTATGTGAGATCGCGCCAGACGGACAGGTTTGGGAATTTTTGGCGATTTTCTAATTTTTACATTCGTTTGCATGGCGATGTGTGACGTCACCGCTGAGGCATAATGACGTCATGACATCATTGGTCATTCGCTGACGTCATTACGTCTGTCATCAACAGACCGTCACCGCTGAGAGGCGTAATGCCACTCCTAGAAAACAGTGTCTGCAATGTAAAACCCTCTTCTGCACATGCTGACTACCTCAGAAGGTGAATTTGACACAAAAAAATGTAACAAGAAACATTGTATATAATGAAATTCTATAAATCACATTGTAAACACTGGATATATTGACGTCTTAATGAACCCTCACTTTAGAAACTTCGCGCGCAGCGCGGGTTTGGCTAGTCATCATTAAAGGTCATTGATTTTACACAGTACCACTCCCACAGTTTTTGGGACTGCTGCGCAAAATTTTCTGTGCAGCTTTTTGGGTCCCTGCACGTGTCCTGAAGTGGGTGGGAGTTTTCATAAAATTTCTCAAAACATTATTTTTTTGGGAGATTGTGGCCTCCCACCTGTGTGTAGCACAGGTACCTTGCTAGTAATCGATAAAACAGATTTACACCTTCCTTTGATATTCCCTTGCTTTTTCCATGATCCACCTCAGATTTGTGATTTGACTGCTAGTACCTTTTCCTCTTCTGAAACCTGCTTGCTCAACAGGCATGTCTCGCTTCATGATGTCTTCTATTCTGCGTTGAATGATCTTTAGTAATATCTTCCTGGCATGTGAAATCAAGGCAATGGTCTGGTTATTTGAACATTCTCTTGCATCCCCTTTCTTTGGCAATGGTATGTAGACTGACAGCTTCCACCTTTTAGGCCACACAATCCTGCTCCAGATCTGTGTAGAGATAGGTGTTAAAATTTTGATTGCCTCCTTCCCAACTACCTTGAAGAGTTTGATTGTAATTTTGTCTGCACCTGGTGCTTTTATATTTTCCAGATCTTTCAAGGCTCTACGTACCTCATATTCTATCACTATTGGTTCTTACTCATATTCTCTTCCTTCGAAGGTTGCCATCATATTGTTATCTTGTTCGGATCGAGTTTCGGTATCGTAGTTCCATCTTTCTTTCACCTGTGTTTATTGTGTCAGATCTTTTCCTGTTCAACCCTCGAGGAAACAATCCGAGACCTAAACTTTCCTCTGGTCTCTCTGATCTTAAAAAAATATATATATATATCTTGGTTTCCCCACTCTGTTGTCACTTTTTATCTCTTTGCATGCCTCTGAAGTAGCTAACTTTATCATTCCTAGCTTGTCGTTGGAAGTCGGCAATTAGCCACTTAATGTACTGTCTTGATGCACCTTTGGTTTTCATCCTTCTTCTGTCTGCAACATTTATTTCTGACAGCCATCAAGTCTTCTTTCTGCTTGCTTTTGGGATGTTGTTTTTGACCTCTTCTTTTACAATTTCTTCAACCTTTTGCCACAATTTGTTCTGTTGGCATTCAGTCAAACAAATCCAGCTCTGCAAAACGTTTTTTTTTCTTTTTACCTTTTTTGAATATTACTACCCCACTCACGTAAAGTGAAAAATGGGGTTAAGCAATCAATTATTGTCTATCTATCCACCTGTCCCTCTGTCTTATCAGTTTATGATCGAGGAACAACCTATTTAAAATGAATGTTGTAATATTATACAGCGATTACAAACTCAGTTGGTGCAGGAGAGATTGGCCTTCGATAAGACCAAAAAAGTGCGACGAAGCCAGCCGTCCATGTGGACATGATGGTGAAGCCCACCATGCTGCTGCCCAGCACCACAGATATTGACTCCACAGATGATAGCGATTGTGATGTGCCGACCTCCACCATTGCTGCTTTCCTCAAAACGTCTACTAATAAGTTCCAGACCATGATAAAGGAGGCAGTCGACTCCACTATCAAACATATAAAGAGGTTTAAAGTGAATTTAGCAAAGCTGTGGAATATGAGGGTCAATGCATCATGGAATTGGAGTTGAAAAATCAAAAGCTCGAGAAAAGGATGCAAAATATGGAGGAAGAAATTAATAATTTGCAAAAAGGAATGCAAGAACATCGTGAATAAATAAATAGGGCAGAGAGATTATCCAGACGTAACAACTTTTGAATTGTGGAAATAAAGGAAACAAACCAGGATCAAGCAGAGGATTGCATCAAGATCACCGAGGGAATTCCCTTAGACAAATTTGCCGTTACAGCGGATATCAAACATGTCCATCGAGACTGTGCGAAAGTCGAGAGACCCCACCACATCCTTGTGAAATTATTTCCTTCCGGCACAAAGTGGAAATCATGATAGGAGCCAGCAAGGTTCTCAATGGAGGGCATTTCTTCATTGCCAATGACCTGTCAAAATTTACCTCGAGGAAAAGCGGAAATGGGCCAAGGAAGTTCAAGCTCTATACAATGCAGTGACAAAATTTTACTTTGTGGTTGGGAAGTGGAGGGAAATGGAGGGCAACCTCATGTTTTTACTGTGATTGCTGCAATGATTTTAGTCAATGCCTATCGCATGCTGTGAACAACTACACCAAATGATGCAGCCCAGTAAATTCCCTAGCCAAATCCGAAGATAAACAATTTGCATTGAGGTTTGATCACTATGCCATTTTTGATTCATTTCTAAGTAAGCAAAGAAGCAACATGCAAGACGTCTTCAATGTAAACATGAATTTACCGCTAGTATTAATGCAGCAGTGTTCTCTTCTCCTTCCTTCTCCCTTCTCCCCTCCCCACCTTCATTTTATACCTCCTCCTTCTCCCCTTACCCCTGTCTCCCTTTTCTCACTCTTCCCCCTTTCTCTCTTTCCCCCACCCTCTATTTCTTTTCACTCTCTCTTTCTCCTCTTCTTTTCCCTTCCTTATTCTCCAACCAACTCTCTCCCTCTCCCTCCCTTCTCTTCCTCTATGAATTGTATAACGTTTAAACGTATTGTGAAAGTATAGAAAATACAACAAAACATTGATTGTCAGTAGTGTTTACCACAAGAGTTCAATTCCAACTTTGAATGTCAAACTGAAATCTTTAGTTTGTTACATATCAATGCTTGCAATTTAGGGAAAATTTATGAAAATATTCATTTACATTTATCTTCGCTTGATGTTGATTCTTTTTTAAAAATTTGCAATAGGTATTACAGAGACCTGGTGAAATGAAAATTCTCCCAATATTTATAATATTGATGGTTACACCTTTTTGATTCTGATGGGAAAATTTAATGGGGATGGGGCTTCGCATTGTACGTTTTAAGTTTAACGTCACATACACTTAGAGAAGATATTACTTTCCTAAATAATAGTGCTGAATTAATGTATTGAAATAGATATATGTGAAGGCAAAAATATTATTTGCACAATAAATAGGCCTCCAAGCAGTAATATGGAATTGTTTAAGGTGATGTTGAATCTTTGCTATGTAACTTGAATAATGAAAATAAGGTATACTTGATGGGGGATTAGATTAATTATTGATCTCCTATTCAAAAATAGTCACTCAACTTGTTTCCGCAACTTGTTACATTCAAATACTTTCTCTGCCACAATTGATAAACAAACAAGGATTAATTCACCATCATCATCACTAATTGATAACATTAATTCAGATTAAGGACATATCCAAGCTGGATATGGCAGATCATCTGTACAGCGAAATATCAGACCACTTGCCCATATTTTTTTTATTAAATAGTACTGTTGATTACCAAATGAAACAAAGAAAGAAGACAAAATACGCAAATTCACGTGAGATAATATTTCTCATTTAAATAATGATTTGAAATCAGAAAATTGGGATGAAGTTTTGTCATGTAATGACACTTAATTATTTTGGACTCAATTTTGCTTTTATCAGAAAACAAATATTCCACAAGGTGATAGTAAAATGAGAATGGTAGATCCTAAGAATCCTTTGAAATCAAAAAGGAATTATGAAATTAATCAATAAAAAACTAGTTTTACAAGTTAAGTGTACGACACCCCAATAATGTAAATGTAAATTGTGAACAAGTACAAAAAATGCAAATATATTAACACCATTTATTGGACTTTCAAATAGAATATGCTGCTCAAGGTAATTTAATAATGACAAGGCAATGTCCTCGACCTGGAAACTTATTAATGATGTATGCCTACTTGAGAAAGGGAAGAAAACACTAAATTTACAAACTTTTGTTTTAAATAGGCATACACTTGAAGGCTCGAAAAATATAAGCAATTATTTCAATAGTTATTTTGTTGGAATTGGTCCAAATCAGGCCTTAAAAATTGATATGAATGTGACTGAATTTATGAAATACTTCACACATACACAGATTGAATCTATTTTCTAAAACCAATCGAGGGCTTTGAGATACTGGACATTGTAAGGTCAATGAAATAGAATCATTCTGTTGGTCCTAATGAAATCAGTACAAGTGCATTAAACCAAATTGTAGGTCCCATTCTTACTCCCCTAGTGCATATTTTTAACCTCTCACTATCTTTAGGTATTTTTCCAACTCACTTAAGAGTCGCAAAAGTTATCCCAATATGTATGTGTGTGTGTGTGTGTGTATATATATATATATATATATATATATATATATATATATATATATATATATATATATATATATATATATATATATATGACTCCTCTTCTATTTGTAACGATTGACCAACATCAATTTCACCTGTAGTATATCCAAGATTCTAGAAAGAATTGTTTACAATAGGTTATACAGTTTTCTTGCTCAAAATGATTCATGAAATTTTGATCAATATTGCTTTAGAAAGCAGCACACCACAAATTTAGGACTTGCACAATTATATGAAAGAGTTGTGAGTGCCTTGGCAGATCATTGACATGTTATTAGTGTTTTTATGGATCTTAGCAAGGCTTTTGATACTCTTAATCACACTATCCTTTTATGGAAATTTCAATGTTATGGAGTCAAAGGGATTGCTCTTACTTGGTTTAAAAATATCTATCAAATAGAAAGCAATAAACATGTTATGATTCCACTGATTCTGAAACATTACTTATAAAATGTGGAGTTCCTCAAGACTCCATATTTGGTGTACTTCTGTTTTTACTTTTTGTAAATGATATCTCAAATATGTCCACTCTATTGCAATATACTCTTTTGGCAGACGATACAAATGTTTTTGGTTCCCACTCAAATTTTTCTACTCTTATCAAAATCCTAAATACTGAATTGCCAAAACTTTGTGTGTGGTTTAGAAGTAATAAGTTGTCTTTGAAACTAAAGAAGACAAACTTTATTCATTTTAAGAGTTCCATACAGCTAAATAACATGCAATATCCTGATATAAAAATTGATGGTATGTCACTTGAAAGGAAAACAAGTAAAAAGTTACTCAACATAATTATAACTGAATATTGGACCTGAAATGACCACACTCAACATACATCTTCAATCTCACATAATAGCGACACACTCTGTAAATTTAAATATTATTTGCCTCTTTATGTTTTATTTACATTGTAGAATTCCATAATATCATATTATAATACGATTTAAGCAAATTCTGTATGCTCTAGTTATACTATTCTGTTTCTACAAAATAAAGCAATTCACAGCTGTATTGGTGCTGCTTTCCATGGCCATTCAAATCCTTTATTTTCTCAGATGAATACACTGAAAATAAATTATATATATATATATATATTTTTTTTTTCCAGAAAATACCCTTTTCATGTTCCGACTGAATTTTAGTCAACTGCCCATCTCGTTTTCCTATATGTTCCAATTTAACAAAGAGGTTCACTTCTCTCCCATAAGACATTCCAATAAATATCACATTTTCAATCCAAAAACTGTAATGACCCATAAGGTTGTGTATAATGGTGGTTATGCCTGATGCTGGATTTAAGGTTAGAGTGGTGGGTTTGAGATTTTAGTGATCCTGAGTTCAAATCCCACTCAGTTGTTGAATTAATACCAGGTGGGGTTGACTCAGCCTGTCCTCCTTCTGAGGTCAGCAAAATGAGTACAAGCTTGCTTGGATGATCGAGCTATTTGAGTATCATGTATCAGAGTGGCGACCCATCCAGGACTGTGCCCAATAGCCCAGGAGATTGTTTCAGCAGCACTGATGCTCTGTACAGAGTATGGTCCCAATTGATGAATGGATGAGGGTGGTTGGTGTTTAAGACTGCTTCAACAGTGTAAACTTCTGGATTTTTTTTTTAACAATCTTTATAAAATCATTATTGTATTAAAATTGAAGGATAGACTTGAATACTGCATGGGTTATCATGTTCTATGAACACTCTTTGAATTGGGGTTAATTTCTTATTATATTTTAAGATATTGCATTTTTAACCAAATTTGAAAAAAAAATCCCTTCTTTCATGGAATAGGGGTTGCAGATAAAAGATGTCTGCCTACCTTTTTCTTCATGTTATTTGTGTTGCCAACCCCTGCAGTAGGGTGACCA
The DNA here is from genome assembly GCF_056783735.1 of Eptatretus burgeri. Lineage (NCBI taxonomy): Eukaryota > Metazoa > Chordata > Myxini > Myxiniformes > Myxinidae > Eptatretus > Eptatretus burgeri. The sequence continues at coordinate 84,001,698 of NC_140971.1, forward strand.
TCCCCACTAGACCATCACCACCAGATGATGCACCCTATACTTAGGTCACATTACATTGAGGAGATATTTCTCTGAAGGCCATCAGCCTGCATCATGGTGACCCTCAAATAACTTATCTGGCAAAAGAACAGACAGGAAAGTATCCAGACAGGAAAGTAGGAAGTTTTGATGATTGGAGTTCAATGTCAGTTCAATATATATATATATATATATATATATATATATATATATATATATATATATATATATATATATATATATATATATATATATATATATATATATATATATATATATATATATATATATATATATATGACAGTCAATAAGTAACCTTAAAATGGTGATATAAATTTGAGAATGTAATGTGTGTCGTTGTAGACGACATATTTTATCTTTGGATAAGAGTCATGTTTTGCATTTTAGATCTGGCAACGTTGAGCGTATGATGTCAGTAGAGCAGTTCCAAGATGGCGGCTCCTTTAGAAGCATTCACCAGGGAGGAGCAATATTCTGTCATCTGTTTGTTGGGAAATAAGGGTGTGAATCCCAGTGAAATCAATCGCAGAATGAAAATGCAATATGGTGATGCATGTTTATCACTACAGCAGGTGTACGACTGGGACAGGAAGTTTAAAGGTGAAGTTATTTCTGTTTGAGTGTGAGTTATCTCGGCAACCACCTCGCAGACACTTTGTGGAACCCCAGAATGTAGTGAATGATATGGTGTGCTGAGCCATGGCTAGTGTTCAATTCAAAGACCACTTCATCCAGTATAATGTGACGGTTTTCCCTGAGCACATGCTCAACTTCTGCAACCATTTCCCCTGTGTGAGGCCGGCCCGAGAGAGCAGCATCTGCCACACTGGACACTCCACTTTTAAACTTCCTGTCCCAGTTGTACACCTGCTGCAGCAAACATGCGTCACCATGTTACATTTTCAAATCTGTGATGGATTTCACTGGGATTCACACCCTCACTTCCCAAGAAACAGATGACAGAACGTTGCTCCTCCCTGGTGCATGCTTCTAAGGGAACCACCATCTTGGAATTGCTCTGCTAACGTCATACGTTCAATGTTGCCAGATCGAAAACAGGCAAAACATGACTCTTACCCATAGATGTAACATATGTCATGTACAACTACACACATTACATTCTCAAATTTATATCGCCATTTTAAGGTTACTTATTGACTACCCCTCATACACACACACACATACACACACACACACACACACACACACACACACACACACACACACAAATAAAAGCCTGCAAAAAATGATGGGTTGGAATTTTTTATTCGAAATATTCAAAGAGACTGGAAGATATGATATTTCGTAACAAGAAAAGCATATTTTAAAACACTACATGTACAAATGTGATCTGATTTCCTTTATCTTTTGGGACGTTTCGTTTCGATGGTACAGCCTCGTGAGCACGTCAAAGCTGGAAGCCTTGGCCTAGCATCAGGTGTGCTTCTACCATCTTTATTTATAAGACATACTATGGACATAAATGAACACTCATATTACTCTGCATGCGTTACACATTATGTGCAGTGAATTTCACCTCCCTGCACCTTGTATTTATTATTTTTGAAACGTTTCTGTAAACTGCTCTTGAGGCTCGGTTTGCAAGTCACAATCTACATTTCCAATAGAAAAAACGTAATTACTCTTTTATGAAAAAATGGTTTTCAAGTTTTTTTTTTAATCTTGAAAAATAGACCTTAATGAACACACAGTCATTTTAAAAGATTGGCCTTTAAAACCATACTCAAATCGTCCTTGTGAATGGGAAAGACAAAAACAAAAATACACATTGTGTTTTATACGCTATACTTGCTAGTATAAAAGCCTGTCACAAATGATAGGTTGGAATTATTTTATTTGAAATATTCAAGGAAACTGGAAGATATGATGTTTTGTAGCAAGAAAAAAACATTTCTTGCGACGAAGCATCACATTTGTACATGTAGAAACACTACATGTACAAATGTGATCCGATTTTCTTTATCTTCTGGGATGGTTCATTTCAACACTACAGCCTTGTGAGCATGCCAGTCGGAAGCCTCGGCCTAGTGTCAATTGTGCTTTTATCGTCTTTATTTATTAGACATCCTATGTATGGAAATGAACACTCGTTATACTCTGCGCTCATCACACATCATCTGCAGCAAATTTCACCACCATCCACCTTGCATTTATTATTATTTTTAAACACTTCTGTACACTGCTTGTGAGGCCCAGTTGCAAGTCACCGTCTACAATTCCAAGAGAAGAGAAGCAATTAGTTTGATGAAAAATGTTTTTCGAGTTTTTTTATCCTGAAAAATAGACTGTAGTAAACAGTCATTTTAAAATATTGGCCTTTAAAACCCTTCTTAAATCATCCTTATGAAGGGGGACAGACAACTACACAAATATATATATATATATATATATATATATATATATATATATATATATATATATATATAATGTCTGTACAGTATTTGTATACTCATATGTGTGTATTTATACATATATATATATATATATATATATATATATATATATATATATATATTTATATACATATACACACACATATGCACAAGTGGGGTGTGCTTACACATTGTGTAAGCATACTAACCGTGTTTCCCCATTATCTCGGGTCGCTCACTTGCATTTGTTTATTCATTGATTTATTTTCATTTCTTTATATTTTTCATTTACGCATTATTTCTGATGGATCTGTAATTTTTCCTGGTGTATAACTTCGATGTCCATCGGCTCACAAAATTACCATGCTTCCCCATTATCTCGGGTCACTCACCTGAGCCGCCATCTTGGAACTGCTCCACTGATGTCATTCTCTCAATGTTGCCAGATCAAAAACAGGCAAAACATGACTCTTACCCATAAATAGAACATGTCGTTTACAACTACACACATTACATTCTGAAATTTATATCGCCATTTTAAGGTTACTTATTGACTGTCCCTCATATATTCTCTTCCTTCTGTTTATTCCCTGCCGGTTGTGTCCAAGTTTTGCCCCTCCAACCCTACAGTCAAATTAACTTTGCTCTTTTTTGAGCCTTGCTGTTCTATAAAAATTTGAGGCCTTGGCTTTCCGGAGACCTGTTTGAGCGTTTTTTTTAGGTGGTTTGGAGGTGGTTTTGTAAAAACTATTCTCCCCCTCCCCCTCCCACAGTTGCAGTTATACTCTATCTTCTCTTTGCAGCGCTTTTCGTGGAGGTGGTTTCAAGATTCATCACCACCCTTCATATCTTTACAGGTACTTGAGATCTTCCCTTTGGGGAGCTTTTTGTGGAGGTAGTTTTGGAAGGAGTTATCATCACCTCTACGGGTACACAAGATCTGCTTGGGGAGCTTTCGCTGATCCTTTCCATAAGTTTTGATCATTTTGAACTGACTCTCTCGGGATCTCAACTGAGAAAGAGATGTTGCCTTGTTTGGTTATATTTGCTGATACTAGTGTTACCAGATGGCTGTCAGGATCAGAATGTCCCTGTCGTTTGGGGACTGAGGAAGAAGTTTCATCTTTTAGGATGTCTTTAGTTGTCTTTAATTGACGCAGGTGAGCCCAGTGCATTCTTGTAGGCCGACTGTCCAAGTTCAAGCTGTGCAGGTATAGATATTCCGAATGGGTTGTGTATTCCAATTCCCACTGATGCCGATTCAGTCATATGCCGTCAGGTGTTTATACATCGGGTTGACTGAACCGTGATGATCACATCCTGTTTGTTTATCATTAACCAATGAGACATCAAATTGAGGATTGTACAAAACTGTAAATATCCATTCTCCATTACATGAGACACAAGAGGCACATTCTCCCTGGCCTCTGATCCAATCCAATATGATCTGAAACCATCCTGGATCACTGTGGATAAAACATCACGACTAAGCAGCATGGCCATCTGATTCTGCAGAGCTCTCTTGTGCTGGGACTTCATACATGATTGCGATGTGTGATGCTGTTGCAATTCCATCATCGGCACAAGAGCATTCACTTTCGGGATCTCAGAGTTCCGTCTTTCAGTGTTTCTACTTCTCTTCGTGGAGTCAGAGCAGTCTTTGAATGAGTTAACAAAATCATTTTCAGATGGAGTTAACAATGCCTTAATTTAAATTTATTTAATAAATTTGTGCACTTGAGTCAAATGTGCCTGATCTCAATTCCAGGAGCTTTAATTAACTTACAGCACTTGTTCATTGCCATGCTGTAATATTGTTGACTCTGGAGGACAAGTTTGATCTGTAACACAAAAAGCAACAAATGGTACACTTTAAGAGAGGACCTTGCATCACGTGACATCATGTTTGATTCCACGCAAGTTTTGAACAAAGCCTCATGGAAAATCAATTTGACTTGTCATATTTGTAACCCCACACTATTATTTATATGCAGTATGTAACTTACTTTATCCCATTAACCTGGTCCGTCCAGTTATAGACTCAGGGTTTCACTCCAGAAGGATTTAATGGATTGTGTATCAACTAAAACATAAATTAAACATTTTTAATGGATTGTGAATTTTTACCAGGTAGTCATCAAATGCATACCTGGTTGATGAGGCCGAGACACACAGTAATTCCAGTGAAGACTTGACATGTCATCATCACTTCCATCCGCCGGCGATGAGTGCCGGCATTGTTGAAGTACTCTTTTCAGGACAATGATAGTATCGATGTTAATCCTGTAAACAAGAGCAAAGAAAGTGTTAAAAGGCTTGTTCTTACTTACATTGATGTAAATATAATGGAGGAGATCATACATACATCAAATGGGGGACGAGGAGATTAATATAAACATCTGTGTACTTGAATGTGAATTACAAAGACATTGGTAGACAATGAACAATTACGTTGGATGTGGGATTTGAACTCATGTTGCTAAGGAACCTGTCTTCCTTTCCAACATGATTACCAACAAGATCCAGGGGTTCAGATGGGAACACCAGCGGATTAATTATAACCCCATAAAAATGGTCCTTTGTTTCCATTGTACTCAACATAACAGGAGATAAAGTTAAAAACTCTCAAAACCAGAAAAGGGGATTTGCCTGGAGAGAATAAAACATATAAGTGAATTCTGTTTAATGTGTGTTGTAAGTTTGATTATATCTGCAGTCTCATCATGTATGGAAAATAGAAAAAGGAAATGAAAAGCAAAATTTTCATTCAGGACAGTTTGACTGACGAAGACCCAATGAGGGGGAGTGCCGTCCTGTTGAAAAATGATATTGGGTTGCAGGTCTTCAATGTCTGGGAAAGCAAATCCATCCAACTTGTTCATGTAAATTGTTGAGGTCACTGTGTCCTCCACAAAGAAAAACGGACCCACCAAGCAGCCATGAGGAAGACCACATCACACATTGACCTTTGGACTCACGTATGTGTTGAATGACCAAATGGGGATTTTCAGTGCCCCAGATCCTTTTGTTCTGCCAGTTGACCTTTCCTGATACGTGAAAGCAAGCTTCGTCTGTGAACATGACCTCTAATTTTCAGGTAATTTTCATCATCCTCTATGCGATTGAGCATTTTGGGTCCTTAATTTGAAGGATCCATCATATAAGGACCCATCATAGCGTTTGGGTCCTTAATTTGGTTTGAGTTCCTGCAGAATCTGCACCTTACAGGCACAAAGCTTCAGTCCTTTATGCAAAATCATGTGTACAGTGGTGGTTGGTAGTCCCAGTACTCTTGGTGCACACCGGATTGATTTTCTGTGATTTTGTTGAAATGATTCATGTACTCATTCAACCTCTGCTGCACGTGTGCTTGGTCGACCGGTACTTTTCTATTTCTGATAACTTCCAGTCTCCTTAAACTTCTTGTACCACTCACTCTCTGATACTAGTCTGCGATGGCAGATTCTTTCCATACCTTGTACGAAAATTACGCTGAATTTGCGTGTCGGATCTCATCTAAAATATATATATATATATATATATATATATATATATATATATATATATATATATATATATATATATATATATATATATATACAGGCATATACAATAAACCATTGAATATCGCAGGAGTTAGGTTCCTAGAAAATGCCACGATAGTTAAAACAATGACGTGTTTGACCAAGGGCCAATGGGAAAAGGGGGATATGGTTCCTGGCCTTCGGGAAAATACAGAGCAAGATTGACGGCAGCCAGAAATAAAAACATCACAATTGAAACGAGAAAGCGTCTCATAAGGCAAAGCAAGCCTGCATCCACTTTGTACTCAAACTAAACTTTACCAAAACGACAGTGTAAAAAATTGTACATTTTATTCGTTTGTGTTCTCCCCATCTCATAATAAGGGTTTGTTGAAGATTTGATGACAAAAGCTCAATTGTTAACAATGTTACGGCCTGGACATACACACTGAATCTCAATGGTAAACAAGTATTTTTTTATTAAAACATTGACTGGTCTACTACTTCACTGATGATGTCATCCTTACAATCCATTATTCCTCGTTGGGAATAAAATGAGATGTGCTAAGTTTCGAATTTTTCCGATAAGTGGTTTCAGACATACGTTTTAATTTTTTGCATTTAATCCAAAATGACTGACATACTACATGACCTATGACATTACAATTACCATTAAAATATTCTCTATGGGGGGGGGGGGGTCGTACCTACACTGAAAATTTGATGTCAATCGGACAAACGTTTGTTGAGAGAAAAAAAAGTTGAAAATAACAATAGAGCAAAAATGTGGGGATGCAGATCCGGCCTATCAGTGGGATACTAAATGTAAACTGTTCAGCCTGGCGGAGGTATGCACTCTACCGAGTGCTGTCATAGTTAATTTAATAAGCACTTGCAATAAAAAGGAAACTAATCCCTCTATGGGACCAGAAGCACATTCACAGATGCACACAAAACCAGACAAGGCTTTGAATAATGTGCTTATATTCTCATTGGGCCTGCAGGGTGTGGTGTTCAAACCCATGCAAGCAGAAGAGCGGTTCCTGCCAAAAGAGAGTGAATATCACTTTGAAAGTGGTCATATGCTCCCCCACATTCCCTCATGCCCCCCACCCCTCACACACGCTAACACAGAGGCTCTTGCACCCCCCCCCCCCCACGTGAAGTGCCATCTCCTCCACGCCATTGGCCCAATCAGAATATATCACACAGCTCTGACCTTGAGCGGCGCTTCTTCTTTACCGGCGATGGGATATCTGCAATATTACTGCAACATAGACTTCCACCATTAACCCACCCAAGGTGATGACATTCAATGGCACTGGTGGTGACATCGCAACTGAGGGCGCTCTTCATCAGTCAAAGTTGGGTTGGGGTAAAAAAATAGAGGGAAATGTGATGCAAAACGTGCTGGTGGTGACATCATATGAACCCTCTTGGGGGGGGGGGAGGGTCTCCTCTCTCTCGTTTAGATGGGAAAGATAGATCTTGTAGCATCCTTAAACCAACTATCCACAGCTAACAAAACCACCTTCCAGCGTGGGATACAACAGGATAGGACAACTTAACCTAGGCACAAAATCATTGATATGTCGAAATGATTGAAAATAATAATAAATAACACAACTCCCCTCTCCCCCCCCCCCCCGAACATTACGCTCCTCGCAAGGTTAACCCAAGACGCAGGTCATAGCTCTTAAACATCCACATTCTAGTTTATTGTATTACCCATTCAGCTGGAGATGGCTGTGGAAGAGGAGCAGTCTTACCTAAGTAACCTTAACGATCTACCCACATATTTGCATCAAAGTTCAACACAAACATTTGCATGGCATCATTTGCACCACACTCCCCCCCCCCTTTCACCCAGGTCTTCTTCCAGATGTTCCCCTGAGGCAGGGGGAGAAAAGAGGGCACCACAGGCACACGCATCACTCTCCTAACCACAAACCTTACAAGACAATGCTTCCGTCCAACTGCCTTACAGTGCTCCTACTATACAGAGTAGATGGTCTTCCTCACTGTGCTATGGTCTGCATCCCCACACTAACACAAAAACACATAGATGTAATTTATTTTCCAACACATCACATTGTTAAATCTTTTTCCACTTGATCCACATGCTGACCCTCGTGGCCACTCTTGTGCATAAATCATACCAATTCCCCGACCCACCTGCATCCTCTCAAAGCAATGCATGGCAAGTCGTGGCAGTGGCAAAATGGTGTCACAATTTCAAATCCAATATCCGGAAGAATACTTATGGGAAGGGGGGGGGGGTGATCAATATCAGCAGCACCTGTCGAACAGCCCATATTTCCTCTTCTCAAAAGCCAAATAAACGTAGGAACCTTCTTCCCAAACTGATGGCCCATTAATCGCAGCAGACTATCTGTAGAAGGATGTGTGGGCCCTTTTGGGCCTTACGCAATGTTGCCCTCAATTTAACAACATAACGTTTCACAAATGCTCTGGTGAGCTCTCTGGTGCAATATTCAAACCCCTTTCCTTTTTTCTTGCTGGAGTGTGTCACATATTTGCCTGTCACAACCGCACTTGATTATATAAGTTTACAGTTGTAGTCAATACGCAGCACACGTGAAGTGAACAGCCGGGATAAGCAATTGGTTCACTTTGTCTGTCCATCTTCAAATGTCAGTTTATGATCGAAGAACAAATTTATTTCAATTGAATGTTATATTTTGAACACGAATCGGAACGTGAATCTGAAAGCAATCCTACAGTTGAGCGGTACTTTCACTCTGGATTCGACCCGATCGCACATGCGCAGAGTAGTGAGATAATTTTTCTGACTCTGTCTGCCTGTCTGGAAGTCAAACAAATTCGAAAATCATTCCAAACCGGAAACTTACTGATTTTAAGGACCTCATAAAGGACACAAACAACAGGCATGAAGAACTAATGTGACATGTTAAAATAAGGTGGTGTAATTGACACTGTGATATCAATTGTGATAAACCTTTAGAATTATTTTTTTTTAATATGACCGTTGACATCTTCATTTTATTTAAATTTAAATATATACTTGAACAATGTACAACCCAAATTGCCTTATTATTGCTTCCAAAAACCTCCAAATTTTCAGCACTTGCACATGCTAAATAAGGTGGTGTGTAAGACTGCATCAACGGCACTAACGGCTCATAGGTCACATGATCTGGCAGCCATCTTGGATTTACCCTCTAAACTTCAAAAATCTTCCTCTCCAGAAAGGCTGGACAGATTGTGGGGAAACTTCACAGACATGTTCCCTTTCACTTGGGGATATTAGGATGATAAAGAATAATTGATGTCATGTGGTTCGGCAGCCATATTGGATTGAAGAAATCATCATCATCATCATCATCATTTATTTAAGTCAGTAATTATCCCCTTTACGGGGGGGGGGGGGTTGCTAACTTTCACTCCTTCCATGACATAACTGCAGCTCTCCAGTTTCTTCTATCTTTTGTGTCTTCCACTCCCAATCCCAATTTCTGACTTGCTTTCATAACCAACTCCTTCCAACTCAACTTTGGCCTTCCTCTTCCCCTTTTCCCCTCCACTTCCAAATTCCATACTCTCTTAACTCCCTCATGGTCTCTCTTTATTAGTACGTGACCCAACCATCTCAAGCCACTCCTCACCACCTCCACTATTGTATCTTTCAGACCAATCCGTTCCATCAACTCCTTCGTGTTCTTTCTGTCTACCAACTGCACTCCAGACATCTTTCTAATCATTGCTCTTTCTGTTCTTCTCAAGATATCTTCTTCTACCGATCTCACAGTTCATACCTCTGACCCATAAACCATTACTGCTCTCACACAGGTGGTATAGATCTTCCCTTTCAACTTCAAAGGCAGTCTTTTACCACATAACACTAATTCAAGCTCGTTGAACTTCATCCAACCCAATCTCGTTCTTCTTGTAACTGCAAGCTCACTGCCTCCACTACTGTTGATGGTGTCACCCAGATAACAAAATCTGCTTACTCTCTCAAGATTTTTCAAACTTTGCTCCGAATCCGGATCCTGATCCAGGTGGCTTAAATTTATTCTTCTGATACAGGCTTTACACTCAAAACTACCATCCATTCTTTGTTTCACTCTTTTCACATTTGTACATCTACCATGAATCCATTTGTGACAAGAACTGCATCTGATGGCATTACTTACCACTCTTTTACCACAAACTCCACATGGATCTTTCTTGGCCAATTCAATAACCCTTGTTTCTTCACCACATTCCATAATTTTCGTTTTCCCCATGTTGATTTTCAAACCTTTGCCTTCAAACGCCCTCTTCCATTTGTTGAACTGTGATTCCAACTCCTCCATTGATTCTGCAATCAAGACTAAATCATCCGCATAAAGTAATTCAAACAACACACCTTTTCTTTCTGACTCTGATGATACATCGAGTACCGTCACAAACAGGAGCGGCGAAAGCACCGATCCCTGATGAACACCCACGGCCACATTGAATTTTTCAGAGAAACCACTACCAACTTGAACTCATATCGTCGCATCTTCATAAAGTTTCATTACAACCCCCACCAAAGCCTCAGGAACATTTATTTTGCGTAGCGCCCATTCGATGACTTTCCTGGGGACTCTGTCAAATGCCTTTTCCAGGTCCACAAGACACATGAATAATTGCTTTTTCTTTTCTTGATAGCACTCCTGCATGCGCCTGACTATGAAGATCGCATCACCCGTACCTTTTCCTGGCATGAAACCATATTGCATCTCATCAATCTTCACCACCTCCCTGAGCCGTTTCTCGAACACTCTTTCCACAAGTTTAATTCCATGTTCCAGTAGTTTCACTCCACGATATGATCCACATTCCATGACACTCCCTTTACCTTTGTAGATGGGTACCAAGGTGCTTTGTTTCCAATCCTCTGGCATGCTTTTACCTTGCATTATCTCATTTGCAACCTGATGTAATACTTCTAATCCATGAGGAGACAATGTAAAATGCTCCTTCGTAATGCTTGATGGACCACCTGCTTTTCCATTCTTCATACTTTCCAAAGCTTTCTTTATTTCTTCCTTTGAGATTTCCTTCACTGGGCCCTCCATTCTTTCAGCTTCCACTAAACCATCCCACTGATTTTCCTGATTCATGATGGATTCCATATGCTCCTTCCAGATTCTTCTTCTATCTTCATCAACAAAGAAAATCCTCCCATTTTTATCCATTATACAGTTTGAAGGTTTATATAGTTTGAAGATATATTCAAAAACTTTATACAGAAAACTTTGAAAAAAATATTAAATAATGTTTTCTCTGGAACTGCTTATCAAATCGAAGCGAAATTTACCAAGTATCATCAAACCATATGCTTGCATCCATTCTGGAAATATTGACGTCATAGGTCACGGAGTGTGGCAGCCATATTGGATATAAAAACGAACTTTATCCAATTAAAACTAAACTTCACATACGTGATCCACTACCAAATCTTTGGCAGAGTCCAAATTTTCAATGCCATTGGTTACATTGTTTGGCAGCCATGTTAGTTTGAAAACCAAAAATTCCAAAACCTTTTTCTCCAAAACTGCTTAAAAGATCAATGTGAAACATGTTGCATTACATGGAGCAAGAGCAATGAATCACAACTGTAAAGGTTCACATTGATTGCTGTAGTGGTTTCCAAATTATAAAAATATTGTTAAATAAAATATTTGGAGCAACAGTAGTGGATCATCATTGAAAAGTCTTGCATTGAAAGTCGAAGTGGTTTCAGAATTTTTTTATTTTATTTAAATATGATCCACTTGGCATGGGGAATATTGGTTGAAAATTTCATCATCGGTCACATTGTCTCGCAACCATGTTGGACAAAAAGCATTATCCGATCAATGTGAAACTACAAAGATGTGATCGGCCACCCATTCTGAATTTGATTTGATAAAGAAGACGTCATGGGTCAGGTGTCTGATCAAAGTGGGGTTGTATCGAAGCGGGTTGGCATGGGGTTTTTTTTCACCATAGAAATTTCACAAACTTTCACCATATATGCGACTACTATGACATCATAAGTCAAGTGGTGTGACAGCCATGTTGAAAAAAGGAAAAACTTTGGACCTCTGTTTATCCGAAACCAATTCATGGGAAAAATTGAAATTTGGCACATGTGAAGTATTCCCCATTGGAAATGAGGGTGATTTTTCACCTCCGCCATCGAAGATGGACGGAGGTTACTGTTTTCACCCCTGTCTGTTTGTTTGTTTGTTTGTGAACAGTATTACGCAAAAACTCCTGGACGGATTTCGACGAAACTTGGTGGGGGGGTTAGGTATGGTCCAAGGATCATGCCATTAGATTTTGGACTTGCTCCAAATTCCAATATGGCCACCATGGCGGCCATTTTGAAAAAATATTAGAATTTTTGTTTTTGCATTTCTACATGTTTTAAGTGATTTCCAACCCCAAAAAAAATTTGTTAGAGAAAAAAAAACAAAATTTTGCAACTTTTTTTCAAAAAAAATTCGATTTTATTTGAAAAATATTTGAATTTTTTTTTTTTGCATTTCTACATGTTTTAAGTGATTTCCAACCCAGGAAAAAAAAATTTGTTAGAGAAAAAAAAGAAATTTTGCAACTTTTTTTTCAAAAAAATTTCGATTTTTTTTTTTGGCATTTCTACATGCGTGTCGATTTCGTTTAGTTTATTCAATCGTGCTTCAGTGGAGTCTGATCCGTTTTGACCTACAATGAATAGGATATCAGGTTCACTTAAGTGACCCAGCAGTATTGGCGGCGGAGGTTTTGCACTCTACCGAGTACTCCCCCTCTAGTTTTTATCATGTTATACATGTGGCTTCCTTATGACGTCATAATTTCATCTATCAAACGCTTTATCCGATCAGTATGAAAAAATTGAGGGTCAGCTCCAGGGCTAAATTGTAATTAGTAAAAAAAAAAATGATGACATCATCTCTCACGTGGTTTGGCAGCCATGTTGTTTTTAACATAAAACCTTCAAAAATCGTCTTCTCCGTAATGGCTGAACAGATCGAGGCAAAACTTTACATGCATGATCACCTATCCATGAGGAACCAAAAGTTCTCCACCTATGACGTCACAGGTCACATAGTTTGGCAGCTCTGATTTTTTTGAAAAAAAAAAACATTTCAAAATCTTCTTATGCAGAACGGATTGACAGATCGAGGGGAAACTTCACTTATATGTTCCCCAAGCCTTGTGGATACAAAGGTGTTCACGAATAATTAATAGGTTACATGGTCTGGCAGCCATATTGGTTTGAACGAAATAATTTTTTTAATCTTTCTCTTGAACCACTTCATCAATCAATGTGAAACATCACAGTTATGATTGAGTTGACATATGGAATATATGTTTTAAATTTCAACCTGATCGGACGCATGGTCTGGCAGCTAGAATTATTTAATATTTTAAATCTGGGTTCAGGGATTTAAATCAAAGTTGGTACAAGCATGTATAATGATGTAATAATGTGGGCGTAGGCATATCTTGCGATGTCGTGACGTTGAAGGTTGTCATTGTAGTTTTTATATGACTTTTAAAATGATTATTTTATTTCAATTGAATTGCATATGCAGACATACCATATCCTCCAGAATCTCTTAATCTCAGGCCAATTTCAAAATTTTTAACTTCTTTAGTTGACTTCAGCAGCAGTTAGGATTGCTAAAAACAAGTGCTCATTGGTCCAATTTAGACACTGCTTGACATTCGGGCATCTCCTGATGCATGATGTTTATATGACCGATCAGCAATCACAAATCACTTGCCAAGCCTGCTGTTCCTTATTAACTGTTCTGTTGGAGAGCTTGCTTGAGTGCTTAAGCCATTTGGTGAGCACTATACAAGCTGCTTGGGTGTTCATTTCAAAGACATGGTCATACACGGCAAAAGTATTTGCACTGTCCCTGAATATATCGATCGCCTTGAACAAAGTTCAGGCTCTACTCACATGCATTTTCCCCCACGTTTTCGTGCGGTCCCTCTGGCAGTGGCTCACCCACTGAAAATGTGCAATTTTATTTTCCACAATGTTTCCCCTTTTTGGACGATCTTCTTTCATTACACGACCCATCACTTTGACAATGATATATACATATAGAAGAAAATTAAATGTTTCGTTTTAAAAAGTTTCTTCAACAATTTTGTTGGAGTGCTTGCTTGGGTGCTTAAGCCAATTGGCAAGTGCTCTTGAAACTTCGATCTCTTCAAGCTTTGAACACCACAAGCTTCCATGGTGATACCACAGCATAGTCCTCCATGGGGACATCTCCAGAGTTAGGAAGGAAGCATAAATTAGATAATTACAATGAGTAAAAAATGTTTTCAGTTGTTACAAAGCAAAAATCGCCACATCATGGCAGGATAGCCGAGAGGTACAAACGCTCGCTCTAAGTTGTATATTCTGGGTTATAATCCTGACTCAGGTATAAACCGTCATCCCAATGTTTTATAGGCAGAGTCATTCATCATGGGGTGTGCCATCTCTTGGATGAATGTTAAACTGGCCATCACATCTGCCGGAATCCCCACTCTCCACTCCCCCTCCTCACTCTCCACTCTCTCCCATCCCCTCTCTCTCCCTTCTCCCATGCCTCTCCCCCTCTCACCCCTCTCCCTCAAACCTCTCCCCTCTCCCCCACCTTTCCTCTCCCCTTCCTCTCTCTCTCACCCCTCTCCCTCTCTCTTCCCTAACTCTCTCTCCTACCCCTCTCTCCCACCCCTCTCTCCCACCTCTCCCTCCCTCTCTCCCACCCCTCCTCTTCCCCCTCTTTCCCTTCATTAAGGGGTCTGTTAAGGACTGACAGTTTAGTTTTGAATTTAAAACGGCTTCCCCACTGTGTAGCATGTACAAATTGGATTTGGAGTGAGCAACTGGAGTGGTGCAAAGGTTGCTGCACATGTGAGCATGCATGCAGGCCTTTGCCAGGTCGATAATGTGGGTTTTAAATACTCCTGCCAAGTTTTATATGGAGCCTGGTGGTTAAAAAGAAAACGCTGCTGTTTAGGAATGTTTTTTTTCGCCCTTCCCTTCTCCTTCCCTTATGCTGCCTTCCCTTCCCCACCTCTCATGCCACCTTCCCATCCCTTCATGTTGCTTTCCCTTCCCTTCATGCTACCTATTTCCCATCCCTTCATGTTGCCTTCCCTTCCCCTCACGCTGCCTTCCCTTCACCTCACGTTTCCTTTCATTCCCTTCCCTTCATGCTGCCTTCCCTTCATGCTGCCTACCCTTCTCTTCCCCTCATGCTGCCTTCCCTTCACCTCACGTTTCCTTCCATTCCCTACCCCTCATACCACATTCCCTTCCCCTCATGCTGTGGGGAGGGGGTGGGGAGGAGTGAAGCCAGAAGGGGGAGGGGTAGGGGTGAAGTTGGGAGTGGGAGGAAAGGAACAAACAGGGGGAAGAACGAGGTGAAAGCTGATATGGGGCAGGACGAGTGGGGAGCACATAAGGGGATGGTATTGACATCTCTGTATCGAGTGCAACCTGTGGCTGCTGGTTGCATCATTTGTTGGGACGCGGCTATGCCGCTGATGCAGTGTCCCCCTTACCAGTACACTGGTGTTCATTTTGCCAACCTCGGAAGGATGACAGGCTGAGTCAACCTCCTGGTGTATTTTAATTCAGCGGCCAATGAGGCTTGAACTCAGGACCCTAGGATCCCAAGCCGCCACCCTAAACACTAAGCCAACACCAGGCTTGGTATTGACATGAAGGGGTTTGACACCATGAATGGAGGTGAAAGAGAAATTATTGTCATGTGCACACAACCTCTGCAAAATAGATGCCTTGGGATTCCCAGACTGGATAACGTGCAACAAACTTCATGGGTGGTGAGAATATTTTTGGTTTAAAGGCGTTGAGGAAAATTTGGCTGGAAGTGAAAGAGGAGGCTGGATGAGCTTAGCGTTTGGAAGTGAAGAAGTTTTGGGAAATAAGCATTGTGCAAGAGAATGGGAAGAGATTTTGATGAATTAGAAGAATGAATGGGTTGTTCCTGATGGAGTAATAAGCAGAGTAATGTATTTTAAAATACATTTTGGAAGCTCATTTTTGTTGTTTTTACGTTTTTTTTTTAATTTGAAGAGCTTAGAAGAAGAGAAACATCTTTATTCAGTGAAGATTCAGCTTGGGGATATTGAAAATGAAAGGGATAGGGAAATGAGAAACTGAAAAATAAAATAAAAGTTTGGATTTTTGTTTTTTCTGATTTGTTGTTGTTTGTTTGGGTGTATTTTTTTTTGGAGAGGGTGGGGGGGGGGTTCTGATTGAAGGAGAGATATGTTGTTTGTATGCTTGAGGGAGGAGGAGAAATGTATTGAACTGAGGGATCAGAAGTAATAATACCTGGGATAAAAGGGGTGAAAACAAGGCAAAAACCGGAGGGACTGCACACGCAAACTATCACCAGTAGGCCCGACTTAACTTGGTACACAAATTAAATGATTCAACACAGATGCAGGATACGGTTTGGGACATAAAATTTGACGAAAAACACGAACAGCATAACAGGAATAACTGGAAGGCATTCATAGAATACATATGCCATGCAGTCTTGAGAAGGACTTGGTATGAGCCAACTCTTTTGTCACCAAATCAACTCAAATCAACATTATTTTGTCATAACTCATCCACAACTTTTTGAGATATCATGGTACATAAATATATATATATATATATATATTTTTTTTTTTTTGCGAATCTGGAAGCCATGAGCACACAGACATTCAGGTTCCTATCGGTTAGTTATCTCGGTAAGTACGTGTTTAATAGATAGCCTTTCCCTTGTCTAACGGGTAATTAAATGTTCATGCGCTGTGATTTATTATAATAGTCAGGTTTTCTTTTAGTTCATTTTTACACCACCGCCAGCGCCACCGAAATTACCGCCGACCACACCGCATCGCCCTCGCCTGCATTCACTTCCTCCACCTGGCCAATCGCGGGGTTTGCCGCTCGTTTTGGCGAATGAGAGGAATGCGAGGGCGCATGCGCAGAAGGTCGTCCGGTGTGAAGAAGGCGGAACTCGGGGAGTGGCCGCGCGGCAGCCCTCGACCAATCCAGATGTAACGGTAGGCGGAGCCACAAAACTCCCCTGCTGGAGACCACCCAGAGGGATGGGAGCGCCCCGTCCACTGCACGCCTGTCTAATGGCGAGCGGACAAGGAGTCAAACGATGTTTCCTGTCAAATGGGAGAGTGAGCGGGGAGGAGACAAGCGTTCGACTGAGCGAGAGGGGGCAGATATAAGGGTCCTGAGGAGATTATGGGGGTCGGCTCTCTTGAAGTTGTTCTGGTCCAGTTCTGTCCTCTCCTCCCGCTTCTTCGCTTCCCGGCTCATCACTTTGGCCTCTCCGGTGACCAGCCTCGTCCCGGCTCCAGAGCCTACGTCTCGTCCCTTTGCGCCTGGCTAGTACGGCGACACCAGCCCCAAGAGAAGGGGACGTCCAGCCACGCTACGCAGCCAGGTAGCCTGCCGCCCCCTGGCTCTCACAGCCGGACTGTCCTCCTCGGCTGGAGAGCCGCAATAAAGACCCAGGAGGGTCCATTTCTGTGTGTGTGTGTGTGTGTGTGTGTGTGTGTGTGTGTGTGTGTGTGTGTGTGTGTGTGTGTGTGTGTGTGTGTGTGTGTGTGTGTGTGTGTGTGTGTGTCCGTGGGCCTGTCTGATAAGTAGTGAACTGTTAAGTGCTTTTGCCTGTATATTATTTGCCTTGCTTGATATTCGGTATAGCTCTCCTCTTGCGTGCTCCCCTCGTCCCCCATCATTGGTAAATAAGTGTACCCAATTGTTTAAATGTACTCAGCTCGTCGTGTCATTTCTCCATTGACTGGGTGTGTCATGCGTGTGGGAAAGTGAGCAGTCATTGCAGCTATAACGGAGTAACAGGATAATCGGGCCGGCGGAAATTGGCGATTAAAACCGCTCGGCTTCGCACACGGAATGGGCTCACTAAGCGGCTCGTTTCCGTACAAGTTCCGTCGAGGGTGAAAAACCCGGTATCTGGACCATGTGGGTACTTAGGTATGTAGAGAATTTGGCTATTCACCCTACCCCACGTGCTCTACCCATTGGCGTATTTCGGTCCAAAATAACCAGGACCCGTCGACCCCGGACTTCTCCGGGCCGGCGATCTCAAATTACGGACGATCGAGCCGAGGCGACTCCACTGCTCCATCTTGTGGTCGTGCTCGAGGCGACGCACCGGCGAAACCACAACTATATATATATATATATATATATATATATATATATATATATATATATATATATATATATATATATATATATATATATATATATACATATATATATATATCTATACCTACATACATACATATAGTTTTTCACCCTATCTCTAAATTTTAGAAATTGCCTATGTTGACATTTAGACCTTAAAAATAATGGGTGGTTGAATTCAATGACCTGATATGCAAATCTTCTTCAAATTTCAAGTCAATCGGATAAAAAAAATGTCAATTTTATAAACTCGGTCTATGTTGACCCTTTGGCCTATGTTGAGCTCAAAAATAATTGGTGGTTGAATTCAGTGAGGGGAGATGAAAATTCTATTCAAATTTCAAGTCAATCAGATGAAAATTGACAATTTTAGAAATTTTGCTCGATGTTGACATTTTGGCCGATGTTGATCTTCTCGCCGAAGAAGCTACATAAAGCAACCATGAAAGGTTACCTGCTCCAGCAGCTGAGGGGGTGTGTAGCATTTGGATTCTCATGTGTGTACTTTTTGTGAATGTCTTTACATCTGTTGAGGAACTCTGGGAAGGAATTGAAACAGCAAAGGGCTTACCTTGGGTAGCCTTTCATTGTTGCTTTATGCAGCTTCTTCGGCTAAAAAATCATATGGGAAGAGTCAATATATACAAAATATAAAAACACGTATGTGTTGCAAAATTTGCCGCTCACGATTCATATTACATTCCTTTTTTTATCGACCCCTTTAAAAAAAAGAAAAGATTTGTTTAATGTCTGATTACATAGCATTTGTTAATGTTGATTGTAAAGCAAGGAAATGTGAAAGAAAGAAAAAAACCCATATTCATTGATCCTTGTATGTCATTGAAGCAACTGATAAATAAACAATCCTTATAGCAGCTTTTACGGAATTTCTTATAGTGGAGCAGCAAATATTATCTTGAAGAAATCCTGCTGCTCTCCATTTTTATATTCTTGTTTACAAAGTTTCAGTGAATGGAAGAGCAGAAAGGTAATGTGAGGGAGTGAAGAAAATCAGTTTCCAGACAGTGGGGCAACAGTTTGATGTAACAAGCAAGGAAATGACTAATTACTAAGAGAGAGAGAGAGAGAGAGAGAGAGAGAGAGAGAGAGAGAGAGAGAGAGAGAGAGAGAGAGAGAGAGAGAGAGAGAGAGAGAGAGAACAGAGAGAACAGAGAGAACAGAGAGAACAGAGAGAACAGAGAGAACAGAGAGAACAGAGAGAACAGAGAAAACAGAGAGAACAGAGAAAACAGAGAAAACAGAGAGAACAGAGAAAACAGAGAGAACACAGAAAACAGAGAAAACAGAGAAAACAGAGAAAACAGAGAAAACAGAGAAAACACAGAAAACAGAGAAAACACAGAAAACAGAGAGAAAACAGAGAGAAAACAGAGAAAACAGAGAAAACAGAGAAAACAGAGAAAACAGAGAAAACAGAGAAAACAGAGAAAACAGAGAAAACAGAGAAAACAGAGAAAACAGAGAAAACAGAGAAAACAGAGAAAACAGAGAAAGAAAACAGAGAAAACTGCAAGTAAGATGGTTGGGTTTGGTCACGACAATGTGGGTGAAACAACATTGTGGGTAAGGATAGTGATGACATGAGTTGTGGGTGATCAACCTAGTTGAAATCCTGGAGGGAGGAGTTGGGGTAGAACAGGCTAAAGAAGAGGTTCCACAAGCGAGAGAAAAATAAAATGAGTGGAAGTGACCAGTAAGACTGGATATTGGTCGTTGAAATCGGATGGGGTTGCGAGGTGAACATTTCCAATTTGAAGGAACTGGAAGGGATGAAAAAGTTGGAGCAAGAGCTCAGGAGATGCAGTAGAAAACAGATAGGCCACAAACTCGTCTGCAATGGGAGAGCAGCAGACCATGTGATTCTGCTTATTTTTGGAAAATGCAAATCATGTTGAGATCTTTGGTTCAACAGCATGCAAGAGAGAGACAGAGATATATGGGATCTGCATTGATAAAATTATTGCACTTTCATCAAACACCACTACTCCTGTCAATGGAAACAAGCGGAGTTTTCGACAGAGTTTTCGATTTTTTTGACAGAGTTTTTGACAGATATTTGCTTGACAGAGTTTTCGATTTTTTTTATTGGCAGAATAATGAGGTGGATGAATGTGAAATCTGCTTAAATTTTTTATTTTGTTCCACTTCTTTGATTCCAAGGATTGTAAAGCTTAAATTTCAAAACAACAAACAGTATTGGGAGGGTTACTTTGAGAAAGCATTCCATTGGCTATTGGGTAATCGTTTATGTAATCCATTACAGTAATGCAAGTAATTAATATAAGGGATTTATTGGATTACTTTTTGGGGTTCCATCATGGGGAGTGTCTTCACTGTCACGAAAGCAAGGGCGACCTAATCCTGCAAATGGCAGCGTACCTTATAGCATGGATTTTCAGCACTATGAGTAGCATGTGTAGTCCTACAGAGGGTGTGCTGAAGTCAGGCACTACTGGGACTGTGGTGAAAGTCAGCTCGGATCACTGGACCTCACTCCTCTTCAGATGTTTCTATTGAAGAATTTGGAGTCACAGTCATCTACATTTGCCCTCCCAGAAACATTGAGGAACTGAATTGGGAAATTATGATCTGGGGCACATTAAACAATCAAGCATACTGTGTGAGACTGATTCAGAAGCTAACAGTGAACATTTCAAAACAACTGTTGTAATTTACTGTTTAAAGGTGAAATTTTTTTTTTCTTTTTTTTGTATACCTTGGTCGAGGCTCGTATGAGAGCTAACACACAACTCACAGCAAGGAGGCACGAGACAAGAGGGGCGGGAGTGGAAGGGACAAAACAGTGGGGAACAGACACATTAGGTGAACTGTGGAAGGGAGAGGGATGGGGATGGGATGGGGAACATGGCGAAGAGAAGATGGTCATTTCAGGGACTTTCAGGAAGGAAAGCAGGAGAAATGAAGGAAGTGGGCTTGGGTGGATTATCGGGGGTAGAAAAGATCGAGGATTTGGATGGGGGAAGATAAGAGGTGGTGGTGAACAGCTGTTTTGAAAGCCTGGAGGGAAGAATGGGAAAGAATAGAGTGAGGAAGTTTATTCCAAAGGCGGGAAAAAAGAGGAATGAAAGAGTGAAGATGAGCAGTGATTCGTGATTTTGGTAGTTTTACCAGAAGGGGGTTGTTGGCGGACCTTTAGCGCCCTGTGGAAATGTGGTGGGGACAAATCGCAGAGAGAGCAGGGGGGCAAGGCTGGAGAGGAGTCGGTAGAAGACAGAAAGACCACCGACCAACCTGCGGTGATTGAGTGAGAGGCCCAAAGACTCAGCTTCATTGCGGGAGATGCCGATGATCTTAAATGCCCTGGTTTCGACAGCGTGAAGCCGAGAAAGGTGGGAGGCAGGAGCACCAGCCCAGAGGGGAGAGCAGTACTCCATCAGGCTACGGACAAAAGCTTTGTAAGTGGTCAGGAGCTCAAGAGGGCCGAGGAAGGACTTAGCACGACGGAGGATTCCCAGTCGGCGACTGGCTTTTGAGGCGAGGTTGGAAATGTGACTTTCCCAGGAAAGGTCATGGCAGATAGTGAGACCTAGAAGCTTGAAAGAAAAGACTTCTTCCAGAGGATTGTTGAGAAAGTGGATGGGGGGTTTTGTAAACGGTCCTTTCGAAGAGACATAGTGAGAGTGTGAGATTTGTCTGGATTGAAAGACATGTTCCACGTGTTGGACCAGTTTGTGATTTTATCCAGATCTGCAGTGAGTGAAGAAGCTGCTGCTTGCCGTTCTGAGGGATGACAGATGGTACGGTAGAGGGTGGAGTCGTCGGCAAAGAGAAATAGAGGATTTTCCAGAGAGTCCGAGAGATCATTGATGAAAACCAGAAAAAGAACAGGGCCCAGAATGCTACCTTGAGGAACTCCAGCCTGCACAGGAAGAGGGGATGAAAGAACTCCATTTAGGGCCACACGTTGACTGCGACAGGAGAGGAAGTCTGCGAGCCATGAGTGGAGATGGCCTTGAATACCATGGGAAGAGAGTTTGGTGAGTAGGGCAGGGTGCCAGACTGTGTCAAAAGCACGTGATATGTCCAGGGATACGGCTCGGATTTCCTGTCTGGCATTGAGGACCTCCATCCATTGATGGGAGAGCAGAAGCAGCATATCCAGGGTAGAGTGACCTGGTCTGAAACCAAATTGATGATTGGAAATCAAGCCATTGGAGAAGAGGAAGGATTTCATATCTGAGGCGATGATGGATTCCATCACCTTGCTGATGATTGGGAGAAGGCTGATTGGTCTGTAGTTATAGGGATCTGTTTTTGCACCTTTTTATGCAGGGCAGTGATGTTAGCAGATTTCCAAGCAGATGGCAGATGACCTTGGGCAAATGAGAGGGTGAATAGAACAGAGAGAGGGTGAGCAAGAGCCGAAGAGCAGGCTTTGAGGACACGTGGGCTGATGCCGTCTGGACCAGTTGCAGAATCTGACTCGAGGTTTGAAAGCAAGCTCTCCACCTTGTCAGGAGAAAAGGATACAGAGTCCAGGGACAGTTGGGTGCGACTGGGTAAAGTGGGTAGAGATAGTGATGGGTTTAGGAAACAAGATTTAGCTGCAAACACCGAGTTTAGACATTCAGCTTTATCACGTGTGGAATCAGCAGTGCGGCCATTTGAGGTAAGGGAGGGGATGGAGGGGGAACATACACCAGAAACAGATTTGATTAAACGCCACCAGGATTTTGAGGAGGGAGAGAGGTTTGAGAGTTCAGACTTGAGATGAGAAAGATGTTGTTTTCTGGCTCTCCTGAGGGTACAAAAAAAAAAAAAAAATTCACCTTTAAACAGTAAATTACAACAGTTGTTTTGAAATGTTCACTCTTAGCTTCTGAATCAGTCTCACACAGTATGCTTGATTGTTTAATGTGCCCCAGATCATAATTTCCCAATTCAGTTCCTCAATGTTTCTGGGAGGGCAAATGTAGATGACTGTGACTCCAAATTCTTCAATAGAAACATCTGAAGAGGAGTGAGGTCCAATTATACGAGATAACCGTACAATCCCTGTATAATGCTTTGTCAATCAAGGGCCAAATGTTACACCATCAAATACCTTTTTTATTCTCTCTCCAATGCCATTACTTGCAATGGACCACAAGATTTTCATTTTTAAAAATCACTTTCCTTAAGAAGTATTTCTGAGCTGATGATATAACTTCTGTATGATCTTTGGACATTCGACAGGCAATTTCTATTAAAACATCTTGTAATAAACACGTTGCTTGTCCGAGAGAAATCGAGGCATAACTCTATCCTCTTTAGTGTTCCAATGTATGCAGTTTCATTCAACAATTTATTGATGGTTTATGATGATGTTATGTTTACGGATAGGGCATTGTGGATGTTCCGATGAATAAATTACGTATTTGAAAATCTACGCCATAAAAATTGTTCATTTTTTAATCAATAATGGTCAGTAATTGTGGCATTAGCAGTCGGCGTTTAAAAAAAAAAGAAGAAATGTTGGACTGGGTCAGTGTTCGAGGAAACCTCTAATGCGTTTTTTCACCTGCAGGTGGTCAGGAAGCAGGCTGGTCACTTTTTCGAAGTTTTACTGCTTTGCCGATCTCTTTGGCTTCCTGCTTTGGATTATAATTTATCATCTCCTTAATCCCATTTGCAGAATCACAATGCCATCAAGCCCTCAGAATCTAAAACACTCATGTATGGCATGGTGGATTGAACAGTACTGTCCACAAAAAAACACATTTATTTTCAAAGGAAATGTGGTATATAGTTTCCTTGCAAATCACTCATGAATCTCAACTTTTTTTTTTAATCAACCTTTTTTTTCTCTTTACAAGAATCAAGCTCATAGAAGAGCACAGTCTTTTCAAGGAACCATTCAATTACAATCAAAATGATGCCATCATCATCGATCATGATGAGTGATCATATCTTTACCAGCTCTTAAAACGATTTCTGTTTGACAGAAATGACCCTAAACAGATGACACAACTCATTATTGAGATGTTTAGACATATGATTAATTTTTAGAGCTGTTATTAAAATAATTCCGACAAATAAGTCTGTTACTTGATGCAATAATTATGATAGGCTTCCAATAATGTTCAATAATTATGTTTGGCTTTTTTATTTTTTCTTCATTAATAATGACAATTAGTATTCCCAATACAAATGGGGGGTTGGAGTGGGGTGGCATTAGACCAATCAAGCCATGTACAATGGTTGCCAACCCATGATTGTTTGTCCATGAAAGTCTTCCGTATGACCTGGTGGGGGTTCGAAACGCCGACCTCCCAGACTCGGAGAAGACACTCTAACCATGACAACATCGAGTCTGACAAAATTAATTTCAATATGGGATGTCGGTGGCATTGCTTTAACGTCTTGTCGTGTCCATCTCATGCTACCAATGACGAATGTGGTCACAGACTTATTTTTCCACGTTGGCCGAGTTGACCTCTATACTGTAATGGCTTGTGGATGAGTGGTTCATCTTTTTGACTCAACAACAGTTCAGAAGTGGCGATGCGTAGGTTCAAGTATGGATGTTTTGGAACATGATGGGGTTTCTCTGATGACATCATTTTTGTTGGTCTTGATCGTTTCCATCACAGGGCTAGAAAAGAATGAATGGAGTTGAGTAAGTGAGCATTTGGTAGATGCAGCAGGATTGTATCATAAAATAATAATGTGGAGTATGTAGTTTATCAAACTCACAGGTACGTAAATTACATATATACACATTGAAATGGCACAAAGTAATGAGTATCAAATGCATACTGTATTAGATGATGGGTGGTGCTGAGAGGTTATACTTAGGCCTGATAGAGTCATACATGTGAACAGAATATCACATGATGCTTAAAGGGCAATGAAGGAGATTACTTTTGAGTGCAAATTTGTGTCGCATTACTAATCATTTTTTATGATGGAGTAATGTTTGAAAGCATCACATTTAAGTTAGTATTAATAAAATCTGACATGGAAATCGAACATGTTGATTTATTTCTCAATGTCTTTTGAAAACTCGCTGAATGAGGCCCTTTGTGAATGATGTTGTGCGAGCCATAACTCTCCAATATGGAATCCTCTGAAGGCGAACTTGAGCTCTCAACATTCAGTGAAAAATAACTTTACCGAAAAGACAGCAACAATAAAAAACATCATTATCTTATCAAATCAAATCGCTTTTCAAAAGTTACATTGGTAGTGATACAGGGAAACCTGCCGTCAACATGCTCGGAAGCTTCAGGCAAAGGTTACGTACTCTGGCAACATGGACTTCTCAATCATGAACTCATCACTCATGGACTTCTGAGTCATGAGCTGATAGTCCTGTACATTGATATTTTATAATTGAAAACTTCCCCGCAGTTTTGAATTTAAAAAATAATTAGTCGTAAATTTATTTAGTGCAAGCTAGTGATCTTGTGTCACAGCCATCAATCAAAATTTAAGTTGTCATGAGGTTGGTTGGAGTTATCCGATGAAAGGAATTAATGTGCGAATGTGGGAAGTTTTATTTTATAGGAAACTGGCAGGAGTACCTGACATTGCCCGGTGCTGTTCCAATCCAGTTGGCATTTTGAAGAAAAAAAATTATATTGCTTTTGAGGGGGCCTAACACCCACTAAGGAATGGGGTCAGAGATCATTTAATATTACCTTTCATATAGCTGCAAAGGCTTAGGCACTGTAGAACAATAAAAAATAGAAATCGAACTTTTTTGGTTCATATTTTTCTAAAAAAAAATTTTTGCTTACAAACAGTTCACAGCACTCACTGATGAACCTCTGAAAGTTTGAGGAAGATATGTTTGGCCATCTTATACTAATAAATGTGTGTGTGCGTGTGTGTGTGTGTGTGTGTGTGTGTGTGTGTGTGTGTGTGTGTGTGTGTGTGTGTGTGTGTGTGTGTGTGTGTGTGTGTGTGTGTGTGTGTGTGTGTGTGTGTGTGTGTCTTCCAAAACTCCAAAACCATGAAACCTATTCGCCTGAAACTTTGCATGCACACGAAGAAAACTCCAAGGAAGTGCAAGACTGAAAATTGAGTGATTGGGTTCATTAAAACACCCATTTTGAAGATAATTAAAGGCCTTATTTAATTATGTCCTTCATCAGGCACCATTCTAGGCCATCTCTCTCTCTCTCTCTCTCTCTCTCTCTCTCTCTCTCTCTCTCTCTCTCTCTCTCTCTCTCTCTCTCTCTCTCTCTCTCTCTCTCTCTCTCTCTCTCTCTCTCTCTCTCTCTCTCTCTCTCTCTCTCTCTCTCTCTCTCTCTCTCTCTCTCTCTCTCTCTCTCTCTCTCTCTCTCTCTCTCTCTTCTCTCTCTTTCTCTCTCTTTCTCTCTCTTTCTCTCTCTTCTCTCTCTTCTCTCTCTTCTCTCTCTTCTCTCTCTTCTCTCTCTTCTCTCTCTTCTCTCTCTTCTCTCTCTTCTCTCTCTTCTCTCTCTTCTCTCTCTTCTCTCTCTCTTTGTTCTTTAGGCATTTCCAGGGTAACCTCGCTGGGGTCTGAAGCCGCCATGTGTTTTTGGCCTGCTCAACCCTACCTTGACTTGGAACAGGCTGCAACGATTTCTTATTGATAAAGTTTTTTTTCACTTTCCTCATTCATATTATCAAATGCGTGCTCATCGTAGTTACGAATCACTGTATACATCGCTTTTGTAAGTGCTATAGTTTTCAAATTAGGACCTTGGAGCAATTTCGTGCATTATATGATACAATTTTCCACGATCTACTCTCATGGACTAATTAAAGTATATCAACGAAATATTATTTCGGCTTTGAGGATCGGATATCATCCGGACTAAAGAAGTGTCGAAATCTGGAGTGAAATCTGATAATTTAAAGAAATAATGAGTCATAACTAAGCCTATGTACCTATTTACTTCAGGCAAGCAAGGCTATGGCCCCTCCTCCATATCTACACAAGAAAATGTGAAATTTCCAAAACATTATACTTATCTCTTTCTACTGTTTGGAGAATTAAATTGAGTGAACAAAAAAAATTAGGAATGTGTCAAAATAAACTCGCTTCATTGAGCTATATGATTTAATGAATTCACTGCTTGACATCGTGCCCTGTCCCCCAGGAGGGACTGCTCATCCATAACGTCTGCCAGATCTGTCTATATTTTTGGAGGTTTTGTGAGGTGCTCTACAAAGAATCAAAGCAAATCTGGTGAAAAACGGACGTTTTAAAATGAAGGTATAACTTCTGCGTGGACCGCAAACCGATGTACCATGTGACGAAGACAGACGAGCATGCAACATGGTGGATTATATGCAATGTTTCTTTCATGGGTGATTAAACTTTGTGATGTCTCCAGGGTTGTTCTACATTAAACAGCAACTCTTTTGTGGATAAAGTCATTATTTGAATGAACTAAATTAATTTATTTTGCTCCTGCATGCACGGTGAACACCAGCCGTAAATTTAAAGGGATCCTATATGGTATGCAGCCACAGCCTGGCGAGCCGTTACTTATCAACTATTTAATTGGAGTGCTTGCTTGAGTGCTTCAGCCACTTGCTGAGCGCCCTACAGTCGATAGCGGTACAGTTAGTGTCCCGATCAGGATGTATTGTCGGTAGATGCTTCAAGGTAGAGGTACATGATTTACAAAGGTTATATGGTTTCTCTTTGTGAGTTTCAAAGCAAAATATATTTGACAACACCCGATTTCCGAGCCGTTTTCTGTATAAACGTGAGTACGGTGAATATAGTGATTCTGGCTCACTTTTCCCCATGTGAGTGAATGGGGGATTTTCAGCGATTCATTTTTTCCCCCCCGAAAAAGTAAACCCCTTTTTATCCCAAGGTATATTTATTCGTCTCCCCTTTTAACCGAGGGGCACTCTTTTCAAATAACCAATGCAATAAGATAAAGATTTGTTCAAGTAGTAATGTGATTTGTTAAAGGTGATTCCAAAGAAATATCTGAAACATGTAAGCCTCGGGGCACTCTTTTTCAAATAACCAATGCATATTGTTTAGCTCACTCATTGAACCTATAAAGATTTGTTCATTCTCAAATTCCTTCAATAGTTTAATTTTCTTTGCACAATAATCCCCATCTAAAATATTTAAAAATATAACATTTGAATCTTTATATTTTTTAAGATACCCCTTTTGTGCCATTATGAAATGATAAACTTCTCTTTATGCTCTTGTTTGACCACCTCCTGAGCCACATATCATTTTGAGATTATAGTAAATTGTTTTTCCATTGTTCAATTGATAACCATCAAAGTTTTCAGTCCATTCAAGGATATTTATTTTTTACTTTACATCCTCTAACTTACTAGTTGTTAGATTGATTCGCTTATTTGTTTTATTAACCTCCGCCATCGAAGATGGATGGAGGTTACTTTTTTCACCCCTTTCTGTTTGTTTGTTTGTTTGTTTGTGAACAGTATTACGGAAAAACTCCTCGACGGATTTCGACGAAACTTGGTGGGGGGTTAGGTATGGTCCAAAGATCATGCCATTAGATTTTGGACTTGGTCCAAAATCCAATATGGCCGCTATGGCTGCCATTTTGAAAAAATATTTGAATTTTTTTTTTTGCATTTCCACATGTTTTAAGTGATTTCCACCCCCCCCCGCCACCCAAAAAAAAATTGTTGGAGAAAAAAAATATTTTTGCAACTTTTTTTTCAACAAAATTTCGATTTCTTTTTTTTGCATTTTTACATGTTATAAGTGATTTCCAACAAAAAAAACATGCCAAAATTATAATTGTGGCTGATTTTGAAACAATCAGGTGGATATACCCACGTAAAATCTATTTCTGTCTCAAGGAATCTAGTTATGACAAATGAATTGAGTATGTAAAAGTTAAAAGTAAAACGGAAAGTTGCAAACTATAACTCTGTGAGCACTGTTGACATCAAATTGAATGAATAGGATATCAGGTTCACTTGAGTGTCCCAGCAGTATTGGCGGCAGAGGTTTTGCACTCTACCGAATGCTCCCCCTCGAGTTTTCCTTTATTTTAGTTATTTTTTCAATAAGACTTATTTGATGTTTTTCACATTCAATATGTTTTCAATTTTTATACCAAGACTGAGATTTTCTCCACACTTTAGTTTCATTAATACTTGGTTTGACCATTTATATATTGTGAAAAATGCGGCGGCAGCCCTTAAAAACCCTAACCCATCTTCCCATCGTTAAAACACAATCTATTCTATCCACTCAATCATACAATATCCATATGGAACTCAATCTATTCCATTATGTAAAATAAATCTCTTATTATAATAAGATTATTATAATAATATTATATATAATATTATAAGATTATATATAAGATTATATTATAAGATTAATATAATAATAATAATAATAATAAGATTATATAATAAGATCTTGATAATTATCAAAGGCTCCTAATGCCTTTTTATTTACTTCTTCACTATATATCTTGTTTATAACTTCTTATTGTATTCATTTTCCGATATTCTTCTTTCTTATTCATCAAAAAAGTATAATAGTTTCTCAATGTTATTGATTTCTTTATTACATATTTCTTTATTCCCTTTAACCTCTTATCAATCTGACCACCATATTTATAAGCATATGCCTTTGCTCTCAATCCAATAAACTCACTCATTACTTTTCCACCCAACTCATCCTTAAACTTACCAATAACCTTTTCATTCTTCGTTGAAAATAACTCACTCTTAATACTAAAATTACTTGTATCATACACTCCAATATTTTTCTTCATATCTTTATAAACATCATCAGTTTTTATATCTAGGATAAAACTATCAGTGTCCATATACAACAATGAAACATTTTCACCATACTCTTTCTTTAAGCCATTATACAAATAATCATGCATCAATATCTTTCATAAATCAAGAACTGCTGTTCCAATATAAATTGGCTTATCCATTACAATACTTTCCTTTTCCATATGAATAGCAGAAAAGTTCTCTGAAAAATCCTCTTCTCTCTCAAAACTTGGTTTATTTATCAATCCAGAAGCTTCTTTCCAAGATGTTGAAAATCTAATGTTTTGTCTGTTTCTAACATTCTCCATTGTCTTTCCAAAGACAGCATTATTCATCAATTTATAGAATTCCCC
Source organism: Eptatretus burgeri (assembly GCF_056783735.1). NCBI lineage: Eukaryota > Metazoa > Chordata > Myxini > Myxiniformes > Myxinidae > Eptatretus > Eptatretus burgeri. The sequence continues at coordinate 84,032,014 of NC_140971.1, forward strand.
TTCAAATTTTACTTTTGTATTTGTTCTCATTTCTGTATTGAATTTCATCCAATATTGTACTTTTTCATCCAAGGACTTTGTTTAAATTTTAAAAATCTATGAATTTTAGTGACTCTCAATTCTTCTCTCAAAAACTGTTTCAAGCTTCTCTGATGCAAAACATATCCCTCTTTATCATAGAATGTTGTTCATAACTTTTCTGTTGATTTGCCTTTCATATTAAAACATTTATGATAATCACTTAACCATTCTTTCTTTGGGGTTTCTTTCTCACATGCAAAAGGAAGGTCTTTATGCTTATTATGAAGATCACTCGGGTACCTCAAATCAACTTAAAAATAATAACCTTCTTCTTCCTCATTCAATTCCTCTTGAGAAGAAATAACAATATTCATCAAAGCCTTTTCAAAATCCTTTTCTTCCACCCACTCTAATTTACCATAAGGCAGAGATTGAGACATTGCCCATCCATACAAATTATTAACATCAAAATACATCAAATAATTACTATCTTTTTCACTTTCATAATTTGGAAGATATTTATTATTTGCTTTCGCATATCTTTTTGAACATACTTGTGATATTCCACCTCTCTTAGACTTCTCAATCATCAAAAGCATATCTACATCATTGATTAAATCTATATCTTGTTTTGTCATTTTCAACATTGCACTCCAAGCTAAACTTGGAGCTGTGAAATAGTGGGCAGGATCTAATCCATAACAATTTTTATTATGACAGAGTGAACTAAAAGCTTCAAGCACATCAGCTAACAAAAAAACATCTGTTTTTAGTTACAAATCATGATATTCTCCAAGGTTCTTTATCTTAAATATTTTCCAAATTTCTTGTGCGTGTTTATATTCTTTATCACTTATCTCTTCTTCATAAAGGTTATTATAGAAACTTTCTTTTGAAGGATGTTGTGTTTCTTTAAATCTCATAAATGAATCCATATAATCATAAGGATATATTCCCTTACTTGTAAGAATTTTCTCCTTACTTTGAATTTCATTCCTTGTTTGAATTTCCTCTCTATTTAGAATTACCTCTTTAATCAGAATTTCATCTTTAATCAGAATTTCCTCTTCAGTTAGAATTTCATTCATTGTTTGAATTTTCTTTATAATTAGAATTTCATCTTCAGTTAGAATTTCTTCATTAATTTCCTCATTAATTCGAATTTCCTCTTTACTTTGAATTCTCTCTTTAATCTGAATTTCCTCTTGAGTTTGAATTTCCTCTTTTGGAAAGAATGAATTAAAATTTGGAAAAGACCCCGTGGAGCTTAGATTTGATGCTCGGTAGGCTAGTCGTGTTCCCTAAACTTGTAAGAATCTAGAAACCTAATACGAGTTGAAGGTTTTGTGAATATCATTTTTGTAAATGAAATACACTTTTGACTTGTGTTTCTTAAGGCAGAAATATTCCCTAGTGTTTTTTAAAGTTAATTTATAAATATATGTGTATCATCGTTGGCGCTGTTGTGAAGAAAGACAAATATATTGAAGGAAATATATAATTAACATTACAACAGGAATGAGCGGGACCTCTATATTTACCAGTAAGATGACAATGATCCCTAACTTTCGACTCCTCAATTTCCTCCTCACAAATATGACATATTTCTTTCTAAATTCTAATTTTTATTCTTTGGTTAATTTCATCGGTTCATTTGTTTCTTTCATTAATTTAGTTAGTCTTATACAATCCTTTTCTAATCGTTTTACAAACTCTTGTGAAGCTTTTTTTCCACTATAATGTTCAAGTTTATTATACTTTTCTCCAACAGATGATTTGATATAATAACAGAAACCACAAGGAAAATGTTTTTGATACTTATTTGTATGTGATTCTTTTGGATTAGGAGAAGCAGAATTTATCTTTTTTAGGATACATTCAAAATCAGCGTATATCACAAATGGGTGCATGATTGATTAATGATAATCTTCAAAAGAAATCTTTTCACCAGGTTTATGCATTGTAATTACAGCTGATTTATGATTACTACAATATTTTGAATGTTGTTCTAATCGTTATTTTCTATGAAATGAATTAAGACATTGCTTTCAAGGATATATTTTGTTTGCTGTTCTGAATACCTGAGAAGAGATTAATCTTGATAAATTATTGATGTAGGTATAATGTGAATTCTTTCCAACACTAAAATATAAAAGATCAATGTGTGTTTATTCATTTTTATAGTTGTTTGAAATTTTTAATATTTGAACTTTGTTTGTATCCGTTAATCCATATACATTAATAGAAACATTATGCTTTTTCTCAAATTTAGGAATATCTGTTAGTGGCATTGGAAATTTAGAATCCTTAATATCCAAGGTATTCTCATATTTCATTCATATATTCTTTTACTCTTTCTGAAATACAATTTGTTGGATGTAAGTGAGCAAGAACAGACCAGAAAAAACATTTATTATCATTGTTCTTAATATTAACAACTGCCTTCTTTAGTTTTATTTATTTTGGTAATTCAATATACGAAGAATCTTTAAGAGGGTTTGATTTTAGAATGTGGATATCTAAAAAGATGATTTTTTAAATATTAAATCCACTTTCTACCACTGAATTATCAACATCCTCCTCTTGTCTTGATAGTTCTTCATAAACCCCACTATTCAAAAAAATCTTGAAATGATGTTATATAATGAAGATCTGTTCTCATATTAGGAGTTTGTTCTTCATCTTGTCTTTTCATATTCATTTTTCACTCCCATATAAAACTTTAAAGTTTTCATTTCTTTTAATGTCTTTTTAATAACTTTCAACATCAGGTTTCACTATTTCAATTGATTCAGCTATTGATGATGGACCGGGTTCTCCAAATTGAAAAATCCTGATTTTTATATGCCCTTTAAATGCCCCCATCAGTGTTTTCAATATAATAGTCTCCATTTACTTTGAACTCATTTTTCTTGTGTTTTTGTGATTGAAGGTGATTCTTATAACTCCTCTTCAAAACATCCTTTGAGCAGATGTCACAATGTTTTCTTTCCAACTCAAGAGCAGATATTTGATGAAATAGATTAAATGTGTGTTTGTTGGTTCGAAGGTGTTTTTTATAATGTTTATATTCGTGATTACAAACATCACAGTACGTTGTATTCACCATATTTACATAATAAAACTTTGCTTAAACTAAAATTTTCTTGATGAAAATTTCATTTAATTTATAGGTGAATCTGTTCTTAAAACCATTTTATCCTCCAACTTTTTTCACTTTATAAATACAATGTTTCAAGACACAAAAGTCAAGTTTCAATCAATCTCTTCATTTGTAAAAGATACTGAGAAATATGTCAAGGATGTAACATTGAACAAAGATAAATATAACAACTATTGGATAAAAACAATTATGGTGGATAAGATGAGTTCTTCAATTTCCTTCAGTGGAAGGGCTTTTAGTATACCTGGAAGAACATCAATTAAAGTATCTCGAACAAAAGTTTCTCCTCTCCTTCTGATAATATATTCAAAACGATAAAAAGCAATGAAAGCAGAAAAAGTATCAAAAAATAAAAATAAGTATCAAAAAAAAAAATAATTAAAAAAAAAAAAATGTATTTTTTTCAACAACCCTAAAGATGTAAATCCTGATGAAATAAAGGATGTTAATATATCAGGTGAAATGACATTTCGTTCAACAGTAGTTAAGGATCATTTTAAAATTACCTTTAATATAAAAAATGTTGTAGTTGAATCTGGTAATGAAAAAAAGTATCTAGATATCAATGGTAATGTTATTCATAAAAATGATCATAAATCATAAAAATCTTATAAATCATAAAAATCTTCCAAATTCATGAAGATGTCTTATAGTTGGTTCAAGCGGATGTGGAAAAAGCTGCTTACTTTTGAAGATGCTCCTGACTCCCAACTTTTTAGATTATGATAATTTAATAATTTTCACAAAGTCAAGTTTTCAACCAGAGTATCAATTACTCTCACAAGGTTTTAATGCTGGTCTTTAAAAAGAAGATATTATCAGTTTATTTAAACTTCAAAAAACCTAAATGATTATAACATTGAAGATATAATACAACGATTTTGTGATACACAGAGATGTAAAAATAAATCAAAACCGATAACTTGTATTCTTAGTGATAATAGGGATGATATACCATCTCCCCAAGATTTGGATAAATCAAAAAAAAAACCTCGTTATGTTTGATGATTGTATTAATGAGAGAAACCAAACGGTAATGGACAGCTACTACACAAGAGGGAGACATTCTTCTTGTAATTGTATTTATCTTAGTCAATCGTACTTTCAACTTCCTCGTCGTTCCATCAGAAACAATGCTAATACTTTTATTTTATTCAAGTTAAATTCAATAGATATAAATAATTTTTGGAGAGACAATTGTTCTACATTATGTAGTAAAAAGGAATTTGGGGATTACATGAAGCACACGACTGAAAAATATAAATATATTGTTGTGAAACAAGTTTTATCCCTGTGTCGTAAGAGGTGACCAGGGTTGTGTCAGGAAGGGCATCCGGCGTAAAACATGTGCCAAATCACGATGCGGATCATACGGATGATCTGCTGTGGCGACCCCAAACGGGAGCAGCCGAAAGAAGAAGAAGAAGAAGATTGTTGTGAAACAAGATGAGCTATTAAATGATATTTTCCAATAAATAAATGGATGCGAAAGAAAGAGCAAGAAGATTTAAGGTTTATCAAGAGTTGGTTTCAAAAGTTGTAAAACAACAGGAAGACATAAAGAAGAAACGCAGACAGAAACTAACGGGTGAAGAAGCATTTGAAAGAAAACAAGAGAAATTTTTTAAACCACTTTTAAAAACTTCCAAAGAAAAAATTGTAGATGTTTCCACATTGATGGATAAGGAAAATAATGGTGACAGAGTATATATTGATCTGCTGAACTCTGTTGATTATAGGGTTAGTCTTTCTGGTAAACGTAGCAAGAATGAGAAGGAGAAACACATTATTCAGGCTTTAAGTATCCTTGGTTCAGGTGTTAGTTTTCTTCCAAATGACCCAATGCAATTAGTTAATAGACTGTTATTTTTGTTCGGTCGTAAGAATGCTGGAAATACAATTGTTTTAATGAAGCATCAGCCATTTTAGACCAGTTTATGAACATGAAAATAATTAATAAATCTCAATATAAAGACATTTTATCACATTAAATAAGATGAGAAGCACAATCCTGAGTTTTAATTTCACAACAAGCGACCACACATTGTCATTACCATACCCACTACAACTTGACCCAACAAAAGAATATGAGGCATCTTTATTGTCCATGGAAACTTATAAAACCTTATGTAATATAACTGAGAGAAATGACAAGTTTAGTTATAATCCGGGAAGTGGATACAAAACGATAACAGTCTCACCCGGAACATATGAGATTTCTCAAATATCTTCCGAAATTGCTCGTCTCATGAAAGAACAGGGTGATGAACCAAAAAATATTGTTAAAGATATTCAAAAACATACTTCAAAAGCAACGATTAAACTTAAAAATAACTACAAGGTTGATTTCACAAGAGATATAATTCAATTAGAGAGTTATTGGGTTTCTCCTCCAAAAAGATTGAAACTAATGGGACGTTTTACAGTGATAATGTCATTCAAATATCCTCAGGAATAAATTCGGTATTAATTCACTGTGATTTGATTGATGGTGCTTATAATGATGGAATAAAAACAAATGCAATATTTTCATTCAGCGCATACTCAACCCCAATTGGTTATAAATTCAATATGGAACCCAAAAATTTGGTTTGTCTCCCTGTGTCAGGAAAAACCATACACAGAGTAAATTTTAGGATAACCGACCAAGAAAATCTTATCATTTCTTTTCAGGGAGAAGTTATATCCATCAGAATTCACCTACGTGAAGTTTTCCAATAAATAAATATGATGGTTATTGTGAGGAAACACGAGTTGGGAAAATATAAAATAATTACAGGGGATGGGATGTTCCTTTCCCCCATACTACAAGGGTGAAGGTATGTATCTTGATAGAGGATACTATAAACCTCAGAGACAAATGGGTGTTGGACATCAATTTAGAGGAGATGGGATAATTGATACTCTAATGGGTATAGGTTCAACTATTCTTAAACATAAAGACCGAATTAGTTCAACTGCTTCTGCTGTGGGAAATGTAGCAGGTGCTGTAAAGAGTATAAAAGATGCTATGCCCAAAAGGAATCTCATTAATTACAAGCAATTAAAGAAATTAAGAAAGGCAAAACTCAGTTGTCCCCCCGAGAATGACAGAAAATATTTCAAATACTTGGGTCAGGGTTTCAAAGGTTTTAACATCATTTTCCTCAATAAATACAAGTATGGAAGCAATTGATAGTATCTATGATTTGGATGATACTATTATCATCTCAATCTCCACTAAAAAAGAAGATTACTTCAAGGTAAATTAAATAACTGAAACAGACTGGAACGCAAATGGTACAAAAAGTTTAAAATAAATAATGAACAAACTTATTTAAATCTTCCGAAAGTTTCTTGTTGTGTAAATTTACATTCACTAAGGCTGGGAATAACACAAACGCTACACTCGTAAATGATTTATTCTGGAAAATGTTTGATAGTGTTCATTTCTACATTGGAACACAAGAAGTTGAAGCGGTTGATAATGTCTCTGCTGTATCTGAAATGATGAAAGTTACACTATATACATTCAGGGATAGAATAGGAAAGGGAGCTGTCGAAGGTTTTATTCCTGATCTGTCAACAGGAACAACCACAGACCCTGGATATACTCAAAGGAAAGGAACGTATACTGATGATACAAAAGCAGTTCATAGTTTTACTGTGGCAGTTCCTCTTAAAGGTATATTTGGATTTTCTGATCATGACAAAGTTCTGTATGGTCTTAAAATTAGATTTCAACGACAAAGGAATGATAATGAAAATAGATTGCTTTTTGGTGTTGGTAGTGCTTTTGGTGATCAGAATAAATTTGTAATTGATGAAATGAGTTGGTTTTTAGTGAATATACTCCTAATCTTAAAACAGAAGAGATGTTGAACAGAAGACTTAACTCAAAGAAACCACTCAGTGTATCATACCTCAAAAGAAGATGTCAACACGTTAAACTAAACCAAACCACTTACACGTGGAATTTGGGTGTTCTGGAAGGAAAGCCACGATATCTGTGGATCATTTAAAAAAAAACAGATGGTGATACTGCGACTGATAAGAATAATGCATTGAGTGATAATGCTAAGGTGAAACAACTTCGTGTTTCTCTTGATGGAACATTTTATCCACTTGATAGATTGGAAATTAAATGGGAAAAAAATGATTTAGCTGAAGCATACAAGTCTTACCAAAAGGTGTGTGAAAGTAATGGAAATAAAGAACCTATTTTGGACATGACAGCATTTAAAAGTTTGTATACAATCGTGTTTGATCTGAGTGCTCAAAAGGAAACTATAAAGTCTAATCAAGTGGATACTTCTGTATACATTGAAAGAGGAGAGAGTGAAGAAATTGATACATATTGTTTGCTTTTCGAAAGAAACAGAATTACAGATTAATACAGATAATGGTGTTATGATTAGTCTCACATAATTTTTTGGTAAATAAATTAGTGGCAAAGTACCAACTGGGGTATATCTTATCAAATCAATCTTCATAACCATCATCTTGTGTTCAAAATCAAACGCCTTGTACGATTAACGTTAATACAATTCAGAGAAAAGGAGCAGTAAGAATTGATGTTTTGCTCACAAGAGAACAGGTTAAAATCTTTAACGATACCGGCTCACTTAAAATTAAAATGACATAACCAATGTTGAAAAAATATTCAATAAGAGAGACGAGTGGAGGATTTCTCCCATTTCTAATTCCTTTATTTGATGGTTTAAGTGCGGTTGGAGCATTGACGGGTGGTATTTCAACAGCGGTGAAAACTGCCAACGAAAGGAAGGCTCAACTCCAGGCTCAAAAAGAATTGGAAAGCCATAACAAAGACTTGGAGAAACAAATTAGTGGAAGTGGTGTAATTGTAGATTTTGCTGAAAAACTTGAAGGTCTGCCTGATAAAGTGAGAGTTTTAGTTGGAGATATGCTTTCTTCTATCGCACAAGCAGGTGTAAAATGAACTAAAAGAGGTAATGGATTATGTCTTTCTAATAAATAAATGAGCATTGATGAGTGGTTTAAAGAATTTGGAAAGAATACAACATCAAACTTACAACTTGTTAAAATTGTAAGAAATTAAAAATTCATAATGTGGTTATTTGTATGAGAGATGAATTAACAAACATGCCTTAACATACAAAGAATATTATTATGAACTTAGAAGATAATAAGGGGAACGGTTCTCATTGGGTTTGTATTTTTAATAGTCAAGACAATTATTATTTTGATAGTTTTGGTCTTCCACCACCTGTTGAAGTCATAAAATTTTTACAGAATGGTGTTTATCAAACATTTCAAGTCCAATAATTAAATTCCAAGTGTTGTGATCAATTATGTCTATATGTGTTATTTCAACTCAACAAAAATAAAAAAAAATTATGACATTATTTTAAGCTAATATAAATGACTTATGTTGGTAAAGATGGTTCTATCTTTGGTGTATCCCAAGAACTGGATATTTATTTATCAAATTATTACACAAAGGCACAGGCTGAATGACATAAATAGAGTATAACAAAAAATATTAATATGAAAAATGCTTATAAATTAAAAAATTATCCAAGCCCGACTGACGCGAATGACTTGGTGAGATTAAGTGATTTATCACAATATATATCCTTAAATAAAACGGCCGTGTATTCCAAAGATACAGAAGTGTTGATTTTATCTCCAGGTCATACAGAATTCACAGTTCGGATTGAAATAAATTTTTATAAAGAAGGGCGTATCGTTTGTATGAGAATAGAACAATGGGGGTATGACATGAATCATTTAGGGTATAATTGGTCATTTAAAATTGTCCTAGAAGACTGGGAACAATTAAGTCAGTCTCGTAAGGAAGAATATTATCCACTTGGTATAGAGAATGAGTTTTGTGGAGCCACGATTAGTAAACAACAAATAAAAGAATTTAATAAGGGTAAATATATTAATTGTTTTTCCCTAGTTTATATCATGAAAACAGAAAAAAACAGGATTATATATAATAAGTCAGGACATACAAAATGATTTAACTATGGGAAGATGGGGAGGTGTTTCGTGTCATAATATTATTCTGTCATATATTTCTAATACATAAATGACAGCAAGAAGGCTTCAAGAAAATTATCATTTCTGTGTCCAAGAATACCTTCAACAAAAGGGTATTCGGTATTTTAATAAATATGTTCTACAACATAAAAATGAAGTATTTTCAATAAAAGATTGGCATTATGCTGATGTTGATAAACCAACAACTTTGGATTTAATTAGAATGTTAAATAATGAAAAATTATAAAGTTAAGAAAAATTATAAAGTTTTATCCAAGACTTGGAAAGAATTATAAATTTTATTGGTTTCCTGTTGTAAAAAAAAATATTTTGGATACAGGAATAACAAGAAATCCCGATGAATATATGTACGATATTATATGTGGTGTAAGTGATTTAAGGATAGTAAGGGACGAGGAAGGAGTTGAAGAGAGAGAAGAGGAGGAAAAGGAGAAGAGAGAGAAGGAGAAAAGGGAGAAGAAAGAGAAGGAGGAGAAGGAGAAGTAAGAGAAGGAGGAGAGGGAGAAGAGAGAGAGAGAGAAGGAGGAAAGAGAGAAGAGAGAGAAGGAGGAGAAAGAGGAGAGGGAGGAAAGAGCGAGAATGAATAAATATCAAAATATGGAAACCGGTGAGATTAAAAAAAGATTGGGGGTATTACAGAAAATAACTCAACGCACTGAGGAAGAAGACAAAGAATTGATAAGTCTATTAGCAATATTTTCGACAAGACTGTTGTCATCGGCAAGATAGCGATTTTAATTCAAGTTTTTCATTTTTTTCTTAAATAAATGGAGGAGAGAGTAAAGTCGTTTCTACGGATTCTTTATGTTTTAAAAATTAAGATTCAAATGTGCATGTGGGAAACCAAAAAGGTTTTCGCACTATGTAGGAATTTTTCTCATAAATACATGAGTTATTGTCTCAAATGTAAAAAGAAAACTAATACGAAAAATATTTCATATTTTAAAAGTAAAAATCATAGGATCATACAAAAAGGTATGTGTTCGGTGTGTGGTTAAAAAAAAATCAATTTATCTCCAAACACAAACTCGGAGGAGATATACAAAAGTTTTTATCAGGAAGTAAATTTACAACTACTGGAATACCAGGGGAATTACATCTACCAGGGTATTCTTTCTGTGGTCCAGGCACAAACTTGGATAAAAGATTAGATGAGGCAGACAATCCTAAATCATGGAGTAAGCCCATCAATAGGGTTGATGAAGTGTGCCTGAGGCACGATATTGATTATGGGAATACCACAACGTTGGAAGAAAAGCATGAAGCTGATAGAGAAATGTATAATTTATCTCTGATACCTAATCCAACGCTAAGAGAAAAAGTTGATAGATTCACCGTGAAGAAGATGATCAGTGCTAAATTGAAACTTGGGCTTGGAAATTCAAAAAACTTTTGGCTCTCATGATGTCATTTAGACTGAAGAGCCATTAGCTGATGAATTACATCAACCAATATTCACAAAGTTTCGTAGAAGGAAGGTTTATTCCAAGGAAGTTGATTATATCTGGTCTGCTGATTTGATTGAACTCAATTATGATAAGGGGTACAAGTATGCTTTAACTGTTATTGATTTGAGGAGTAGATACACATGTGTTGTCCCTTTAAAAAACAAAACAGGTAATACTCTTATGTTAGCCTTTCAACAGATATTTAATAAAAGTAAGAGAAAACCTAAAAAATTGTGGACTTATGAGGGTAGAGAGTTTTATAACAAGACATTTATGAATTTTCTAAAAAATAACAGCATTACATGATACAGTACCTTTAATGAAGGAAAAGCCATTGTTATTGAATGCTTTAATCGTACCTTAAAAGAGAGACTATATAAAAAATTCACACAACTCGGTTCACAACAATGGTCATCTTTTATTCAGGATATTGTGGATAAGTATAATGACACGATTCACACGTCAACGAATATGAAACCATCAGAAACATTTACAAAATTAAAATATGAAAAAGAGATTAATGTCAGAAAACCTAAGTTCAAAGTTGGTGATATCGTAAGAATATATAGGTGGAAATCTCATTTTGAAAAGGATTATACTAAACGATGGACGAACGAACTTTTTAAAATTGTTGATGTAATAGATATGGTTCTTTGGACTTGTAAGATATATGATTTGGAAGGGGAAGAGATTTTAGGTTCATTTTATTCACAGGAATTACAAAAGGCAAAACTAAGCAGATAATACCCATGGGAGCAATGGGTTGGCGCTTCACTCCCTCCTACTATACACCGTTGTGGACACTCGAGGGCCAAGTCCGAGGTGTATAACAGGTGTCATCTGACGTATATAATGTGTGTCAAGGGGGACGTTCTTAGATCTGTGAACCCAAAACACAGAATCCTCAACTGAATAGTCAAGGCTTAACTTTTGTTTGTTGATGTGTGTGTGTGTGTGTGTGTGTGTGTGTGTGTGTGTGTGTGTGTGTGTGTGTGTGTGTGTGTGTGTGTGTGTGTGTGTGTGTGTGTGTGTGTGTGTGTGTGTGTGTGTGTGTGTGTGTGTGTGTGTGTGTGTGAAATGGGAGCAATGGGTTGGCGCTTCACTCCCTCCTACTATACACCGTTGTGGACACTCGAGGGCCAAGACCGAGGTGTATAACAGGTGGCATCTGCCGTACATAATGTGTGTCAAGGGGGGACGTTCTTAGATCTGTGAACCCAAAACACATAATCCTCAACTGAATAGTCAAGGCTTAACTTTTGTTTGTTGGTGTGTGTGTGTGTGTGTGTGTGTGTGTGTGTGTGTGTGTGTGTGTGTGTGTGTGTGTGTGTGTGTGTGTGTGTGTGTGTGTGTGTGTGTGTGTGTGTCTCCCAACCCTCACATTCAAAATCTCAACCCCAACACTCACATTCAAAATCTCAACCCCAAACCCTCATTCAAAATCTCAACCCCAACCCTCACACTCAAAATCTTAACCCCAACCCTCATTCAAAATCTCAACCCCAACCCTCATTCAAAATCTCAACCCCAACCCTCACATTCAAAATCCCAACTCTCACCCCAACCCTCACATTCAAAATCTCAACCCCAACCCCCCAACCCTCACATTAAAAATCTCAACCCCAACCCAACCCTCACCAAACACAGTCTTTCTTTTCAATTCGTATTTCAACAATATATATTTTTTATGTTTTTTTTTTCTTCTCTTCTTGCAATTCTGTCTTTTAAGGCTTTCAGGTTTGATGAAGTAGAAAGGGGAAGTAAGAACCTTCCTGCATCTTCTTCCCAGAACGTTCTTGCTATTGCTCTCATCAAGCACCATCCAACAAAGAACTACATCGATAGGTTTACATCCCAAAGAGTGGGAGCATTTCAAGTCTCCAAAGTAAACCCAAATTTCCAAGTCTCCAAGGAATAACCACATTCCTGTTGAGTTACCAAGATACGTATCACATTGTGAGTTATCAAGCCAGAACCCACATTTCAAGTCTCCAAAAATATAACCATCTATCCAAGACTCCAATGTAGAACCACAATTTCCAGAAATATTGTGGGTTTCGGTGATAAATCTCACATAGTATAAATGTGGATCATCAAGGAAAACTCCATTTTTCCAATTTTATGGGTTTCAGTGATAGATCTCACTTAGCATAACTGTGTATCGTCAAGGAAAACTCCATTTTTCCAATTTTTATGGGTTTCATTGATAGATCTCACATAGTGTAACTGTGGATCATCAAGGAAAACTCCATTTTTCCAATTTTTATGGGTTTCAGTGATAGATCTCACATAGTATAACTGTGGATCATCAAGGAAAACTCCATTTTTCAAAATGTCAGAAATTTGTGAGTCTCCAAGGAAGGTTCCATATTTAGAACCATCTTGGCAGAACTCTTTTCCCCGAGTCTCCAAGGTAGTTATTTAAACCATCAAGGCAGAACTCATTTACTGATTTTTTCAAAATTTGTGAGTCTTCAAGGTAAAACTTGTATTCTGGCTCATCAAGGTATAACTTGTTCAGTGGGTATTGTCTTGATAACTTGCAATGAGTACTATTGCTGTAAAACTCTTTTTCAGGATTTTGCTGGTCTCCAAGGTATAACTCTTTGGTTGGTCCATCAAGGTCGAGCTCGTTCTGTGGGTCTTGGTTGCTCATACGGTCTTCAACCAAGCCAACAATTTCGCCCCAAGTTGTACCAAAAGCAGTATTTTCATTTCGTATTTCAGATACAATTTCCTGTGAGAGAAAATAATAATGTATTAATTAAGTGATTTAATTATTAAAATTTTATATGCTTCAATCAAACTTTGAAAATAGGAAAATAAAATCTTACCTCAACAGATAAGAGGTTTGAATCCAGTTCATCAACTTGAAGGTTTAGTTCCATACAAGTAGTAGAACTCCAAGGAACGCCAAAATCATCCCACTCAAGGTCTAGCTCGTTCTGTCGGTCTTGCTCGCTCACAAGGTCTTCAACCAAGCTAACAATTTCACCCCAAGTTATGGCAAAATCGGTATTTTCAGATACAATTTCCTGTGAGAGAAAATAATAATGCATTAATTAAGTGATTTAATTATTAAATGAGTCTGCGCTTAAATCAAACTGAAAATAGGAAAATAAAATCTTACCTCAATAGATAAGAGGTTTCAATCCAGTTCATCAATTTGAAGGTTTAGTTCCATACAAGTAGTCGAACTCCAAGAAACCCCAAAGTCAGTACAGCACTCCAGTGTCAGAATTTTTTTTTTTTAATGGAATCTAGGTTGAACCTTTTATGGAGAAAGACTGGATGCTATGGTTTCCTTTTTCAAAATGGAGGACTGTTTGAAAAAAATTGCCTTACAGCCCAGACAAGCCTTGGAAATTTTTTCAAAACCATAACATTCTAGAATTTTCTCGTGATTTCTTTGTGAGTCAGAGATGAACTGGAAATGATGAAAGAGTAGGTGGGGCTTAGTAAAAGTGGGCGGGGCTTAGGAAAAGTGGACGTGGCTTATGAAAAATACCTCACGAAAAGTAGGCGTGGCTTATGCAAAAAATAATCTGTGGCTCAGGAGGTGGTCAAACAAGAGCATTATGAGTTTATCATTTCGTAATGGCACAAAAGGGGTATCTTAAAAAATATAAAGATTCAAATGTTTTATTTTTAAATATTTTAGATGGGGATTATTGTGCAAAGAAAATTAAATTATTGAAGAAATTTGAGAATGAACAAATCTTTATAGGTTCAATGAGTGAGCGAAACAATATGCATTGTTATTTGAAAAAGAGTGTCCTGAGGCTTACATGTTTCAGATATTTATTTAGAATCACCTTTAACAAATCACATTACTACTTTACTACTTGAACAAATATTTATCTTATTGCATGGATTATTTGAAAAGAGTGCCCCTAGGTTAAAAGGGGAGACAAATAAATATACCTTGGGATAAAAAGGGGGTTTATTTTTCGCGAAAAAAAATGAATCGCTGAAAATCCCCCATTCACTTACATGGGGAAAAGTGAGCCAGAATCAGTATATTCACCCTACTAACGTGTTTCTAAATTACAGAGCCAAATTTTTTTTCCACCCATTACATGATGATTGGCAGCGGTTTATAAAAATTATTGTTTATGCACATCTCCCTGATAGCTACATAAATCTCCATGATACCATAATATAATATAATATGATAGCAACATAATAAATAGCTCCACCGGAAAAATGTAAAGATGTAAATCTTTGTATTCTTTGGCTTTTCTGGATCCCTGAGCTTCATAAGAACCCATACAAGTATAGGTTTATAGCAGGTGCCAGGGAGTGTTCCACCAAACAGTTATCGCTTATAGTTAACTCAGGCTTACAAGTTGTTAGGGAAATATTGTTTAGCAATGGAGAAGAATTCTGGTATTAACACTTTTTGAGCACAAATTCTTCTTTAGAGTTCTTAAATAGGATTAGATGCATCAATATCAAGTTAGTTGAAGTTTTTGATTTTTCAACTTTATATACAAATTTGAATTGAGTACACATGAGGGACTCGCTCTTCAAAGTAATTGACAAGGTTTTTAACTTAAGTTTTTATGTGTCAGGTTTGATTGAGCATTATTTTCTGAAAATAAAAACTCGTTTTCATTGTTTTGATAAGCAGAAGTTTAAGGATGCTGTTAATTTTATTTCATTTAATACTTTTGTGTCTTTTTGAGAGATAATGTTTCAACAGGTTAAGGGTGGGAATTCCCATGGATGGGAATTGCAGCCCCTGACTAGCGGCCATTTTTCTTATTATCCGTGAATTTTCATTCATGCAGAAACTGGTGAAGTAGAAAAAAATTAGCATAAGCTAAAAATTATCTCATACATTTCATTATATAATAATATTTGTGTGGTTAACTATAATTTGTTTGATCGGCAACTTCACAATATTTATCCAGATAGCCTGATTGCCAACAGGAGTGGGAATGGTTGTACAGTTGCTGCAAATCTGTATATGTTGGTTAGAGTTGGACATAATGGCTTTTGTACAAGTTTATCTCATAAAGTTGATGATTTCAGTTTCCCAGTAGTCTTGTACACCTTTCCAGGAAGTAATGTACCAATCAAAATGGGTTACAATGTCTTTTAATCTCAGCTATTTTGATTTGCAAGCACTTGTTCAGTAAAGGATGATTTTGTAGAACGTGCTGACAAGGTTTTTTCCATCGTGATAAAAAGAGCATATTTGGCTGATTGTTGGATTAGGTCTTGTGAGAATGTCTTTAGACTCCATCGTCACCTTTTATTTAAGTTTGGTTGGTTTGCATGTCAAGAAGTTCCCATTGCATTGCATTTTATCTAATAATAATGAATTAATTATTTTATTGTGGTAAATTCTTTAATTAATATTATTGGTTAAACATAAATGTATACACGACCAGTCAGAAGTTTTAGAACACCCCCATTTTTCCAGTTTTTACTGAAATTTAAGCAGTTCAAGTCCAGTGAATAACCTCAAATGGTACAAAGCTAAGCAGTAAACTGCCAAAGGTTAAAAAAAAGTTTCGGTGACCAAAAACTGAAAAATAATGTAAATTTCAGAGTTTTTTTTTTTTTGTATACCTTGTCGAGGCTCGTATGAGAGCTAACACACAACTCACATCAAGGGGGCATGAGACAAGAGGGGCGGGAGTGGAAGGGACAAAACAGTGGGGAACAGACACATTAGGTGAACTGTGGAAGGGAGAGGGATGGGGATGGGATGGGGAACATGGCAAAGAGAAGATGGACATTACAGGGACTTTCAGGAAGAAGAGCAGGGGAATTGAAGGAGGTGGGCTTGGGTGGATTATCGGGGGTAGAAAAGATCGAGGATTTGGATGGGGGGAGATAAGAGGTGGTGGTGAACAGCTGTTTTGAAAGCCTGGAGGGAAGAATGGGAAAGAATAGAGTGAGGAAGTTTATTCCAAAGGCGGGAAAAAAGAGGAATGAAAGAGTGAAGATGAGCAGTGATTCGTGATTTTGGTAGTTTTACCAGAAGGGGGTTGTTGGTGGACCTTGAGCGCCCTGTGGAAATGTGGTGGGGACAAATCGCAGAGAGAGCAGGGGGGGGCAAGGCTGGAGAGGAGTCTGTAGAAGACAGAAAGACCACCGACCAACCTGTGCTGATTGAGTGAGAGGCCCAAAGACTCAGCTTCATTGTGGGAGATGCCGATGATCTTAAATGCCCTGGTATATATATTTATATATACATATATATATATATATATATATATATATATATATATATATGTATGTATGTATGTATTAAATGAAGGAGGTAGTTAGATAAAAAATAAAACAAAATAAAATGAATAAATAAATGAATAAATAAACAATATTTTAAAAATACATTAAAATTATCATTATAATAAGTTGTTGGAGGTTGATGGGATATGCAGTGCAGCATGTTAAATTTGGTTATTGATGAAATTTTGAATATTTGAATCACAGTTTGAGTCTATGGTTAGATGAAGGTGCTGTGTAAATGACACGTCTACAAGGTAAAGTGTTTCTCGCTTAATATATTATCATATAAAGTGGTGTATGATTAAAGTTAGTCATATGTAGTAATACTTTAAATAAAATCAATAATTAAATACGTTTGAATAAGGATATTGCATTGCTGTGTTGGCTGACTGGACACAACTTTGAAGTTGTGGATCCATTGATGTTGAGTAATCTACTGATGTGGACTGGCGAATGGGGTTGTAGATCCACAATTTGGAGAGGTTCTGGGCTGAAAGGATCGAAACCTCGATGAAAAACGGTGCCCAGCTGATGATCTGGGCAGTTGGGAAATCAGGAAATTGCTTTTAAGTTAAGGTTATAACTTCAAATACTGGAAGGGCACTCGGTAGAGCGCATACCTCTGCCACGTAATACCTGATCCAGGAGAACATATCAGGCCTAAAACATTTTTAAAACATCACGCTATATATAGTTTTTGGGCCGATCTCTCATTGGTGAAGAATCACTTCCAAAATTAAATAATTATCGTCTCCAGCCCGGATTCATATCTTCACCATAATCGACTCAATTTGTCATGGTCACACATCCAACCAGTCCACCAAGTCTCATCCGAATCCATCCACAACTTTTTGATATATCGTACTATATATTCATTTAGCCCTGTTTCTCAATGGTGAAGAATCACTTTAAAAATTATCGTCGTCAGATCCGAACCAGATCCAGATGTTCATCAAAATCTAATCAGTTTGTCCTTGTCACACACCCAACCTTCCATCCAAATTTCATCCGAATCCATCCATAAGGTTTTCAGATATCTTGCACACAGACAAACAGACAAACAAGCAAAAAAGAAGACGACATCATGCAGAGCTGTTGCAGATACTTGCAGATACTTCATGATACTTGCAGAATCCATAAAAAAATTTTGACCTCAAAAATAATAGGTGGTTGAATTCAATGACCAAATATGCAACTCCTCTTCAAATTTCAAGTGAATTAGATGAAATCTGACAATTTTAGAAATTCAGCCTATGTTGACCTTTTGGCCAATGTGGACCTTCAAAATAATTGGTGGTTGAATTCAATGACCTGAAATATATATAAATTCTCTTCAAATTTCAAATCAATTGGATGAAAATTGAGGACTTTAGAAATCCCACCTAAGTTGTTGACCTTTGACCAATGTTGACCTTTTGACCTCAAAAATAACAGGGTTCTTCCTTATGACAAACTGTACCATGTGTTGAAGTTTCGTGAAGATCGGTTTTAAATTGTGACCTGTAGGCGACAAACAGACAGATAGACAGAATAACAAAATGGAATGACCAATATACTTGAAAAGTCTTCGATTTTGCGAGTAACAAACAGACAGAAAGGGGTGAAAACATTACCTTCTTCACCTTCGGTGGCGGAATTTAAAAAGTACGTACAAACCAGTACATAATATGTGTGTGTGTGTGTGTGTGTGTGTGTGTGTGTGTGTGTGTGTGTGTGTGTGTGTGTGTGTGTGTGTGTGTGTGTGTGTGTGTGTGTGTGTGTGTGTGTGTGTGTGTGTGTGTGTGTGTGTGTGTGTGTGTGTGTGTGTGTGTATGTAACGTGGTCTGTAATATTTTGTGCAATATTGGGTGGTCGCGAGACTACCGTTTTTCTCAGGTTTTCCGTCTGTCTGTATGTCTGTCTGTTTGTTTGTATGTAATGGACAGCTCTGGAGGCCAGAGGAGTCAATCGATTTTGATAAAACTTGACTGGTAGGTTCATACCAGGATATAGTTGGATGATTTTGAGCACCGTTGCTCAGGACGCTACCGTTGCCCAGCAACGGGACTTTGAATTTTTTGAAAAAATCCGAAAAATATTTATATCGATTTTTTTTTTTTCCAAAATCAAAAAATCGGCTTCTGCACTTTTATGCGCACTATAATCAACCTCTTTGTCAAAAAATTTCAGCCCGATCTGTCAAAAACTTTGACTAGTATGCAATTATATAGCGACAACCCATGTCGTCTACCAGCTTGTGTGTGTGTGTGTATATATATATATATATATATATATATATATATATATATATATATATATATATATATATATATATATATATATATATATATATATATATATATATATATATATATATATATATATATATATATATATATATATATATATATATATATACACACACACACAAACACACGTCCACAACAAATACACACACACACACTTTTGGGTGACGATTTTCACCCACATGAAATCTGCACCACGCGTTTATGGCATTCAACCCATCGGTTTGCTTCTACTGTCTCCCCGCTGTTCTTTTTTAATCATAGTTCCGCATGCAAATGAAATAGCGATTCATTGGACTGTGTATTGTAGATGGACGGACGTTGTTGTGGGGTGTGCAGTTGCTTGAGCTCCCCACGGCGGTCCCAAAACCTCCTCACCTGACGCCCGCTTTGCTCCAGTGCTG
The DNA here is from genome assembly GCF_056783735.1 of Eptatretus burgeri. Lineage (NCBI taxonomy): Eukaryota > Metazoa > Chordata > Myxini > Myxiniformes > Myxinidae > Eptatretus > Eptatretus burgeri. The sequence goes on from NC_140971.1 coordinate 84,051,611, forward strand.
CTCTTCACCCGACGGCGATAATGGATGCTTGATTATGGTGTCGCTCATTACAATTCCGCGGATGTGACGAGAACATTTGCATACGCCGTAGCGCTATGGAAGGCTGCCAGGTCGGAGTGCATTAGACCTGCCAGTCGGCCTGATGGATAGGGTCAACCATGATGTCTGAAGCCCCAGCCAGACAATTTTTATTCTGACAGTCTGGCATGGTTGGAGTGTGGACGTGCTTCCTGCAGTGGGTCTTTTTCATTTGTATCTGTCCCATCCTCTGCACCCCTTATCCCGTACACTGTCCTTACTGACAGATGTCCACAACAGTAATAGCAGATCAGGTGCAGAATATTTAGATTCCGTGTGCGAATATGCAGATGTAGTGTTATTTATATATCAGTCCAAACCGATCTCGGCAAATTTATTAACAACCGTGGGACAGCTGCCTGAAACAACCCGCCGCCTCGCCCTCGAGATGTTCTCCTGATGCATTGCAGATACTGTGGCCCGGTCCTTCATTTCTGCTCGACGCCAATACAAACAAGATTAGCAATTCAGAAAATATGCGTCGGCCGTTCATCTTTTACGAGGCGAGTTGGCATCTTCATAGAAAGAAACTGGTGAGAGTCAAAGAAAACAAATCAAAAATGGCGCGGGGTGGGGGGAGAATAAACAAGGCATGAGCAATATCACGCGGGGCCAGTTTCCACCAAACTGGGACACAATCCAGCTTATTATCGTTATCCGGAACGGCTTCATGATGGCAGCACCTTGAGGAGGTGAGCCGGTGAATTTGAATGGTTCATCCAAAGCGCTATCTCCACGCAAAGGGGCCTCACAGTAGGTCGGGCCCAGGAAACGATCCGAGGCCTTCAATTCCAGGCGGGTCTTTCGCCGTCGCTCGTGTGTGAAATACTTTCACTTATGTCAAAGCTCGTGTCACTAAAAGGCAGCCATTGTTCCTTTCAGATTCCTTTCGGTGAGGATACTGTTTAACAGCCCCCTCTGCCAGCTTAGGGTCCGACACCGCGGTTCGGCCTATTTGTCTTTTTGTATTTTTCGATCCTCCTGGAGGATCTCCAAGTCTTACTCACGTTGTTGTTGTTCATCTTCCTCTTGTGGACTTTTTTGTTTCACACCCTACAGTTTTCATCGAAACTTCCTGAAACTTGGCATATATATGTAAAAATTCCCTGCGCAGACAGTAACCATCTCCGATTTTGAAAATTCCTCCTAGAAAAAAAAGTTATGACGTCAAAATATCTCCGCTAATGGAAATCGCCTAAAAAAATTCTCTTCGAAAGTCGGCAAGCTTTTTGAATTCTGTTTGCTGGAATCGAACAGGGAATTAGCAGAGATGAATTCCCGCACATATGATGATACATCACTTTGACGTCATATCAATTTTTATGACGTCATTCCTATTTTTTGACATTTTTTGGTTTCACAACCCAGAGTTTTCATTGGATCTTCGTGAAATTTGCCATGTATATGCAGAAAGCCCACGCGCAGCCAATAACCATCTCCGATTTTGGAAATTCTTTCTAGGAAAAAAAAGTTGACGTCAGAATATCACCGCTAATGGAAATCGCCTATACCATTATCTTCGAAACTAGTTTGTTTCACAGCCTACAGTTTTCATCGAAACTTCCTGAAACTTGGCACATATATGTAAAAATACCTTGCGCAGACAGTAACCATCTCCGATTTTGAAAATTCCTCCTAGAAAAAAAAGTTATGACGTCAAAATATTTCCACTAATGGCAATTGCCTAAAAAAATTATCTCCGAAACTCGGCAAGCTTTTTGAATTCTGTTTGCGGGAATCGGACAGGGCATTCGCAGAGATAAATTCCCGCACATATGATACATCACTGTGACGTCATATCAATTTTTATGACGTCATTCCTATTTTTTGACTTTTTGTTTCACAACCCAGAGTTTTCATTGGATCTTCGTGAAATTTGCCATGTATATGCAGAAAGCCCACGCGCAGGCAGTAACCATCTCCGATTTTGGAAATTCTTCCTAGAAAGAAAAAAAGTTGACGTCATAATATCGCCGCGAATGGAAATCGCCTACACCATTATCTCCGAAACTAGGCAAACCGTTCCGAATTTTGTTTGCGGGAATCAAGCCGGGCATCAGCACAGATAACTTATCGCAAACCTGATACATCACAATGACGTCATATTCGTTTTTATGACGTCATCATTAAGAGGACGAGGATCTCAGGTCATTTGAGCTTGTTATTTTTTTTTATTTCTTCCCCTTTGCTTTCTTCATTTCGCCCCCCCCCCCATCCTATTGTCCCGAATGCCAGGATTGATGAGGCAAATGAACATTTAATTCCTGCCCCACGTCGTATGATGAGATTGTCGGACTCGCGCTGATCAAGACGCGCCACCTTAATTGGGCATTTGACGACGTGAGCGGCGATAACGCAAACCGGAGCGGGCAGCAAGCAGTCGCCTTTGCGAGGAGCGCTCGTTTTACAGGCGCAAAGTACACACGGATGTCTAACGACGAACAAGTTTGTATTTATGTACAGCAGCGTCGAGCTGACAGATGGGACAGATGCAGGGCGGTGGAATTGCGCGTGCGAGATTTTTTAATCTTGCGCGCGCGCGCGCGCGCGTCCTCCTCGACGCCTGGACCGGCAAAGGGTCTTAACGAGCGCACTGTTGTGATGCAAAACGAGGGATGTCGCGCGAACGGGAAACTTCGGATTGATTCAGGGGCAGCCGTTGCAACTGGCGCTGCACGATAGGCAGCAAGGAGGAGAGGGAGAGGGAGAGAGAGAGAGAGAAAAGCTGTTTTTATGCCTCATTTTCCACTGACCGGGCGAGTCGAGGTGCAGCCGAGTTTGAAAAGAATCCAGAAAACAAATGGCCCGAGTCGGCTGATGTAAATCCGCTTCTATGCAGGCAATTAAGAGGGAATGGAAGAAGGGTTTAATTGGAAAGCGCCCGTGATGAAACCGCGTGTTTACTGATGCGACAGTAGATTAATGCTTTTAATTTTTGTGGCCGTGATAAAGTATTCATGTGCGAACCGCCGGTGATGGAGGCTGCTTGTCTACGCCCTGGTAATTAGGTCGGGGGTGGCCGCACACTTTTTCCACTGCCCTGCACAAGACATCCAGTCGGCCATATTCCCTTCTTTCATCAAATTTTGCGACGTGTTTTATGCCGCCTTATTTCAACAATTTCCCCCATTGAAACCTTCCAAGACTCTTCACCAAACTGGATCGAAAATATCTGTCCTTTTCTCTTGTTTCCTCCCTCTTGGTGTCGTGGAATCCTTTTCATTTGTTCTCCATTGTGGGCGCTTGAGGTGGCAGTTTTGGTCCTTTCCCCTCCCCCCCCCCCCCCCCCCCCGATATGAAATATGACACATCTGTGGACCTCGGGATATTGCATATCGATGAGCATCATAATGTACCATACCAATGAATATCCTCATATGACATATCAATGGACTTCCTCAGATGACAAATCAATAACTTCCTGATGTGCTTTATCAATTGATGTCCTGATATGACATACCAATAGACATCCTGATATGATATCGCAACGGACCTCCTGATATGACGTATAAATGGAACTGATGTGCTCTATCAATGAATTTCCTGATAGTTTTATCAATGGATATCCTGATATGCCCTTTCAATGGAACTCCTAATATGACATATCAATGGACTTCCTGATGTGCTATATCAATTGATTTCCTGATATGCCCTTTCAATTTACTTCCTGATGTGACATGTCAATTGATTCCTGGTATGACATATCAATGGACTTCCTGATATGACATGTCAATTCGTCTGATATGACATGACAATTGATCTCCTAATATGACATGTCAATTCACCTCCTGATATGACATGTAAATTAATCTGATATTACGTAACAATCATCTCCTGATATGACATGACAATTGATCTCATGATATGACATGTCAATTCACCTCCTGATATCTCCTGATATGCCCTTTCAATGGACGTCCTGACATAACATATCAATTGATGTCCTGATATGACATGCAAATTGGCCCGATATACAATTTCAATGGACTTCTTGAGATGAGGTATCAATTGACCTCCTGATATGAGGTATCAATTGATCTCCTAATATGACATATGAATTGACCTCTTGATATGACATATAAATTGATCTCCTGATGTGACATATCAGTTCATCTCCTGATTTGACGTCAATTAACTTTCTGATTTGACATATCCGTTGACCTCCTGATATGACATGTAAATTCAGGTCAGGTCAGGTATGGGAGCATGTGCCAGAACAGCACGTCGCTGCGTAACATGTAAATTGTAATATGTGACATGTGACATGTGCGTGTGATGTCGCTGCGTAACATGTGACATGTAAATTGATCTCCTGATATGCCCTTTCAATTGACTTCCTGATTTGACATATCAATTGATCTGATATGACATGTCAATGGACTTCCTGATATGACATGCAAATTGACCTGATATACCCTTTCAATTTACTTCCTGATATGAGGTATCAATTGACCTCCTGATATGACATATCAATTGATCTGCAATGACACGTCAATGTCCTTCCTGATATGAAATGTCAATTGACCTCCTGATATGACATATCAATTGATCTGCAATGACACGTCAATGTCCTTCCTGATATGAAATATCAATTGACCTCCTGATAGGACATATCAGTTGATCTCCTGATATGACTTATCAATTGATTTCCTGATATGCAATAACAATGGACGTCTCACACAGGCTCTTGGGCTGTGCCTTTTTTTAAGGTGTTATGTAAAAGGCCAAAGCACAATTCTGTTACCTCTTGTATGTGGATCATGGTACACGGGAAGTGATGATGGCAACACCAGCTCCCTGCCAAATTGGCTGCGGCGCTACACCCTCCTTGGAGTCAGCCTGGCAATGATGTGATAATCAGCACAAAAGGCGGGAAAATTATTTTCCTTCTAACTGCATTAATACATCAGTTCTGAGCGCAGTCCGCGCTGTCATTTTCTCCTAAAAGGTCCTGATACTCATAAGGCAGTAAATTTCCTTTATTGCCTCAATATTTTTCTTACTCCCAGCCAGTCTGGTTTACAGTGACATTGGAGTGTGCAGCATGGGTTTCTAATGGGCAGTTAATTTCATCTTTTTCTCTTTCTTGTCCTCCCTACCAACCCTCCCCATTCACCCCCCCCCCATAACTCCCATCCACTGTACGCCCTCATCTCTCCACCTGACTCCCTCCTCCTGCCCCACCACAGCTCTTCCTACCCCACAGCACCTATCAAGGTTACGTCCTCCATGTGCTGCCTCTTTCACCTCTTCACGCGCCCTGCCTGTCCAGCGTCCAAGCACGTGGCCGTGGTTCAACCTTCGTGCAGGGTCTTTAACCCAACCCTCTCCAGCACCGAGATGGGAGGGTGGAAGGGAAAGGGGAAGGGTGGGGGGCAGCAGAGACGGATTTCTGCTATTTTTCTTCATTCCTGCTAACAATTTGGTAATGAAATATTGATTTTTAGTTAGAGCGGAATAGACGTTATTAAGTTTCCTTTGATAAATCATTGGCGGTTTTCACAGGACAGGAGTGTTACTCCAAAGCTCCCTCACCACCGTCATCTTGATGTATTAATTCGAAAGACTTTTCTGCCTGGCTGTTTAAAAGCGACGGAGAGGGAGCGAGAGATATGGCAGAAGCACGTGAGAAAACGAGCCACGCAGGTTGGATTCTCTCGCTCCCCCCCCCTCTCTCTCGCTCTCTCTCTATCAGAGGGGCTCATACCCCTCTCTCGCTATTCTTCACGTGGACCAAACTTCATTTTTGGAGGGACGTTTACAGCTGCATGGATGAAAAACAACAGCAACAGCAACAACAACCATGAATGGATTCGACTTTGACAGCCAGCAATGCTAAAGTGTCGGCCTTTGCACACCATCAATACCTAAAGCACACCCATCGACCAGACGTGATTGACCGTTACTTACTGAAATATTTAAACTATTTACAAGCGCCTAATGGGCTTACTCGATAACAGGGGGGCCATTTCGACACGAAAGTCGTTTGAGGACATCGCTCATTCGACCTCCCCATTCCTCGCCACTTTCGGCCCGAGCTGCCAAAGCCAAAGCGGTCAGGCCTTAATAGTCAGAAAGGACATGGATATTGCGTAATTCACTCTGCTGGTGTTCCATTCTGATGGACATTACACGCTCTCAATCACCAATAGCCATTTGCGTTGGGTGGGATAAATGAGAGAAGGTTGGGGGGACGGAGTGGGGAGAAAATGCCAATACTCTCTACTCACCGTCAGCGGGGTTTGCGGTAAGACAAGACAAGGGAAACGTATTTATGGTTAATTTCATCTATTTATTTGCTTGTGTACAGTATTTATTAATTTATTTATTTATTCATTCTTTCTGCAAATGGTAGCCTCCATCGGTGGCAGTTGGCGTGGAACATGTTTTTATGACCGAACAAAAAAAAAAAAATATGCCATAAGAAAGAAAACAACTGATTTTCATCAGCTGCACAAATATAAAAGTCAGCAGATAGCCATTACCAAATATTTGTAAGCCTTCAGAGCCTCTGCAAATTGCTTTCATATTTAAAAATGATGCACTTTCCCTTTGGAAGCATTCACTTTCAAGGCAAATTAATGGTTTCCTTTGGAAGACACGCGGAATCCACCCGGCACAAAAGACACAAGCATCTGCTAATTGTATGCCCCGGCAGAACAAATCTGCTTCTCTCTCTCTCTCTCTCTGCCTCTCCTTTCTCACCCCCACCCATACTCATTTTGACCACTAGGCCCACTTTGCCATGCACAGCAACCGTGGTAAGAAGGTCAGGCCTGTGTGTGTAGCACTGCGGTGACATCAAAAACGGCCCTTGCTCCAAACGCCCCTGCCATCACAACCCCTACGCACCTCCCTCCCCTCTGTGCTATCCATTTGGCCTTTACCCAGCCTGGTGCTGCCATCTGGTCCCTTTCGCATCACCGGGCAGCAGGAGAGCAGCGGGGTTGGTGCTGGGCTTACCGCAGCGGTCCTGAGTGCAGCTCAGGCAAATCGATCCCGATCACTTGGCCGAGGCTTTGTTTGCCAAAAGGCCTTTAAATCGGAACGTTTCTGCCACTTGACATACCTGTTGCCGACCGACCTTTGCCATTGTCCGTTCAGTCATAATTTTGTACGCTGTCGCTTTTGCCCTGCCCAATCAGCCTCAGCCGATAGTACAGTGTGAGTGTGCGTGCGTGTGTGTACAAGCAGGTAAGTAGCATGACAAGAGAGCAAGGCAGGTGAGTGTGTCTATAGGTACAAGTACTAACTCAGATCACCCAGTCTAGTTATGTCAGGTTTACACATCCCACTTCTGCACCATTATTCCCGATGGTAAATCATCTCCACCCAAACTCGACTAGGTCTGGCCTTTGGGAGCAAAATACTTCCTGTAGTGTGTAATGACTAGTATCACTTGAATCGATTAAATGATGCTCTTATTTTGGGAAGTGAGCTTGGGCCTATATACATTCCCAGCAGCATGGTCATCACTGTACAGCGACCCTGAATTTTTGCATGCTGCGCTCTTCTACGCGTCCTAACATTTGCGGGACTACGAGAAGAATCCGCTGAACAATAACAACAGGACTGAGCGGAAATACCGTAATGTCTACTGTACATACTGTACACATCAATTTGAAAGATCTTTCTCTCTTTTCGATTGTCCGTCTCTGAAGCATTCCTGGACTTGAGTATTGATGCAACTGCGCGCAACTAGGTCTTTGTAAATTGGCACGGGATTATCAATATTGTTTTTGTTTGTAATTGTCACTTTTTGTTCTTTTTTTTGTTGTTGTTCATTTTATCAGTTCCAGTGCAGGTAACACAAAATATGGCATCAAATGCTTGTGGTGTTTGTTTTAACGTTGGACTGGGGAGGCATGTTTGTGGGGGGGGGGGGGGGACACGTGGGAGACAGAAAGGGGACAGTAGTTCAATGGTCTACTATTGTATGATATGATTGTTTTGTGCTGCTTTGTTTAGCTATTTGTTCAACCGTACAGGAAGTGTAATTTGACAAAAAAAAGAAGAGTTTAACACTCGATTCTGGTCAAATTTGAGAACATATGCACTTATGAATAAAACATTTATAATGTATATTATATCATTAGATTTTTGAAGCACAAGCAGATATCAATTTTGTTCTTACCAATGTTACTGTCTATTTGTCTTTTGTTGTTTTATTATTGGAACTAATAAACTGGACTTGTATTGCGTATGTGATACTTTTGCTTTGTGATTTCTGAAAAAAAATATCTGGAGTGCTATATGCAGGTAAATGCAACGTGGCTTTTAAGCCATTTCAAAAAAACAAACAAATGACAATGTGAAAAGTTCATGTTAAAAAAGATTTTAAGTATTCCACAAACATTGCGTCCAGAAATCAAGCGGTCGAGGAGAAATGTGAATTAATGTTCCAAAAACTTGCTTTTTCCGGGTCAACTCCATGTTATAAAGGGGAAAATGGAATGGCGGGACGTGTCGATTCGTCCCTTACTTTCAGTCTTATTTCCTTCCATCTTCCTTTCCTCTATATCTCCAGCGTTCTTACATTCTCCCAACCCTCCCTTCTTCTCTTCGTTTGATCAACTCCCTTCCCCCACAGCCCACCCTACGTTTTGTTTAATATGTAGATGGCCCTTACTTTCAGCACCATGTTGGCAAAAGTAATCAAGTGCAGAGGCTGCGATGGAGTGAAGAGCTACCCAGAGTTGGTTCTCAGCCATGGAAACGGTCAATTGTCATGCACACACCACTCCACTCCCAAAAGGATTAAGAAAGTGGCCTTTGTGCAACAATTAGTAGAGACTGAGCGATTTCTGTGTTTTGCTATAACCAGATACACATCCAGTGTTTCTTGCAGTGAGATTTTCCAAATATTTGACACCTGATGTCATTTATCAACTGATAATCAAGTGTTGAGTTAGAAACTCAAATCCAAATTTATGTGTGAGTGTCTCCCATGACGAATCATAAACTGACCAATCAAAAGGTATGCCAACTTACAACTAATGACTAACGCAGTTGAAAGAGGTTGTGGCAAAAGGAACACCATAGCGGCGTTCAGCAATACGCGTGCAGAGGGTTGCTGCTGTGACCCCTTGGAATACCAATTTTGAGCCACAACAAAGACACATCTGATTCAGTCTCAAACAGTCAGTTGCGCATTGTAATCTGTCACCTCAAGAGCTGTTGGAGATAGAGGAGATGCAAAAAGATGAATCAAAACGAACACCTCAAGATATTCCTACTCATCCCTTTTCTCACCTCGTACAGTGTTCCATCGTCGCAATCATCCCAGTAGGCTGTGTCCGAACATTGCTGGTCGGTTACACAGTATATCATAGATTTCTTTCACTTTACACTTTTTCTCTCTTCCTTTGAAGCTGTGCTGTGCACCATAAATTCTAATAATAAAAAACCTAACCAGGCCATTTCATCTTGTGAGAGGGAATATGTTAATACATCTATCTAAATAATAAAAGATGGCTGAGTTGCCGATCCCAGGAGATGCCTGCCCCATGAAATCTGTGACTTTCTTTGGGGTAATCAAGAATACCTGCAGCACTATATTCTCGCATGTTGATAAAATTCAATAAAAGGCCGCACTTGCATCAATGCTACTCCATTGTCTTGTAATAGTACAAAGGAGGGTTTACATGGGATTCTGCCTTCTGCTTTCAAAGAGGATTTGCTTGAAACATCAGCGATTTCATTTGTTTATCAGACCGCTGCTTTACCTGCATTTTAGAAAGAAATTTTGTTGATGGAAGAAGAATCATTCATTGAGCTACACAACTGAATGGATCTGTCAGCAGATAAAATGCCTAACGTTCCGATCAATGGTTGGAGGGAGTTTGAGACAAAATCTGTTGAATATTTTTCTTAAGAATTCAATATAGTGCCATTTGCATGTAATTATTACTATTATTATAATTACAATCTTCAATGGGTTCTTCAAAACAATCATTATCAGGTTGAACTAGAACAGCAATCGGTAGAGCACAAACAGTTTAAATTTTGCATCCCACTGATAGGCCGGATCTGAATCCTGACCTGAACCAAAATCGAAAAATCGAATCCGCTTGTTCTTATCACTTAACCAACTCATCCACCTCGTTTTGTAATAACTCGCCCACAACTTTTTGAAATATCGTGCTGTATATCGTTTTTCAGTTTGTCACCACATCTCTCAATGGTGAAGAATCACTTAAAATTTTAAAACATTGTCGTATCTGGATTCGGATCTTAACCAAAATCGAATACATTTTCCTTGTCACACACCCAACCTGTCGACCAAGATTCGTCCGAATCCGTCCATAACTCTTTGAGATATCGTGCTATATATCGTTTTTGGCCCTATCTCTCAATGGTGAAGAATCACTTAAAAAATTCTAATATCCAGATCTGGATCTTCACAAAAATTGAAAAATTTCTTCCTTGTCACCCATCCACTCTCTCCACCAAATTTCGTACGAATCCATCAACAACTTTTTGAGATATCCTGTTCACAGACAGACAAATAGACAGACAGACAAGGCTGAAAATATAACCTCCATCCACCTTCATTGGCAGAGGTAACAATAGGATGTTAGGATCAAGGGTCAAATATTTCACAAGTTAAAGGTTAGTCTCCCAAGATGTATGTCAGGTAGAGAGAACGACACATGGTCAGGTTGTTTCATAGTACTGCAAAAAATTTATTCTGGCAGGAGTAGAAAGGGCAGTGTTTATATACATTGTAGTCATGTTTATAGACAAGAGCGGTCGGAACAGGAATCTACACGCAAGCAAGATGGGCATAAACGTTGAAGTAAATAAATAAAATTACGTGTTTTGTTAATACATATGTGGAAAGAGAGAGAGAAAGAAACCTGGACTGGAATGATCTATTCACAACTGTACACGCGGTGCACATGACTACGCTAAGCCATTCTATCGGCCTGCTTTCAGAAACAGCTCACACTACCTATGGAAATTCCACTCTTTTGCCATTTCACACTTAATTACACCTTAAAATGTGTTAAACATTTCACTATTTGAAATTAATGTCAACAGTAATGACTTCCTCACTCTCGAAATCCTGTTTCAATGTGATAAAAGCTCAAAATGGCATTATTTCTGAAATGATCTTCTGTATAAAATGACGTCTATTGACCCCTAGCAACATACAAAACAGACATTTTCCTGACCAGTCAGACAAAATATGGTACGATTCTATATGCCATTGCATGATAACATTACATGAAGTTTGATAATTTAAATAGGACTACAACATATATAAACAATAATAACAGGCTCATATACAGAAACACGAGATGCTGCAACGGTAACATCTACATTCCCAAGAAATGTTTGATGTTGAATATTTTAAACCAGGAATGCGTGTGTGTGTGTGTGTGTGTGTGTGTGTGTGTGTGTGTGTGTGTGTGTGTGTGTGTGTGTGTGTGTGTGTGTGTGTGTGTGTACATTATGTATATATATATATATATATATATATATATATATATATATATATATATATATATATATATATATGTACACACACATACACTGAAAATATCAAGTGTTCACCTAATACTGGATCCTTCCATGCCTTGCATGTCGATGGAGGTCAAATTACAGGAGGAATCGTCATGATTTACACTGAATAAAAGCTGTGGAATCAAAGTAAGATGCCAGTGGTAACTGTGCCTCATGATCCGTTCACATCTCTGCTTCCCGCATCAGGATGCTTGCAACAAAGTGCAGAGGAAAGCAAATGCACTTCAAAGGAAAAAAGGAAACCTTATGATCAATTATACCACATTTCTGCCGAGTGTTCAGCCAGTTTCATATAGTTAGGGAGGGAGTGTTAATGGATGATAGTTGTGTTGAGAGTGTGTTGGGAGTAAAAAAAAAAAAAACACATTGTCTGCTGCTTGGTCGCACGTTGCAGAGACGACTGTGCCAAGAATATGCTGCACAACAGTGGGGAGGTGATGCAGTGGAGTGCATTCTTGAAGGCAGCTGCATTTGGTGCGGGTAAATTAGTGCGGGTTTCCTGAGGCAGCTCTCTTTGCACCACAGCCCCCATCTTCAGCACTCATCTCATCAAGATAGAATGCCAACTTGTGTTGGCAGTCTTTTGTTTTTCTCTTCCCTTCCTTAACCTCAGGCTCTGAAACATCTGTGCTGTAGAAGAGTTAAGCACATCATGGATTTTGCAATTTTCGTAAACATGTGGGTAACTTGCGGGGTTGTTCTCGCAACTCTCAGTTCTCACAACTCTCATAACTTTAGAAAGAATGTCATACACGATGGTTCATTATAGATATGCGGGAAGACACATGTTACATTTTCAGGATTGTGTGACTGAAGTGACAGTGTGTTCAGACAAGTATCCCTCCAGGTGTCGACCTGGTGCATGTTGTTGGCCAGTGGCAAAGTAAACCAGCCTGAAACGATGCTCTCGCCATCCACCTCCAGTACACTCATCACCCCTCCTCTGACGTTCCTTCAAGCATCTACTGATCACTTGACTAAAACAGCACAGTTGCAACAACAGAGGAGGGTAGGCACAGCATGGCGAAAAGCTGGATGAGTGTTAAAGGGCAGTATTCATGGCTCCGATGAACCATCATTCCCTGTTAGCATCCATATTGGCCTTGCTCTCAGGGGCACAGCCATTGTTCATTGACAGTTCTGTGGTCATCATCTCAGTGGTGCTTTCAGGTGGCGAAGTTGATGCTCCTGCCATTTCGTCATCAGAAGCAGGGCCGTATGGTCCCATGGGTCCTTCATCTCCAGGACGTAGCCTCTTGAAGCGACGATCAGGATACCGGCTGTTGTCAAAAGGCATTCGATGCACACACTGCACATGCGTTTTGAGGTTTCCCTTTTGCGAGGCGCTGTATGGGCAGTATTGGCAGCAGAAAGGGCGCTCCCCTGCAAAGACAGCGCACTGCCACCACATGTATTTGTGTCCATATCTAAAGAAAAACAATTTTTTGAATATATTTCAACCATAAAAATGCTATAAATCCTGCAGTTGAATTTTGTGTTTCATGCAATACCAAATCCAAATTCCAATATTTTGCTGATAAATCCAGAGTTTTCACAGCAATAGGTGATGTAGGTCAGCAAAGTACCACGCGTAGATGAGAATAAATAAATAAATAAAAGCACAAAAAGAAGAAAAAAAAAAAGACCTTATTAAGTTGTATTCTTATCCTGAACTGGTGTGTTTATGGTGTCGATTGGCATTGCTTTTGCAAATTCTGGAATATATAATAAAGCTATCATAAAATATTTTTCAAAAGGTTTCCGAAGCATATTCCAAATATGTTCCACAATCTTTGCATTTAATCAAGTCCCAAGTGGTATTTCCTTCATGGAGAGGTGTGGATTTACAGCTGTGAGATGAGAGGTGTGAGAATTCCTCAGAGATGTTCAGCCAAGGCCTTGTGGCTTGGTGATAAGGAGCTGCAGCCTCAAGAGCTTTCAAAATTGTCCCCAAGATATTACCCGACCTCTCCGGTGGGCTGTGATAGCAAGTTCAGCTGCCTCTGTTTCGGGCATCACCCTGATGGCAGGGGTCTTAAAGCCTTCGATATCAAGACTTGAGGCTATTCAAAAGAAAGCCCCAAATTCATTAGGCTTCATCAGTGGCACTTCCACACAAATTCATTACCAGAAATCGCTTTTGATGAAGAGTTAAGGGGAGGGAGCGATTGCTAGAGTCGTGTAGCTGTGGGAAATGGCCAAACATCCATCAGGTTTGTGACGAAAGACTGTTCTGAACTAGGGAGACAGCTCTACCTTGTGGCAGTCCGTGCCAATACACACAGCTTCCATGGTCAATCGTCTTGACCAACAGAATGATGCAATGTGGGAAGAGTAGAAAAAGGAAGATCAATAACGTTAAGGCTTTTGACGCAAATTAAGAACGAAATCTTGACGACGAGCTCCGTTTTGCCATTTGAAGCAAGCGTGTTTGTCTCTGCAAAATAACGTCAAACACATCGACGGCAGGAGAAATCAAATTTGGCTGTGATAAAATAATAGCTTCAAGAACTACATTTCGAACCAAAATTGGAACACACATTTAAAAGTCATTAGGATGAATAATTAAAATTTGGATGCACGCGGTAACTTTTTAATTCAACTTTTAAAGCTGTAATGGATGTTACTGGGAACATTTGAACAGGTACGCCTAATTGAATGTTACTGTCAAACAGTGCCTTGGCTTCAGCATTTATGACACTTCGTGTAATGCTGTCGCTCGTCGCATCTATTGTGCCACAAATACTCATCTGTATTCTTTGCAATGCGGTAATTTTTGCATCGACACACAAATAATTGTTTTACAAAATCAAATGAATCCATTTTAGAGCATGGATCGCTGCAACGAGAAGAGGTTAGCGACTGACATTGCAGATAGTGGTATTCATGAGCCCTCTCCAGCTCATGTTGTGAAATAAAATTGTCAGTTCATCAGATGATTCAAATACTTGGATTCCATTGAACTTGTACCTAACGTTTTACCTTTTGTATTGCTACTTTTTTTCTTTCTTTTTGGTGAAAATACTGCTTTGATTTTGGCACAGGAGCAAAGATTGGGGAGGGAATAAGGATACTCAAAATAAAGCTGTTAATGAGCATCATGACAATATTTTTGATTGGCCTGCTTGCCACTAATCAGCATAGGGTGCTGCACCCCCAGGTTCACATCATACATACAATGTTAATTTGTTCATCGTTTCCTAATTTCCTTGTATTTTGTGTAAAACTGCACTGATATCTCCTAATCGCCTTGACATGCATCTGATTTATATATGATACTCCTTCATGAGCCTGAGATGACAAATTCTTTTTTTATTTTTATTTTTTTTTTTAGAAATTCCATAACTTTAGGTGTTTGGACCATTTTTGGGCAAGATGCTGCGACTGCTGATTCCTCGTACACCATTGGAAATTACTTAATGATGCATCGTCTGGTTTCTGTTCCCATCTGAGCACTTGCCTAAAGATGGTATGACATCAGGTAGAGGACCCAAATATTGCCCTGCATTGTTGTCTCCAGACTGGCACATGATGTCATTGCAAACTAAATGTAAAAGTGCAATGGTATCTTTGAATATCCTTGTCCTGCATTCAATACAAGTAGTAGGAAATAGTTACAAGGAAATTTTTGAAAAAGGAGGCGGCCATTCGGCCCATCATGCCTGCACCACACCAATACCAGATTTTAATAAATCCCTCAACACCCCTTCCCTTCATGTGCAGCCTTTTGGCTGCTGCATTGGTTCTCATTTCGTCGACCTCAGAAGGATGACAGGCTGAGTCAACCCTCTGGTGTTAATTCAGCAGCCAACAGGGCTTGAACTCAGGACCCTAGGATCCCAAGCCACCACCCCAACAGCTAAGCCAACACCAGGTTTCTCAGACCTGCTCTCAGACCCTCATATCAATAATGAAAAGCACATTCCAGGACATGTTTTCCCAATTCTTCAACATAATAAGGTACAGGTATTTTGATATGTAACAAAATATTTTATCCATTTATGTGGACATTTGCACACTCCCCACCCCTGTTAGTACTTTGCGTCTGGATAGAAGATTAATTAATAACTATATACATCTCTCTTTCATTCATTTTTGGGGGGGAGCATTACCTCCATCACCGAAGGTGGGTGGAGGTTGTGTTTTCTGTCTGTCTGCTTGTTTGTGAACAAAATATTTCAAAAAGTTGTGGATGGATTTTTTATCTGAAGATCCGAATCCAAATATGGGTCCGATAATTTTTTTAAAGAGATTCTTCACTATTGAGAGATAGGACCAAAAACGATATATGTGACCCTACAGTACAAAACCAGTCGGAAGTCGCAAAAATTCAATATTGAGTTATTGGGTTTTTTTTTAATGTTTTTTTTTTATGTATTTTTTTTTTGAATTTTTGCGACTTCCGACTGGTTTTGTACTGGAGGGTCACATATAGCCCAATACCTCAAAAAGTTGTGGACGGATTCGGACAAAACTTGGTGGTTGAGTTGATTAGGTGACAAGAACAAGCCGATTAAATATTAGTTGAGGTCCGAATCCAGATTCAGCTCATCAGTGGGATACGAAATGGAAACAAATCAGCCTGACGGAGGTGTGCATCCTAGTGCCCTTATAGTTTGGTTTGTGTTTTGTTTGTGTATTTAACTCTCTTTCTAATGGCCATGGCACATTAGCCAATGCAATGTAACAAGATTGTCAGTGACAGCTTAGTCGGAGACAGTTTTTGATAATAATGTAATGTGTGGTTGTTGACGAGCCTATTATTTCAGGTGCATCGGTGATAATTGTAAAAGTTGAACATGTTCAATTTTTACGACGAGTTATCCACAACAATTGTGCATAAAGGTGTATAGTGGGGCAACTCAGCATAACAATTGTGCATTTTGTGAGGAAAGCACCAAATTTGGCACACTAGTGGCCTATCATATTATGAACAGATTTGGATATTGGGCCATCTCAAAATTTTTGATGGCAGTGGAAAATGGCTGCCACAGCCATCAGCGGCTGAATTTGAGATGGCCCAATATCCAAGTCTGTTCATAATATGTTAGGCTACTAGTGTGCCAAATTTGGTGCTTTCCTCACAAAATGCACAATTGTTATGCTATATTTAGCTAAGTTGCCCCACTATAGTGTGTTGCAGTCTCCGACAATGGTGGAAGCGCGAAACCTATTGACAAATTAAACTCCAGCTTTCAGTAGCTTCCAGCCATAGCATCATATCATCTGCAGCATTAAAAAAAGAAGGATTTTAGCTTTTGTGAACTTTGAAACACAAAAAGGTATAATGAAAGTTTAATAAAGGAGCCTGAATCCACCCTTTGTTTTTGTATTTAACAAAACTTCAGAAACAATAAAATAATGCTATTCTAGGTACATTGTGTTGTAAAAACTTTCAATGACAATAAAAACTTTTAATGACAAAGTCTCTGCATTTGAATTACATTGACACATACGATGCAGCAACGCGCTGCTCTGGTGCATGCTCCCATACCTGACACACACAGTACCTACTAAAGTGTGTGTGTGTGTGTGTGTGTGTGTGTGTGTGTGTGTGTGTGTGTGTGTGTGTGTGTGTGTGTGTGTGTGTGTGTGTGTGTGTGTGTGTGTGTGTGTTTAGTCAATGCTTGATTAAATTGCAGGTCTGCATCACCTGTGGCCAAACAACGCAAGATTATGGCGACTATCTTTACAGCAGAGATGGAGCCCTTGAATGTTGCGTTTCTCTTTGCTATTGGCGGCCTGACACCCAACACTAGCTCATTAAAGAGTGTCGGATGCTTTCTGTGGAAGTTAGCATAAGAGCACTCATCGACTGCAGAAAATTCCTCAAGAAAGGTGTTGAACGCTCCCTGAGCCAGCCTTCCTCTTCACCCAAGTATTTACCCCCAGCTGCTTCTTTCTCCCAGTGTGACGTCAGCCAAAGCAGCAGTGCTCAGAGCTTTCATGCTTCTTATCCTCTCCCTGCATTTATTCTTCATTGCCATTTGGTTTACAGAAAACAGTGACATCGATATTCACATAGTGCGATTCTAGTATGTGGCAGTCTCCCACAAACAGGATTGTACAGGATTTGTCGCAGACAATGTTGTTGCGCTGCATCGGTGAACATCGGCTTGTGTACGGCGGCCTTAAGACCCTCAGGCATTATCTCCATCTCTCCCCTCACCTGTATGTGACCGCATGTGTGTTCTGAGGTGGCTTGGCTGGCTGAAAGCTTTCCCGCAGTCTCGGCAAACAAATTCACCATGTTGCTCAAATCCCCAGAGAGGGCCTATGAAAGACACATCATGAGTAAATGCGTTTGCGACATGATCTTTACTCAGGCTAACGGCAGCCAAGCCTTCACCATATATATGTATATATATATATATATATATATACATATATATATATATATATATATATATATATATATACATATACATATACATATATATATATATATATATATATACATATACATATACATATATATATATATATATATATATATATATATATATATATATATATATATATATATATATATATATACATATACATATACATATACATATATATATATATATATATATATATATATATATATATATATACATACATATACATATACATATACATATACATATATATATATATATATACACATATACATATACATATACATATACATATACATATATATATATATATATATATATATATATATATATATATATATATATATATATATATATATATCAGAAGTTTTGAAAATCAGTGTAATTTGAAATTATAAAACTCTTAATATGAATACTGACCTAATTTTATTGTGGAAACTGATATGTATGTCCAATGAAACGAATCAGATGATAATGTTGATGAAAAAAAACATTGTGAATATCCCAGGTTTAGCGTGCAAGAAGTAACGCTCAAATTATACTTTCATGTGCTGAATGTGTTGTGAATAACGAAAGTTGGGTTGCAGAAAATGCTTTTCCCCATAACACAATCCCATAAAGAGTAAAAAAACAAAAAAAACAGCCTCTTTGGATGATTGTAGGTCACGGGATCTATAAATGCTTCAACGGCTATTGCTTGTCACAAGCCTTTCTTTCCATTTGATGGTGGTAGAAAAAAAGGGCTTTAGTGTTGCATAATGTCTGAAAAACCTCTGCCTTCCCAAGAAAAGCATTTCATTGTAATTATGTAACAGGTCAATATATTATATAGGTTGGGAATACTTTATGCCACTTTTGTGATGGTTCCGCCTGTTTAACCGAAGCAGTTGCCCTCGAAATCAACAGAGCAAGTGTGAAGGTTGTTGGAATTTTTTTTTTTTAATGACTGAGCTGTAACGTTTTTTGAGGGACTTTATTGACTGTTGACCAATGACGATTTATAACATTTGAGGCAATTTATTTTTCGGTGACCAATAACGACAGCCATATGTTTCCTATGTTAATTCAAGGACGGAAAAATAAAATCAAGATACACACACAAGGATACACAAAGGAACTTTGGCAGAGGACGACGCCATTCGGCCTATCATACCTGCACTGTACAAACCCCAGAATCCATCATCCCACCACACATAAGCGACCTGCAAGTCCTCTCAATATCACCATACCCTTCTATCTCCATTGCCTCCAGGTAACAATCCAACTCCTGTTTCAGTCCATCCACCCCTCCATTGCCACTGCCTTTCTTGAGAGACCATTGCAGGCATTTATCACTCTCTGCCTGAAAGAACCCTGCCTTTAAACTGTCCTAACTCTTAACTTCGTTACCCACAAACTGTGGCCCAAAGACTGATCACTGTCCACTCTGCGAAAATAAAAAAACATTCCACTACACCTATCTTGTTCACATCCTTCATTACCTTATAAACATTTCTATAAGATCCCCTTGTGTTCTCCTGCTTTCTAATGTAAAAAGTCCCGTGTCCTTCAACCATTCCTCATAGCTTCATCTATGGTACGCTGACTTTCATTGTTGTACTTTGCGGTTGTCCTTAAATTTTTTCATGCTTGAAATTTTACGACGTATGCCAGCGTATGACTCACACGTCCCGCTACGCTGGCCATAAGTTGTAGGAACGTTATGCGATCGTTGACACATGTCGACACACGTTACTTGTAAGTTACTCATAAGTCGAAACACGTCGATTTGTTTGAATGTTTGAATCGGCGCACTGCACGTATCGTCGGCGATACGTGCACTGCGCTATGCATAAGTTAGACTATCGTTGGGCATAGGTTGTGAATGCCGACAACACGCTAATCATTCGTTGGTATAAGTTATCTATAAGACAACAAAACGTTCTGTGTACGTTACTAATATGTTATACATACGACCAACTCGTTATGAATACGCCAAAAACTTTTTTAAAAAACGTCAAAATTTCAGCGTACGCCAACGTTTTACATACATTTTTATACGTTGCCATTGCTGGCTAAATTGTCAAGGTGTGACAGCGCCTTAAGGAATGGAGTCATGGATCATTTAATATTACCTTTCACAGAGCTACAAAAGCTTCAGCACAATAGAATAATTAAAAAAAAAAAAACTTATTTTTTTCTAAAATTTAAAAAACTTTTTTTGCATAAAACACTCCCCGGCACCCACTGATGAATCTTTGAAAGTTTGACTTGTATCAGTTCAGCCATCTCTGAGAAAAATGGCGACACACACAGACGGCTCTCTTATAGTATAGATGTGGTTCATAGGAAAAGGAATGTCAAACACCAACAGCACATTCACCTTTTGACAGACAATCTCACAGACATTACAATCACAACACAGGCTTAAAATCACCCATACATACCCATGTTTCCTTTAAGTCCTACTAATATCCAAGTGCCTCACCATCCCCAATGCTTCTGAGTACTATCTTAATGCAATTTAAATCTATTTCCTGCTTCCAGGTGTGCAGGAAGCATTTCAGGATTGGGAGAGGGAGGAGGTAGGATAAATCAATGTTTTTTTATATGTTATAAAAAAAACCATGAAAAGAGCACTTTATTATTACAAAAATGGAGCCTTTTCACCAAAAAGAAACTGAGCTGTTAGGGTTAGCTTTTCCCTGAAATAAGGGTGCGTCTTCCTCCGGAAAAAAGATTATTTTTCACCATTCAAAGGAAGCCATTATATGATTTAAAAAAAAACTACATCACGATGTATTGTTACGGATTTGGACGTTTATCGCACTCAACATACAGGTCCTTTAGCGCAGTTATTTCGGTAAGTATGTGTTTTATAGATAGCTTCCTTCCCCTTGTCTAATGGGTAAGTAAATGTCCATGCGCTGTGGAGTTATTTTGATAGTTAGGGTTTTTCTTTTATTTTTCCACCAACAAGAACTACAACAACAGCTGCGGACCACTCCAGCTCGAAATAAAACAATGACGAGAGACCCTCTGATCCTGACATGCTCCGTGCGCTCACTAGGGGAACGGTTTTGCCCCCACCCACCGATTCGCTTGGCAGAGCGCCAAGTGGGGAAAAGGTCGAGCCCCGCCCAAGAATGATCCACGCCTGTGTGAACCCGCCCGAGAATTATCCATGCCTGAGTGAGCCACTCCTGAGAACGAATGAGGCCTGAACAAGCACGCCGAAGAGGATAAAAAGGGACAGAGGATCTGCACAGTGGTTGGTCTGTCAGTGTTGGTCGAGGTAGAGGTCTTGGTCTTGTCTTGGTCGTCGTCAGCGTCTTCTTCCTCCTCCTCCCAATGATCAAGAGCTTGCAGACACCATCCACCACCGGAGCCACGAGGGTGCGCGCCGTTCCTCAGAGGGATATGGAGGAGAGGCTTTGACTGCCAGGACAAGCACCGAGCGGAGCTCGGAAGCCTGATCGCGGCTCGCCGGTGTCGGATTTCGGCTCGCCTCTCACTGGGGCCCGGGTCGACTCGATTTGAAGACCGCACGAGGCGGACAGGTCCGAGAGAGGCCTCAATAAAGACCATTTGGTCCGATCATTTTGGGTGTGTGCGTGTGTGTGTTCGTGGCACCAGTCAAGATAAGTAGTGAATTGTATAAGTGCTTTTTGCTTGTATATCCGTGCCTTAATTACTCGGTTTAACTCTGCCCTTATGTGCTCCCCTCATTCCCCCATTGTAAATAAACATTCCCATTTGTGAAATGTATCAGCTCGTTCGTGTCTATTCCTTCATTGACTTAGCGTGCTGCATGTTGGGAAATTAGCCACGTCGTTGTGCCGTTGTAACGGGATATTTGGGACCGACGGATCTCGGCGATCAAACCGCTCGGATCGCACACGGAACGAGTACGCTATGTGGCTCGTTCCGTACGGGTGCTGTCGAGGGTGAATTTCCCCAGTAGGTTGGACCACGTGGGTATTTAGGTAAATTGAAATTGGCAATCAACCCTACCCCACGTGGTCTGTCTATTGGCGAACTTTGGTCCGAAAGGAACCCGTACTTTTCCAGAGTTTTCCAAAAAGGTACGATCTGAATTCTGGGCAATCGTTCGAGCCGACTCTACTGCTCCATCTGGTGGTCGTGCTCGCGGCCGACGCCCGGCCCTGCAACAGTATAAAGAGTGCCGTTTGATCTGCTCAAGCTACTTCTGAGAATTCTGTATTTTTATTTTCTTTTTAATCGCTCTCTCCCTCTCCTCCTTCTATCTATTTGTGGGGAAGAAGGACTTTTGGGGGGGGGGTGGGGGGATACAAACAATTTTTGGGTCTTTTTGAACCCCACATAAGCAAAAACCACAAAACCACAAAAAATAAATACACACACATAAACACGCACGCACACACGCACACACAACCTTCATGGGGGCACTTTCCCCCACTGCTCTGCAACTTCCAATACCCTTACCTGTTTTTGCTGCCACTACCCTTGCATGGAGACCATTCCATGCATTAACTACTCTCGAAATGAAAGAACTCGGCCTTACTCCAATCCTAAATCTCCTCTACTATACCTCTAAGACTGTGGTACTTGATCCTGTCAATATGCATTCTGCTGAAAATCTGTCCTGCACTTATTTTGGCGATACCCTTCATTATCTTAAAAATCACAATCAAGTTGATTCGTAATAACCTCCTTTCTAATGTATAAAGTTCTGTTTCCTTCAGCCTTTCCTCCCGGCTTAGTCCGATTAGCCCCGGAATCATTCTCCTCACTCTATGCTGAAAATCTGTCTATGACACCTCTGTCCTTCTTCAGATGTGGTGACCAAAAGTACACACAATATTCGAGGCAATGCCTCACCAAGGTCCTGTGCAGTGTTATCACTACCTCCTTTGATTCATAATTTACTCCCCTGCAAATACTACCAAAAACACCATTAGCTTTACCATAGCTCTCTGACACTGTGCTATATGCTTACTGCCCCTCCCCATGCCCCACCCGATATCTAAACTTTTCTGAAGCTGATAACCTCCCTTTCTACTATCTCCCTTACCTTCATTTTTTGTGTAATCTGCTTATATTATTTGGAAAGCTGACTCATAACTCCACTGTCCAAATCATTGATACAAGTTATGGATAATAATGCTCCCAGTACTGATAGCCTGCAAGAGCTTGAGGTCAAAAATAGACCCAAACGAGAAATACATAGTACTAAGCTGAAATATTCAGGATCGTGCCAAATTATCATGAGAACCAACATCCCCAAAGTCCGCAGGTTTCCTGATAAAATAGTTCATGAAGAGCATGTCAAACAATTGACAGAAGAGTGTATTTTCACTGAATAATGTGGACATGCTTCTGCAATGAGCAGGACCAACTAACTCTGGATTCATTATGTACTATAAACAAGTAAAGGCCCAGTCACACCTTGACATTTTAGCCAGCAATGGCAACGTATGAAAATGTATGTTAAACGCTGGTTTACGCTGAACTTTTGATGTTTTTTTTAAAGATTCGGACGTATTCATAACGAGTTGGTCGTATGCATAACATATTGGTAACGGACACAGAACGTTTCGGTGTCTTATAGATAACTTATACCAACGAATGCTTAGCTTATTGTCGGCGTTCACAACCTATGCCCAACGATAGTCTAACTTATGCATAGCGTGCGGCAGCGTATCGCCGGCGATCACGTGGCATAGCCTATTAAAAGGCTGCCACACAACGATTCAAATCATAACCGCTGGAGAAATGGAAGTGTCAACATCGCAGTCACACCTTGGCGATCTTGCCAGCGTATGCCGACCTCTGAAAAATGCGTCTAAAATGCTGGCGCACGTCAAATACGGTATGGGTAAGTTTGGTATATGTGAATAGAACGCTAAAGTACGCTATCATACATCGTAGTAAGTGGAGTACATCTTGAAATTTTAAATCTGTTAAAAATTTTACGACGTACTTGCCGCATGCCTCACACGTTCCGCATGCGATGGGAATAAGTTGTACGCACATTATGCGATCGTTGGCACACGTTGACAAAAGTTACTTGTAAGTTACTCATAAGTCGAAACACGTCGAGGTAATGGTTAGCGTCAGTGTTCCAGGCTCCCTGGTTTTATTTTTTCGGTAAGACGGTGATGTTGACACTTCAATTTCTAGTGCGGTTATGATATAATATAATTAATAGGCTGCTGCTCAACGATTTAAATCATAACCGCACTAGAAATCGAAGTGTCAATATCACCGTCATACCGAAGAAAAAAAAACAAAAAAAACAAGGAGTCTGGAACACTGACGCTAACCATTACCTCGATGTGTTTCGACTTATGAGTAACTTACAAGTAACGTGTGTGGACGTGTGCCAACGATCGCGTAACGTGCCTACAACATGTTACTCATAGGTTAGAAATAAGTTTCGGATACGTTAAACATTACCTCGACGTGTTTCGACTTATGATTAACTTACAAGTAACGTGTGTCAACGATCACATAATGTGCCTACAACTTATGGCCAGCGTAGCGGAACTTGTGAGTCATACGCTGGCATAAGTCGTAAAATTTCAAGCATGCTAAAATTTGAGGACAACCGCAAAGTACAACGATGAAAGCCAGCGTACTACGACGTATGGCAGTGTTTTTCAGCGTGCTCTCAATGTTTCCAAAACTTACCCATAACATATTCGACGTGTGCCAGCGTTTTAGACAATTTTTTCAAAAATCGGCATAAGCTGGCTAAAACTTCAAGGTGTGACTGGGCCTTAACTCTCATGCGTATGTTCATTGGGGCTGAGAGAACAGATTACTGACTACTCCGTACATTTACTGTATCAGTAAGATGCTGACACATTTCCATGCAGCAGTGCATCTTGCTTACGGCAAGTCAGTACATTTGTATATCCAACAAATGATGGCATTTCCATGCAAGATGACTGCAGATAAGTACGACTAGTTCACTAAGAAGGGCAACTTTACAATTCAGTGATCAGACAAGGTTTTGGGATGGAATATTATTTGACCAAACCATTGAGCAGTTCCTCATGCAGTTATTGAAAATATCTGGTGGGATGACACATCGTCGTCAAATGGCTCACAGCACACTGACAAAATTGGTGCTTGGGTTCCCATAATGCATCCCATCTGAAATGAGGTTTACAGCAGTACACCCAGGAATGTCGGAGCGGCATAAAGACCTGCATCAAGATAGTGAGCTCAGACAACACTGATCTTAATCACTTCATTCAGTGGCTAGAGGCTCATACATCATTTGTTTTACATGAATCAGGGCTCTTGGTGAGCATTGCTCCTGGGATTGTAGCAGCAGTACTTATACCTTAAGGATAAAGTGAAACCACTTTGTGCCATGAAAACCACAATCAAAGTACAAGAGGAAGAAGTTGTTGTCAATCCTTCTTTGCTCTTAAATAGGATAATTTGTTTTCTAAACACAAGTTCTGAGTTTGAAACTTTCCTCCAGTGTGAACTGGCTCCACAACCCCCTTCACACTTTTTAGATAGCCAGCTGCGGAAAACAACAAAAAGTGCTCAAGGAACGATGATGAAGTCCCTAGTCATCAGTCAGAAAATAATTCCTGATGATTCCAGTTTTGTGTTGGGGTCATATGCACCAGACTGTAGTTTTGCCAGAGCCTGCAACCTATCAGGACATTTTGTGTCCAACAAGTCCGACATCCCAATCATTACAAATTAGGTGTAAATGGTGCTTCTGATGGCTATGATGGGCCTGCATCAACCAAGTCGGCAGAGCAATATCGACGAGCGAAGAACTTCACTTCTGCAGATATTGTGTGTGGCTTCACCAAATTTGCAAACTCTATCATAGAACACGATACCTTGTGCAGTGTTGAAGTATATACTTCAATTTTAATAAAATAATGATTTTAACACGTTGACTATCGACTGCCGACTGCAAGTACACTCATAGTGATGGGAGTACCAGATTCTGCCACGACGAGTTTTCTCTGCCACTACGCTATTGTATTGTGAACAGAATATGCTGCCATGCCGGATAATTCAACAAATGATCTGCTGGCAGTTTGGTGAACATAAATCAATGTAATAATCATGATCATCATTATCAATCTCCAGAAGAAGTTTTGCCATTCCATCTGCATTCATACATGCTACTTTGAAGGGTAATGACAAGTAGCATAAAATCAAAAAAAAACAAAAAACAGGTGGTACTCAACACATGATCCACCATGAGCAACGACGTTATGCCAAGGTTGATTCAGTACTAAAAAAAAAAATAGTCCTACGAGATAACTCGTACTTGGCATACGAAACTGAAAATCTTGTCCAACTGCGTTCTACGAGTTTTCTCATAACGTGGGGTTTTCCCCAGCAAAGTATAACAAATGAGCTTAGACGAGCTCATAGATGGGTAAAATTTGAAAACAAGGGATATGTACATGCATACTTGGCTTGGTAAATGGGAGTGGTGAATCCTCTAAGAGTTTGCAGTCAACATGTTAAAGATCATTGAAACAAATCCGGAAGTTTAGCTCGACTGAAGCAATCTTACACATCACCGTATACGCTGTAATAAGATGACATAATGCCGCAGTTTATGAGATGGAGACATAATTGATCACCATAGATGTACATAGCCATATGGCAGCTTTTTCTTCACCCCCGACACTGAATGATCTCAGGTGTCTCTCTCTATCGAGTGCAGCCTGTGGCTGCTGGTTGCATCATTGGTTGGGACGCGGCTATGCCACTGATGCAGTGTCCCCCTTCGCAGTACACTGGTGTTCATTTTGCTGATCTCGGAAGGATGACAGGCTGAGTCAACCTCCTGGTGTATATTAATTCAGCGGCCAATGAGGCTTGAACTCAGGATCCTAGGATCCCAAGCCGCCAGCCTCACCACTAAGCCAACACCAGGCGTATCTCACGTGTCAAATGCTACGTATTGATATATTGCATGGTTCTCGGAAGTATTATAAAGGAGTGTTCAAATATAAAATCCAATTTAAATAAAGGTTTAAAGAGGTTTAAATGCTTCAAGATAATAAAAAATTATGGGTTCCACCGCCATTTTCTCTAGCGTCTATTACAGCACCCGATCCAACACATTACATTAGTTATCCGTGCCTGTTGTACTATCAATTATAACGTCCTTAAAAGCAGGAAGTTTCCTGTTTGGAATGATTTTTAATTTTGGTTGACTGCAAAGCAGACAGGAAAAATATTATCTCACTCCTCTCTGCTCATGTGCGATCGGGACGAATTCAGAGACAAAGTACTGTTAAACTACAGACTTGACTTTCGATTCATATTCCAATTTGTGTTCAAAATATAACATTCAATTTAAATAAGCAGTTCCTCGATCATAAACTGATAAAGATGGACAGACGGACAGACAGACGGACGGACAGACATAAGCCAATTGCTTAACCCCGCTTTTCACTTCATGTGTGCAGGGTAATGAGTTCCTTGGAAATGGGAGCAACAAGATGCATCATATCCAAACACTAACAATGATTCTTGAGAATGCTGGAATCCTGGTGAAACGTGCAGAGTCAGATGCTGACATGCTTACTGTGCCAACAGCACTTAAAATGGACACATCAAGTGATTCCTCAGTGGGTGTGGTTTGAAATGACACAGATCAATGGGTCATACTGGTATCCCAAGCAACTCCTTCCATTAATTTGTATATGCTATGTGTTATGGACCAGTATAACATTTAATTGTGCTTCGGCGAAGGTTATATTGGCTGTTAAATTTTCTGTTGTCACAACAGCAACAGCAACAACAACACCAACAGCAACATGAGGAAAAAGGCAAGCAGTTGGAGAACAGAAGGAGAAGGAGATAAGGACAACAGTGAGACAAGGCATGGACATATTCTTCTGAGCTGTAACACTCTGTTTCAAGTGTGGCATATCATTGTAAAACTCACGTGGCATAAAAACCTGCACTGCTGCTCTTGCACATCCTCTCTCTGCCCTTTTCACCCCATCATTTTCACTCTATCATCTTCCATCTGCTTGGAAATCTACCAACATCACAGCATTGCATAAAAAATGTACAAAAACTGATCCCCTCAACTACAGACCTATCAGCTTACTTCCAACCATCAGCAAGGTCATGGAATCCATTATTGCAGGCCATATGAAATCATTCCTTTTCTTAAACAACCTCATCTCAGATCACCAGTTTGGTTTCTGCCCAGGTCACTCCACCTTGGACTTGCTGCTTCGACTGACCCAGCAATGGATGGAGGTCTTCAATGTCAGACATGAGAACATGGCCATTTCTCTGGACATATCTCGTGTTTTGATACAGTCTGGTATCCTGCCTTACTCTGCAAACTCTCTGTCCATGGCATCCGAGGTCAGCTTCACACATGGCTAACTGAATTCCTCTCCTCTCGGAGCCAACATGTGCCACTAAGTGGAATACTTTCATCCCCTCTCCCTGTCAAGGCTGGTGCGCCCCAAAGCAGTGTTCTGGGTCCAGTACTATTCCTGATCATCATAAATGATCTCTCTGACTCTGGGAAATCCTCTTTATTTATTTGCTTGTGACTCACCCGATGCCATGACATCCTTCTTCCTTCAGACAAACATCCACCATTTTGGTCGCTACATATAGGCTTCAGGCTTCAAACCTATGTACCTTTGACAATTGTTCTTAAGCTTCAGGCCTCTGGTGTACTTTTGAAGACTGAACAACACGTCTTCTATTGTGAAACTGGAAAGCATCTGAAAACGCAAAGACCATCCACTATGTATTCAGATTTCTTCTTCTTCTGTATGCTAAATAGTACCATTGACCTTTTGATGTTCTGACCAAATTCTTAATTTGTCATCTTCATATTCTCATCATAAATATTTGTAGAAAAATTGATGACAAAAGCTCAAATGATAATAAATGTTTTAGGTCAATTGGATGAAAAATGATGCTTTTCTGTCATGCTGCCTTTTGACCTTTCGACGTTTTGACCAAATTATTAGTTTCTCTTTTCCATATTCTCATAATAAAGCTTTGTTGAAAATTGGATGACAACAGCTCAAATAGTAAAAATGTTGTGGCCCAGGTAGACACACAGACAGACACACAGACAGACACACACACACGCACAGACACACAGAAGCGATTGCAAAACCTTGTCTCCCACTGAGCGGGGGATGGGCTAACTAGAAAGCATCTGAAAATGCAAAGCCCGTCCATGTCCGCTTTGTATTCAGACTTCTTATTCTGTATGCTAAACATGACGAAAACAGCTAAAAAAAAAATTATGAATTTTAGCAACCTTGACCTTTTGATCTAAAAAATACAATCAGCTTCTCGCTTTTGATTGGTTAACCAACTCAGTGACCCAACATGATAATTCCTAAAATTTTGGGTCAATTGGATGAAAATTGACAATTTTATGTGATGCTGACCTTTGACCTTTTGACCAAATTATTAATTCGTCTTCTCCATGGTATCATAATGAAGCTATGTTGAAAACCTGAAAACAAAGGTCAAATGGTAAATGAAAATTTCAGGTCACTTGGATAAAAATTGATGATTTTATGTGATGCTGACCTTTGACCTTTTGACTTTTTAACAAAAGTATTCATTTTTCTTCTCCATTTCTATATATTACTGAAACTCTCATCTTGTATGTATGTATGTATGTATGTATGTATGTATGTATGTATGTATGTATGTATGTATGTTCCTGAAATACAGCCAAAACGGTACACGATAGCGCAAAAAATTTTGACTCACCGAACTCAGCATTCTCCTGTGATGTGCAGTATCAAGTTTCATTCAAATCGGGCAACAAAAAATTATTAAAAATAAATTCCGGATTCAGTCAAGTACTCTTCAGGAGTATTTGATCAATGCCAACAACCTCAGCAGTATAGTTCGGTGGAGCTATTTTCTTTTTTTTTGGTTGAAATCATTTATTATTAAATCTCAAACATTTAGTATAGACAAAGAACAATTTATTTTTAAGCATAAACTAAACATCGCCATTTTGATCTAATACTTCCGTGTTCATTAATAAATAAAATTGTGTTTAGAAGACTACGCACAATAATGTCTTAGACTTTCTTTTCTCCGTTTTTTTTTTTCACATTGACGCACAATATCAAGTTTCGTTCAAATCGGGCAATGAAAAAAGTTATTCAAAAATCAATTCCCGATTCAGTCAAGTACTCTTCGGGATTATTTGATCAATGCAAACAACCTCAGCTGTATAGTTCACTGGAGCTATCTTTTTATATATTTTTATATTTTTTATTTTTAAAATTTTTTTGAAATGAGTTTTTTTTTATCAACCACTGTCACAATGGGAACCCAACAGATTCACTGGTTGTCTAGTATTCATGATAAAGCTTTGTTCAAAACTTTGATGACAAAATCTCTAATGGTAAAAAAATAATTATGGATCAGACAGACACACAGACAGATGGAAGTGGTTGCAAAACCCCGTCTTCCGCTGTGTGGGGGGTGGGCTAATAAAAGGTACGTTTTGATTACAACACGTACAGAGAAAATTTGGTAATGCATATTTTTGGGGAGGGGCGATCAGGGCAACAGTCTACGAAACACTACCCAAATAAAACTTTCGTACAATCAAGAGGGCTGCTGTGTTTTCGTATATTTAAAAACTGAACAATGCATCTAAAAACATGAAAGAAAGGTACATTTTGATTTCAACCCATACAGAGGAAAGAAAATAATCATAATATTTGAAGTCTTCAATAAAAAAAACTCCAACCAGTCCTTTTGAAGGCCTTTACCTGTGAAAAAAACTGGAAGGTTGTTGTACGTAGTTTGGTTTTCGCCTGAGTTTTCAAGGCTAAATAGTGTGTAAAGACAGGATTTATAAATGGCAAGATAGAGGAGACGAAGAGCGGATGGAAGGAATGGAAAGCAGGTTTTAATTTATTTATTTACCTTTACCAAACGTGGTAAAAATGCGATAATTCAAGAGATTGTCAGTGACACAAAATACACCAGAATACTGAGTTAGCCATTTGTTGATGATAACAAGGAGATTCCAAGTTAGACAACTTCAAATTCAGTGATGGTATATATATGTGTAATAATCCATGCAAGAATGCCCTTTTGCTTTATTTAGTGGGAGAAGGGGAGGAGAGGAGTGAAGAACAAAGGGTTGGGGTTCAGTAAGGGGGAGAAGCAACGATGGGACAGAGTTGGATGGTGGACGTTGAGATTTTTTTTTGGGGGGGGGGTTTGAGGTGTTGTGCTGTGGGTGGGGCGGGGTGTGTGAAGGCTCGCAGTGGGAAGGAAGTTGATGAGTGGGGGGGGGGATTGAGAACATGGGGTTTATAAGAGGAGGATTGACGACTCGGAGTTTGGGAGAGGGGAGGGAGTTGAGGACTTGAAGTCACATTTTACATTGTGCGGATGTTCCACAGGTCCATGCTAGTTTATACGAGGTTTGACAATTAAGTTTTAGGATTAAAGCAACAGAAAATTTGTATTTGCTAGTTATAAATAAATTGACTCCTCCATTGCTCTTCCAGCTGAAGAAGGCTGCATAAAGCAACCGTTAAAAGTTACACAAGGTAAGCCCTTTGCTATTTCAAACTTCAGCTGAGTTTCTCTACAGCTTCAAAACATTCACATGGAGTACATAGATGAGAATCCCAATGCAACACACACCCTCAGCCACCGGACCGTTTCATTGCTTATTGGCGAGTCGTCAACGACAGCGTAGAGCCGTAGAAAGAAATGTGCACCATCGAGGCTCACAAGCATGTACCACGTGAAATGTGAATAACAGTCAACATATAAATGAAAACAACACCCAATCACGTCTCTCACCTGTCATTGGAGGGAATAACCAATCAGCTCTCACCTAATCAATTATCACAGGTGGCTAGGATTGTGAATAAATTGACTCCCCCCATGTTCTTCTTGCCGAAGAATGCTGCATAAAGCAACCATAAAAGTTACACAGGATCAATCCGTTGCTGTTTCAAACTCTACCCAAGTTCCTCACAGCTACACAACAATGCGACACACTCGCTCAGCTGCCAGACCAGCAATGTTTCCTTTTGGCCATTCTTGATTTTGGAATTCTCACAAGGATATATTGCTGCAGTCTGCTGCGCAGGTATGGTGAATTTATTCAATGCACTTCATGTTTGAGAGATTCGACCCTTTCGACCCCTTTTAAACAACATATAACTTTTTAGGCCCATTTTACATGTTTGAGAGATTAGACCCTTTCGACCTCTTAGGCACTAACTACTATTGGAATGTACCCTTAAGACCATCTAGAACCTTTTCAGCGCAAACCACACAAACATCTCTCGTCTTCTTGCAAATCCTTGACTATACTTTTTCAGCAAGCAATGTGCAAACTCGACCCACCCAGATGTGTGTATATATATATATATATATATATATATATATATATATATATATATATATATATATATATATATATATATATATATATATATATATATATATATTGTATGTAGTGATGTTAGGGTTATGTATAAATTTATATATCATAAGGTCGATAAAGGGAGGTTGAGGGAGGTTGTTGGGAAGCAAGGCTCTGTTGGTGAGAGCTGATGGAGTTGTAGATGGATTCAGATGAAACTTGGTGGACATATTAGTTGTGTGACAAGGACAAGTTGATTCAATTTTGATGAAGATTCGAACCCAGATCTGGATACGAGAATTTTTTGAGTGATTCTTCACCATTGAGAGATGGGGTCAAAAATGATGAATAGCATGATATCTCAAAAAGTTGTGGATGAGTTATGGCAGCACAAAGGAGGATGAGTTGGTTTGTTGACAAGAGCAAGCCGATTCAAATTTGGTTAAGGTCCCGATTCAGAACCGACCCATCAGTGGGATACAAAATGTAAACTATTCAGCCTGACAAAGGTATCCACCCTCCCGAGTACCATTCCATTTCACCAAGTGTCACTCTATGAGTGATTTTTTTTCATTTGTTTGTTTGTTTGTTTGTTTATGCATTCAGACCCTGCAGGAACCAGTACAACCAAACTTTGCACAGCCTCCTCTTTCATTGAGAGGAAGGTTGAGGGATATGTTTGGATGAAAAAAAAAGAAAATTGACCCCAGATGAAACCAGCTAATTGGCCTTCAGGCCTCGATCCGGCATGGTGTTTATACACCACTTGTGGTTTTCTTTCTTTCTGGGAGCGATTAAGTAATATGTATTGCGAAGGATCGCAAGTTAAGGTTGCAGTGATTTGTCAGCAACACAAATTTAATTAATACCATATTTACACGTGCATCTGTTTTTAAAAAGATTGCTTTACACAGGTTAATTACAACACCTCTGTGTTCAGGCCTCGAGTGAGTATG
The DNA here is from genome assembly GCF_056783735.1 of Eptatretus burgeri. Classification (NCBI taxonomy): domain Eukaryota; kingdom Metazoa; phylum Chordata; class Myxini; order Myxiniformes; family Myxinidae; genus Eptatretus; species Eptatretus burgeri. The sequence continues at coordinate 84,084,934 of NC_140971.1, forward strand.
TTGCTTATACACTGCTGGGTTTTTCCCATGAGTGACCGAGTAATATATGTTTTGTGAAGATTGTATGCTAAGGTTGCAGTGATTTCTTGTCAATAACACAAACTTAATTGTTAGCATATTTCATTGACTTTCCCGGGCAATGCCAGGTACTTCAGCTCGTATTACATGCGAAGGAAGAGGAGGGGGAGATTGGGACCATACTCTGTATAGAGCGATGGTGCTGCTTAAGCAGTCTCCTTGGCTATTGGGCACAATCCTGGATGGGTCGCCACTCTGACACAGTATATCAGCATGCTGGCACTCATTTTGCCGACCTCGAAGGATCACAAGCCGAGTTAACCTCACCTGGTATTAATTCAACAGCTGAGCGGGATTTGAACTCAGGACCCAAGGATCCAAAGCCCGCCACCCGAACCATTAAGCCAACATCAGGCATACATGCAAAGAATTGCATTTAAAATTGGTTCTTCAGGACTGCTTTGGCCTAAAGTGTAGAAGGAATTAAATTGGAGGAACTTGATACATATTATAACGAGGACAAGGATATTTTCAAAACATTAGAGTACCTTCGCATTAATTTCTAAGAACATTAAGGGATAACAGAGAAATCATTCAGTGGATGGGATTTGAGCTTGCAGTCAGAGCATCGTGAATAACTTACAGAAGAATACATAATCATAGTATTAGTATTCTTAAATGCAAACTAATCTCGTTGTGGATGATGCTTTTGAGTATTTGAGGAAAGGCTAAGGCAAAAATGCACTCTACGAGTGTGAATTATGTTCACACTTAAGCTGCTGGCCTGAGCAGAATAGGGAAGCCTTCCACATTTTCACGCCCTCTGTGAAACCAACAAACGATCATAGAGCAGAAGCTGTTTAAAGGTCATGTGCAGAGGTTTTGGTGCTCTCACGAAACGTGCATGGAAGGAAAGATTGTGCGAATTTATAAAACTAATTAGTACTCACATGGAAGGATAGAATAAGTATGCACTCTTGACATTAAGTGCAGTTCAAATAATGGACAAAATGCCAAAACATTTCTTTGCCATGTTGTGGGATTCCTTATGTTTGAAAAAGGGGTCAGGTGATTTGTAAATGTTAAAAGCGATCTGAAAACAGTTTCTAAACTGTCTTGAGGCATATAATCCAAATGTTCATGTTGCCAACACCGAATTTTTCAGGAAACCTTGTTTCAATGCCCATTTATTCAAAATATCTTCCCTGCCACATAAAAGTACAAACATCGAGCGTATCAGTGGAAGTGCCGTTGTAAGCATTGTTGACTGCAAGCGAGCTGATGATGACATCATGTCAGAATATGGGATTGATGTTCTCCATTGCCAGGACATCAAGGAGAATATTTGCTAATGCAAAGTAGCGAATGGTATCGGAGACAATCCAGCCACTGTGTCCTCTACGGACATCGAAATGTAAGTGATGAATGCTGCACTTGAGATGGAAAGGGCACTGAATTGTCAGTACTTGTGAATGCAGCTGAAATTCTCAGATGCCACATTGTAGACTTTGAACAACCGATGGCATTTGAGTTTCCCGGGTCCTTTCTGCCAAGTTTTGAAGAAGTCCCACCTCAGCTGTACATGTTTTTAAAGCTATTGCTTGCAGGACAGAAACATGGAATTCTGCCAAAAAAAAAAAGGGGAGCATTCTATAAATGTGGCTACGCTTACTCAGAGTTTGAATATCTCACATGCGATGAAGAGTAACAGACATATTTCCCATTCTGTAGTTGGATTCAGAAACAACAGAGAAAATGAACATGTTCTTGCTGTTGGAATGGCCACAAGGAAAGATTGCCACAGCACAGGTATGCTGAATTTTTTGAGTGCACTTCATGCTTTGCTACCCAACAAATACATGCTGCAGATCAAGACTGCACTTGCCAAATCTGTCATTAAAAAAACTGCATGGTACCAATAACATTGAAAGGGGTACGTATTAGATAGGTGATAAGTTGGTGGTCGGTGTGTTCAAGTAGCTTAGAACATTCTTCTGTAACAGGGATTTGTTAGAATGAAGATGGCTGCAATGAGAGGGACAGTGATGACATTAACATTAGTTAGGAAAGCTTTGTTCATTTCTGTTCTCTCTCTAAACCAGGTGATGCAACAAAGGATGTTTTTGGAGGTTTCTATCCCATGTGGGCTGATAAAATTTCCCCTTCCCCTCCCCAAAGGAGAAATGGTTTGGGCCATACTGGTTATGACATCGCACGTGTGTGCCATCACCCCAGAGGTGAAAGGATAACATCGGTTGTGAATGTTGTTTTAATTTTTGTTGTGTCGGTGTGTTTTTATAGGAACAGTGTAGCGTGTATAGCAGGCGTTGGAAAATTGAATGGCAGTTTGAGGGACATAGGGGGGGGGGTCTTACTTGTAAGGTTTAAGCGTGGGGAAGTTATGCTAGCCCGCAGGTGGATTGGACTCTCGAGGAGAGTGAGGAATGTGGAGCTCCACCATGCCTCACCTCCAAGAGCCCAGCATGTGACTGGGAGTTAAGTCCGCTGGGAGGAGGTTCAGGATCGGTCAGCCATGGGGTAGCAGGACCCCCGGCAACCACGCAAGGCTGTGGAAGGCCAATGGGTGACTCGCTCTCGCAAGGATACAGCCAAAGGGAGCTGTTATGGTGCTAGGGTTGAAATGGTTGGGGAGTCCAGGATCTTCCCCGAAATGGGACTGTTTTTTCGCTGCAAGCATCACACACTGCTACACCCCCACTGCGATACTGTAGGACTTCTCAGCTGCTAAGTTGACATCACAGTATGCAGATGAAACTAAAACCATGGTCTAGCAGGAATGGTAATGATATTGTAATGGTTTTAATGTTTGTTTGAATGCTACACTCAGTCATGTGCAACTCCATGTGTGCTATGGAAAGCATACACAGCCCATGAAATTGGTAAGAGTATATTTTAAATTGGGTTATTGCTCAGCTGACCAGCTAGAGCAGGTGGCATCGACTGTGGATGTGGTCAATAGAGGGGTTTATGTTTGGGAAAAAAATTAAATTGTCTGAAGGTTGGCCAGTTTGCTTTTTTGCATGCCATTTTCTCTCCCAACCCCAGGAACACCTGATAAAGACATTCAGAGGGTGGGGGATGAAATTTCTCTCTGCATATAGACATTTTGTACATTTGTAAAATGAGAATTTTTGAAACTAAGGGGGTAGAATGCTAAGCGTAGGTAGGGAAGACCGATGAGGTTTTGCCGAACACAGCTCCTCCAGATATAATGGGTAAGATAACAAGAGTATGAATGTTTAAGAGATAAGGCTTGGATCTCGGCCCCGTCAAGTGACCTTGTTGAGAGACGAAGGTCCAAATAGGGAGGGGGGGCTGTGTTATGTTGGAAGGGGTACATATTCGGGAGACGATAAGTTCGGTGGTCCATCCCAGGCAAAAAAAAAAAGCCTTCTTTTCCTGTTGTAATTCTATGCAAACTACTGTCGTAGGACCTGTTACCAGCGATAGTATATCAGAGTACTACTCTCATATACTATAGTTCTAACTGGAGCATTTTTGCCTGGGTGTGTTCCAGTAGCTAAGAACATTCTTCTGTAACAGGGATTTCTTAGAATGAAGTTTTTTTTATTATGTCTGTCATGAGAGAGGAAGTTTTAATATTACCATAAGGTGAAAAATGTTGTTCATCTTCATTCTCTCTATAAATCATGCAAGGAAAAAAGAAAGGGGATATTTTTGGATATTTCTATCCAGTGTGTTTGAAACTAGTAACATTTGCCTTTAAAAAACCAGAGGAATTAACAATTATGACCGGGCTGCACAAGGAACTACCCGAGCAATAGTCCCAGGCTATTGAGTACCGACAATCCACTCGGCTCCTCCATGTGATTCTGACTTTCCTGTGGGGGAATTCAATTATAAAACCCACAATGTCAACGGGCCGGCATTAGAAGACCCGCTGATGTGACAGTATGCTGCAGATCAAGAGAGTGCTTTCCAAATCTGTCATTCAAAAATTAGAACAACACTGCAGTGGAAAACATCCATTTGAATTTCTGGTTGATGAACGATTGAACAATTGCCCTATTTTCACATTGACAATTGTGATTTTACAATTGATACCTCTGATGCCAAGAATCAGCTTCATGGAGCCCTGGTTGTAAAGTGCTCCAGAGTAAACTGCAACAGACATCGACATCCGAAATCAATGACGTTGACATGGGTTCCCGAACCTACAGACTACATTCAACAACATTCACAGATGTACAAGAATGTGAACGACCAAACTTCAAGAACTTCCAGCTTCCTGATGCTGTTGCTACTTTTCGGTCTACAGAACAACAGGCACTCTCAGCAATCAAGGGTAAGATGTTTACAACACTTTTTCTTGATGTTGGGAAGAAGTGTTTATAAGTATCTAAGGCAACCACTTTGATTTAGAAATCTGTTCAAGAAAATTTCGCAAAATAAACTCCAGTCATACATAGAAGTGATAGTATTGACAATATATGATATAATTCAGTCCAAATTTGTTTTCTGATCATGACTCGCCTGAACTTTAGAAGAAACACCAAATTACATTCCTACAACACTTTTCTTTGTCTTTTAGATGAAGTAGTTCCAGGGTAACTGATGAAAGGTCAAACACATCTACAGGAAAATGTCACATCCTTATCTGTATATCAATCCTTGATCAATGACAATCCAAATTTCACAACAAACATCACGTCTCTACCGATCATTCCGAGGCCAGTAAGTAAATGGTGAACAGTCTTCACTACACTTAAAGTATCCCAAGAGATTTCCGTTGAAACAATCGGCTCAGGAAGAAAGACAACAATCCGTCTAGATGTAGCTTTATATGAGAAGACTGTTCAGCTTACACAATCATGCCCTGATTTGCGAAATCAATTCAACCTCCAACTTATTGACCTTCATGGTGTCAAAGCCGACCTCTTTTGCATGGGTAGTTTCATCAAACAGTCCAGATATGATCTTGTTTGGAATGAAGCTGGAGTTTATGAACCAACGAGAACTAAAGCAAATCTTAGTGCCTCTCATATTAAGTGGGCTATGCAGGCTCACTAGGACAATGCCATTGCTTCAATCCAGCTCATGATTGAGGAGAACACAAGGAGACATCAAATTTGGAAACACAAGTTCAGAAGAAGTGCGAAAGATTCTCAAACAGCAATGGATTCAAATACAGAGAGATTCACGTATAACTGAAATCAATGCACTTCTAGTCACATATAACTCATTCGTCACAAGTCGCAAGCAAAATGGAAACACCATGTTTGCAGTAACATACATGGAAATGATCCATAGAAGTCAGAGTTATGTGTTTACCACCAGAAATCGAGACAGGCTTGGACATCTGACAGCATCGGAAGAAATGTGCATTGATCTGTTTTCACAGGACAGGATCAAGTCCATGCATCTGAGGCCACTCTACATCACATCACAGTATGCACTGCAAGAGTTTGATCATGAAAGAGTCTGTTTGCTCCGGTTAACATGGTGCTCAAAGACCCCAGTCTCAAATACTAAAGTCATGAATCTGAAGTAGATAGAAGATAGAGGTGGTCTCATGTTGTAGGGGCTGAACCCGTACCAGGAAACTGGAAGGACTTGCTTCATGTAGACAGCAACAAGAGCAAGCCGTTCAACTTCTTCTCAAAGACACTCATCCAGTCAGTCATTTGATGAGGTCTTCAGTACATCACCACAACCTGATCGTCACTCACTTACCTCATGCAACCACAAAGAAGCAGACATCCATATTTTACTGTATGTAGCACATGCCACACAACATGGTCATCACTATACACTCATACATACTGTTGACAGTGATGTGGTGTTATGTGTGATGGTGTTGCAGATACTTCCAGCTGATGATGAATTATGGTTGGTATTTGGACCAGGGAGAAGTTTCTGTTACTTCGCCGCTCATGAAATATCCAGCTGCCTTGGACCTGAGAAATCCCATGTCCTTCGATGTTCCATGCACTTACACGGTGTGACATGGTTTACACATCTGCTGGGTAAGGTAATATAACAAATTGGGCTACCTGGAATGCTCTTCCAGAGCTTACTGTTGCACCTAAGATTGGCATGTGCCCCATGTATCATCCCAGAAGAAAATATGCATAACATTGAGAGGTTCGTCATACTGCTATATGACTGAACAAGTACTTTTACTGATGTGGACAAGACCATGCAAAGAGGAACTCTGTGCAAAGAATTCCACCAATGTGAGCTGCTCCTGAGCAGCATGTGAAGCCAACAGTCTGAGACCTGCCCTTCCTTCTCCGACATTGATGAATTCAAATGGATGATGGACTATATGAGCCACACGGGACGACACTTCCAGAAGCTTCTCACACTTCCTCTGAGTCGGTTTCTGTGGCTGTAAGAGAGGATGCCAGAACTACCGCGAGTACAAAAAGGCTAATTTTCAAGGCACAGCTCTGTGATCTTGTGAGGGAGATCGCTACATCAATTAAGCTGGATGACGTTAAATATTCTTGTTCAGTATTGATATTAGTGAAATAAAGTACTGATATCACTTTTTGAATGATGTCATTTCTACTTGTATCTGGTATGAGTGTTTGTGTATTTATAATATATCATGCCAAAATAGATATTCTTTCAAATGACATGTATACATGCACACACGTGTATTCTGTCAAAAATGTCTAAACATGATAATTATATAATTGTTTACAGATTTACCTGCGTTTTTAATTACTTTACGAACTGTGCTCATAACATATTGTTTCAAACACGAGTCGCCATGTGTTTTTACCAAGCTCAAGTGGACACATCATTAAAATTGGCTGTGCGTGCACAAACATGTGTAATATCTCATGCCAGAAAATGTGAAAATGATCATTGTATGTATATTCGTCTACTTATGGTGGAAGTTTGGTGCTTTATCACAAAATTCACAATAGGTTTGCTCTGCTTAAGGACGACAGTATAATAAATATTTCATGAAATCAATAACTTTGTTGAGCTTCTTCCACGTCACTTAGAGTGGAGTTCACTTGTTTATAATATTTATCATAGAATCACATCATATCATCCAATGATATTAAATTAAACAAGAACAAAAAAAACATTTATTAAAAAAATGGTTCTGCCCACTGTCCATTCCACCTCCCTTCATGATCCTGGCCTGCTTTGGTTGAGTCTACATTTACGTTCGATTTCTTTTACGACTCAAACGATTAATGTTTTATATATTTTTTTAATTTTCGGTTGTGTGCACTAGCTCAGAGACAAAGTAACTTCCTCATGTTGGAATCAACACCATCGCTTCAGCAGTTATTGAGGTAGGTTGGGCTACAGTTTTACATTGTTTTTAAGAGGCGAAGAACTCCAAGAAGAAGTACAAATTGGTGTTTTAGCAATCTCTAAATCGGTAGTTTAATGAGGTATTTTTGCATCTTTTTAAGTCTTGGTAGTTCAGGAAACGTTTTGAAAATAAAAGTTATGGCTTTTAAATGCTTATGACTTCACTCTTTAGGGGTTTATGAGCGTATCATTGTGTACACATTTGAATGGATGGCCAGTTTTTTAGTTCGCCTGTTCGAAGAACAGAGACTACAGCGATACCCCCGGCGTGAGCGTTAGCGTGAGCGTGAAAATGTTAACGTTTTTGGTGCAAGTTATTTCCTTTCTATTGTTTTTATCTACCACACTATTTTTTACTGATTACAATTTACAAATACATATATTGCTTTAAAGTTATTTGGATCAGACTTCACTGCAATGCTTTATAAAAAATATTATTAGACTCGTCTTTTAACCAGAGTGGTGTCAAAGCCACCCAATGCTCGCCTGTTTATACATTTATCGTTTTTAAAAGACTAGTCTAATAATATTTTTTATAAAGCATTGCAGTGAAGTCTCATCCAAATAATTTTAAAGTAATATATGTATTTGTATATTGTAATCAGTAAAAAATAATGTGGTAGGTAAAAACATTAGAAAGGAAATAACTTGCACCAAAAACTTTAACATTTTCACGCTCACGCTCACGCCAGGGGTATCGCTACAGCTCTCTGTTCTTCGAACTGGCGAGCTAAAAACGATAAATGTATAAACAGGCGAGCATTGGGTGGCTTTGACACCAACTCTCTGGTTTCCCGTATCATCCCTCTAAATGGAGTACTACTGTACTCCATCATAGGTAATTCTCTGTATGTATGTGTGTGCGTATAAGTACATCTAAATATAATAGAAAAAAGCAGGGCCAGGCCATTCTCCACCAAATTTTGCATACAAGGTTAGGCCATGGGCACAATCCTCTCCCTCCCCCTGTCCTGTCCTGTGAGTTGAGGGGAAGACGACTTCCGAGTTTCGCCTGTACACATTCCACATTACGAATGGTTCACTAACCCCTGCTTCAGACAGGGGGATTATTTGCCACAGGACAAAATATATTTCCTCCCATCATCTAAAAATGGCTGACATGCACATGCACATGCACATTTTATATAACTAGAAACACCCAATACCCTTCCCCACCCTCCCTCTTCCCCAGGCTGCAGTGTCGTTGATGATATGTCCCTCTCGCAGTACACTAGTACTCATTTCACCAACCTCAGAAGGATGACAGGCTGAGTAAACCCCACCTAGTGTTAATTCAACAGTCAACAGGGGGTCAAACTCAGGACCCTAAGGTCCCAAGCCAGCCATCTTAACCGCTAAGCCAACACCAGGGTTAGGCTTATGTTTACTGGGAAATTATTCAACCCGTACACTGGAATGTGGTTTGCCGGATATCTCAGAAGGTAGCATACTCACATTTAAGCTCTCCAATCGAGATTTTGATTCTCGACCCGAATCATAAACTATAACCCAGGTTTACTTCGCAGACCGGACGTTGCATCAATGAGTTAATTATCCTTTGGTGGAATATGGAGCTGGTGTCCCGTTAATGAAATATTGTGTGGTGTCCCTTCTGATCTGATAGCATTTGGTGGTGGATGAAAATTATCCCATGGAATCTTAACTAAATAACAGGCCATTGTATGCATATACTCATGAAATACGAAATTGTTGCCATGACTACTGCTGAGCAATGGCAAACTATCCAGGGCAATGGCGAAGAGCAATGGCAAACTATCCAGTGCATTCTCTACCTTTTGACTGTTTCAGTCAAAAGGTGTCAATGTCAATGTTCTGAAAATAGCAAGGCCTCAGATGGAATGGCACAGAACATTGGAATATTATATTTTGTTCAAAATTTGAAACACCTGTTATATTACATAATATCAGCACATGTAAATGCTCACCACATAAAACAAATTCTCAGACTGACAAAATTATACATGCATAAGCAGAAAAAAAAACAAATCAACCTACCCAGACTGGAAAGAAATTCAGTTCACTGGATACTTTGTTTTGCCGAGTACGGTGACCAGTTTTACAAGGTATTAGGGACAACCTGAGCTTATCAAAATTCAAACTGTAGAAGAAAATGCAAATTCTGAACTTGAATCACAGCCAATCGTAAGCCAATGCAATATTCCCTGCTGCCCCCCACATAATAACTTTGACACCTGTAATTTCAAAAGGAAGACACTGGACCAAGGTTAACCTGCTTTAATCTGTAGGGGCCATGGCAAGATATTTTTGTCTGAAGTCTTGTGTGGATTAATTGCTTTAAATATAAAAGCCATGCAGGAGAAACCCCTTAATTTTGAGACAAATTTTGACGTTTGACCACTGTGAAATCGAAAAAAATCCAGACCAATGTCTACCTGAATTATTATGTACAAGGTGTGTGTGTGCTAAGGTATCACTTTGCCAATTATTATCTTAATTTTTTTGAAAAAGAAGCAAAGCAAGAAAAAAAATATTAAATTTTTGACCATTTTGACCTTTAACCCTGTATAATCACCCATAATGCCCCCAATTCTAAAACTTTATCTGCATCCCGATAACGGCTGTTTGAAAGCACCTTTGTGTCAGATGGCATCCAATACATGGGAATGGCAAGGCAAAATGTGTGATTTTTAGTTTCACCTTTGACACCTTATAAATTGTATCGGGGCCCTAAATTAAGAAAAAAATAACAAAGGATTGGCTGTATTGGAGCTGTATTGGATTCCATTCCAAATTTGAAGATGATTGGCTCAGAAATGAAGGAATGGTTGGCATATATAATTGTTGAAGTGTTGAAGAAGACAAAAAGTTGTGTTGAAGACAAAAAAAACTAAAAATTAAAAAAAGCTAGATTTATATTTTTTAAACTGCTCTATAGTGCCAAAGCACTTGTAGTTATGTCAAAGGTAATATTAAATGATCCCTGACCCCATTTCTTAGTGGGTGTAGGTAAGTGTTTCAGACCCCCATGACAAATAGACTGGACAACACCAGGCAACGCTGGGTATCCCAGCTCATAATTAATAAAATAGAGAAATAAACAAATAAGGATAATGAAGATACAAACTGCAGAACAATAGCAGATTAATTAAAAGGAAATAAAAGATCAAGTTTGTTTGTAGGGTTGTAGAACAAGTGTTCCACATGAGAATTGCAACTGCTTCCATCTTCATTTGTCTGTTTTCTTCCATGTATCTACCTGTACTGTTGTTTGTCTTGCTTTCTTGGAAAATATACTTTATGTCTTATTATGTTACCTCATGAAACCTCCACAAATAATCATTCCCTTTTATATTTCTGTATAATCTGCCATAATCTGCCTATATTATATTGCCCTAATGCTTTTCCTTCAGGTTTCAATAACCACAGATAAAGTCTTTTGAGGAATCTTGGTGGTGCTAAAATAATATAATTAAATAATGCTTCTGCTAAATGATACATGGTGGTGGGTCATAGAAACTGGAAGTCAAATTTCTCATATGTCCACATTTAATGGGTAAGCAATCATTAATATTGAAGTTCTATAAGTGACACAGCAGGAGCTGGCTGTCTGGGTTTGAATTTCTGACCAGCTATAAATTGTCATCATGGTGTTTCACATGCAGGGCGAGGGAACAATGTGTGTACCTTCCCTGGAATGGATGTTAAACTGTGTTTTGCATCTTCTAGCATTAAATGCTAAAGATCCCATGGTGTCCTTCATGAAGAGTAGATGTGCTATCACCGGCACCGGCTGTACAACTTCTAAACTCCTGCCCTAACCTACTTCGTTGAATGCCAGTCTGGGTCAGCGGGTTCATGAAAGACTTTGACCAAGAAGTTTCCACAGCCACCCCACAAGAAGGTGGGAATAACTGTGGCCATTAAAATAAATAAAAGAAGGAAATACAAGTGACATGTATCAATTTGAGTTAAAGAAAAATCAGTTGTTGAGTCTAGGATTTCAAAAGAGAAACATAAATGACTCTTTCCAATAATTACAGCATCTTAAGTATAATACAAAAGAGGTAACCCTAATACTTTTCCACAAAGTAGTAAAAGGGTGAATATGAGGTGTGGAACAGTATAGCGAAAGAGGAAATCTAAGGGACAATGGATTGATTTCCCCCATAGATTCATGGCTCAAAACCACGGCACGAGCATTTCGTACTCGAGAGATGCTGCATTATGGAAATACTCAAAGTTTTCCAACAGCAAATTAAGATGAAACAACAACAAAACAACTGCGAATCCAACAAGATCAATGTACCAAAACGACTCAAAACACAGAACACTTTTATTGCACGCTTTAGATGAGATCCATCTTTCGAGCATTCTCAAGAAAACACAGCTTTTGATTCAATCACGAAGCAGCTCAGGTTGAAAAGTTTGATCAACAAATGTGCTTCGAGCTGCTGAAATCAGCAAGGCAATGCAGTTGGGTTTCTCTTCCATTCCTCTTGTGCCATGACCCGAAGTCTGTTTCAGTCGAGGAAGGACAATGCTTCGAAAGAGATGACTCAAAAACAGGACCATGAATCCCAACCCGAGGGGGGTGATGTGCCGTGGTTTGCAAAGAGTTTTATCACCATCATTTTTAAATTTATGGGGTTCAATAATTAATCATTCAAAGCTAAAACAAAAATAAAAAATTTGAAAGAAACGAATTTTGTTGGACAAAAATAAACATGAAATAATCATTCCAACCTGACAAAGTCAAACATGGCCGAAAGGCTCCGAGACTAATAAGTAATTAATGTACGAGATGCCGATAAGGAATTTCGGGATATTTTATCAGCATTGTGTCTAAAAGTGTATCCTGCATATACAATAAGAATAGGAAGTTTATCACAGCCAGTATGTAAATACCTTTCCCAAAAAGCCAAAATACAAGGGGCACTGTAAAGTTTCTATGAAAGAGAAACTCACAATCATAATCCAAGACATGCCAAGGTTTCACTTTTCTTTTTAGAAGTTTTGGTGAGACCGACAGAGCCTGCTGTTCCATTTGATTTGTCAGAGCAGAAGATGACTGAGGTTAAAGCAGTTTTGAGGAAGACATGGGTGATATCATCTCTGGGACAAAGTGGAGTACTATACAAGGAGCTTGACAGACTGGAAGCACCCGCTCGCTATGGGAGTGACAGGGGTGGGTGGGAAGAGGGAGGGTGAGAAGGTGATCATGTGTATGTAAGCACCATGCGGATGGCGGTTTGTTAATATCCTTATTGTTTACCAGCCACAGTTATTTCCAGGTTGTTGTGGGGTTGGCTTGGGGAAGCTTGGCTCAAGTCTTTCTAGAACCAGCTGGCCAAGCCTTATGTTCAACTAAGGTTAAGGCAGGAATTTGTAATTTGTTCAGAGTGCTACTGATAGCTCACCTCCTCTTCAGGAAGGACACCATGGGATCTTTAAAGTCCACCAACTAATGCTGGCAGACGGGACGCCAGTTTAACATCCATCAGAGACATGACACACATTGATGAATCACCCTGCCTGAGAAAAGCTGGGATGACACCTGGATGACAGCTGGTTCAGGATTCAAACCCAGGCTTGAGAGCTTAAAGGAGAGTGTGCATAGCTTGAGGTCATCCTGCCAGCCCCTGTGTTAATATTATTATCATTATGCCATTATCATTGGATGGAATTGACTGACTCATTTGTGGTGAGAATAATTTGATGAAAAATATAACTTGGATGACAGAAGCTGGAGTCAGATGTATCAACAACCTAAGGTTATGCTGATGATACCACTCTGTTGGCAGGAAATAAAGAGGGCTTGATGAAACTGCTGCAGACAATGAAGAAGGAAAGTGAAAAATCTGGTCTTTATTTAAACCTTTAAAATATTTAAATTTTGTCAACCCAGAAGATTGACGATGTGTTGAGAAGGGGTGTGCTCCATTACCAATCGGCTTGTGGAGCGCTCGCCAAGTGGCTCGCTTGATTTTAAGCATGTAAGCAAGCACTCCAACAAGATGGTTAATAAGGAACGGCTGGCTTGGCAAGCGATAACAAGCTCATTGGTAAATGGAACACACCCCCATTGGATGAGGTAAAGGCTGCAATCAAGCTGTCTCTGCAATTGCTTCCGAAAGCACTGAAGGATAGAGATGTTTGGAGACACCTGATGATGAATGTCACCAGAAATCGGCCACGATTTGACGGAAGTGGATAACTTGTTATAATCCGATAGGTGTGTCGACCAGCGACTGTAAGCTCAGACACCGCCCATGCATAAGTACGTCGAAATTTCTCCACATTTCCCTCTGGTGAGTATCAAAATGCTAATAAACCTTCCGAATATGGTAATGCATCAAATAAAGGTCACAATCGGGCTGTAAGGGTGTCGGTGGCAATATCACATATGAAACCATAGCTGGGGGAGCCCCCAAGATATCTTATAAACAATCCAGACATTGTCCACATATAATGTGATGGCTAGAAAAAATCTGACAGGCAGTGGGATTCATCATTCATGCGTAAAGACTCGTGTAAGCAGCTTTGTTAGCTAAAGATTGTTGCTGCTTACCTAGAGGCCGAGCAAGTTGAGACGGCTCTGATTGATCAGTCTGAGGGAGATGCGATAAGAATAGAATGCCTGAAGCACATTGAGTTTCCTTGAAACTTCTTCTAGTTTCATAACGAACATTTAAAAATGTAATTGTATGCTGGACAGAATTGACTCAATAATTTGTGGTTTTAATAATATTTATGGTCTGAAGGTGGACTCCATGAAAGCCATGATAAGATATTAAACACCTCAATATGGACTTCACCAAAGGCAAAAATCCCCCTTGGGGAGAGGGGGAAGTGAGATTACTACAACATCCGTCGTGTTAAATCGCAACTACCCTTAGTCCTCCTGTCAATTCTAATTGAGATTGGATAAGTAACGACTGAATGTATTGGAGTCAAAAAAGACAGACAGACAGACAGACACCAAATTGTGTATTTTAGTAAGATGTGGAGGCATCAGCTGGTAAGCAGGCAAGGAGTGGTGCCCAGTCAGTGGACATATTGTAATGGGTCACGGGTCTTCAACGATGGTACAGCCACAATGCGGTTAGTGGACGAGAGGTCTCCATGTCTGCCGGTTAATTTTGGTGAAAGTTGACGGTTAAAACGACCGTGGAAAATGTGCCGACACAAATCGCCGAGCAGAACTTGTGCCAGCAATTTGCATGTCATGTGCCTTTAATTCCAATTACCCGACTTGTGGGTTATCTGCCAAAACATTTTTTCGCACTATTGAGTTCCCATTTCCAGGTGTCCACACAGGTTCTTGCAAAGGCAAGGTCACACAGAACACAGAAGCCACCCAACCTGAAGCTGTGCTGGCTGCTCGTTTATTTACTCCCCCCCTCCCCTCCCTCTGCCTTGCTGAGTTCACGCGTGAGAAGTCGTTGATTGGGTGGCGCCGATATCATACAAGGCTCACATGCTGCACTGATTGGCTGGTGATTGCCACTGGGAGTGGGGAGGGGGCTGATAATTTTCTGATCACGTGTCGGCTTTGCTCCTACCACCTGACCATATGACCGAGTCCCTTTTTTGATTGCGTTGTAAACTTTCGCACAGTTTGCTAATGCTATGAGTAGAGTGGAAAAATACAAATAAATAGACTATATGTGGGGAAAATTGCAGAATATATGGAGGGGGGAGATACGGGGCCTTGGAAACAGACATTTGGGGGAGGGAAAGACAAGAGCTTGCCAAACATGAGGACACTATCTCAGTTCTGGGGAACACAAAATAATTCTCTGCAACTGTTTAGCCAGAAGAGCCTCCATAAATTTTAATTCTTCTTGCTACCCTCAGAACTGTTTTGTGTACCACAGACAGGTTAATGTGTGGCAGGCATTTTCTGGTGGTCAGGATGCTTGCAGCAATAGCTGGTGTGGCACTTGCTTTCTGGGACACACGACAGAAATGGGGACTGATCTCAAGTTAATGTATTGCAGGGATTGACCAGTTCACTCCAGGGTGGAGCTTCTGCTTCACACTGAGTATCATGGGAACCCACTCCTATTGAGGAGTCGTCCAACTGTACGGCCATGCATTCTGGCCCTTCGGTGTTAGGATGCGTGTGCTTGATTGACCATGGACTTCAGCCTTCAGGCTGAGGTGCATGTGTTTGCTCATGGGACAGTCTTGTTGGATTGTTTACTTTGGCAATGGGATCAAGGGGCACATCCCAAGCTGTTAAAATATTTTGATTTTTTAAAACTTTTTTTGTAAAAAAGAAAAAAAAATAAGGTGAGAGCTAACAAGGCCAAAAGATGTGTCCATGGATGTTCCTTCACAGGCAACTTGGTTCGCAGGCAACTTCGCGTATGAGCCACAAGATGGTTACTGGCATAATGCAGAATCTGGCTGGTATTGGTTGCCTTCCTGTATATGGTTGTCTTCAGCTCCCCGGATTGCCTGGAAATCAAAACCTTCAAGAATGCCAGCCATTGATCTGCTTCCTCTTCCATTGTGAATTGGATGTCGGGAAAGACAGCATTGAGTTGTTCTTTGAAAGTGCTTATCATATCTTGTTGTATGATGATGAAAGAGTCATCAACATAACTCACCCACAAATTCGGTTGATAGATAGCAAACAGCAGCGATTCCACTCATTGCAGCACAGCTTCCACTATGATCCCTAATATTGGTGATGCCTTGGGCGTGCCTTATATTTGTTCATAAACTTTTCTGCTGAATGTAAAATACATTTTCAGGCAAAAGACAAGCAGCTCCATGAGGTGTGTAATCTTCAGGCCCTTGTTCATTTCAACATAACGAGAAATCAGTAAACTGTCCATCGTTTCCTTATTATAATATTGTAGAGTGTTCATCAAATGGCTTAAGCACTCCAACAAAATGGTTGATAGGAAGGGCTGGCTTGGCAAGCGATTAGCGATCGCCGATCAGTCATACAAACAACATACACCCGAAGATGCCCAAACGATGTCCAAATTGGACAAATGAACACACGTTTTTTACCAGTTGAAGCTACTGCTGAAGTCAATAAAGAAGTTTAAGTTTTTAAATTCTGCTGAGATTAAGAGATTCTAGATGTTATGATATATGTGGAAATGCAATAAAGCCACGAACGCTGGCATCTTTGAGCATTTAAAAGCATTGCAATGTATCCAGCAATTCATTGGATGAATGATGAAAGTGATAAAACCAAACTTTATCGTTAAGAAATCGTTGCGGCCTATTCCAAGTCACGGCGTTGTCGAGCAGGCCAAAACAAATGGCGGCTTAAGACTTGCGAGCTGAGAGAGGGGTGACCAACATGACGCGTCACCATCTTGGTAAGGCTTATTTTGGTTTGTGGTGAAGAGCACCTCATACATTATTCTCAATAGGGGTGCCTAAATTAACCCAATTTTCATTGGTGCACAACCTTGGAGTTCCCTTAGTTTGCATACAAAGTTTTGGACTGCTTGGTTTCATTGTTTTGGAGTTATGGAGGAGACAGAAGACACACATGACATTTATTAGTGCACAAGCAAATACCACCCATCACTTTGCTGATGGTAATACTAAAGGGTAGGAGGGAGAAGAAGAGGGGGGAGAAGGGAGAGAGGGGTGGGGGAGAGAGAGAGTGGGGAGAGTGAAGAGGTGGAGGGGAAAGGAGAGAGGAGGCAGGGGGAACGAGGAGGGACGGAAGAAGGGAAGACAGTGTGAGGTGGAGCGTTAATTATGATTCGTACTGTCTCATCAAAATGATTCTGCATGGCATAAGTGTAGATGGAAACAAAATAATGTCTGAAATCCATTTTATAACTGTCATATTATAAACAAGGCCCGGAGTCAAACTCCCATCTGGAGACAAGCTCCCGTCCAGACATAACCTCCTGGACGCGTCCGGAGACAAACACTGCCCGGAAGCGTCTGTAGCCAAGCTGGCTGGAGACAAAGACTGCTCGGACACGTCCAGAGACAAACTCCTGTCCAGAGATAACCACAGTCCGGATATGTCCAGCAACAGAGACAGACAGACAGAGAGAGAGAGAGAGAGAGAGAGAGAGAGAGAGAGAAAGAGGGAGAGAGGGGGGGGGAGAGTGAGAGAGGAAATGTGGGTACTGCACTGTATTGGGAAGGGGTAGCAAGGTTGGGACAAAGAGGGAGAGAGAGAGAGAGAGAGAGAGAGAGAGAGAGAGAGAGAGAGAGAGAGAGAGAGAGAGAGAGAGAGAGAGAGAGAGAGAGAGAGAGATGGGAATAAGAGGAAAGAATATGTTATGCTTAATTAAACACACACACACACACACGCTTCACTAATATCGGACATTTTTCAGGAATCAGCAGGTTGGAGTCGGTGTGGTTATCAACTACACTACTTACTGTATACAACCCAGAAACCTTGAGTAGCTCTCATTGAAAAACAACGTTTCATCCATATAGACATTTCAGGGAGATGTTCACAAACATTATTCTTTCAAAGCAGTTGCATGTAGCGGGTAGAAAAAAAATTGTCTCGGTAATTTAGAAAACGTGTTAATATGGCAAAAGGCACGGTAACCAGGTGAAATTTCACAACTCGCTCAGGGTGATGGAGCACGAAGCACTCGCACAAGGTGACAGAGCATGAACCACTCGATCAGGGTGACTCAGCATGAACCACTCTCTCAGGGTGATGGAGCATGAACCACTCGCTCAGGGTGACAGAGCATGAACCACTCGCTCAGGGTGATAGAGCATGAACCACTCGCTCAGGGTGACAGAGCATGAACCACTCGCTCAGGGTGACGGAGCATGAACCACTCGCTCAGGGTGACAGAGCATGAACCACTAGCTCAGGGTGACCGAGCATGAACCACTCGATCAGGGTGACGGAGCATGAACCACTCGCTCAGGGTGACAGAGCATGAACCACTCTCTCAGGGTGATGGAGCACGAACCACTCGCTCAGGGTGACAGAGCATGAACCACTCGCTCAGGGTGACGGAGCAAGAACCACTCGCTCAGGGTGACAGAGCATGAACCACTCTCTCAGAGTGATGGAGCACGAAGCACTCAGACAGGGTGACGGAGCATGAACCACTCGCTCAGGGTGACAGAGCATGAACCACTCTCTCAGGGTGATGGAGCACAAAGCACTCGCACAGGGTGACGGAGCATGAACCACTCGATCAGGGTGACTCAGCATGAACCACTCGCTCAGGGTGACAGAGCATGAACCACTAGCTCAGGGTGACGGAGCATGAACCACTCGCTCAGGGTGACGGAGCATGAACCACTCTCTCAGGGTGATGGAGCATGAAGCACTCGCACAGGGTGACGGAGCATGAACCACTCGATCAGGGTGACTCAGCATGAACCACTCGCACAGGGTGACAGAGCACGAACCACTTGCTCAGGGTAACGGAGCATGAACCACTCGCTCAGGGTGACGGAGCATGAACCACTCTATCAGGGTGACAGAGCATGAACCACTCTCTCAGGGTGACGGAGCATGAACCACTCTCTCAGGGTGATGGAGCATGAACCACTCTCTCAGGGTAACGGAGCATGAACCACTCTCTCAGGGTGACGGAGCACGAACCACTCACTCAGGGTGACGTGGCGTGGCAAAAGCCTCTGCAGAGAGTGAACGATTTGCTCAGAATGACGTAGCGTGGTACCGCTATTGACAATGGGCACTCGGCATGTGGCTTAAGCACTCATACAAGCACTCCAATTAAATGGTTGTTAAGGAACGGTTGGCCAGACTGTCGCTGCATACCATAAGCATCCCCTTGACTTTAAAGGCCGTCTTCACCATGCACGTAGCAGTTCGTGAAATAAAATGAATTAATGAAATAAAATGACTTTATCCACAAAAGAGGTGCAGCTTAATGCAGAGCAACCCTGGAGACATCACAAAGTACAATAGCCCATGAAATAAACTTTGCAGAAAATCCGTCATTTTTTGCCTGCTCGTCTGTGCACGTGTCACGTGGTGCATCGGGTTGGTGTCCACGAAAAACGTTATAACT